>NC_057343.1:57537500-58766071 GCF_016509475.1 Prionailurus bengalensis | reverse complement strand
TTACCCAGACATTTTCCAAATTCACAACAATGTCCATGAATAAATATTATTTTAAAAATGTTTTCCAGGAATAAATAGACTAGAATATAGTTATAGAAGAAACAATTTCTTACTCATGAGAGTGATAATGACAGCTTTTTCCCTCTGTTTTCCCATCTCCTTCTTAAAAATAGTATATAACACAGTCTTACTAGAAGCTATAATTATCTTGTATGTGTAGAAAAAATAAAATTAAGTATAATCTTGAAATCAAAACTAATATACAGTGTTTTAGGTTAACTTAAAAAAAACATCTCTGAAAACACAATACTGGAAACAAGGAGGCTTTTAGACAATGTTTATATTTTTAAATAAATACTATTTTTGAAACAAAGGCATCCAAGTCACTGGGCAGGCAAATTATACTATTTATATTCTTCCATCAACTATTATTATCATCACATGTTTAGTTCAAGTTAGCCTTGTACTAAATAGAAAAAAATTGTTATAGTTAAATACTTTAGTGTCCCTCACCTAACTGGGTATAACAAATAAATATTATTTTTAAAGTTTATATTTATTAGGAACATGATTCATGTTATTAAGCAGAGAAATCTCAAACAATGTGACTTCCTTTTTGACAGAACATTAATCAGGAGATAAAACTATATTAAAGCAAAGTTTCAGTTGGGCAGAAATATAACCATATCAGCTATTTTCCATCACACAATCATTTTATGATCCATTTATATCAAAACAATAGAATATAGAAAAGGCACTAGTCTCAAATCACAAAGTCAAAACCAGGTCTAAAAGCCAAGTGAAATAATTATAAAATATGCTAAGTCTCCTTAGACTTTTCTAAGAATCACATAATAGAATTAAGCCTAATGAGAGTTAGCTTTCATCATATAACTAAATTATTTCATGGAGGACAAAGAAGAAAGACAGTTTTCTTCTTTTATTTAAATATGTAATTTTGAAAAATTAATACTTATTGAAACCTTTTTGCCATTACTAAATAAGTATCATTTTTAGAAAGTATTAATATTTTAATGTGACATCTAATAATTATAGAAATAATACATATGTAAATAACACATACACCATAGACTGAAGGTGTGTGTAACCCTCAAATTCATATGCTGAAATCCTAACACACAATGAGATGGTATTAAGAGGTGGGCCTTTGGGAGGTCATTAGGTCATGAGGTGATGCCCTCATGAATGGATTAGTGCCCCTACAAAAGAGACCCCAGGGAGCCCCTTCACCCCTTCTGACAAGTGAATATGCAGCAAGAAGACAGCCAGCAGGACTTCACCAGACACCAGACAAGTATGCCAGTGCCTTGATCCTGGATTTGCCAGCTTCTAGGACTGTAAGAAATAAATTTTTATTGTTCATAAGTTACCAGTTTATGATATTCTGCTGTAGAATCCTGTATGGACTAAGTCAATACAATTTTGTGAATAAAATTAGAATAAGAATCAGTAAATAGTTTAAAAGAATCAAATCTTCGGCCAACCCAAGTTTCCTGATTTATGCCAAACTCATAATGAACAAAAGAAGTGGGGGTGAAGTGCAGCATAGTAGTTTTGAAAAACCACGTTTTACACTTCTGTTGGAGATCATCTTGGTGAATAATTACTTTTGTAACCTTGCTGGGGAGGACTTCAACGGTATAGTATTCCTAGTGATGGTCCATTCTAGAAATAGAGCTATCCTTCCTACCCACACATAGCTGCATATCTACATGGTTATGATGGGGAATCACACTTTTTTACATGACCTCTCTCTTCTGGCCACAGTGTTGGAGTATGAACGAACCATAGCCACTAACATAGTCACTCAGAATAGTCCCTCATACTTCTTAAACTGGAATTGAGAAAAAACTGGAGATACGAAACTTCTAAGTTGACAATAGTATGGGCTCCCTCTGTTTTCAGAAAGAAAATGCTAAAACAAATGAGAGCAAAGGAAAGTGGCAGGAGGGAAAGAGAGGGGGAGAGGGAGAAGGGGGGGGAAGAGAGAGAGAGAGAGAGAGAGAGAGAGAGAGAGAGAGAGAGAGAGGCAAGCTAACTTCAAGTCCTTACTTGCACTTGACCCTGAAGCCCAATTTACTTTTGTTAAGACTTCTTGTACCACAATCCCTTCAATATCCCTGTATTCTTCTAAAAAGTTTCCCTTTCCTTTTATTGTTTAATTTGCAACCAAAATAATCTTAATGTGAGTAAGCCTTCTCTCTCAGCCTCAATGATATTGTGTGTGTGTGTGTGTGTGTGTGTGTGTCCCTGTGTCTCTTTGTGTATGTTACATGTTTTATGTCCACACACCCACATATTCTTCCAGTCGTGTCATCGTATCATTACTGACAAATATAAATATTGAATATTCATTAATCCATTCACTGAATAAATATTTATTGAAAACTCACTAGTTGTAAGCACAAAGAAAAGTGTAATTTCAGATCCTGTTAAGTGTTAAAAGGAACTCACACAGAAACCTGGCAAAAAGTTAACTAGTCGTTGAGGATGAGGGCAATCTTTAGGTAGAAGAGATATTAAGTCTTCTCTGAGGGGGTGAAAGTCGAGCTGGGACACAGAGATCAGGAAGAAGAATAATGCAAGAAGAAAACAGAGCTGGTACAACAGCTCTATTATCAGAATGGAACCGATGAGTTATTTGATAAATTGGAGATTCGTTAAATCAAGATTCTAGTGGCTAAGTGCAGTGAACAAGGCTAATAGAAATAGAAAATGAGGTTGGGAAAGACCCTTACCAATGGGAAGTTACTGGAGGGGTTTTAGCTGCATTGTGACATGATGTGGTTTATAGTTTCCAAATATTACACTAATTAAACTACTGAGGTCAGATTTGTAGAAGGGTAGGTATAGGCTGAAGGAAATACGTGAGGAAGCTATTGTATATTCAGTGAGAAGAGGGGCTGATTTGGAGATGACTGATATCCAGGGAGAATAGAAGACTTGGATGGATTTGGGATATATTGGAAATAAACAGGGGCTTGCAATAAATTTGGCAGAACTTGCTATAAATTGGATATAGGCGGATGTAAAATAGTTTATTCAAATATAAGCTTAACGTACTCTTTTTGAGCCACTGGGGGGATGTGGCTATAATTTCTGGAGACAGGGAAGAATGGATGATGACAAACTATGATGATAAAGGAAATGAGTAATACAATTTTAAACATGTTATGTTTCTGATGCTTTTTCAAGCATGTAAGCAAATGTATTAATCTGCTAGGGCTTCTGTAACAGAATACCAGAGACTGGGCAGCTTAAACAACAGACATGTATTTTGTCACATTTCTGAAGTCTGGAAATCCAAGATCAAAGTGTTGCTATGGTTGATTTTTGGGGAGCCCTCTTTTCCTGGCTTTCAGACTGCCTTCCTGCTGTGTCCTCACATGGCCTTTCCTCTGTGCACTTGCAAAGAGATATCAGTGTCTGACGTTTTGTCCTCTTCTTAGAGGGACATCAATCTTACCAGGTTACAGCCCCACTGTCATGACCTCATTTAGCCTCCATTGTCTCTTTAAAGGTCCTGTCTCCAAATATGTTGGGGGTTAGGGCTTCAACATATGAATGTTGGGGGATACAATTCAGTCCATTACAGTAAAAGTACTAAAAATAAAATAAATGGAAAGTCCTGAAAGAATCACAAGCCACAATTGTAATTTGGTCTTTTTGTTCAACAATATATACTAATGTTGAATGCATTAGGAAAAAATAGCCTAGAACAAAGTTGGTAAGGATAAGAAAGTACAATCAAAATTGTAAAAATAAAAAGGTAACTGAATAAGTCCCTGGACTAATGCCTTTTTCCTTTATACAGGTTTTCCAAAAATGATTTGGAAACAGAATTTCTTTCTAAATCATGAACACTGAATGGAATGTGTTCTGTAGAATTTGTTTGCATATATATAACATGTATAGGTACAATTAATATATATATATTGTATATATATATATTAAATAGTATGTGGAGTTTACCTCTGTACTTCAAAACTCTTATCCTCCTAGTTACAGTCATAAACTGTGTTTACTCAAGGCTTTCTGGGATTTATTGATACAATAGATTATATTTCTATTTTTGTTAGCTGTATCAATAAGTTATTGTCACAATAATATACATTAATCAATCTCCAGACCTCAGTCACTTATTTTAAAAATTATTTTTTAACTTGCACTTCTGAGAAGTTAGTTGAGGGGCTCTTCTTCACTTCCGTCAACTTTGAAAAATATTGGCAGAATTAGAGATTCATCACATTAAGGATCAGCTGAGAAACCCACTACTTTTGACTAGGGCCCTCAACTCAGCCACAGTGTGCACATCTGAAACTCTGTGTTTCTACTCACTGAAGATTCCTAATGTTAAACACACTGAACTGAGCTATAGTAATTAGTTGAATTCCTTAAGCATTATTTTGTTATCCTAAGAATACATTCTTTGTTGTGATTGTGATTTTTGTTTATCTAACCTGATTTGTATTATATTTGGTGAAACTGCTTTCTAGCATCAAACACCCACATCTACTATCTTTTTTGCTTGTCTAGTATCATAAATATTGCTTATCTGCAAGAGGAAAAGTTGACTGTGAAATGACTAATATCAATCACTACGGTGTTCCCAGGGGCAGGGAAGTTTGGAAGGTTTCTGCTCAGAATGGTGTCCTTTAGACACATTTTTCCAAGATTTCCATTTCTAAACTTTCTCAGAACTCTTTCATACATCTTGTTTTCATGTGCCTAAGGGCTGCTTTTACTTTACTTATTTATTTAATTTTCCCCCAAATCAGGAAATTTTGTCCAGACCCAGGCTGGTAACAACTGGTTTTTGACTAAGCTCTGGAGAGGTTAAATGTAGTGAGTCATCCTTAAGACACAATGTAGTTCACATGGGGTCTTTTTAATAGAAAAAATGTGCTTCCTTTAGGTCAACTGCCTAGTTTTTTAAATCTTTTCCACTTTAACACTAACGCTTATACTGAGAACTCTTTCTAACTGGGAAAATTTTAATCAAGGATGATTTAGAATTGCAGATTATATACAATTGAAGAAAGAATTAGAAAAGTAGGAGTTCAATCTAAGGAAAACATCTAAAATTAAGAGATATAATCACAAAAATTAAAAAAAAGAAATTCAGACAGAAGTAAAGAAATGAGAACATGCAGAATACATTTACTAGTTTCAGATGTAGAAAAGAAATGTTACCCATCAAGAGAAAAATTCAAAAAGTCTCACAAAGTCACATATCCTAATATGACTCCAACACACTTCCCAGTGTAGCACTGTCACAGGGGAATTTAAAAGATGTCTCTGTACTCCCACAGAGTTCCCTGTCATCCCAGAGATCCGCATTCCCCTGTTGTAACCTCCCCTTCCCTATCCCAAACAGAATTTAAGTAAAAACAGAAGATTCGGCACATCATACAGATAATGTTGCCAAGAGCAGATTTTAAAGCAGGTCATCAGAGCTCCATGAGCTCCCAGACCCAATCAAGAATCGGAAGTAGTGAGGTTGGGTGAAATATGGGATGGACTTCAAAAGGTACAAGCTTGCAGTTATTAAAAAAAAATCATGGGGCTATAGTGTACAGCATGGCTACTATAGTTAATAATTCTGTATTGCATGTTTGAAAGTTACAAAGAAAGAAGATCTTAAAAGTCCTCATCACAAATGTTATCTAGACTTACTGTGGTGATTATTTCACAATATATACAAATATCATATCATTATGTTTTATACCTGAAACCAGTACAATGTTTTATGCCAATTAAACTTCAATTAAAAAGAAATAGAGGATTCTGAGTGGCTCAGTTGGTTAAGCCTCTGACTCTTGATATTGGCTCAGCTTATGATTTGTGAGATCAAGCCTTGTGTCTGCTCTGTTTGCTTGGGATTCTCTCTCTCCTCTCTCTCTCTCTCTGCCCCTTTCCCCCTTCTCTGTCTCTTTCAAAATAAATAAATAAACATTTAAAAAAAGAAGTAAAGAAAAAGAATATATTTTGGCAGAATGTAACATTATAGATCCAGGTACATATCCAGAAGTTATCTCATGAGAAAGACTATAACAAAAATGTTTATATACCTTCTCTTAAAGAGCCATTATAGGAATCACATTATCCACCAAATATTAAAGTGTGGATATTATGAAAAAGTGCTTGAAAACAAAGAGAAGGCTTGTTTATGTGTACTAATTTTTTCTTTTTTGCCTTAGTGTGCATATGTAGGTAAAGGCCAAATAAACAGCAATTATTTTTTTCCTGCTAACATTTTATTTTCCAATATTCAGTAGAATAATTGCCAAAAGTTGCTAAAATATTTTTATTATTCTGAAGAGACTCTGGACATGGCCTAAACTTTCTCTATGTTTTAAATCAAGAAAAAATGCAGTGAAGATGACAATTTGCTGTCAATAATCTTAGAGGTTACGAATTTAAGTATTGTAGCAGATGTCAAAGATAGTTCATAATTATTCAGTAACACTTTGTACCGCTGGTTCTAGAATAAAGTTAACATATAAATGAAGCAAAACATGATTCTTAGAAGAGAGAGAATATCCATGGTATAAAATGCAAACTTAAGTAGTATTTTAATATGTACTTACTAAACAATGATATCAATAATTTAATAATTTATGAAATAACGCTACTGACAATGGTGTGCAAAGTTATTTCCAATTTTTGGCAAATAAGTGAAAATGATACTTCACATGAAAATTATAAATTGAGGGAGAAGTCCTAGGAATAGAGGAAGATAGTCCATGAAAATCTTGACAAGAAGAAGGATCTTAGCATCTGTTATAGACATAGAAAAAGACATATGCATTTTGAGAATATAGAAGGAGGAGACCTGGTATCATTTAAAGTAATTTGTGGAGACTTCTTTCCTTTGTATCTAGTATAAACTGCTTTTTTTATAAATCTTTTTTTTTTTAAGAATGAGAGAGAGAGAGAGAGAGAAGTCTTGAGCAGAGGACAGGGGCAGAGGAAGAGAGAAGAGAATCTTAAGCAGGCATGTGAAGCCCGACGCTGGGCTTGATCCCACGACCCTGGGATCATGACTTGAGCCAAAATCAAGTGGGATGCTCAACCAACTGAGCCACTTAGGCACCCCTGTGTATATTGCTTTTGAAAACTGAATATTTGCTCTCTACTAGCTCTATTAGAGTTTTGCTTGGCTGAAAAAAATTCCTTGGTATGATAGTGAACTTTAGGTGTTAGGTTGACTGGGTTAAAGAATGTTCAGATAGCTGGTAAACATTATTTCTGGGTGTGTCTATGAGGATATCTGGGAGAAATTAGCATTTGAATTTGTACACTGAGTAAAAGGGGTTTACCATCACTAATGTGGGTAGGTATTATCTAACACATTGAAGGCCCCAATAGAACAAAATGCTAGAGGAAAGGCAAATTCATTTTCTCTCTCCTCGAGTTCAGAAATCAATCATCTGCCTTTGGACATCAGAGCTTCTGGTTCTCCAGCCTTAGGACTTGGAATAAATTACACCACCAACTTGCTTGGTTCTCCACCTCGTAAGCAACATATCATGAGACTTTTTAGCCTCCATAACCATGTGAAACAATTCCCGTAATAAATCTCCTCTTACATATCCATATATATCCTATTGGTTCTGTTTCTCTGGAGAAGAGAACCTTGATTAACACATCTGGAAGAAAAATCAGTGATCTATTCATACCATCTAATGTACCAATAAATTATAGATAGATAGATAGATAGATAGATAATAAATATAGTCACATAGAGCCACAGTTATCTTACACATACACATTTCCTAAAGTATCCACTTGTACAATGTCACCTATCAAATTTTCCACATAAGAAATTAGAAAGATAAAAAGTTTAATGCTAGGTCAATGTGCTAAATGAAATTCACAAACCCAAATTAAGTATGATTTATTCTCAGTTGTTTTTATTTAACAAATATGTCTTACTATGAGTCAGGAACTATTTTACATACTGAGTTACAACAGTCAAAAGAAAATAAAACAATTTTTCCTTATAGATCTTGCTTTTTAGAAACAAAATTTTCTCAAATAAAATTTATTTGTATCATGTACCTATTTTACTGTAATGTAATTAATGGCATGAGATATTTTGTCTATTTTGAAACAGTAGAACAATCTTAAGGATTGGAAAATAAGTGTCTAAAAAGGTGCCTATCTTACATATCTTGAAACTATACTACATCCTTTTTTTTTTTCGTTTCATTAATCTACCATTTTCAAAGATAAAGTTATAGTCAAACTGCCCAGGGATAGAACGCTCAAGGAGAATAAAAGTGATGAGAAATATGTATTTAAGCTCCTAGTAGCAGAATTTCTGTAACTCAGGCATACTCAGTTTATTCCCATTACCCAGCCACATCTCATGTAGAAGGCAAACTCTAAGTTACGATTCATACTACTAGCTTTCTGCTAGAGAGAATACAGAGCTTTCCTCCATATAATGGAGATTCTTCTGGTTGATACTTCAGAGAATAAGGTCTCATAACTGGACACTAGTGCAATCAAACAATCTTGGTAGCTCTTATCAAGAATTCCATGGTGAACAAATTAAAGTAGCATATTGGGAGTTTGGATCACCAAAGAATTTCCTTTAAACTCCTGGTGTCTTTTCTACACTCTTAATCTTCATCCAATTACCTAATTAATAAATGGATATAATTTGTCTATTCTGATCAGTTGGATCAGTTGATCTGATCAATTGGATCAGTTGGATCAGTCTGATCAGTTGTCTCTTTTCTGTTAAACCAATGAGAGGCAGGGGAATAGGTAAAGGCATTTACTCTACAGAAATGAAATTTTCCTCAGTTATCTATTCCAGATCTGGACTGAGAAGGTAGGAGTTAGTCTATGCTAACCATGCTCTAGTCTTATCTAATTTAATTACTAGTAATGGTGATGATGCTTCATGTTCCATCTACTGATTCTATTATTTTTCAATTGATTCAGAACCCATATGAAGAAGAGGTGTGTTTTTTAATGAGCCCTCAAAACCCTAACAAGAGAATCTTCTTTTCATTCTGTTGAGCAAGGGCATTACATCTTCATGTCAACATATAAGCCATCAAAAATAAAAATCTATAAAAATGAATTGTATTACCAATCTTTCTACATAAAAGTTTTACACCAGCATCCAAAAAAAGAAGAGAAAAGAAAAGAAAAGAAAAGAAAAGCAAATGTAAACAAAGAAAAGAGAAAAGAAGGAAAACAAAAAGGGGAAAAAAAAGGTGTTTATCAAATGCTTCAGGCAACTTCAGGCACTTCAGAATTAAGAGACACCATCAAGTTAGATTTTGGTGTTTGGAGTGAGCTTTGAATTCACTAAGCCAGAGAGGAGAGACTGCATAAGGAAGGAGGCCAAACTGGATTTGTAGTATAAAAATATGAGCCAATGAGTAAAGGAGCCAGAAATATGGGAGTGGGAAGCAATGTGGTAAGGTTTGGAGGAGACCAGCCTTGTTGGCATGCTTAAGAAAGGGCAGTAGCCAAAATTGTTCTAAGAGGTATTATGCTTTAAAGGACCAGGAAAATAAATAAGAAACAAATCTGCTTCCAGTAACCACTCATCACTCTTTCTATGATGGACACATAAATTAATGTACCCTAAATATCATTTCTACAACCCCCTCCATTCTACAACTTATATAATTGACAAAGTCTCATCAATTGATTGAATACATTTGTTAAATTAATTTTAATATTACTCTCTACATAAATCTAGTCAAATCAGACATCCAAATAAAGTTATATGAAGTAGCAGATACAAAATAATAGATTTTTCATGAATATTTAATTTAAAACTTCAGTTGTTCTTATTTCAGAAATGTTTGAAAATTGAAGTAATTTTAGAAAGAACATGCTTATTTTCTTATTTTGTAATTTTGAAAAACTGGGCAAATATTTATACTTCTGAATATATCAATTTATTATGTTAGTAAATACAACTACTTTAGATTTGTACTAGAAAATTCAAGCACCAGGTTTTTAGCTTTCAAATGCTATATTTCTAATTTAGTATTAGATATCTGTGGAACTATTTTTAATAATTTAATTAATGGTCTGTTTTAAAAAGCTACCTAGTCACCTTAAAAGGAAATGTTACAGAAAGTTCACTAACTTCAAAATAATTCAGGTAATGTGTAATAATCTCTTAGTAAGGTTGCATTAAATGTGGATTGTTGTAAATGTTTGATTTACCTTAGTGGAACAAATATGCTTTTTTTTCCAGGAAGCCACTGGGATCTCTAAAGTGTTTCTGGCTAATTGGGAAAAAATTGCAGAGAAGCAAGAGTAGCAGATGGAAAGACAGTTGGCTAAACCTACTGCCCATACAACACAGTTGCCAAAACCCTTGAAAGTAATAGTCCATTTTGGAAACATTTTCTGGAAAAACAAATGTTTGCTACTGAAACCAACATTGGGTCCATTAGGAAATAGCCAAATAAAACATTTTCTTAGCAGACATAAATATTTTACTTGAGAAATACTTGCCAGGGTAAATATGCTATTTCAAGGTATATACAACAAGAAAGAATACATTATTGCAGTCAGAACATAAAATATATAAAGAATGGGTAATTAGTACACATTATTAGCTACCTTAAACTATTATTTATCTTATGATTGATATTTCAGCAGGATATTTACACTGGGGAAGAGTTCTTTTGAATAATTAAAGAATGAGTATGTTTGTACTATATTATTTTAGCTTGTTCACTTTAGCTATAAATGAGTTTGAAAACTATAAATAGCCTAAAAATTAAGGCAAAATCAACAACCTTCAGGGATATTGAGCAAAAGGCTGTTTTTAACTCTGAGTATTGAAATAAGTTTATTACTAATTTAATTTAGTTTATCTTTTAATGTTATTAAAATTCATCTTAAATATACATGCTTTAATTTCTCAGATACCTATCAAGGACAGTTTTTAATAAAAATCAGTTCAACAATCATGATGACAATATAAAAATGAATCAAATACCTATTTCTCTGAGTACTTTTTAATACATGAAAAAAGTTGCTTTTAATGACTGTCTTTGTTTGGGGTTAAATCTTATATAGATATCTTGTTATTCTTTTATGAGAAGTATAAATATACATAAATTCAAAGGTAGTGAGGGATTTAAAATCAATCTAGTTCAATCTACTCACTAATTACAGAGGAGCAAATTGAGTTCTAGAAAGGTTAAGCTGTTTGCCTAAATCATAAAACAAATTAGTCATAAAGCCAGGATAAGACTTTTAGTCTCCTGATTTTTAGAGCAGAATTTTAAAATTAAAGTTGTATTTTCTTATTTGGGAGGTCAGAGTAAAATTTCACATATTAAGATATAAGAATTTAATGCGTACCAGGCCAAGATTTTTTTTTCTTATTATTATCTCCTTTATCTATAAACTGAGGAAGAGGTAGAATTAATGTGGTGGTGGTGAAATTTTCTACGAATTTTCTTAGCACTAGTAGAAAAAAAATGATGCTTTGGTTTTAATGAAAATTTGTAAGTATATTTTTTCATATTCTCTCCAAGCTATGTATAAAAATGTACAGTTGAATAAATTAAACTTAAAGGTTCTGTGCAGTAAAGATTTTATTTTGACAATAGGAGGTCTAACCTTGCCCTCATCTTCTGGGTGGTGATCTTAAAGCAATAGAACCTCTTTTCTGATGAGTGTGTTTGTTTACCTTTGTGCCATGGGGCAAATTACATGCTCTATGTTAACCATATGATTTGTGGTGGAGGCTTTGGACTATGTGGTGTCGTTTTGACCCCTGATCTCTGGAGGCCCTGGAGACTAAGATTAGTTATGTATGTGGTCTACCATATCTTCACGACTGAACACCAAGAAAAATTCTGAACTCAAGACTCAGGTGATCTTCTCTGGTCAGCAATATTCTGTGCTGCAGGGAAGGGCAAGCACTGTTTGCATGACTGTACTGGGAGCTTTCATGAACTAGAAGCTCATTCTTGGAACTCTCCTGCCCCCTGCCCTATGTACCTCTCCATTGCTAATTTTAATCAGTATTCTTTCACTGCAATAAACCATCACCACAAGTATAATGGCTTTGAAAACTTCTGTGAGTCCTTTTAGAATATTATCAAACTTGAGGGTAATCTTGGGGACCTATGAACTCGTAGCTGGTGAGTGAAATGTGAGTGGTCCTGGGGACTCCTGATCTATGCAGGGATTAAATATAAAAGGTACTACTTCCAAATGAAAAACAGGAATAAGTGTTTAAATTTATAATGAAAAGATAAAAAATAAGTATTTAAAAATGTTAAGCTAGAATAATTTGCATTAAATTCCATCAGACTCTGCTTCAATGAAAGATACTAGTGAAATTCAAATACTCTGGTAGCTACTTAGTAAGAATTCTATAATGAACAAATCAAATTAGCATATTGAGAGTTTGGGCCATCTATTGATGTTACTTTGATACTGATGTTAAGAAACAGATGATGAGCATGAATGTGTTCATAGAAGTAGGCAGTCAAGGAGGAGGAGCCAAGATAGTGGAACAGCATGGAAGTGTTTTGTGTGTCTCGTGTCCATGAAATACACCCACACCAACACTAAACCATCCTATACACCTAGAAAACTAATTGGAGGATTAACACAATAATCTGCACAACCTGAACCACAGAATTCAGCAGATATGTGGCTTGGAGAGGTGAACTCGGGGAGAGAGAAGCCGGTGGCGGTCAGGGAGCCGCTTTTTCAGGCAGAGAGAGGACAGAGACTGGGGCAGCGGGGGGTTGGGGGGAGGGAGGAGAATACGGGAAAAGCACCCTTCTCCAAAAGCAGCTGGAGAGAAAGTGGAAAATTGGAAGCAGCCACAGGGACTAAACTAAAAAGGGAGAAAGGAGAACGGAGAGGTTTAAATTCCATTAAGACTGTGAACAAAGGGAGCCCAAAGTCTGCAAATCTGCAACTCGATACCTGGTGGTGCTCTGGTGGGAAGGGCGAATCCCCAGCAACAGAGTGGGGTCTGGGAGGTTGTCGGGCCACACGGGGAAAAGTGGTTTCACTGCTGGAAGGACATTTGGTAGAGACTGTTGAGGCCACCTGGTCCCAGCAGACCCCAGAAAATGGCCACATTCGTTGGTGCTGGAACAAGGTCATTAAGGGTGAAGCCTGGTGCCAGATGTGTGTTGTGATTTTCCATAATCCCCGAAAAGCTGCTGCTACACTATCTTGCGAACTTTTTCTGGGGTGGGCTGGCACTTGCCTGCAGTCTCGGGGCACTAGCAGCACCAGGGTTCAGCAGGCGTTCCTGGGTACAGCTGGCATCCGGCCATTGTTCGGTGACACCCTCATGCAGAGGGGTGGAACGGGTCAAAGCCACAGTCCTTCAGAAGTAAGGGGCCGGGGAAAACAGCCTCATCTGAGACAAATCTCGGGAGATAGGTACTGCTGGGGCCTGGTCACGGAGAGTGAAAAAGCAGGGTGTGGACAAGAGCTGAGACAGAGGACAGTTGCACAATTGCTGATCCAGGAAAACAGACTGGGTAGCTGGGTGGTGCCATTTTCACCACTCCGCGCATGCGCATACGCACCTAAGAGCACCACAACACTCCATCCCAGGAGGCTAGCAGCACCATCTAGTGGAGAACGGAGACATTACACTGAGCCCCACCCTACTGGGCCAACATGGCTCTTCAAGAACACAAGTCACAAAGCCTACTTAGTTTATGGACTATAAAGCACTACATAGTCTGACTTCTAGAGGAAAATGAAGTAATTTCGGTCCTTTTTCAATCTGTCAGCAGGTCCATCTATTCAATTTTCTTTCTTTTTCTCTTTTACTCTACTTTTCTTTTTCTGGAATACAGAAAAAGAAAAAATTCATTTTTATTTTCAATTTTAGTAAAAATATTTTTTCTTTAATTTTTTTACTATATTTTTACTTTCGTATAAATTTTTTCAAATTATATCTTACTTCAATCATTTTATTTTAGTCTACTTCAGTGTATTCACCTTTTCAAATTTACAAACGATTTCCTTTTTTCTTTTTTTCTCTTTTTCGTTTCTTTTCTTTTTCTTGAATGCAGGAAGAGAAAAGCTTCATTTTTACTTTCAATTTATATTAAAAGTATTTTTCTTTAATTTTTTACTATATGTTTTTGCTTTTATGTAAATTTTTTCAAAGTCTACTTTACTTCTCTCATTTTATTTTAGTCTACTACAGTGTATTCACTTTTTCAAATTTTCAAACAATTTATTTTTTCTCTCTTTTTTTCTTTTTCATTTCTTTTCTTTTTCTTGAATACAGAAAAAGTTCATTTTTATTTTAAAAATATTTTTCTTTAATTTTTCCTACCATATTCTTTACTTTTTTGTAATTTTTTTCAAATTCTATTTTACTCCCATCATCTCATTTTAGTCTACTTCAGTGTATTCATTTTTTCAAGTTCTCAGATGATTTCCTCCCCCCCCCTTTTTTTTCCCTCTAATCCGCCAAACCACTTTAAACACCCAGACCAAAACACACCTAGGATCTAGCATCATCTATTCGAATTTTGTGTGGGTGTGTGTTTTTAATTTTCAACTTTAATATTTTTTTAATTTTTTCAATTTTAGTTTTCCTACATCATTAATTTCTTTTCCCCCTTCAAAATGACTAAATGAAGGAATTCACCCCAAAAGAAAGAGCACAAAGAAACGACAGCCAGGGATTTAACCAACACAGATAACAAGCAAGATGTCTGAACCAGAATTTAGAATCATGAAAATAAGAATACTAGCTGGAGTCCGAAAGAGATTAGAATCCCTTTCTGTAGAGATAAAAGAAGTAAAAAACAGAATGAAATTAAAAATGCTATAACTGAGCTGCAATCACGGATGGATGAAGCGGCGGCAAGCATGGATGAGGCAGAACAGAGAATCAGTGATATAGAGAACAAACTTATGAAGAATAATGAAGCAGAAAAAAAGAGGGAGATGAAGGCAAAAGAGCATGATTTGAAGAATTAGAGAAATCAGTGACTCATTAAAAAGGAGCAACATCAGAATCACAGGAGTCCCAGAAAAGGAAGAGAAAGAAATAGGGGTAGAAGGGTTATGTGAGCAAATCATAGCGGAAAACTTTCCTAACCTGGGGAAAGACACAGATACCAAAATCCAGGAAGCACTGAGGACCCCCATTATATTCAACAAAAAACAACCATCAACAAGGCATATCATAGTCAAATTCACAAAATACTCAGGCAAGGAGAGAATCATGAAAGCAGCAAGGAAAAAAAAGTCGCTAACCTACAAGGAAAGACAGATCAGGTTTGCAGCAGACCTATCCACAGAAACTTGACAGGCCAGAAAGGAGTTGCAGGATATATTCAATGTGCTGAATCATAAAAATCTGCAGCCAAGAATTCTTTATCCAGCAAGGCTGTCATTCAAAATAGAAGGAGAGATAAAAAGTCTCCCAGACAAACAAAAATTAAAGGAGTTTGTGACCACTAAACCAGCCCTGCAAAAAATTTTAAGGGGGACTCTCTGAGGGGAGAAAAGATGAATATATATATATATACATATATATATGTGTGTGTGTGTGTGTGTGCATGCATGTGTGTGTGTGTGTGTGTATACGTATATATATACACATATGTAAAGCAACAAAGATGAAAAAGGACCAGAGAACATCACCAGAAACTCCAACTCTACAAGCATCATAATGGCAATAAATTCATATTTTTTAGTACCCACTCTAAATGTCAATGGACTCAATGCTCCAATCAAAAGACAGGGGTAACAGAATGGATAAGAAAATAAGATCCATCTGTATGCTGTTTAGAAGAGACTCACTTTAGACTGAAAGACACCTTCAGATTGAAAGTAAGGGGATCTATCATGCTAATGGTCAACAAAAGAAACCCAGAGTAGCCATACTTATATCAGACAATCTAGACTTTAAAATAAAAACTATATCAACAGTTGCAGAAGGGCCTTATATCATAATTAAGGGGTATATCCCCAAAGAGGCCCTAACATTTGTAAACATTTATGCGCCAAATGTGGTAGCACCCAAATATATAAATCAATCACAAACATAAAGAAACTCATCGATAGTAATACCATAATAGTAGGAGACTTCAACACCCCACTCACAGTAATGGACAGATCATCTAATAAAAAAATCAACAAGGAAACAATGGCTTTGAAAGACACATTGGACCAGATGGACTTAACAGATATATTCAGAACATTTCATCCTAAAGCAGCAAAATATACATTCTTCTCCAGTGCACATGGAACATTCTCCAGAATAGACCATATACTGGGACACAAATCAGCCCTAAGTAAGTACAAAAGGATAGAGATCATATTGTGCATATTTTCAGACCACAATGCTATGAACCTCGAAATCAACCACAAGAAAAAATTTGGAAAGGTAACAAACACTTGGAGACTGAAGAACATCCTACTAAAGAATGAATGGGTTAACCAAGAAGTTAAAGAGGAAATTAAAAAGTATATGGAAGTCAATGAAAATGATAGCACCACAACCCAAAACCTCTGGGATGCAGCAAAGGCAGTCATAAGAGGAAAGTATATAGCAATCCAGGCCTTCTTAAAGAAGGAAGAAAGATCTCAGATATACAACCTAACCTTATACCTTAAGGAGCTGGAAAAAGAACAGCAAATAAAACCCAAAACCAGCAGAAGATAGGAAATAATAAAGATTAGAGCAGAAATTAATGCTATTGAAACCAAAAAAACAGTAGAACAGATCAATGAAACCAGAAGCTTGTTCTTTGAAAGAATTAACAAAATTGATAAACCACTAGTCAGTTTGATCAAGAAGAAAAAGGAAAGGACGCAAATAAATAAAATCAAGAATGAAAGAGGAGAGATCACAACCAACACAGCAGAAATAAAAACAATGATAAGAGAATATTATAAGCAATTATATGCCAATAAAATGGGCAATCTGGAAGAAATGGACAAATTCCTAGAAACATATACACTACCAAAATTGAAACAGGAAGAAATAGAAAATTTGAACAGACCCATAACCAGGAAGGAAATCAAATCAGTAATCAAAAATCTCCCAAAAAACAAGAGTCCACGGCCAGATGGCTTTTCAGGGGAATTCTACCAAACATTTAAGGAAGAGTTAACACCTATTCTCTTGAAGCTGTTCCAAAAAATACAAATGGAATGAAAACTTCCAAACTCTTTTTATGAAGTCAGCATTACTTTGATTCCAAAACCAGACGGAGACCCCACTAAAAAGGAGAACTATAGACCAATTTCCCTGATGAACATGGATGCAAAAATCCTCAGCAAGATAGTAGCCAACCGGATCCAACAATACATTAAAAAAATTATTCACCATGACCAAGTGGGATTTATATCTGGGATGCAGGGCTTGTTCAGTATCTGCAAAACAATTAATGTGATTCATCACATCAATAAAAGAAAGGACAAGAACTATATGATTCTCTCAATAGATGCAGAGAAAGCATTTGACAAAATACAACATCCTTTCCTGATAAAAACCCTCAAGAAATTAGGGATCGAAGAAGCATACCTCGGGATCATAAAAGCCATATATGAATGACCCAATGCTAATATCATCCTCAATGGGGAAAAACTGAGAACTTTCCCCCTAAGGTCAAGAACAAGACAGGGATGTCCACTCTCACCATGTTATTCAACTTAGTATTGGAATTCTTACCCTCTGCAACCAGACAACACAAAGAAATAAAAGTCATCCAAATCAGCCAGGAGGAGGTGGAACTTTCACTCTTCGCAGATGACATGATACTCTGTATGGAAAACCCAAAAGATTTCACCAAAAAATTGTTAGAATTGAATCATGAATTCAGCAAAGTTGCAGGAAATAAAATCAACGCACAGAAGCATTGCATTCTGGTTGCATTCCTATACACCAACAATGAAGCAACAGAAAGAGAAATCAAGGAATCGACCCCACTTACAGTTGCACAAAAAAACTATAAAATACCTAAGAATAAATTTAACCAAAGAGGTGAAAAATCTATACACTGAAAACAAAGATTCCATGCTCCTGGATAGGAAGAACAAATATTAAAATGTCAATACTACCCAAATCAATCTACATATTCAAGGCAATCCCTATCAAAATAACACCAACATTCTTCACAGAGCTAGAACAAATAATCCTAAAATTTGTACAGAACCAGAAAAGACCCCCAATAGCCAAAGCGATCTTGAAAAAGAAAACCAAAGTAGGAGGCATCACAATCCCAGACTTCAAGCTATACTACAAAGCTGTAATCATAAAGACAGTATGGTACTGGCACAAGAACAGACACTCAGATCAATGGAACAGAATAGAGAACCCAGAAATGGACCCACAAACGTATGGCCAACTAATCTTTGACAAAGCAGGAAAGAATATCCAATAAAATAAAGACAGTCTCTTCAGCAAGTGGTGCTGGGAAAACTGGACAGTGACATGCGGTAGAATGAACCTGGACCACCTTCTTACACCATACACAAAAATAAACTGAAAGTGGGTGAAAGACCTAAATGTAACATAGGAAGCCATCAAAATCCTTAAGGAGAAAGCAGGCAAAAACCTCTTTGACCTTGGCCACAGCAATTTCTTACTCAACACATCTCTGGAGGTAAGGGAAACAAAAGCAAAAATAAACTACTGGGACCTCATCAAAATAAAACCTGCACAGCAAAGGAAACAGTCAGCAAAACTAAAAGGCAACCGACAGAATGGGAGAAGATATTTGCAAACGACATATCAGATAAAGGGTTAGTATCCAAAATCCATAAACAACTTACCAAACTCAACACCCAAAAAACAAATAATCCAGTGAAGAAATGGAAAAACACATGGATAGACACTTCTCCAAAGAAGACATCCAGATGGCCAACTGACACATGAAAAAATGCTCAACATCATTCATCATCAGGGAAATACAAATCAAAACCACAATGAGATACCACCTTACACCTGTCAGAATGGCTAACATTAACAACTCAGGCAACAACAGATGTTGGCAAGGATGAGGAGAAAAAGGATCTCTTTTGCATTATTGGTGGGAATGCAAGCCTATGTAGCCACTCTGGAAAACAGTATGGAGGTTCCTCAAAAAACTAAAAATAGAACTACCCTACGACCCAGCAATTGCACTAATAGGCATTTATCCAAGGAATACAGGTACTGTTTCGAAGGTACACATGCACCCCCATGTTTATAGTAGCACTATTAACAATAGCCAAGTATGGAAAGAGCCCAAATGTCCACTGATGGATGAATGGGAATATATATCTATATCTATATCTATATCTATATCTATATCTATATCTATATCTATATACACACACAAAAGAATGAAATTTTGCCATTTGCAACTACATGGATGGAACTGGAGGGTATTATGCTAAGTGAAATTAGTCAGAGAAAGACAAAAATCATATGACTTCACTCATATGAGGACTTGAAGAGACAAAACAGATGAACATAAGGGAAGGGAAACAAAAATAATATTAAAACAGGGAGGGGAACAAAACAAAAGAGACTCATAAATATGGAGAACACACTGAAGGTTATGGGAGGGGTTGTGGGAGGGGGATGGGATAAATGGGTAAGGGGCACTAAGGAATCTACTCCTGAAATAATTGTTGCACCATGTGCTAACTAATTTGGATGTAAATTTAAAATAAATAAAAAAGTAAAACAAGTTAAAATTTAAAAAAAAATACTGAACAGAGCTAAGCCTAGACCTGAGAGCTCTTGGCTTTCTTTGACATTGGTCTTAGTTGGACACCACTCTCCTTTTGTAGATCTAAAAAGTATTGTTTCAAAGTTTAGGAGACCCAACAAATAAAACTATAGCCAATTTTAGACCCAAGTTCTTGAAAAATACAGCAGGTATGTATAAATATATATTCACATTGTTTCTAAAAAAAAAAAGAAGACAGTTGATCAAGAAAATTATTCATCAGCATTTTAAACATTTAACGACATTTAAACATATCTCCAGGAGCAGTAGCCATATTTAAACCTACTGAAAGCTCACAGAGTTGCATTTATATATTCCTACAAGCTTTATTACTAGCTCAGATTTACCCTGAGATCAGCTCTAGTCACATTCATCTGTATGCCCATTTAAAAAATTTTTTTAATTTATTTATTTTTGAGAAACAGAGTGAGACAAAGTGTGAGTGGGGGAGGGGCAGAGAAGGAGGCACAAAATCTGAAGCAGGTTCCAAGCTCTGAGCAAGTGGCCAGCACAGAGCCTGATGTGGGGCTCAAACCCACGAACTGTGAGATCATGACCTGAGCCAAAGTTGGACTCTTAACCGACTGAGCCACCCAGGCGCCCCTACCCATTTTTTTAAAGTTTAATTTATGCAACTCAAGTTGTTTGAACAGTCTAATGTCAAATAAGCGATTTATAAACATAAAATGATACATTTTGACAATTCAATAGGATATGTTTGTGTAGGAACATCAGTGTAAAATGTTATAGAACTATTAATTCATCAAAACAAAAGCTTCTGCACAGAGAAAGACACAATCAGCAAAACTAAAAGGCAACCAATGAAATGGGAGAAGATATTTGCAAAAGACATATCAGGCAAAGGGTTAGTATCCAAAATCTATAAAGAACTTACCAAACTCAACACCTAGAAAACAAATAATCCAGTGAAGAAATGGGCAAAAGACATGAATAGACACTTCTCCAGAGAAGACATCCAGATGGCCAACTGACACATGAAAAAATGCTCAACATCACTCATCACCTGGGAAATCAAACCAAAACCACCATGAGATACCACCTCACACTTGTCAGAATGGCTAACATTAACAACTCAGGCAACAACAGACGGTGAGGCGAAGAAGGAGAATCTCTTTTGCACTGCTGGTGGAAATGCAAACTGTTGCAGTCTCTATGGAAAAGAGTATGGAGGTTCCTGAAAAAATTAAAAATTGAACGACCCTATAACCCAGCAATTGCACTACTAGGTATTTATCCAAGGGATACAGGTGTGCTGTTTCGAAGGGACACATGCACCTCAATGTTTATAGCAGCACTATCGACAATAGCCATAGTATGGAAAGAATCCAAATGTCCATCAATGGATGAATGGATAAAGAGATGTGGTATGTATACATACAATGCAGTACTACTTGGAAATCAAAAAGAATGAAATCTTGCTATTTGCAACTATGTGGATGGAACTAGAGGGTATTATGCTAAGCGAAATTAGTCAGAGAAAGACAAATATCATATGACTTCACACCTATAAGGGCTTTAAGATACAAAACAGATGAACATAAGAGAAGGGAAGAAAAAATAATATAAAAACAGGGAGGGGGGGGAAACGTAAGAGACTCCTAAATATAGAAAACAAGCAGAGGTTTGCTGGAGGGGTTGTGGGAGGGGGGATGGGCTAAATGGGAAAGGGGCTTAAGGAATCTACTCCTGAAATCATTGTTGCACCATGTGCTAACTAACTTGGATGTAAAGTATAAAAAAATAAATAAATTATAGAAAGTAAAAAAAAAGAAATGAAAAAGAAAGAAAAAAATTAACATACTGTCCTCAATAATTTGTGGCTAAATTTTATTTTTAAATTATTTTTATTACCATGGAATAACACACAGTCCCATTTTTAAATTATATGCCTAAAATGCATCACTGCACTGTACAATAAATATTTATTCTTGAATTAATTCTTTGAATTATTGGTCCCAATTCATTTGAACTGATCAATTTTAAAATTACTTTTTTCTCCAAATTCTTACTAACCATTTAGGAAGATACCTGCAAAATCAAGTGTTGTGTGGCATGAAATCAGTAATCAGGTTAATTGTGAAATCCAAATATATATATAGATATATATATACATACATATATATATATGTATATATATATACATATGTATATATGTATGTATGTATATATCTATATATATATATCTGTGTCTATCTATCCACACACATGTAGAAAGATAGATATAGCCCTACCTAGAGACATATAGGAATAGATATAAATATATAGATATAGATATAGATATGTAATGCTTCCTTTGTCATTATTATGCCTATCTTTTTGAGATTTCCTACCTTCTGCAATGGTGTTGTATGCCTCAGCCTCCAAGTCTTGAGATAAATTTACTTGAGATCAAAGTAGATATTTATAAGTGATACATTAAAAGAAATACCCAAAGCCCTCTATGCAACTGCTTTCCTCTTCTGGTTCATTAAACAATATGCAAAAACAAGAGATAAAGATGGAGAACTGCAATTAATAAAACAACTTTGGAAATAGTTATAACCTTGTATACACATTACTGTGAAGTCATCTCTAAATACGACAACATATTTTTCCTGTCATAAATTTTACTCATTTCTTGAATGATTGACATACTTCTGTTACCTTTTCTTCTATTAAACTAGAGATTAACATTTCTCCATGAGATGATGACTAATAAATAATGGTGGAGAAAAATATATTTAAAAAAATTCCCTGAATCCATGAACAAATTATAATTGAGCCCTACAGCATTTGATACTCCAAATCTCTGAGCAAAGGTAAGAATGACTTTTATAGTAATATTTTTGAAGGATTTCCATATTGAATGTACTTATACCTATTATTTCAGCATTCATGAAGCTGAACTTGGCTTTGGGCTCGTGGCCTACTTGTCAGTTTCTTGAAATCAAATTTTGAAATTAGAATTTACCATGGACATACCAGGGAGGTAGTATGATGTGAGTTTAATTCTTGAAGAGCAAGCTGTATTTTACAAAATGTAACTTCAATTGTCTCAAAGAATTTTTGTTTTCTCCTCACCTTGCCATTGTGTACATGTGCAGCAAACTTTCCTTAACCTGAAAATTTAATTGCTGAATTACTGAACATATTCCAAGCTCAGATATTCTGAAGATACAGTGATTTTTAGAGGAAATTAAACATGAAATTTAAAGTATTTCATACTTTTTAAGGGGTACACCAAATACTGTTTTTTTTTCTTTTTCCCCAAATTCACTGCAGTCAAACCAAGTCACAATAATCCCAGGCCCCAACTCAAAGCTGAATCAGAATTCTTGAGTGTGGGATGAGAACATAAACATAAGAGACTTTGTGGTTAGTTTTTGTGCACATTCAACTGTAAGAGACAATGTTGAGTATTCAACAATTAGAATAAAGCTCAAGTTGTTTGACATCCTGTGGTGAGGAGGTGGCAGTGTGAGCTTGTTTTATGCAGACCCATTCAAAAACAGGAGCTCAAGAATTTTTCTTTCATGCCATCAGGCCATTAAATGTTCCACTTAAGTCTCAGTGTCTCAGTGTTTTAGTGTCCTCCACTAAGTAAGGGTATCACCCTCAGTCAGGCTTGGCAAGAACACAGAGCTTGCAGGGAAAAATGGACATTGTTTCTGTGGGATTACGAGAGGTGATTTACTTTGTGGAAGGAAGGAGCAAGTGGAAAAACAATGAAGGTAGCTCCTCTGTGCCTCCAAGATGTGTTAACTCCTTCAGTGCAGTGCCACATGTGTAATCTGTGTCTACCTGACTCCACATAATGGTTGGCCAGGTCTTGACAGGATTGGTTAGGCTGTAAATCCTAATCCAGAATTAAAAGATGCGCTGGTATCTCCCTCGATGATCTTCTGAATATGACTTGGTTTATCAGATAGATCTCACTCTGGAAGAAAATGCCTTTCCATTGTTCTGAAATCTTTAGTGGCTTCAGATCACACTTCTTAACTTTGGTATTTAATATTCTCCACAATAAATTGCATAAAAATACAGGCATACCTCATTTTACTGTGTTTTGCTTTATTGTGTTTTGTAGAGTTTGTGTTTTTTACAGTTAAAGATTTGTGGCAACCCGGCACCGGGTTTTGGTGGCATTTTTTCCAAAAGCATCTGCTCACTTTGTGACTGTGTCACACTCATAATTCCCACAATATTTCAAACATTTTCATTATTATTATATTTTTTATGGTGATCTGTGGTCAATGATTATGACTTGTTAAAAGCTCAGATGATGGTCAGCACTTTTCAGCAATACAATATTTTCTAATTAAGGTTCATACATTTTTTTTAGACATAATGCTGATGCACCCTTAAAAAACTACTATTAAGTGTAAATATAACTTTTATAGGCACTGGGAAAACAAATTTTCATCTGACTTTTTAGTGCGATATTCCCTTTCTTACAGTGATCAAGAACCAAATCCACAATATCTCCAAGGTATGTCTGTAGTTCATTTTAAGTTTAATTTATCAACCACTATTCTCCTAAAAGAATCTTCTATTTCAATTAAGCTGATTTTTTCATTGTCCCTCAATACTCAGATATCACTATAATTCTTTTTATCAGATCACCTCCTTTTTCCCAATCCAAGAATCAACTTCAGCTCAAGTCTACCTCCTTCCTAATGCTTTTCTTGGGTGCTCTGGCTCACATCCTCATGCCTCAAATTCAGTGTTCTAATTCCTAGAGAATCTTGTATTATCCATATTACTTGGTCATATTTAACATTTTATTTAATATTTTTCATCCTACAAATAAAATAGAGACACATTGATAAACAAGTTAAACATCTAACACTACCTTTCACTTTCAGAATTAGCTCCAAGTTTTCTTGATGGTAGAGATTCCCCAATCTGACTGTACTCCAGTCTGTACTCCAGTCAGTGTTGTTCATGTTGGAGGGATGTTTCAGGTTACCTATGAGAAACATCTGCCTGGTGCAAGAGGCCCATCCTCAAATTCACTTCACATCTTCACAGAGCTTCAGGTTGTAAATAATTCCAGTGACAAGAATTTCAGTTACTACCAACAGAGAATCTCATGCCAGTGTTTAACAGTTTTCATTGTTTGAAAGCTCTGTATTTTAAGTGGATTTATAGCTTTATGTTTTCACCTGCAGCTAATTCACAAACTCCTCTCCACTCATTTGCCTCAAATGTAACAAAATAAAGAGGATGGCTCAGCAGATTACCAAAATCATTAGATTTTTTTTCTTTCTTCTCCCCCTGGAATTTCACTGTCATTGCATATTCTCGTCACTATTAAAGGCAAATATATTCTTTTGAAGATGGAATTATTCAATTCAGAAACAGTCATTACTATATTTTCTTCCTTGGGCATGGACACTTAATTTTTTAACCAGTTGTCCAACAATAACTTTTTCAGGGAAGAAAAAAACCTTATAAATTTATCCATTATGTTAAATACACCAAGAGAACTCAATTTAAAGCTTATGGCCGTTAAAAATAAATAAATAAAGCTTGTGGCAGTTAAAACAGAAAACATATATGTAAGTGACAAGACTATAGAGTAAAAAGACAAATGTATACTCTCAAAATATGTATATTTTCTAGAAATACTTAAATTTGGAGTGAAATAATTTGTTTTGACAAAATATATTTGTCATATTTAATAAAATATAATAAAGTGACCAAATAACATTAATTATATTTATGATTTTAAACTCTATTTAGCTTTATTTTTCAATAAATGAGTATCTATTTAAAAAGTGAGTATTACTTAATGAGTAATACTTAAAATGAGTATTACTTAAAAAATTCAGAAAGCAATTTCTCACAATTAACAATGAATTATATATTATTCAATAAGAGTTCTCATCATGGGAAAGAATGGATAATTGACTCTGAACTGATGTGAACTTTCAGATTCAGAATTTAATAGCAAATTCAGTTATCCCAAAGGATTGTATGATCTCATTTGACATGCAGTGAGACTTCAAAATTAATGTAACATGCATTTATCTAATTTTAGCACAATAATGTCATGGAATTTAATAAAAAACATTCTTGGTTATAGTTAGTTTGAAATAAAATTGCCTTCAAGAATGAAATCCACAAAACAAAATTGGGTTGGAAGATGGTGAGGCAAAGCTGGAAAACCGATTATTTAATGTTCTATATGTCTACCTATAACATGAATGCATTAAATTTTTAGAACTCTATTATTAGATTATATCAAACTTTATTATTTTAAATGGAATTTTCAATAAAAAATTATTAGTATCAGTTATATTCACTTATTTTCTGTTTTTTAAACATATCTTAAATTGAATATGTATGGATATATTCTTTTAACTTCATTGACATAGATGAAGCAAATTAACCTCTTAATGACTTTTTTAAAAGCATACTTTTCATTTCAGAAACAACCTGAATACTAAGGCCAATGATTGCTCCCAAGCTATTTCATGAAAGATAATATACATACAAATGTACAGATAGACATTGAAGTATGTTTTATGATGTGTGTTTTACATTTATCTGGTTTCTGCAACTTGCTTTTCAAAATTAAATCACATCCTTGCTTTACATGCCAATTAAACTGCAGATAAATGGATAAAAACATACACATCTTGTTGCAAAAACAGAACTGTAAGAAGAAAAATGGCAAAAGTATGAAATATCATTTTCTTATATGTATATGTTTAATTTTAAATGGTAATTTTTGAAAGAAAATAAAATTTTCTTAGACTCAATAAGAAATTAAATTACTATCCCACTAGCAATTAATTACTAAATATTTAAAAAATTATCTCCATTTTTTTGGTAATATCCACATAGTTTGGGTAGAAGTTTGGTCTGGGAGATGGTAGGGAAATCTGGTTATTTTAGAGTTTCTTCTAATTTAGTTTTGGGGCTTAGAAATAAAAAGGGAGCAATCATTCATGTGTTAGTTCAAATCACTGTTGAAAGTAATTGAGAATTTATGGCTGGAATTTGTAATAATGATTGAGAAGATCCATTTCTCCCACAATGTAACTTCTAATTCACAATGATTAGGAAAAAATGAATAGGAAAAAATGAAGAAAATCAGTGGCTGCACTTCAAAAGGTAGAAGATGTGGGTTTACAGCAAACTGGGAAATGGAGTCATGGATATTCTGTGTTCAAAAAGTCAAACAAATTATCATGTATTTCTCAGATAATCTCCAGCCTGACATTGAATTCTACCTGGTTAAGTATTTGAAGTTTGTTTTCCCTTCCCCTAAGCTTCAGATAAATCTACAGTAGAAAATGTTGACCCGAAACACAATTTTGTTTAGCGCTATCCTATGGCCAAGAAAAGTTAATTATTTCAAGTTTTTGGTCTTCAAAATAGATGCTTCATGACTTGAAAGACATCCTATTCTAGTAAAAACTACTTCTCCTTCTCCTTTCTTTAAATGTTAAAATTAACCTGCGTATTGTACTCTGCTTGATTGTAGACAAAACCAGTTCCAAATACCAAGTATAGCAGGGTGGCCATTGAAATAATACAAAAATGATACACATATAAAGGGCCAGATATAGCACGTTGTTTTCTTCTATACCATGCTTTCAGCAGGGCTGTAACCACGTGGAAATGTCTTACATAAACCCAATGAAAGCTACCAATGTATTAGCAGTGCTAAAACCAGTTATATTACCACTATGACACCTTACTTGCAGTTATTAACAGCCATTTTATTCACAGGTGTATTTATCATATATGCGTGAGAATGCATTTAATCAGAATACTTTTACCTAAAGATTTTTTACTTAAATTTATAGATAGTAACTATATTCTATTTGTATTTGCTTGTCATTGTTTAATGTTTTAAAAAGGTATTCTTGTGATTTAAAATCAATAGGCATAGCTCTAAGCTATTCATGTTTCCAGAAATGCAGGACCCTTACAATACAGGGTATGTTGCAGATCCATGGGGTTAGTGAGAAATTTTACATCACAAGGCTTTACATCATAAAAATACAGTGAGACAATTTTCTCCAAAACTGGATCTAGGCAGGGTCTAAGAGATACTGTCTCATTATATTTTTGAAAGGATTTTTTTCTTCCTGGTAACTGAGATAATGGCACTATTAATGTCTCAGCATCTGATCATCACTTTTTATCAAAAACAAGTCTGAGTCATATTAGGAAAAGAAAATTAAAGGAAGTGGGCTTTGATATGGATATGAATACTATAATAACTTCCTGAAAACATCGTATTTTATTTCCACAAGAGGATGCCATGTGAAATTGGAATAAAAAGAATGTAGGTCAAAACTTCCCTTCTAGTAGCTAATGAATACATTCCTAAATAAAAGTAACATAGGCTATTTCCTAAGATTATGAAAGCTTGTAATGTATAGGAATACTGCTTAAATTTTATTTAAACAATAATTTATGGGGCGCCTGGGAGGCTCAGTCGGTTAAGCGTCGGACTTCAGCTCAGGTCACGATCTCACGTTCCGTGAGTTTGAGCCCCGCGTCGGGCTCTGGGCTGATGGCTCAGAGCCTGGAGCCTGCTTCCGGTTCTGTGTCTCCCTCTCTCTCTGCCCCTCCCCCCTTCATGCTCTGTTTCTCTCTGTCTCAAAAATAAATAAACGATAAAAAAACATTTAAACAATAATTTAGCATAAAATTCAACACTTGCATCTCTTATAAATAATTATAATACATATAATACATATAATATATATAATATAATACATATTTAAGTAGTTGGTATACTTTAAATGCGCAACACTTCCAAAAATTAAGAGAACAGTGTTCTTTTCTGTTTTTTCCCTAAAAGAACCTATATCTCTCATTTCATTTTATTAGACTAATCATTTCAAATTCTAAAAAAAAAAAAAAAGTATCTTCTTTCAGGAGATACATATAGGTTGAACTGTTTTTATGAAAATAGAACAAATTTCTTCTCAATGCATGGTTTTAAAACAATTGTTAATAATTTGTTTAAAGAATTTGAGCTAATTGCATCAAGTTTATCTTTCAAGTTCATTGAAGCAAGTATCCATTACTCTGAACACCATGCATGTCTTTATAGTATATTAAAGAGTTGCTGTTGCATGGCGCCACATCTCTCATTTCTTAGGCTGTATTATTTCTATCTTTTTAATTGTAAATTCAAACTGAAAACATTTCACTAATTTGAACTTTTTATTCATTTCCTAGTATCTATTCTTCTGGAATAAAATCCGGGCATAAGATTTTCAAAATAATTCCATTTTTTAATGTTTGTCTATTTTTGAGAGAGAAGAGTGAGACAGAGTGAGCAGGGGAGGGGAAGAGATAGAGGGAGACACAGAATTTAAAGCAGGCTCTAGGTTCTCAGCTGTCAGCACAGAGCCCTACGTGGGACTGAAACTCATGAACCACGATCATGGATCATGTCCTCAGCTGAAGTCAGATGCTTTAACTGACTGGGCCACTCAGGCGTCCCTCAATATAATTCTAATGTTTATATGTACACTTCATATGCTTATCACTTCATTGGATATTTAAAATAAAAGGATAGCCTTTTTCCTTTCTTAATTTATTTACTTTGCCAATAGTTAATGTCTTTCTCTATAACATTAGAGAAAAGACTTAGAGAAACTTAGTAGTTTTACCCCAACGGATTTTCAGTCATAGGTAATAGTTTTTAGGGTTCTAGAAAAGGCATGTATATATGGTATGATTGAAATGTTTTGAAAAACTAATTGAAGAACACAAACAATGGGAAACAACACATGATGACTGAAAACGACAATGAAGCTAAAAGTAATGCACAATTTCCAGGACTCTAAGGCACACAGGGTGTGTGTATTTCAGCCAGGCCATGGCTAACGGTGGCACCTCCCATATTAGGAATAGAGGGACTTCTACCCAGGAAATGTCATTATGTCACTTCTCCAAGAAGCTCATTCAATTACATTGTGTTTCCAAATAAAAAGAAGAGATCCAATAGACACATATTTTCTCAAGTATTTGGAATTTTGATGCAAACAGTTTGGGGCTCATGTTACTAATTATTGCAATGCTTATTATCCTTTTTACTAAGAATAAGTACCTCTTCAATTTTATTTCTTGATAACACTGAATCAGTTGGACCAGTTTTATTTGTAGTTGAAGGATTTGCCAGTGACTAGTCATGCCCACAGCCAAACAGTTAAAATCAATGATATACTTTTTTCCTGAATGCATACATTTTGCCATTCAAACCAGGGTAGGCATAATCTTGATGGTACAAGATGAATCGAACACTTCAATAAAACTATTCATACACGAGAAATTTTATATTTCCAATGAACATACAATTTGAAGAATGTAAAAGTCACTGTTATATTTAGAATTTGCAAGTCAGCATACATGCTGGCCATGTTCCACTGGGAACATTTTATAAACAATTATAATTCATCTTTACTGATATATATATATATATATATATATATGCTCTAAAGTGTTTTTTCTTTCTTCCCTTTACATTATTAATCTTTTGATCTATTTGGAAACATTTGATTTGGAAGTATTAGTGCCGATTTTCTTTATTAAAATTTAACAGATTAACTTTCTCTTTTTCATTTTGTTACTGAAGAAATGAGCTCAAGACAAAGACAAAACAAAATCTAACACCTGTTTCTCAAAAAAAACTCACTTCGTAACTGTTATTTTGAGTGACTTAGAAATATTAATTCCAGTCACCAAAATACAAATTTGCATAAACTTTATTTTTTGACCGAAATGTTAGGATGATTGTGGTAATTATTTTTTGTTTTCAGATGCACTTTCGTACTGATCTGAAAATGCAGCAGGACTAAGAAAACTAGAGCAAAAGTAATCATTGATCTGTCAGTTTAAGGGTTGGTAAACTTCTGCAAAGCACCAGATAGTAAATACCTTAACTTCTGTGAACCATACGTTCCATGTACAAAGTGATCGACTTCTCCTGTGACGCACAAAGGCAATCATAGACAATACATAATGAATGTCCATACCTTTGCTCCAACAAAACAGTTTCAAAAAATAGGAGACAGATTTGGCCTATGACTATATTTTGCCAACTCCTATCTTAATCTACTGATTAAGAAAGAATACATCTGGGATTTAGTTACTAAATTGGATTTGTTTCAATTGAAAATTATATCCTCTTCTTACCAGTTTCTACCACACACTTGAAAAAAAGGCTACAGAGAGTCAATCATGGACAGAAAGCCCATAGTGGACTGAAAGTGCATTTTTTAATAAAATTCAATTACTCTGTTCTCTGAATGTTTTCTCTAGTCTACCTAGTTAGCCAAAATTTAGCACAATTTATTACCAAATTCCTTATCCTTTACAGAATACCACCCCCAAAATACCTTTTAACATCCTATTGTATTTAAGACTCACCAGTTTATGATTTTAGCAGTCATGGAAAGCAATTGTCAACAAATAGGTTTTAAGTCTACATATTCTTTGCCTTATTACTATCAAAATTGTAGCAAGCCAGCATCTATCTGAATATTTTAAAGTACGCTATTTAAATGATAAAATTTAATGAAATATAGTGGTCTCCTGTCCCATATTTCCACAATTTGGATCTATTTACATCCAACTTTTTAAAACTTGTTCTCTATTAATTTTCCTTCTACATTTCTAAATAATTTTTTTATGCTGACATGATCTGATTCATTAGTTTTTGACTTTTTAAATTTACTTTCTTTATTTTTTTTTTAATTTTTTTTTTTTTCAACGTTTATTTATTTTTGGGACAGAGAGAGACAGAGCATGAACGGGGGAGGGGCAGAGAGAGAGGGAGACACAGAATCGGAAACAGGCTCCAGGCTCCGAGCCATCAGCCCAGAGCCCGACGCGGGGCTCGAACTCACGGACCGCGAGATCGTGACCTGGCTGAAGTCGGACACTTAACCGACTGCGCCACCCAGGCACCCCTTAAATTTACTTTCTTCATGGCGTTTTAATATTTACCTATTTTAAATTCTTCACAGGGTTTACCCTCTCCATATCTTATCATATATGTTTATAACAATTTTGGTAAAACAGATACTTTGATGTTTATGCTATTATATACAGTCTATTTATGTGTTTCCAATATTTTTTTTCCCTGAGTGATCAAATAGAGGTTTAAATCCTCAATATCAGTTATCCTGTTTCTCCTCTCCACCCCCCCCCCCCCAATTCTTGTTTCTGGCTTTTCTGTTATTTGTAATGCAAAGGCCTTCCCTTCTTTAGCATACCAGTTTGCTGCTGCCAGCCAGATCGATTTTATTCCACTGTATATAGAATCTCACTGTGAGACTTCCTGTTTACCCCATAGGATTTTCTTTTCTTTCTTGATCATGTATCTCCCTCTTTACAAAAAATTAATTCTTTCTTCTGTTAAAGTTCTAATTACAGGAACCTCCTAGGAAAGGATAAGGTGGGCCATCTTTACTTTGTCATCAGTATCTTTATTATACTTTCAAAGAAGAATGATGATAATTTAATAATTTCAAAATCATTTTTTCTCAGTAATTTGAAGAAATTACTCAATTACCTTCTACAATCCAATGTTGCATTTGAGAATTCTAATGACATTTCATTTTCATTTCAATTATTTTGAAAGTGATTTTTTTCCTCAATGGAAGTCACTGTTCCAACATTTTACAATGAAGTACCTTGAAGTGTGTCTTTCTAGTCATCATTCACTAATGAGAATGAGCCTGTTGAATTCAAACATGATGTTTCATGTATTATTTCTTTAATAGCCCTGTCTACTCCTTTTGCTGTTCTTTCTTTACAATTTTCTATTTATCTTCTATTATAGTGATCTTTCTAGTATTTTTCTGTAACCTTGGAGATCTTCACATTTTTCCTTTCCATTCTCACAACTGAATTTATTTATTTTTTTGTCACAATTACAACATGTAAGAACTGTATCTTCCTTTTTGATATTTTAGTTGCTAGCATTATACTTATATTTAAATTTTAATTTATTTAATTTTAATTTACTTCCCAAGTCAGTGGAAGGATCCTGCTCTCTTATTCCCATTGAAGATAGATGGCCTCACGAGCACTGACATGTTTCCTTTTCTTTCTGGGCATTTAATTATTGCTGTAAAACAATTCAGTAATGCCATTTCCTACCCAGTTGATAAAAAGACATGTGTGTAAAGGAGGTGCTCCTATAGGATTCTGGAGCCTCTATCCACTTGAATATTGTGTGACCCTGAGAGTCATCTACAACCAGAGTAAACTTTGAAGAAATACGATTACTAGTGTTACTACTACCATCAACACCAAAGCAACATTAAATGATTAATAATAATAATAATAATAATGCTAATAATAATAATAGTGTAAATACATATATGTTCATTTTCTTAAGCCACTGAAGTGGCCTTTTCTACCACAATGATCCAGTTTCTCCTGGATGATTTAAATTCAATATTGTTTATTATCTCACTGAGAATTTATTCATGTTTATTTTAAGCTTGGTTGTACTTTTTACATTTTCTCTGGTCAGCTTTAAATATTTTTTCTTTTTATTTATGTTTCATATCTGTCTTTTTCACTTTGGTAGCATTTCCTGAATGTTTAGTAATCTTTGGTTTTCTGACTGTCTTAGAAATAACTTAATAGCTTATTCTTAAGTATATGTTTGAGGTCAATGCTCTAGAGTGATTGGATTTTTATAATCCCTCAATTATAAGATCTCCAAATGTCCAGGTTTATTTATTTATCTGAGAAATTTCAGGTTTTTTCAAATTTTCAAAACAAATGTGTGATTTCTTTGGCTGTATACAATTTATTGCCAATGTTTTTGGACTAGAATTTAGAAAGACTGCTGTGTTTCTTGTGCAGCAGATTTTGGTTTAGCATATCAATATCACCATATTTTTTTAAAGTTTTATTTATTTAAGTAATCTTCTACAACCCAGCTGGAGCTCAAATTCATGTTACACTCGAAAACCTGATTTTTGAGGCAAAGATGATACTAATAGGAAAAATAATGATTGTGATTTATTAAGTGTTTAATGTATGCCTGTAGTTTTTGAAACAGTTTGTGTGCAATGCATCAAGTAATCTTTCTCAGCCAGTTAGATCTTATGCTACTTTATGTATCAGTAGGTAACTTATTCAAGGTCAAAGAGTTAGTAAGTACAGGATTCAGAGTATGAAAACAAGTCTGTCTGATTCCAAAATTCTCAATCCTTCAAATATGTTGGTGTTGCTGAAAACAATACCAATGGCAAAAATATAGCAACAAAGGGATACATTCTGTAAGAACGACTTGATTAACCAAATTGCCATTATTTCCACTTAAAAATAAAATATAGACATATTGACATATTTTTATTCTTTGGAAGTTGTAAAAGAACATTATTTTCTGGCAAAAATAAAACAAAGTCTTGGATAAATATGCAATGTTTTAAGACTGAGAAACTGGAATTAAGAATAAGTGGAGTGTGAGTTGATATAAAAGAAAAATTGAAAAAAATTACTGAAGTAATCACATGTTATTAGATAATATGTTTAAGAAAAAAGGAAACTTTAGTTTTCTATCATAATTAATTTAACAGGTTTTTGATAAAGAGATCACAGAAATGTAGAAATTCTTATTCTATATAAATAAAAACCTGTAAACACACATACAAACATATATACACACATGAAAATAAATGTCTCATTCTCACAGAATTCAGTTATTATGACATCATAATGTAACTACTGCAATTTTATTGTTTATTTTAAATTTAAGTATATTTTCAAGTCATAAAGATATAAACTTTGATAACACCAGACAACTTTGCATTGAAAATGTTTACATGTATTTCTTGTAGAGACAATTCACTTGAATACCAAAGTAAACTTTATTTATTGATACCATTTTACTTAACTAATTATTAACTTTTTTTTTTCCTGTTTGGGCAGTGATTAAAAATAGTGCTTACAATCAATGGCTTTGTTCCTTGTTTTGTTGAAAGTGAAGAGATAGTGTCATGAAATTCAAGAAAAAAGGACAATTATTCTGAAAGTGAATGAAACTACTCTATTGTTTGACAAAATGGCACCCTAATCATCCAACCATCTCTTCCTTTGACATCTAGAAGTCCTCATTGTGTGTCCAATGATGAATGCTTTGTTCAGACTGTACATTTTGAGCTGTTGAAAGTAAGGGCATCTGCCATTTTTATGCTTATGTGGCCTTACACAAAACCCCTTCTGTTATTTGCCTGACAGAGGAGCACACATCTCCTGTTTCAGCAGAAAGCCTCTGTTGAGAGTTTAAACTTCCAGTTTCTTTGCCAAACAAATACCCTATCCGTGATCAAAGTAAAGCAAGGTTTTGACATTCAAGTTCATGTTTAGCATCCATAACAGATATTAAAAATGGGGGAAAACACTTTAATTCTAAGGAAATAATTTGATTAGTATCTGGAAATTGGCATTTCACCAAAAACTACAATGACCAACAACACAGAATGCAGGCTTTATTTTGCCCTACTCTAATTTCTCACCATTCCTACTTTCTCAGGACTTTACCAAACACACTGGCCTTATGGTTTTTCATTTTCTCAGAGGCAATTTTTCAAATTATCCCCTAGATTCATTTAAAATCATTCTATACATATATCATCTGTATGCTTTCTCAAATTCTTTATTTCTCTAGGATTTAATTTAATCACCACAGTTCCATAGAAATTGCTCCTTCCTGTGAGGGTTAACAATGTCTCCAGGTTCTCAAAACCAGTGGGTCTGTCTGTGCTCTTCTTTTTTTTTTTTTTAATTTTTTTTTTTCAACGTTTATTTATTTTTGGGACAGAGAGAGACAGAGCATGAACGGGGGAGGGGCAGAGAGAGAGGGAGACACAGAATCGGAAACAGGCTCCAGGCTTTGAGCCATCAGCCCAGAGCCTGACGCGGGGCTCGAACTCACGGACCGCGAGATCGTGACCTGGCTGAAGTCGGACGCCTAACCGACTGCGCCACCCAGGCGCCCCTGTCTGTGCTCTTCTAACACCATTTCTCAGAAGCAGGTGAAACACTGCATGTACTTACTGTATTGTAACGTTTACCACATTTTATTCTATTATCTATTTACCTCCATTGCCCTGGAGTGAGGCCAGGTACTGCCTCTTTTAGTCTATTAATCAAAAATGTCCAGCAAAAGTCCTGGTACAAATTGGAACTCCAGAAACATTTAACTAATGAATGCACAATGAGATTTAATAGTGTATTTTAGTGCTCTTATCTACTTCTCCCTGCTGTCTGGGCATCGGGAGCAATACATTTCAAATGACTTTAAAGTTTAGTGGGATCATATGATTGATTCTAGCCAATGGATAATTAATTAGCAGAAATAATGTGCCACTTCTGGGCTAAGATTTTTAATTACCATTGCCTCTGGTACCGTTTTCCCTCATCCCAGTGATGTTGGAAGTATGTGTTGAAAAAAGATAGTATATGAACAAAGCAGCCGGAATTGCTGCCAAGTAGAGCACGTCTACCCTGGAGTTTCACCCACATCACAAGAGACTTGGATCCAGCACGAAATAAACTTCTGTTTTATTATGCCAAGATACTTCCAAGAAAAGAAAAGAACACTTCAGGGACAAAAGCTACTCAATATTCAAATGTTGCAAGTTTGCCGAACAAGAAAGGAAGCCAAGTCCCCTAGACCAATTTATTCTTAACATGTGGTCTGCATATCACTGATTGTCAACTGGGCACTTCAAGTGTGAGGTCAAAACTTATTTCCTTATAATAGTAAGGCAATGTTTTTATTTTCACTGTTGATATTTCCACTGACAACTCATAAACAGTGGTGGACAAAGCTGCTGGCAGCTTAGCAGGTTATTAAGTCAGGGAAACCAAACAGTTATACCAGCCATTGTATTCTTTACTCCTAAATAGTCCCAGGAGAAATACGCCAATTTCACTTAAGAGTAGTCTTAGTGAAAATTTATTAAGCAGGAATTTATGAACTTGTTATTTATTTAATTTTATTAATTCCTGGACCCTGAGTTAACACTGCATTAATAGTCTTTGTGTAAAAATGAGAAGTCTGCGTGTATCTTTTTTGTCATGAGGAAAGAACTTGCACAATTGTGTGAATTGTGAGCTGAATGGCTGCATTTTCATGAAAGACCATTTTACTTGAGCAGACAATTGACCGAGTGGGACTTACCTAACTTGGGTATTTGCATGTTTCACAATAATGACAAAAGTGAGTCTATTCCTTCAAGAAAAACAACTTATGGTAACAGGTAATTAAAAGCATGCACATGAGAGTGTTTTTTTAAACACAAGAACAAAAGTTAGGTTATATAAATCCAAAGACGTGAGCATTATCTCACCGAATTTAGGCTTCACATTGAAAAGGCAAGTCTTTCAGAGTATTTTATAATGTATAGAACAGTAAGGGAATAATCTTGACTAGCTCATTACTTTAAGAACAACAAAGAAACAAAAATGCATTAAGAGAGAAAAAAATAAGTCTAAAGCCACTAATTACTGGAAGAAGAAAGCGCTTTATATTTAAGTCTACATTCTTTATATTAAAAAAATACTGTATTGTTGAAAGTCTCCTTAATGGATGGAACGTACCTGTCAGTTCAAGATCCCAGTGTGTGAGTATATGTGTGTGTGCAGAGAGAGAGCACAAGATGATTTTGTCCATCTGTGTTCTTCTAGAAATACTTATTTCTAATATTTTACTAAAGAATAGAGAGAATGTTGCAATCATTCTACTAAAGAGTATAATGAAGATTGCAAGCAAAATTAAGGATTATACTAAAAAGTCATTTTAATTGCTGAACAGTTTTTAAAATGTGAAAGGATTTAGACGTAAGTCATACATACTACATCATTATTAATAGTCTGTGGGAAGATCAGACACTGAGTCAGTGAAAAGACCTTTATTTAAACAGGCCAGTGACCACAAAGCCATTTTAAAAGGCTATTAAAAACTATGTCAACAGATCCCATTTCCCCAAGCTAATTAACAACAAACAGGCAGCATTGAATCATTTTGTCTATGAGACTGTTTTTCATTTTACAAAGCTGCATTGGCATGGGCGCATTTCTATTTATCTCTGAGACAATATTCCATAGGCATGAAAAGAGAGGAAAAAGTAATTTTTTCTCCCCTCTTATGTAGGAACTTTGCTCCCACTCCTACCCCTGGTGAGTTTACCACACTGGGACCTCTGAGTTAAGAGTTGTCAGTCATATTGGCTTAAAGGATTTAAAAGTGTCTTTTTAAAATTTGAGTTTCCTTAATATTAACTGGCTTAGGCTAATCCCCTTGTCTCTATGTGGCATCTAGGAATGGGCTCCTACCAGTGTAGAGAATCCAAGGGACAATATTCCAATATGATGAGTAATAGGAAGAATGACAGAATAAGAAGAAAGAAAAGGAAGTCCAGTACCAGGTTCACATTCACAGGGGTGGCCAGAGTACCTGAAACTAGGAATGGATTCGAACTAAGGTTGCTTCTAGCAACCCACAAAACTTACAAAATAAAATGATGTAAACTAAGAACTTTCAGCTACAATGCTTTCCATTCCTTAGCCAAGTGGGTAAAATATTTTCCATTTTTGAGTTAGATTATAGGACGGCAGTATTTTAATGTTAAAATAAGTGACAGCCTTAATCTTGTGTCTTTAAACCAATGCCATCTAACAATCCATCAGAATTTCCTTTCCTTTTAAGAACTATTTCTTTGATTGCGATTCTGTAGTTGCAGTGGGAGATTTTAAACCCGGTGTCCTGCCCTTTGGTCAAGGTATGACACATGATGCACGTATTTTCAGTAACCAATACACGTGGATCAAAGAATTGATCTAGTGTTGAAATATTACCTATTTTGTCTGTGCCAATTGAAGGTGATTTTTTTTGTCACTTGAAATTTAAACATCATTAGGACAAAATATTAGACCAGTTGTTTTCTTTTTTTTTTTTAATGAGGAAACAAAAAAATCGAGTTATATGAAAGTTTAATCTATAATTAATTATTAAATCCTTTTTTAAAAGCTGTCCCTGTGAGGGTCAATGCTCCAATGGCCAGTAAACATGGAGTGGCATGCCAGGTAAGTATATTTCACTGAGAACAGAGGCAGTAGTGCCTTCCACAGGAAGGCTAGAGTGGAGAGTGTAGTAGAATACCTTGCCATTTTTGGTTAAACCTGTGCTTTCTGAACTTTTCATGAAGCATACATATCAGGATGATGTTAATTGTTTCCACTGTCTAACATCAAGAAGCAGAAGAAAAAACTCAGAATATTCATTCTCAAGTGCAGTCATTAACATTGGATTTCAGGAAAGAAGTGTCATCCCTTCATTCTTACTACAAGGTAAAAAGGAACTGTTAAATCAAGATGGGGAAAAAGTTAGGACTGAGATATTTCCAATAATGAGCTTACTATGATATGTTCATGTAATATAGTATATGAAAGAAATAAGAGTATGTTTCACTACCAAATGTACATATTTAAGATTCAGCAGCCATAGGAATATTTCTATCTGAGGCAAAAAGAGGGACATGTGCACCATGATTTGTTTTATACAATACTTAGAAACATACACAATAACATATTTTGGTCGATAAAAATATATAATAAAATCAAAGAAAAGCCTAATAAAGCATAAGGAAAGAAAAAATGGGATAGAAAAGGTAAGGAATCCACAAGATATTCAAAATCATGAAAATATTCTGCTTTCCATGGTTGGTGGGTGTAGGGTAATTCTTGTATCACTGTTTTTATGCCTTTCATATTTGTATAAAACTACTTGTGTTTAATATCCAAAATATAATTTTAAATGATTTTTTTCTGAATTTAATTTTGTTCTAATTAATAAACTATTTTTAAGGCAGTTTTGGGTCCACAGTAAAACTGAATGAAAAGTGCAAAGATTTCCCATATAATTTCTATCCTTTTTTTTTTAATGTTTATTTATTTTTGACACAGAGGGAGAAACAGAGCATGAGCGGGGAGGGTCAGAGAGAGAGGGAGACACAGAATCTGAAGCAGGCTCCAGGCTCTGAGCTGTCAGCACAGAGCCCAACATGGGGCTCTAACTCATGGACCGTGAGATCATGACCTGAGCTGAAGTCGGACATTCAATCCACTGAGCCAACCAGGCGCCCCTATAATTTCTATCCTGACACATGCATAGCCACCCCCATTATCAACACCAACCACCAGGATGTTACATTTTTTATCAAGGATGAACCTACATTGACACATTATAATCACCTAAAGTCTATAGTTTACCTTATGGTTCTCTCTTGATGTTGTACATTCTATGGGTTTGGATAAATGTATAATGACATGTACCCATCATTATAGTATCGCAGAGTGTTCTCACCACCCTAAAAATTATCTGTGCTCTGCTACTCATCTCTCCCCCATCCCCAATCACCCACAGAAATTAATGATTTTTTAAAATTGTCTCCAGTTTTGCTTTTTTCAAAATGTTGCATACTTGGAATCATGCAGTATAAAGCCTTTTCAGACTGTCTTCTTTCGCCTAGTAATATGCATTAATGTTTTTCCATATCTTCTAATGGCTTGTAGCTCATTTCTTTTTTTTATTTTTAAAGTTTTTATGTTTTTTAAGTAATCTCTATGCCCAACATGGGGCTCAAACTCACAACGAGTTGCATGCTCTACTAACTGAGCCAACCAGGCACCCCTCTCATTTCTTTTTAGTGTTGAATTCTATTCCGTTGTCTGGATATACTACAGATTATTTATCAATTCACCTACTGAAGAACATCTTAGTTACTTCCAATGTTTCAGAATTACAAATAAAGCTTCTCTAAACAATCACAAGTTGGTTTTTGTTTAGACATAAGTTTTCAACTTATTTACATTAATATCAAAGAGCACAATTGCTGAATCACATGGTAAGAGTATGTTTAGTTTTGTAAAAAACCACCAAAGTGTCTTCCAAAGTCACTTTCCCACTTTGTACTCCTACCAGTAATGAAAGGAAGTTCCTATTGCAAGTCAATACAGTGCTACTGCAGATACAATGATGCATATCAGAATACCTATCTTCATGGACATTACAGTTTATTAGCAATGATAACACACACACACTCACACACACTCACACAAGTCTGCTAAAGTTTTCTTTAATGCTGGAATTTCTAAGGGTATGTTCTTAGGAATTAGATCTCTAAATAGAAATTCTTAAGGCAGAAGTGAAAAAAAGCTCATTTTTCATTTTATTTCAGTACAGAATATCATTTGATTAAATAAATAATGGTTTAACAGTTTCTTGATGTTCCCCCTGAAAATGTCTGATAACACTGAAAGAAAAAGCCCATTTGGCATACTACATATTGCCATTTGCAAAATATAAATTATGTGTTGAACATTATATTAGGTAGTATATATACCACATTACTTCAAATCAAAAATTCATCATTTGTGAAATATCTAAACTAAAAGGAAAAATTCAGTCCAAATAATCATAAGAATTTATCAGTTTAATTTACACCCTAGACATGTAAAAATGTGATAAAAACTATTTCTCATTAATTAATAAGATATTTTCCTTATTATCCCTTTCAAAATGTGATGAAGTGTAATGTCATATTCATTTTATAAATGAGATCACTGATTATCAAAATGCTGTTGCCTGACAAAGTTACAAATACAGGAAATGAAATAGTTAGGATTAATATGTGGTTACTCAATCTCTACTCATACTCTACCAGTTAATTTGGAAGCAGAAGTTAAGTTCAAATTAATATAAAATAAAATTTAAAATTTACTGTAAAAAGAAGCTTATTCTTAATAAGAAAACACATAGATTAGAAAACTGAGCATCATGAATGTATCATTATATCTATTCAGGCATTTTCTAATTCTCTGAAATGTGTATTATTTTCACATATTTTCATGTCTTATGTTTTTCTTGATTTAATGATTCTTCCCTAATACATTGCTACTGGAACAGATTGAATTGCTTTAGGCATATTTTTTTTCCTGGTTTACCAAGAAGAAAATTGCTCTTTATATGATATAATCCCAAAGTAGTTGGTAGTCTTTACACATTAATGACAATATGTCTTTTAAAAAATTCCTCTATCTTGTGATTTTCCTAACTATAGTCTAGTAATGATCACAAATTCCTTCAGCTTTTATTCTTCCCTGATGTTGCAATTTGACTAATTCCTTGACCTTTAAAACTTTATTAGCTATTATGGTATTAAACTCAGAAGTAGAGAATTGCCCAATTTCATTAAAAAGATATATTTTAAACAGATTTTCTACTTTGCAATAATCATCTTTAATAAAAATATTTAATAGAAAGCACGGTATGTAAGGTTTATCCTAGACAGTATGTATGTTAATAATTACGAAAAAGAAAAGAATCTATTGTAAGAATCCCAAAATGCTGAATAGAAAAAACAAACGTAGCACATAGTAACAAAAATAATAGGAAATAAAGCCATAACATCAACTATGTTTAAAAGTGAAAAAATCTTCTCATTTATGTTGTCAAAAAAAGATGAAGTGGTGTGGCATATAAGGATAGGGGTCAGTCCATCAGTATGTATTGGGATGAGCATCAGTTATGAATGGTGGACATCAAGGTGGAAGACACAGGGATGCAAATGGAGCATCTCAGCTTATACCTTATTGTATAATTGGACTTTGGAACAGTGCAAAATATTTTGTATATTTAAAATAGAAAATTAAATTTAAAAAGATACAAATTTACTTCTTAAACACTGAAAATAACATGGAATAAGTGAACTGGTGTTTTAAGTTGGTAATAAAATCACATAGAGGGGCGCCTGGGTGGCTCAGTCGGTTGAGCGTCCGACTTCGGCTCAGGTCACGATCTCGCTGTCAGTGAGTTCGAGTCCTGCGTCGGACTCTGGGCTGATGGCTCAGAGCCTGGAGCCCGCTTCTATTCTGTGTCTCCCCCTCTCTCTGCCCCTCCCCCATTCATGCTCTGTCTCTCTCTGTCTTAAAAATAAATAAAACGTTAAAAAAAATCACATAGAGATTTCAAGATTTTTAAAATGCACTATTTTGATTGTATGTCCTTAGCGAGATATTTAAAAAAAAATATATATATATATATATAGCTTAAACTGAAATTTTTATTTCTCCAGTAATTGTAAAAGTAGCATTATTTTGAAATTCTGATATACTATTTTACATGTAAATGTATATATTGGTATAAAGAAATGAATATTTTAAATGGTGTTAAAATAATTGAAAAAAGGAGGCTGATGTGGCTCTAATGCCATGCTGGCCTACCAAAGTAAACCACAATCTAAGCCTGTAAAGACCTCAAAGTTACAAAATCAAGACACTAAGGACAACCCATCACAAACAGCCAACTAGGCTTAAAGCTATAGCCAATTAAATAATTTCTTTTCTTTCCTTCCATATTTTCTTGATGGCTCCAGGTGGCAGAGGGTTCCCAACCACTTTCATCTTGACACTGCCCAATTCCAATCAACTTTTGTTCAAATAAACTCTTAAAATTTTTAATATATTTCAGTTTATTTTTTAATAAGAGGATAATAACTTTTATTATAAAATAATAGATAATAAGATAATAAGAGAATAATAAAAAAAGGAATAGAGTAAAAGCCTTGAAATGTTAAAATTGAAATGGATCTCATAAAAATATGTCTTACAAAAATACATATTTCTTGGGGTCCCTGGGTGGCCCAGTTGGTTAAGCACTGGACCCCTGGTTTCAGTGCAGGTCATGCTCACAGTCCTGAGATCAAGCCCCGCATCAAGCCCACACTGGGCATGGAGCCTGCTTGGGATTCTCTCTTCCTCTCTCTCTCTGTCCCTCTGCCCCCTCAAAATAAATAAAAAAAAACTTTAAGAAGTACATATTTTTTTTCTCTTCCCATTCAGAAGGACAAGGAATAATCTTTCAGTCACAGTTAACACCAACTACTAGGGCTCAGACTGTGGAATCTAAATATGATTTCCCACAACAGAGACACAGGGCTCTTTGGAATAATGGTCACCATAGAAAAACATGTATCAAAAGGTAAAAAACCTGCCAGAGCAAGGATGCATGTTGAAGGAGAGAGGCATCAATATGAAATACTCAGGTGGCCCAAAATGAGGCAAGTTTAACATAAAAAAAAAAGAAAAGAAAAAAGAAAAAACAAGACTGACTAGTGACTGAAACTGAAATTAATTGAATAAATATAAAATCCATGATATTTAATATTTGAAAAAGAAAAAAAATGACACAAACAAAAACTTAGTCACCATTGAAATAGTTACTTCTTATTCCAAATTTTGGTGATTAGAAGGGAAAATAATGAATTTACTCTTCCTTTCTTATGTATATTGTATCTCAAGGTAATCAAATGACTTTAACTGGTGAGAGAAAGTCTGCTTTAAAAAGAAATTCAACTAGTAAATGTGGAAGGAATATGAGAATTTAAAAATTGTTATTTGCAACCACTAATGAAATAAATGATTCAAGCAAAAATTATCAATAGATGAAATTATAAGATGGAAATTTGAAGTTTTATAATGAAGAGATCAGTCTTTTGCCAATTCACTGATACATTTAAAAAGACAACCAGATATTATGTTTTTTGTTTGTTGGTTTTGTTCGTATGATGCAACATGAACTCCACAGTCTGCATAGGTCTTTATTTTTGCAAAAACAAAACCGAAAATAGCTTGAATCTAAAAGCTAATCAAGATTTTAGAGCTAAATCTAATTTGCAGGAAATGCAAGAGATAGTGGAAAACATTAAATAGCATAATGAAAAAGCAAATGAACAGATGCATAGCAAAACTGACTTGGTTTCTTCAACAATGACTTGGCTTTTTTTTAAGTGAAGGGAATATTGTTCTTATTACAAGAAATTTAAGAGAATAATCATCAAATGCAAAATGTTTACAGAAACTCCTCCCCATGAACCCTTATTACTGTCTGTAACATTCATTTCTTCTATTATAGCACTTGATATATTGCATATGATTTATTTATTTATGTGATCCACTCTTACTAATTTAGATCCTCAGTCAGGATTATATTTTATTCATTACTGTTTTATTCCCATCTAGCATGGTTCTTGATTCACATAGAATGGCATATAACACGCTCAATGACTAGTTCTGAAAATATCTTCATTGGGAAATGTCTGAGTTTTATATTGCTGTAAAAAAAATCACCACAATCTTAGCAGTTTAAACAACACACATTTATTACCTAACAATTTCTGTGATTCAGGAGCCTAAGCCTGGCTCAACTGGGTTGTACAAAGTCTCACAAGACCATAATCAAGAAGTCAGTTGGACTGCAATCTAATTTGGAGACTTGCTTCAATGATCACTGGGATTGTTGGCAGAATTTTTTTTTTCCTTGTTATTGTGAGATTAAATGCCTGGCTTCTTGCTGTAAAACATACTCAGTTCCTGGAGAATATTCTCAGTTCTTTGCCACATGGTATTCCCAATATATCCACTTAGTTCATCAAGCCATCAAAGAGAGTCAGTAGGGTGAGTCCAAAAGCAAGCTCGAGTGTTATATAATGTGATGTAATTATGGAAATGACATTGCATTACCTTTCCCATAATCTATTGGTTAGAAGCAAGTTGCAGGTCCTGCATACTCGGAGAGGGGATTATACAAAGGCACAATAACTAGAGGTAGATGAGGGAGTCACCTTCTAGGCAGTCTCACATAGGACATTATGTGTAATATTGTTCAAAATCCATTTAAACAATAAATTGCCAAAAGTGCTTGCCCTATTGTGGAATTTAATCTCCTTGTAAATAGCCACAGTTAAACCTAAAAAATGTTTAGAATTATGTTTCACATTAATGTATTTGATTTTTTTCAAATAATGAAAGCCATTTGAATTAGACTGAATTGCTACAGGGATTGTGAGAGCAACAAATTAAAACATAGTTTCATAAAACAATATTTATGATATTTTATATTGAAATAATGCACAATTATGTTGTTTTTGATGTACATCCTACACAGTTACTTGTTAACAGATTACTTAACTCTAAAAAATCAATTTTTATATATATAAACATTGTATTTCCTATAGTTCTTTCATATATATTCATATATATACTATATTTCATATATACTTTTGAGATACATAAGGGTATAAATAGATAAAGTTGTGGAAGTAGATATAGATGTAGGTGTATTTTTTATTCCCAAGTTACATTATCAATAGTGCTGAAAGGGCATGTCTTAATGTGTATATCCAGGCGATTGCTTTTCTTTCAAATACCTAGAATGTAATTGATATTCTCAGAAGCTTATAGTATAAGACTCAACACAATAAAAATGAATAATCCAATTAAAAATGTGTAGAAGACATGAATAGAGTTGTCCAAAGAAGACATACAGATGACCAACAGACACGTGAAAAGATGCTCAACATGACTCATCATCAAGGAAATACAAATCAAAATTACAATGAGATATCACCTCACACCTGTTAGAATGGTTATTATGTTAACAACAATAAACAACAGGTATTGGCACAGATGTGAAGAAAGGACAACCCTTTTACACTGTTGGTGGGAATGCAAACTGGTGCAGCCACTCTAGGAAACAGTAGGGAGGTTCAAAAAGCTAAAAATAGAACTACCTTATGGTCCAGCAATTCTACTATTAGGTATTTCCTCAAAGAATACAAAAACACTAATTCAAAGGTTACATGCACCCCATTGTTTAAAGAAGCATTATCTATAATAGCCAAACTATGGAAACAACCCAGTGTCCATCAACTGATGAAAGGATAAAGAAGTGGTATACATAAAATGGAATATTACTCAGCCATAAAAAGGAATGAAATATTGTCATTTGTAATGATGAGGACTGAGCTAAAGTATTATGCTAAGCAAAATAAGTCAGTCAGAGAAAGACAAACACAATGATTTCACTCATATGTGGAATTTAAGAAACAAAATATGTGATCATAGGGAAAAAGAGAGAGAGAAAAACCAAGAAACAGACTCTTTAATATAGAGAACTGATGGTTATCAGAGGGGAGGTGGGTGGGGGAATGGTTACATAGGTGATGGAGATTATGGAGTGCACTTGTCCTGATGAGCACTGAATGCTGAATCACCATATTGTACACTTGAAACTAATATTACATGGTATGTTAACTAACAGAAATTTAAATAAAAATTCTAAAAATAGAGTAATGTTTAAATGAAAGGAACCTAGCTCTACTGTTCATACACTCTTGTGAAAGAGTGTCTTATAGCCCTTTCATTTTCAAAACAATAAATATGTTGCTCCCCCCCAAAAATGTCTATAATTGAAACAAATGTTTAAAATCTAAAAATTCTAATTGGTGATAGAATTTAAAAGGGAATTTTACTTTTTATTTTCAAATAGTAGTTCACTAAAATTGGCTATCTAACCATATATTTATCTAATCAAATATTTATCTACTTACCTACCTACCTAAAAGGAGATCATTTTTACTTTCAAATTACTCTGATCCTCAGTTATATGTATGGGTTTCTAGACTCATATAAGCAATTCAGAATTTGAGAAGAAAAATGGTAAAGAGCAAAGGTCTCTCTAATATGATGATTAATCTTGTGAAATAGAAAAAATCTCTAAGATTTTCTTGAGCTGCCCTAAGAGGAAAGAGTGATTTATTTCTTCCACCACATGTCATGTTGGCAAAGAAACAACTTCTACTGAACTTACAATCACGATAATCAGTACCTATACTTGTATTTTTTTTCATTAATTTGTTTCCTTAGAGATTCCATAAAAGTCCATACCAAACCAAAGGGCATTACTGAGGTAACATTCTACCTAATCTTATATGAAGGGATCCAAGAATATATGATTATACATATATTGCCATACTTTTACTATATATTCCAATATATGATTGGATTCCAATATATAAATACTGTGATGTATTGTTTGCATATTATTAAACAAAATTATTTCACTACTGGAATTATAAAATATAAACACAACTCACTAAATAAAATATGAATCCATGTCAAATGTTCAGGAGGTTCCATATTTTTATGATAAATATCTGGTAACATCTGCTCTTAAAGTGTTCTACAAGTAAAATGTTGCTGTGTTATGATTGGGTGTCTCAGGGAAAAAAAGTGACCAATGTTTAATGGAAATAAAAAAAAAACAACTTATGAACAATCTTTCCCTATCCATAAAACAGCCATATAATTTCTGTTCTTTCCTTTCTCAAATAATTGCAAATACACAGCCAACTTTGATTTTAATAGGCAAATCTGTAAGCTGTTCCATTAATTGTGTTATTATTTATTATTTATTTTTGAACTTTCCTTTAATATGTTTGTTCCTAATTTTTAATATTGTTATAATCTTCCCTACAATCTTTGAAAACACACCCACACATAAGGCAATGAATGAATGATAGTATGAAATAATATATCTCCCTCACTCCAACTGAAGCCAGAGCCAAAGTTGGAGACAAAAATGATTAAGCCTACAGATATTAATTACATTGCTTAGATGCTAGGATCACAGAAATACTGAGACTGGGAAATTCTCATCCTCAGAAATTTGACAACAATTGAAAGAAGCATGTAGCAAAATTATCTACAAAATAAAATAACTACCTATAAAACAGAAGTTACATCTGAAGCATGCTTCCCTATACCTCAAAATTTCTTGACAGTGTGTAGCTTAAGCTGTACTAATATACTTTCATTTTAATGTACATGCCTTTGGACTTGATGAAGTAACTAAATTAGACCAATACACATACACACACATACATACCCCTTAAATATTTTTTTATCTGGTTGTTCAAGGATACATGTGCAAAGATGTTCATAATAGCATTACTGTAATAGCAGAAATTGGAAGGAATTAAAATGTTGTCAAATGGGAAAATGGATAAATAATTTTTGTCTTATAAAATAATAAAGATCAAGGAATTAGAGCAACATAAACTGTCTTGAATCTCCTAAACACTAAATACAATTTTACCTATTTTTCAACAAAAACTTAAAGTAACTATTATATCCCACGTAATCTCTTAGATCTTTAAGATGTATCAGAGAACAAACTAGTTAACAATTCCTGTTCTTGAGCTGGAGACAAAGAAATAGCTACAGAAGAATAAGAGTTTGCTAACGAATATAAAGCTTAAGCTATGTTTTAGGTGCTTTCATTAGTGCTCATATTCAATTATGCAAATGGTGCATATTTGTTATAAATATGTTCTATGATATAAATATATATTATGCAATGAAACATACAAAAATAAATTTAAGATCATGAGATAAAGATAAAACTAAATTTTAAAACTTTTTTTTAAATGTTTATTTATCTTTGAAAGAGAGAGAGAGAGCAGGGGAGGGGCAAAGAGAGAGGGAGACACAGAATCTGAAACAGGCTCCAGGCTCTGAGCTGTCAGCACAGAGCCTGTCGCGGGCTAGAACCCACGAACCATGAGATCATGACCTGAGTTAAAGTCGACGCTTCACTAACTGAGCCACCCAGGTGCCCTGATAAAACTAAATTTTAAATGCCTATTTTATTTATTATTGAAAGTAACCTGTATTCCTGTGGTTATAATGCTATTGATAATATAGTGAGAGTGATATGATTATATACATCAAAATTTTAAAACAGCCTCTTAAGCATTTTTTAGTATAGTGTTTCAAAGATCTGTTTTTAAATCTTTCTCACTTGCTGAAAATTATACTTCAGAAAGTTAGGTGACCTGATTTAAAAAAAAATTTACATTATGGTAAAAAACAATTTCTGTTATAATCATATTTTATTATAAGTTATATCATTATTGAATAATGAGATTAAAGAAAGAAAATAGATCATTTTTTTCTAACAAGATAAATTAAATGGTTTTTTGTCAATTGATATTATTTTGTTTCTAAAACTCTTTTATGGTCCAAAATTTAATATCTAGTTACCTAATTATATTCATATTCACATATGCAAACATATTATTAATATATACCTACCTACTGGTGTTAATTGTGCAACTATTTATTGTACATTGGAAAAGTACACATTTTGTCTTTTCAAGAGTCTTCACATCAGTTAGCATGAATTATCTTGGTACTGAATTTCCCCAAATTTCTTTATTTAAAATTAAAACAAAAATTTTATGTACTTTTAAGAGAGAGACAGAATGCAAGTTGGGGAGGGGCAGAGAGAGAGGGAGACACAGAATCTGAAGTCGGCTTCAGGCACTGAGCTGTCAGCACAGAGCCTGATGCAGGGCTCAAACTCACAAACCATGAGATCATGACCTGAGCCAAAGTCGGACAATTAACTGACTGAGCCACCCAGGTGTCCCACATTTTCCCAAAAACTGAATTAGATTTTCAGAAAATATATCCATATTATTATTAAAACTAAATGTGAAAAAGTTAATACTAAAATATATCAAAGAAATATTAGAAATCAAATACATGAACATATACTTGTGTATATATTATATATAATGTATGTAAATATAAAGACATAAATTTATATAGAAGGAGATCCAGAATGTTTACTTGTTTAAATAGAAGAATTGTAAACTAGAATGTAATTTGCATTATTATCCTTTTTTGCAAGTTTTAAAAGAACTTATTTATAAGACATTAATTATTTAAATTGTAACAACTTAGGTATAAAAACCTTTTCATCCTTCTCCCAATACAAGTTTAGATAACAATTTGCTAGGCCTACAAAGCAAATACATGATCTTTTAAAGAGCTTTACCCATTTTAGCACTTGTGCGAAATCCAACTATCTGCATGAATTAAATGCCATGCTTATTACCAATTTTGCTCTCTATTAACTGCGCTATTGCAATAGGAATAAAATATATAGTCATTTTTAAACTAAAGTCCATTAAAAATTCAATTTGCTGAGGAGTTTAATTTACCTAGAAGCACTAAATGCATTTTGGATTAAAATCCAATTATCTTGATTTTATACAGTTTTATGCAATATTATAACTCTCTAACTCTTAGTTTTAAAGCTTCTGCATGAAATTTCCTTCTAATAGAAAGCATTTGCAATATGCAATTGCAAAACTTCAAAGTTACTTTTAATTTAAGAAGTTGTATGACCCTTACTTCTAGACTGAAAACAGGCTTTGACAAAAGAAAATTTAAAAAAGAGAGAGAGAGAGGAAGGAAGAAATATTGTTTATTTATCTTTGATTAAAGTCACAATTCAGTAAGACATGAAAATTGTTCAAGTGAAAATTGGACTTTTCCACCATTTTTCACAAAAAGGAGAGGCAAGCTATTATCTTCCAAAACAGAATAATTTTTTTAAAATGATGCTTATAACTTTAGTTTTCCCGAATAGGATTTACCTCAGAATTTAAAATGCACAAATTGTTGGCTTTACACACTTACACATTCTGAGTATATGTGAGGGTGCATCTGGGCTGCTGCCACATGACCATTCATTCCTTCCTTCATCACTCAACCTCAAGATCTGGGGAAGTCATTCAAATGAAGATGACCACTGACCTTATCCCAGGAAGTGATGAGACAAAAAAGAAAATGAGTTGTGGTATAGGAGCCCCAGAACAGCATTAGTCATTATTTGATACAAAGAAAACTCAATACACTCTTCAAATGTTAACTCTTGCTTTTACTTTTCTTCAAATATTAATTTTATTAATAATTTCTTAATAATTTTTTTCAAATTACAGAATTCTAAAATTTTAGCTGTCCCTGAAGTGATGATTTAGCAGATGAGGAAAAAAATATTTGTCATACACTAGTTACAAGAGGATATGACAAGAGAGGGACTGAGTAAAAGATTAACAGACCTTTATATTTTCAGGGAAGAATATTCCTGGGAATTGACATAACTAATTTTTAAAATCAAATTTTGTGTAGAATGTTAACTCTGTCTCTCAAGATCTAAAATATTATGTAAAAATGAAATGCAATGAGATGCATTCATGCTGAGCTGGTAGGGAAATCTCTCCTCAACCCTCAATTACCTCAGGTTTTTTATAATAAGTAAAACCACTGCCATTTAAAAAATAAGACCTATGTAAATACTAGTGCTAGTGAAGATTTTAAAACATCTGTGTCTCAGCATATAAGGTAGATTTAAGATCAATCTGCTTTAAATCCTGATAAGGGTATAAACTTGTTCATCGAATTGTTGCCCCAGGGACACAGGGTTTTGTTGGGTTCTGTTTGTTTTTCTGACAAGAGAAACTGGACAGTTTTATAATGATTGATGTAATTTTGTTTCTAACAGTTGTCTATAAGAGCAAGGTTTACAATACAGCGAATTACAAACAGATTAGGCAACAATCCTGAGAAGGCAGCTACTTATCAGTAATGCTCTCCCATCTCTGCTGCTTGTGATTACTTTGTCAAGTCAAATTGTAAGATTTACCAGTCCAGAATATAGTCTGCCAACGTCCAGAGAAAAAAACACACATTTTTGGAGACATGAATATTTCTTCATTTAAGACTTGACTTATAAATTGTGCACATATCATACACACACACACACACACACACACACACACACTCACACACACACACACACATTATCCATAGTCAACTAAGGAATGGATGATAAAGGCCACAATAAAACCCCAAATTTCTGAATTGCAAGGCATACAGACCATAATCAAGAAATTCTCTTCTCACTGGGTTTGCCTTCATTTCAGGGTTCAGAGGAAATAAACACACAGATTTGCCAATTGTAGGGATCACCATCATGCTTGCCATCAGATAAGTTATTCTGAGATGATAAATTCTTCTGTTGGAAGGATGGATAGAGTTGGCTCAAATGCCACTGAGATGTTAGAAATTATACTTTGATCTAGAATGCTTTTGAAAATCACTTTTGGCAAACATTTTGTTGGAGTTCTAACCAAAGAAAATTCACACAATAAATACAAAAGTGTGTGTAGGTCAACTTAAATGACCCAATTAACTTGGTTAAATAATCCCCAATTACTACTTAAAAATGCCTTAAAATTACTAAAATCTTAATCTGATGTAAAATCAGTTTTGGAAGAGAATACACACATCCTTTGAAGAAAGACATATTTCCTCTACCTCTCTTTTATATGACTATCTGAAGACCCATTAATTCAGAAAGAAAACACATCTGATGTCAAGTTCAAAAGCTTGAGATCTTATAATTGCCTGCAGAAAGTTATTTACCTTTTTAAATCAAGTTATTATGTAGCAGAAAAAATAACTCAGAGACAAACTGGAGGTAACGAGGAGTAGAGGAATTTCCCTTCAACCCTGAACCATCACTTAGAGATACCTTCCCTCACTTAGTGATCAGTGAAAAATAATTATATATCAAGGTTCAGACACTGTAGTTTTTGTCAAGTACACAAGAAACAAATCTAAATTTGTTTGGAATGGAATGGGAAAACCATTCCCTGTTCATGGATCCAATGAACAGATATTATTAAAATGTTAATACTATACAAAGCAATCTACACATTTAATGTGATCCCTATCAAAATACCACCAGCATTTTTCACAGAGCTAAAACAATCCTAATTTGTATAGAAGCAGAAAAGACCCTGAATACCCAAAGCAATCTTGGAAAAGCAGAGCAAAGCTAGAAGCATCGCAATTCTGGACTTCAAGCTACGTTACAAAGGTGTAAGCATCAAGACAGTATAGTACTGGCAGAAAAGCCAACACACTGATCAATGAAATAGAATAAAAACTCCAAAATGGGTCCACAAGTGTGTGGTCAACTAATCTTCAACAAAGCAGGAAAGAATGTCCAATGGAAAAAGTCTCTTCAACAAACGGTGTTGGGAAAACTGGACTGTAACTAACAGAAGAATGAAAGCATGACCTATAAAAGAAAAAAAAAAAGAAAGAAAGAAAAAGAGAGAGAGGCAAACCAGAAAACAGACTCTAAACTATAGTGAACAAACCAAGGGTTGCTAGAGATGGGGTGGGTTGGAAGATGCGCTAAATGGGTGATGGATATTAAGGAGGGCACTTGTGATGAACAATGGATGTTATATGTAAATGATGAATCACTGAATTCTACTTCTGAAACCAATACTACACTACATGTTAGCTAAAGAGAATTTATATAAAAACTTGAAACAAAGAAAAAAATACTTGCATTTAATAAATGAATGAATGAATGAATGAATTAATAAATAAATAAACAAACAAACAAACAAATAAATAAATAAATAAATAAATAAATAAAATTGAACAAGAAGACTGAGCTTTATATGTAAATAGCTGACTTTGGAATATGGTTGACAAAGAGGTTGTAGTAGGAATAGGAAAAGGACAATTTCCTGCCATTTTCTTGTTGTTGGAAATTACATAAATAAATTTGTTTTTCATGTGTTATTCCCTAGCATTATATTTTTGTCGGTTGTCATTTTAGTGAAGATTAGTTTAGTAAAAGACATTTAATATACTTTATGCAATGATTTAATGTTATACATGTCAATTGTAATTCATTGGAGAGGGCTGCATGTAAAAAGTTGATGGCAACACTGTTAGTGCTGCTGTATTATAAAAATTACTATTCTCCCTTCAAGACACAAGCTTCCATGGGAAGCAGGCTAAGAAATATGTGAATTTCCAGTGGTTTTCTCTGATGCAAGGATAGCATTCCTCTAACTTTGGGGGGTTGGAGGTAGGTGTATATTGTTTAGAAAAGTGATTGTACAGGGTTTCCATGAAATCACATTTTAACCAGCTGACGCAGCTCAACATTCTCTAATATATACGCATTTTTTAATGCATCAAAAATTTCAAATAATTTAGAAACTTAAATACTAATCCCAATAATTTATAAATATATTAAATATGTTTTAAGCTATTCAAACTATTTTTATACATATCTGAATTTTCTACCTATTTTCTTATTTTTCTTCCTTAAAAAATATTTATGAAGAGCATGCTGTTCGTTTGAGACTGGGTTAACCTGTATTCAAAGGCATCATTTTAATTTGATCTAGTGAATCCACAATCATGTTTTATAATGATCAAAGTTCCTGAAGTGCTGTATTTCTTTCCAAGGGCACCAGGCTGTTTCCTGGTATTCTTTAATTTTCTTTGCTTCATGAGACAACTATTAAAGAATTTCAGATAAATTAATAGTTAAATCACAGATCATGCCAATTCCTTGATATTAATAACAGAAACACAAGCTGAAGAATATCAGTAACAAAGTAGAACATAAGAAGCTTCCCAATCTGCAAGTCTGTTACATTTGTAGAGTATATAGTATGCTCTAATTTACAATTATTTATCATTTATCCAGCAAGAATCCTTTATTTCATTATTATTGGTGGTTATTAGCTGTTACTAACCCATGATTTTTCTCTACCCTTTCCTAAAATACTTATACTTAGGGTGGAAGGCATTGTCTTTCACTATTTTCAGGACAAAACATTTAAACAGTCGTTTTAATTTTTTTTTCAACGTTTATTTATTTTTGCGACAGAGAGAGACAGAGCATGAACGGGGGAGGGGCAGAGAGAGAGGGAGACACAGAATCGGAAACAGGCTCCAGGCTCTGAGCCATCAGCCCAGAGCCTGACGCGGGGCTCGAACTCCCGGACCGCGAGATCGTGACCTGGCTGAAGTCGGACCCTTAACCGACTGCGCCACCCAGGCGCCCCTAAACAGTAGTTTTAGGAAGTGTGTCACAGCAAGAGATTGTGAGAAACCAATATCTGTTCATGTGTTTTGGGGTCCTTTATTTTACTTTCGTTGAAACTTTATCTTTACTACTAAGGACTAAATGGCAGAATTTCAAACTTTCTCATTTATCTTTCAAAGAAAAGTTTACAAACAATGGCTTTTTGCTCATACATAGCTTGATACACCAATGGTTCTTAATTAATTCAAAGTATAACATTTTATAAACAGAGAATTGATGCATATTTTATGAATAGTATATCAGTGTTCATCAATAATCAATACTTCAGTCAAATGTAAATTATCAGGTTGTTTGTCTTTATTCAAATATAAAGAATAATGCAATACTATTTAAAAATATGTATCTCCCTGAACTTAACTAACAGTAACAAATGTATCATCACTCAAATAAGAACTTGTTGGAATATTCAGGTATCATTGTCCCTCCATCAAAATAATCAGAAAAGTCATTATAGCAATTGTCCTCACCATTCCTAGACATCACCAAAGTAGAGAAAAAGAAACTCTTTGGTTCATTCAAAACGTTTTTAATGGTTTATTACTTTTATTTTTTCTTGAAGTGAACTTAATATGCACAATAGGAAGAATTAAAATATTTACTGAGAACCATTAAAATAATAGCTATGGACTTTACTATGAATCTCCTGAGAAACTACCCATTCCATTCTATATTTTAAGAACCATATTCTCATTTTATTCATTGTATACAGACTGACTACATGAAAACATACAGAAATGATATAGCATTATCCCTTAGATTTATAATAAAGAAAATTATATTTATTTTTCAAACATTCAAGAGTTGGACAGGATAATTTATTTTCAGAAGATGTGTATGTCCTGCAAGAATTAACTCTGACAAAAATCTCTAAATACCAAAGATCAGCCCATAAATCACTGCAATTAACTAGAAGCAAATATTGAATTAATTACTTGAGCACATTAAACAAATAATATGTAATAATTCCTGAACTGGTGATATGTAGTGAAGATGATATGGTGGTATCATCTTGTGATATGCCTAGATTTATCTGGTTCAGTGATTCATGAAGTACTATAATACAGTTGATGTCATGCTGCTAATTTAGATTAAATATTAGAAAATTTAAAAGTAGAAATATTGAGTAATAGAATTTGTATTAACAATCCCCCCAAACACAGATACTGTAAACGACAAGACTGCCTAAATCAACGAGCTAATTACAGTAAGACAAAGTTTACTACAATTTAATTTACATGTTTTACTTAAAAAAAAACCCTCAAAAGTAAACATCAAATAAACAACAAATCCATTTAGGTATGGTATGGGGAAGATAAGGCATAATAAACGAATTATTAAACCTGAAGACTTGGGGCTTTTATGTGACTATCAAGCCAAAATAAACTTGAATTCTTTATATGGGAATAGGTGCTTTATAACTAACTTTGGATAAATACCAGTCTCATTTTAATAAAGGTAGAAAGCTATATCCGTGGTCTTTGCTGTATAAAATCTTTTATTGAATAAATGTACAAGGATGAAAGAACTCAAAACAGTATTAGGTTTACCAAAACTTAGGAAAACTCACACAGCATACCAGCTCTAATAGGACGAAATTTGTAGCTATACCACCAACATTGTTTTCTTGTTCATTTTATTTCTAATTCTAAGTTATGATAGGCTGGGGAAATGGGCACATTAGAGCAGAATAAATTCAAGTTCATATACATTTTCCAAAATGAATCTTTTCAGAATATATGATTTCCTCAGTAGAAATTCATATCAAATTAAATGTATTTCCAATACTTAGTTGTATTTGCCAAACCCTTGTTATCTTGCCTTAAGATATATATGTATGTAGATATATGTATATGCATATGTCAAGCATACATTTTGCACCCAAATCACATCAGAACTCATTGATGTACTACGAGAAATATTCATTTCTTTGGGCAGAAGACATGAATAGACATTTTTCCAAAGGAGACATAAAGATGGCTAACAGATCATGCTCAACATGGTGTTGATGCTCAACATCACTCACCATCAGGGAAATACAAATCAAATCTACAATGAGATATCACCTCACACCTGTCAGAATGGCTAAAATTAACAACACAGGAAACAACAGATGTTGGCAAAGATGCAGAGAAAGGGGAACCCTCTCACACTGTTGATGGGAATGCAAACTGGTGCAGCCATTCTGGAAAACAGTATGGAGGTTCCTCAAAAAGTTAAAAATAGAACTACTATATGACTCAGCAATTGCACTAATAGGTATTTACCCAAAGGATACAAAAATACTGATTCAAAGGAGCACACACACCCTGATATTTATAGCAGCAGCATCAACAATAGCCAAATTATTGAAAGAGTCCAGATGACCTTTGACTGATGAATGGGTAAAGAAGAGGTGGTATAGGGGCGCGTGGGTGGCTCAGTAGGTTAGGCATCCGACTTCGGCTCAGGTCATGATCTCATGGCTCTTGGGTTAGAGCCCCGCGTTGGGACTCTGTGCTGACAGCTCAGAGCATGGATCCTGCCTCAGATTCTATGTCTCTCTCTCTCTCTCTCTCTCAAAAATAAATAAACATTTAAAAAAATTTTAAAAAAGAGGTGGTATAAATACACAATGGAATATTAATCAACTGTCAAAAGAATGAAATCTTGGGGCATCTGGGTGGTGCAGTTGGTTAAATGTCTGACTCTTGATCTCAACTCAGCTCATGATCCCACATTTCCTGAGTTTGAGCCTTGAGTCAGACTCTGTGCTGATGGTACAGAACTTGCTTGGGATTCTGTCTCTCCTTCTCTCTGCCCCTCCCCAGCCTGTGCTTACTCCCTCTCTCTCTCTGTCTCTCAAAATAAATAAATAAACTTAAAAAAAATGAAATCTTGCAATTTGTAACAATGTGGATGGAACTAGAGTGCATTATTCTAAGCAAAACAAGTCAGTCAGAGAAAGACAAATACCATATGATTTCACTCATATGTGGAATTTAAGAAACACAACAGACAAACATAGGGGAATGAAAGAGAGAGAAAGGGAGGCAAACCATCAGAGACCAACTGTAGAGAACAAACTGAGGGTTGCTGGAGAGGAGGTGGATAAGGGGATGGGCTAAATGGGTGATGGGTATTAAGGAGGACACTTGTAATAAGCATTGGGTGTTTTACATAAGTGATGAATCGCTGAATTCTACTCTGAAACTAACATTACATTATATTATTTATTAACTAACTAGAATCTAAATGAAAACTTGAAACATTAAAAAAATCATTTCTTAATTTCCTGTCTACTGGTAAGCTGGGATTCAGCTGATGTTGTCTGGGGCTGTCAGAGATTAGTTCCAAGCTGTGGGTTGGGCTCACATTTGTTCCATATGTCACTCATATCTATGAACTAGTAGCTAATCAAAGCAAGATTTCCAATGGCAACAGACACACATTCAAGAGGATGAGCCAGCCATGTATTTGAAAATCAAGCATGTATTTATCTGCTTCATTCCACTGGCCAAAGTAAACCACATGGCTAAGAAGGAAGATATGTATGGAAGAAGTAAATACAAGTCTGATGAGTCTTAAAGATGATATATAGAGAGTCATAAAGGGATAGATAATTTAGGTACATATACTATTCTGGAAGTAAGGTTGGGTATTCAGGGAAGATCAAATGTGAAGGATAAAGAGTTAGGTTTGCAGAAATGGAATAAAAGGGTGTATTACAAGTATAGAGGGGGGATTACTAGTGAGAAGTCCAGTGGAAGAAAGAGCATGGTATTCAATAAACAAAGGCTAAACATACTGACAGGACTTTGGGGGAGTTTTTGATGATGACAAAGCACAGACTGTATATCTAAGTTATTTAGTGTGCTATCACATTTGGGACTTCAACATTAGAATAGTAGGATACGTAGACTTTAAGCAGACAAGTGAGAGAAATAAAATTTCAATTTAAAAATAAACATTCAAGGGGCACCTAGGTGGCTCAGTTAGTTAAGTGTCCAACTTCGGCTCAGGTCATGATCTCAGGATTAATGGGTTCAAACCCCATGTCAGGCTCTGTGCTGACAGCTCAGAGCCTGGAGCCTTCTTCAGATTCTCTCTCTCTCTCTCTCTCTCTCTCTCTCTCTCTGTGCCCCACCCCACTTGTGCACGCACAGTCTCTCTCTCTAAAAAATAAACATTAAAAAAAATCTTCAAAAAAATTAAAATAAACATTCAAGGCACCTGGTTGGCTCTGTTGGTTAAGCTTCTAACTCTTGATTTCAGTTCAGGTCATGATCTCACTGTTCCTGAGTTTTAGCCTGGCATTAGGCTCTGCGTTCACCATGCAGAGTCTGCTTAGGATTCTCTCTCTCTCTCTCTCTCTCTCTCTCTCTCTCTCTCTCTCTCTTTTTCTCTCTCTCCCTTTTTCTCTCTGCTGCTCCACTGCTCATGCTCTTTCAAAATAAATAAAAAATAAAAATAAACTTTCTAGGGGCATCTAGTGTCTGACTCTTGGTTTCAGCTCAGGTCATAATCTCATGGTTTGTGAGTTCGAGCCCTGAGTCAGACTCTGGGCTGCTGGTGTGGAGCCTACCTGCAGGGGATTCTCTCATTTTCTCTCTCTCCTCCCTCCCCCAGTCTTTCTCTCTCTCTCAAAATAAATAAACTTAAAAAAATAAACATTCTCTCTTTAAAGCAAAAGGGAAAAAATGGCTATGTGTTTGGAGAGAGTGAAGAGGAGACTTATAGTAGACTTTCTTTTCTTTTCTTTTTTTCTTTTTTTAAGATTCTATTCTTTTAATGTAATATCTACCACCCGATGTGGGGTTCAAACCTACAACTTGGAAATCAAGACTTGCACACTCTAATGACTGGGCCAACTGGATGTCCCAGTAGACTTTTAAAGCAGTTTAAAAGTAGTAGACTGAGCCTGGATAGTGCAGTCAGTTAAGCATCCAACTCTTAATCTCGGCTCAGGCCATAATTTCATGGTTCCTAGGTACAAGCCCCACATCGGGCTACTCGCTGTGAATGAGAAGGCTGCTTGGAATTCTCTCTCTCCCTCTCTCTCTGTCCCTCCCCTGCTTGAGTGCTCTCTCTCTAAATAAATAAATGAATAAAATTTAAAAAATTTTGTTTAAAAAGATCTAAGGTAGTTTGGTCAAATAGAGTTTGCTGGTTTAGACTGGGTATTAGCCACAGAGTTTAACAGTATAGACTTAAATAATGGTAGTAAAATATGAACACTAAGAGGAGATAATATTTATTGAGTTTTGCTATAAGCCAAACATTGTGATAAGAGCTTCAATTATTGCCTATGTAAAATTCACAAAATTCCTATAGAGTAATTAAACTTCTATCTCCATTTCATAATTGAAGATCTCAAGGCCACAGCATTTTCGTGGAGAGGTGAAGGGTGCAGGGTGAACTTCCTAACACCAAAACCCATTACATTTACCAATAGTCTATATTGACCCAATTTTAAAAGTTGGCTTATAAATAATACAGTTATTAATTGTATAAAATTATTTACCTAATGTGGATCTTCTTCTAGCTAGTACTACCTAATGGGTCTGTATGTAGCACTACTGACCCTTCATTAACATTAACACTGAATTTTTTATTCCTTTTATCCCAGTCATTTTCCTGTAAGATGATGCTTTATTTTGCTAGAGCAGATCTCCAATAATGGCTGTTTTACTCTCCTTTCTTATACCTTAAGTAGCCCTGCTCCTTGACATGTTGGACACAGAAACCATTTAACTGTATTTTACATATTTAAGGAGGACAAAATGAGATTCTTTGCCTTACACTAAATTAAGTATGTTTTACATTAAATTAAGTATGTTCTACATTAAATTAAGTATATTCCAAGTTATGTGTTCCTTCTTTTCTAGAGTAGGAAAAATGGGAATTAAAATATTAATAATTTTTATTATTTAAACATTATTTATTATTGTTAAACAATATTAATAATATTTAATAATGTCAGTTTGATTAAAAAGCATCTCAAAAAAATGGTTTGCCAAAGCATCTGAATCTTGACCTTAGAAAAGCATTAAAGGTGATTTGGAAGAGATTTTGGGCTAAGACGCAAGGCTTTATCTCAGTATTCAAAGTCCTATAAGGCCTATTATTCCCTCTTAAAATATATGTCTATTTTAGATACTTTTTTCTCTTTGTTGTTCTCACTAAACTATACGTATATCTTTTATTTTAGTAAAACAATGCTCCTTTTCACTGGCACTCAGGTTAATTCTTGAGAAGTTATAATTCAGGCTACTTTCCAGCCTTGCCTGGTGTTGGTTAGACAGGAATTTGGAGAAGTTCAGGGGAGCTATAAGATTTTAGATGTAATTTTATCTTGGCTCTGCCAAGTTGTAAAAGAGTAATAGGATTGTGAAGAATCTCTGAATGTACGACAATAGGAAAACGTGATCAAGACTCAACTGTAAGCTTTTCCTCTTGCTCAAATTGCCTTCTGCTTCTTTGCTACTTTGAACCTGGCAGCCAGCTGTGTTGGGCCTTTCTGGAGAGAAGACATCTCATCCCCATAGCCATATATCTTGGCTCTTTCTATCTTTGCTCTTTCCCTTGGGGGCTTTAAGGATGCACAGGCTTTAAAGGATGCCTTGATTTAAAATATCAGTTGTTAGAATCTTTGTTCTAATATTGTCAGTTCTGAGTCTGATCAAAAGTTCAGAGGTTAAAGCAGAAGGTTATAATCCAGTGTTAGTTCTTTTTTCCTTTTTTTTAAAATATGAAATTTATTGTCAAATTGGTTTTCATACAACACCCAGTGTTCATCCCAACAGGTGCCCTCCTCAATGCCCATCATCCACCCTCCCTTCCCTCCCACCCCCATCAACCCTCAGTTTATTCCCAGTTTTTAGGAGTCTCTTATGGTTTGGCTTTTTTTAACCTGAATTGAAAATTAGAATTACCCAGGGAGATTTCAAAACTACCTTTGCCCTGGCCCTACTCCCAAATGTTCTGTATTAATTGGTTTCAGGTGCAGCCAGAACATAATAGTTGTTAAAAACTGCCAAGTGAGTCTAATGAGTAGCCAGAAATTTCCAGAAATTGCCCGATTCTTCTATTAGGACCTTTTGAGCTCTACCACCAATGTGGGGTCATCTAAAAATTGTGATGTCCTTTTACTTGCTCTATGTACCTGGACTCCAAGAAATCCTAAAATATTGTAGACAAAATTGGTAAATTTCCACTCATTTAATCTGTATTTGACCTGTCAAGATGTTGTCACAAAATGTTAAGAAGCATACATAATATTAGCCTAACTAAGCCTATTTACATCTAGAATTCCCATGGTTCTTTATAGTTGACTCTAGAATCACACAACCAGAACCTATCCACCCAGGATATAATTTTTTTTTTCTCTGCATTTGTAAATTACAATAGAGAGTTCAGTTGATTTTTTTTCCAGTGTCATATTTTTAAATGGTCAAATATTTTTGAAAATTATTTCAGATGCTATTTTATGGGTTGCATTAAAATTAAATATCTCCTGTTATTAGATATTTTCTGTCAGATTTTTACTTTTATAAATATAACAATGATTAAATAATTTGTAAAACTGGCTGAATCAGTGATGATATCCTCATAAAAGTAAAACCACCTTAAAGGATCCTTTAAGAATCATAATGTATATTTTCAAATGGGTTTTAGTGGAAGTTAGGTGTCATCATTTTAGAATGTTAATTATTGATCAAAGTTTAAAGAGTTAAATAGTTCTCTCAATGGAGAACCTGTTCTATAAAGAGATACCTAGACAGACTTCAAAATATAAAATATGATTCACAAACAGCTGGCCTTTGGTCACGGTGGCTAGAGCTGCAAAACCATAATTTCCATTTACTACCTTTTTTGGGGTTGTGTTGTAATGGACTTTCTGTTTCAATGTATTTTCTGTTTCAATTCATGGTTGGTTTTATTTTACAAAGACTTAAATTGAGTGCTTGCAGTTTTCCTCATGGCTAATTAAATTGCTGAGGAAAAAGATGTCTGGGTCAAATAACACAATATGCTTGGATAACATATGTTTTGCAGACTTACTTTAAGCCTGGAGGAACAACTTAAAATAAACACCAGCGCTCTTAAGATTTGGCAGTTGAGATATTTGCAAGAGGGGCATTTACCTAGCATTCCAATGTCAGACTAATTCCAGATCAAAAAGAAATATGCTCATCATAAATATTCTTAGATAAACCATTTTAAGATTTCTCCAGCTTTTAAATCATAGAGTTAATTATTCAGTTACATAACCATACATTTTTAAAATTTACTTATTTTTTAATTTACATACCATGAAGTTACATTGGCCAAGGCTGACTGTTTTCTTGGTGCTTCATTGAGTTGTCAGTTGAGATTTTTTTTTAAATGAATTGGGGGAGTTTGTTTACATCTGCTTTAAAAATATTGCAAGGTATTTGCTCATTGTAGCCATATACTATGTTGTATCCATTTGGGGCTTTGATTTTTATTTACTTATTTATTTTTTTGTATGTCCTAGAATGGATCCAAAATCACTTTACAAGTATGGTCTCAGTTTTGTTTAGGTGTTACCACAATGCACCTTCATTCATGGTATTAACACAGTCTATCTTTGTGGTGAAAGCCCCTTGTTCAGTCCTATGTTCTTGGTAAGCTTCTCAGATTTCAAAGACGATGCTAATATTGACTCATATTTATTTATTTTTTTAATATGAACTTACTTTTCTAGCAATGTAATTAGCTGGCCTCTAGTTGCTCCTCAAGTACCATTAAATCTTAGACTTATCATTGGTCAATGATTATTAAAGCTTACCTCACATAAATATATTTAAGGAAGATTAACTGAATGATATGGAGTCTCTAATTCCAAAATCTGATGTTTTATAAGCAATCAATCACAGAAGAGAGCCAATCTATGAGTGTCCACTAACTCAAGGTAAAATGAGAAAAATAAGAAACATATAGTGTTTCTTTCTTAAGGTAAATATATTTAAAGAAATATATTTAAAGAAATTCTTTAACAAGATTTTAATTTTTATTCTCAGTCAGTAGAGGAAAAATATAGAATACACTAACATAGTGTTAGTGAAAATGTAAAAAAAATTAATTGGAGTACCACTTACATAAAATAAAAATACATATAAAATATAAATTTTATAAACATAACACAAATAAAAATACAAATTAAACATATTGTAATGGAAAGAAACATAGCATTTAAAAGTAAATAAGTCAATAAAGAAAACAGATAACAGTAAATAAAAACCTTTCATTTGCTTTAACAGTGGTGATGATCACAGAATCTAAAAATTGAAACATTTCTGTGTTACTACTTAGACCCTCAGTCATCCTATTGCACCCCTCCATTTTTAGCATTCAACGTTACTGCTCTCTGAGGTCCAAAATCCTGGTACCAATTTTTACAGGCAATTTAAAGCCTAGAATTAACCAGGTCACTGGAATGATATATCAGCAATATGCTTTCATTGAATCATACCTACATTGCCATGGTCCTTGTTACTGAAAGTTATAAGAAAGGGTTCTATGGGTTCAGCTACTAATTAGAAGCTAAGAATAATTTCCTGCCTATTCTTCCCAATATTATATTATGTTACATTATATTATATACCATTTATTCCTTGTTTCTCAGCATGCCTTTGTTTAATGAATGAATTAATGAATACATAAATGAATGAATCTATTATCAGCACCATTCAAAATTGTGCCTCCAATCTGAAATTCATTTGTGATATCTCACGATAATCATGTCACATGTAAATGACAATTGGAGCCAAAAACATGCCTCACTTTTGTTACAACATGTATTTTGATTGTTAGAACCTTTCTGGTTTTATTTTACCTGTCTTTCTCTTGTTTTTCTTCAGTCTTCCTATGTGGGGAATAAGCTTAGGAATCCCCTGGGGCTTACACCAATGGGTTAACAAGGCATAAAGAAGTACAGAGCCATAGGATGCTCACATCAAGTTTGGGTAAACAAGATTAGCTGAATAAGGATACAGAAGGGGAGCTGGGGCCCCCAGAATAAAGTAGTGAGGTGCAAAGGCACCAGAATAGGGAGGGGAAAGGCCCCAATATAGAACATAGGTATATGAAATAAACAAGATTAGGTATTCAAGGCAGAAGCGCCCCCCGCCACCCCCAATTTAGTACTATGGCAGAAAGCTGCTTTCACAGGAAGGAAGGACCAAGTTAGGTAAACAGGTAAATTGGGCCATAGACCACTGCTCTGCACTGCAGGGTAAAGTTGCCCAGAGCGGAGATGATTCACAAAAGAAATTTGCCTTGTTAACTCTGAGGTCACATATCTTACCTGTTTCATCCCCTAGGCTAGCTAAGATAAACAGAGGTGGTGCCTCATGCCCGCTGTAAACAGCCTTCCACCGACTGCCCAGTGCCAGGATTTTGCTTTGTATTAACCCAAACCCCTAACCCAAATATCTTCAAGACCCCCTTTCCCTCACATCCCCAAGTTAATGTTCACAGTTTCATTGTCTTTTTGTGTACTCCCATCACCATGTTTGTAAGCTTTCTGATCCTAATAAAAATGGGCAAGGACCCTTATTTGGGGCTCTTATCTTTTCCCGGACATTTGCCATCTATCTCGCATTTTAATCCCACGTCCCACTTTCTTGCTAGACTGAAAGAACTTTAGACCCAGAGTCTATGACGTTAGTGTTCTCATTTTTTTCCCGAGTTTTATTTATTGATGGTTCTACATGCATTCTTGTAAAAGGATTTAAATTGTTTCTGGAGTAAACTAATAAATATTTCTAAATCCCAGTGCCACCATGTTTCAGATAGGATCTGAATTTACATATCTGCCTTATTCATTCAATTTAAGTAATGATTCTTTTTCTTTGACCTCTTCATGGTATGTGGTTTCAATAAACAGTTTAATTTTTCCTGTCATCCCCCAGGACCCCATTCCATTCAAGTAGTAATTGAAAATACTACCCAACTGCAACAGATAACAGGAAGGCAGAAGGGAGAAGCATGGGGTATATCTGCTTCAATAATTTTTTCTAGTTCTGACACATTGATTAACTCCTTAAAGTTTAAACTATAATAGTTTTTTAACATGCTCTGAAAATTCTCAATAGAAATTATGGCAAGTGCTCTAAAAGCCACAAAAGTGGATAAGCCCAAAACATATGGTTTCATTGTTATAACAGATTGGCATTACATCCTATAGTATCATTTTTATAACAAATTTGAGTTGTATTTTGTTATCATCACAGATATTTGAATACTTAGCACCCACTGCCTACCAACCTGAAACTATGAAAGAGACTTGGGTTTTACTTTCTGGTCACCAACCTTAAACTTTGTGGCTCAAGGGAAAGTAGCCACAATGTTACTTTCCTTAAGAAAAGTCAACTCAGTTTGGAGCCACAGTGTTTTCCAGGAAACTCTGCCATTATCACCTTAAACCTCCTTAGTATAAATTCCCATAAATCACTCAGAGTTGCCAGTCTGTAAGTGGTATATTTATGTGAGGAAGAGATCTACAAGGAATACGTGAAATTATCAATGTGGTTTCAGTTCCCCAAAGCACTCTGAAACCTTAGCTCTTGCAATATTGGTTAATTAATAAATATGAATTCAATGTGAGAGAATCAAGAGATACTCTTACCTTGGACTTAAACTTTCAATTATTGCTATTTGCTGCACCACGCACACTCAGCTTTTTTTGAGTTTGGCCAGAACATGGAGAGTTTTATCAGTTTTTTCCATGATCTGTACAAATTTCCTATTAAAAGAAGTTAATATCTCAAATGAGCTGCCTAAAACTATTAAGCAGTCATCGTAATTTAAATACGTGTGTAGGTGTATGTATGCACATGCATACACACACACACATATGAGTTTGCAAGTTGCATACCAGACAAATTTAAATCAGTATTGAAATTTTTCCTCAATTTTAGTTTACGAAGAAAGTTAGTATTCCTTCCTTCCTCTCACATGATTACTGGACCATGGAGTATTTCCCTATTACTGTGTTTGATGGTTTATTGCTGACAATAGCTATCTGCTCTGCTTTGCCAACCTCTGCTGATATTTTAATTGCTTTCTTTTGTTTCTATACACAGTTGAAATTTTGAGATAAATAGCAATTAAAACATACAAGTATGTTCAGTGGTAATCACCAGCTTTTTCGTCAACAACCCAAAGGATGAGGCTTTGAGAATAGTAAATGAATTTATGTTCCATTAGGTTTAAATTACAATAGAAATATTTTTCTAATGCTAGTTTTCAGGAAGTTAAAAAAATATCATCAGCAGCAACTCCTCTTACTTATCTATGCATCAAGAATAGTCCATTCTTATTATCACTATGAAAATCTATAAAATAAGGAGGTAGCACAAGTTAGATTTTCTCAGGATCATGTGAAGTGGAGATATGGCTGTGATTAGGTTTACAAAATCAGTATATTGAAATTTTTATTTTTATTTTAACTTTGCATACAAACAAATGCCCATTTCTTTTTATTTATTTCCAAACAGTTACTTGCTTCTAATTTAACAATAATTGTAGACTAACGTAAGGCATTATAAAATGTCCCTACTTTGATGACACAGTAAGCTGCAGAGCTAATTTCAAAGTGTATGTGGAGACTTTTTTTAATGAGATAAGATAATTTTTGGCAAAACATTTCTCTAAAAATATATGACTAACAATCATCTTTGTGTTAGTTTCTCATCTGAACCATCTTCCTTTCTTTTCACTGTCCGAACAGATTCAACCCTACCTTTGAGGACAAACTAAGACCCATTTGCTCTATTAACATTATCTTAAACACACTTCAAAATGGGACATGTTTCATTTGCTCTTTCTGTTCTTCCATCATTTCTTTATAAATTGTGCATTTGCGATGTCTCATTATTTTCAAGCTCTGAACTGTTTATAGTTATTTAGTATGCAAGGGTTTGATTTTATCTTCCCCACAAGAATATACATTCTTGGCAATGATTGAATATAAAATTCTTTTTTATAGCAATTGTTCAAAGTCTCATCCATGGTGTTTATGCAATAAATGTTTACTGGTTTTATATTTTTGTGAGATAGTTGATTGATGAATTTTATACTACGAATGAATTGCCATAAGCAGGAGTGGAAAGATGGATCATTCTTTACCTTCAAAATGTCAACATATTTACCAGATCAATAATATATCTAGCCTGATTAGAAGGTCCATTAACTTGAAGCCAGAAGATTTAACGGTACAATATTCAGGGAAACAGAAAACTAAATAGACAATCACAGTACCCTGCTAATTACAAGAGGGATGAGGAAACTCCTACGGAAACACATAGGAAAAGATTTATGTGAATGTTGTTACTTACTATCTTATATATTGAAAATTCTATCCAAACATGCTCACTCATCATTAATTATCAATGCCAATTACGTGGCTTCCTTGTGTTTCTTTTACAAGAAGGAATAGAGAAGTGTGGTTCAAGTTTGAGGGTTGATGAAAACTAAAGAGCTATTTCCTTTGGAAAAAAATTTTTGAAAAATTTTTTTCTAGCTGCCAACTTTATTGAATACACTTCTCCCTTTTGAAGTTCTTATCATTTTATCCATTTATGAATATTTGTGAGCCTTTTCTATGGGCCTGGCAATGTTCTGTATTAATCCATTTAAAACTAATATCAACACATGTGGAAGCTACCAATATTATCCCATTTTGGAGATACACAGCCAACCTGACACCAAAGGCTAGGTCATAATGTCTACCATATCTTTCTAATTCTTTTTTGTTTCCTTTTTACTTTGCTAGTTGTATATCACTGTTCTGAGACCATAGCAAAGACTTTGGTTCCCGTTTAGTAATGCTAAACTTGTCCCACAGTGCACACCTTTATTTCTGTGGAAATTTATTCATGAATGATTTCACCTTCATATCCATCATGCTCCCCTTTCCTCTGCCTCTCTAAGTGCTTGTTGGAGAATTCCACTTGTGTCATATGGTGTTATCACTTTGAATTCAAATGTGCTTGGGTAGTTAAAGATGGAATGGAGAGGATAAGGTCTAACGTACCATTCTTAGTGTCCTAATTCAGGCACTTCTATTACTACTTTTCAAATCACTTAGGCAAATATGTTCCTCAAACACCTGGCTAATAGCATTCTGTTAATCACTGTCACTTTTCCTTTCTTCTTTTGGTACTCCCTCTTTCTGTCATTGTTCATATCATAGCTCTATTCCACAACTCATTCTAATTTTTCAATTCCATTAGACTTTTGTTCTAGAGGAAAGAGCCAGTGTCCAGTTTTTCCATTCACTCTCTCTTCTATACCTTCCTCTTGTATTATCTTTTTTTTAAACACCAATTTTGTATAATACAACTATACCATTCTCCCTATAATATTGAAAGGTTTCATAGTCCTTACAAAATGATGCCTCTAGTAATTAGCCTGACAAAAGTTTCTCATATGTGCCAAATTATTTCTCCACCCTTGCTGTACAACATCCTTCTCTAAATCTCTAGGGGTTTTCACCCACCCCTGTCTGGAAATTCCATGTTCATTTTATTCTTCACTTTTAGTCACATAGTTTCTTGGGAAAACTAACTTCCATTGTCTCCATTTATTGATTTATTTCTTTCATCCACTTATTTGTCATTTATCATGGTATACATTTTTTTATGTTTTCTATTACATTTTGCATTTATTTTTGTTCTATGTAAAAATAATGTATTTCTAGGCCTATTCGGTAGCATAGAACTTTCACATAATAGTTACTCAAACATGAGATTGCAAATACACACGAAGTATTCCAGGAAATACAGTTGGGAAATATAAATAACTATAAATATGTTAATTAAAAGGGCTTGAAAATGCACTTTAAACAAATAACTACATAGATAAATAAAAATGGGCTGCATATTTTGAAGGTGACATCACAAAGCTGACTTTAAAATGCAATTGTTTTGCCAAAAGTTTTTGTTGTCCTCAATTTTTGAACCACACAATTAACACCGAATATATATTTCGAAGTGTGGTAAGTGAATCAGGTGGATTAAGAATATAAAAGGAGAAGTTTTGCAAAGCATAAACTTAGAAGAGAAAAAAGTCAATGATTTTTTCCAAGTTTACTTAAAATAGCATTGGAGGAAAGAGGTTTTTTTTGTGTGTTTATACTTTTTACTTTTAAAAATTGTATTTCATTTTTATTTAAAACACAAGCAGTTTCGTTGTTCTGTGGGTGAAACTACTGTTATATTATAAACTATTTTTTACTATTTTGAAATAAATGTTATTAAAACAAATGAAATATCTGATAAAGAAAATTCTACTTGCATGAAATTCAAACAGCTTGAAAGGTAATTTAAAAAAATTAATATTTATTCATTTTTGAGAGACACAGTGTGAGCAGGGAAGAGGCAGAGAGAGAGGGAGACACAGAATCTGAAGCAGGTTCCAGGCTCTGAGCTGTCAGCACAGAGCCCGGAACAGGGCTTGAACTCATGAACTGTGAAATCATGACCTGAACTGAAGTTGGATGCTTAATCAACTGAGCCACTCAGGTGCCCCTAAATTTTTGTTTCTAAATTGTCTTACATGTTTTATAAGATCCTAACCTTAAGTAAACAGAGGTCTTGCAAACAAAATACCAGACAGAATTTAAGTTTTTGCTCTTCATTGGCATTATCTGTGAATTTTGATATATCATTTAAATGTATCATTGATGATATATCATTTATATCTGAGCTTCAGTGTTATAATCTATACTATTAAATTTTGGTTACTGATATTTCTGGGTTGTGGATAAGAATAAATTAGATAATTAAGGTAAAAACACATAGCACAAACCTTGGCAAGATAGTTAGCAACAAATATCAATTGAATCTAAATTTTAGAAAACATTAAAGCAAGGGACTTAATTCAAAATCAAGTTAACTCTACATTTAGTTTATTCTTCTATGCCTCCTAACCCAATCTTGTTGGAAAAATTACTTATAATTGAAAACAGGATACTGTGATAAAGTGAATCCATGAGACACAGTGCCTTCAGAATCATCTCAATGCATTTAACTATCATGCATTGAATACTGGTGAATTGTATATAATGATTATACACAATTAGCATGTTTAGTTAGCTAGTCCTTTATTTTTTAAAGTGTGTTTATTTATGTTAGAGAGACAGAGAGAGAGAAAGAGAGAGAGAGAGAGAGAGAGAGAGAGAGAGAGAGCAAGTGGGTCAGGGGCAGAGAGAACCCCAAGCAGGCTCTATACTGTCAGTGCAGAGCACCACATGGGGCTCAAACCCATGAATCATGAGATCATGACCTGAGCCCAAATTAGGAGTTCAATGCTTAACTGGCTGAGCCACCCAAGTGCCCCTGGCTAGTCCTTTATACTCCTTATTTAATTAGGTTTATTTCTTATTTAACTTTATCCTAGCAGCTATACATTTATCACAAATGATTTAATAATTGAAGTTATATTTGTGGTTGACTTTTTACTGTAAATTCTTATTTATGTGTTAATAAATGTTATATCAGACAGTTATTGTATGGTGTAAAAAAGACTCATGTTTGAATGCTATATATCACAACTAACTGTACAAAATTAGACAAATAATTTAATCTCCCTGAGCCACAGGGCCTAACAGGAAAACTTCCCTCTTAACTTTATATAATTGATATTTAAAAGTGATAATTAAATAAATAAATCATGTGTCAAAACCTAAATAAGACTTTTTTTTTCAAATAGTAAGTGTGGTAAATGTGACTACAATGGTATTGAGCCCCAAATAGGCAGTCTGCAAATGATTATGTATTTTTCTTTGTTTTACTCCTAAACACAAATTATATTCTATATCACACTATATATTTTTGCCAGAAGAATTAGAAATAATGAGACATTGAGCACCACATTTCTAAGACTCAAAGTTGTTCCTTAGAGTAAGCCTCTGCACAAAGGAGTAAAAATGAGTACATTGAAATTGAGCAGAGGTGCACAACCGTCTTAAATTTCCTCCTCATCAACAAATGCAAGCCTCCTAAATCTCTACAGTTGAACTCTAGTCTAAAACTTCTTCAAATGCAAATACATGAGAATAATAAGAATTCAGACACACCTCAACATTGATTGACATTTTTCTATTAGTTCCAATCAACTGCACGGTAGACACTTACACTAGGCCATGAATAAAGGGATCTAATTTAATATATCTGTATGACCTAACCAATAGACATGGGTTAAACAAAACCAACATGGAAAGTCTAGTTGGAAGATATTAGGGCAATATGGAAACACTTTTATTTGCTCATGTGGGATTATTAACAACATTTCTTCATGACCTAAAATATTTAAGATCAAAAGAGCTACTCATAGATAAGGTTGAATTGATAATCATGTGGCTAAGATGCCAAAGAGTATTCAACAAATAATGTTACCTCAACTTGCATGATCTGGGCTATGAGTGACTACTGGCACTAGGAGGTTACTCAGAGGAATACCCATATGTCAAGATGTTATGGTATTAATTTATGATTTATATTCAGTTATGTCTTTATCCATTTGCTCATGAGTTCTGCCCAGCATGCCCAAACAATTTGTGGGCATATCCTTCACTTTGAAGGCACAATTTGAACAAATACTTATTTCAGGAATTCAGGAATCAAATAGTGAAAAGTGAATCCTACTTATTGATATATAAAAATATTTTACAAATGAATTACAGTACATATATTATATAATACGGCATATGTTGCATATATATACTGTATATGCCCACACAAGTCCTGGTATTTGGGGGATTCACTCTCATCCACCATATACCTTCTCCAGCCTCTACCTTCCTCTGACTTTTTTTGTTGCTCTTCCTGGCTCTGTACCCTAAAATTTACCCTCGGACCTGGCTTAATTGGTGAATAAATGACACTAATAATTTTCTGGCTTAAATGTTTTCACAAGTGTTTTGTCTCTGCTGCTACCCACTTATAGAGACATGAGTGAAGTAAACAACACATATAATTTCAAGTAACTACTTAGAAGTATCCATGATAAATAAAATTTATGAGAATAAAATTTTAAATGTAGCTATTTATGACATTCCATATGTCTACTCTCAAGTCAGGAATAGGATATTGAAAATTAAAGTTACATTATTCTGCATTTCCTAATGTTAAATACATGGACATTTTCTGTGTAGTTTAATGTTGTTCAGGTCCCATGATTCAGTGCCTTCATCCTTCAGATGAGTACCTCTCCAGTAATTCAGTGGGTTTTATCTTAAGAGCATCAAGCAGGATAAGATATACAGAATGTAAACCTAGATAAGCATACTCCAATATACCCTAAATAAGAGAGCTTGAGCCCTCTTTAAATCATATCATACATAGTTTAAAGTCCCATAATTAACTAAGAGGTGAGAAATGTCCTTAACTATATATTTGTTTTATTTGAACTCAGTAACATTTTGCCACTAAATGTAAAACAAAGAATTGTGACTACTATGAGATAAATTTGGCTTCAGATTTAAGAAATATTTCCTTTAGAAGATATTTTTGCTGTAAAAAAAAAGTAATATCCTTTTCAGTTCTAGAAGAGTTTTGTGGCCAAGGATCCCAGTTTGGCAACCAGAAACAACATAAAAAAATAAAGAAATATAACTCTTTATACTTTCTTTCTTAAAACCTCTAAACTGCACAGGAATGTAAAATCCTCGTTTTATCTCTTACTTAACGCTTTTACATTTAAAAAAAAGGCCTATGTAGATCACTTAAATAAAATCTCCTTAAAGTCAGTCTCCTGCCTTTCTCTCTGACCTCCCAGGGCTTACACCATAGGTATGTAATGTGTCACACAGGACCCCATGTTTTAGAGGGATGCCACACTTGACTTCTACTTTGTTGTCACCACCTTAAAACCTTAATAACTTTAACAAGACTTACTCTTTCACTTTGCACAGACCTTCTCTAGGTAGCCAGTCCTGTTTTCCACCCTCTCAAGGTAAAATACTGTATTTGGCAAAGCAATAACATTTAGGCAGGCTTAAAAGAACAGTTAATTTAAAATCTTCTTTCAAGAAAAGATGTCAGTGAAAAGTTATAAACTATTAATCACTAATAATTTTTGTTCTATGAATCATATGTGAAATTGAACACATAACCATGTATTAGAGACTAACCTGTGTTTGGGAAGAAACTTCATGTGAAGAGTATCAAGAACTTAATGCATATTTTGATTTACAGTAGCACTTTCAAAACATGCATTTTAGGAAGGAGTAAATGAGGAGGTATGTGTAGAGACATCCATCTCACAAAATGTAAAAAAAAATTTACCACCGGAAGAATTTTATAATAGCATTTTCTCCCAAATATTGTAAGCTGTAACACTGAAGGCATTTCCTACTCTAAATGTCTGTCTCACTCCAGATCATGCTCATTCTATGCACTTCTTTTCATGTCCTGATTATAGCTACACTAAAGAAAAAGAAAATGGCTAGAAACACTTGTTTTATAGAGACACAATCTATAAAGAAAAGTGCCTTGATGAAATGGAAATACTGAAGACATACATCCATTGCTATGCCAGTCTCAAGCTAGCAGAGGCCCTTCATGTTGGTCCATATTTTCTCAGTAAGGAAAACACAACATCAACTTTAGAAATCCACAGGCTACTTTTACATGAGTTCTGCCCAGGTTTTTCTTTTGTACTTTCACCATGTGCATTTCATTTAAAGGAAATGATTGCCATATGGTTTTGATTCATTTACACTCAGCTCATAAAAGTACTATGTTTTAGGAGGTATTTGATGTCCACGAAATTTCTGAATGTCTTTATAAGCCATTTTATTAAAACCAGGAAGTTATATTTTGCTAGCATGTGAAATTGAATAACAAATGTTTCATATTTGTTAAAAGAAAATCTCTCAAATCTATGAATGCATATATATCACAGAATGACTTTGTATATCTACTTTCTTATCTCTATGATTTTGTTTATACATTCCCAGTGAAGTAGAGAATTGAGGAAGTTATTTACAAAGTTCAAGTTTATAACTCTTTTTACAGAATTATATACTTAATTTATTTTTTTTCTTTTAAATGTTTGTTTTTTAGTGAAAATTTAATCCAGATTCTATTCCACTTGCCTGTAAATATTCTTAAAATTTTATAGTAGAATTTATTACGTATATATATAAGTTCATTTTAGTTTTTGAGAGAGAGGGAGAGTGTGAGCAGTGGAGGGGCAGATACAGAAAGGGAAAGAGAGAGAATCCCAAGCAGGCTTTACACCATCAGCACTGAGCCCGATGCAGGACTTAAACTCATGAACCATGAGATCATGGCCTGAACCAAAATCGAAAGTTGGACACTTAACCAACTGCGCTACCAAGTCACCCCCAATTTATATATTTGAAAATAAAAAATGAATGTGAACTTTTTGAGTTCTGTTTATTGGTTTTGAGTTCTGTTTATTGGTTCTGGAATTCAGAAAATTCCAGAAGTCTCAAGCATACACTTTGGTTTTCCATTCCTATAGCTTTCCATTCATTATTTCTTTTGAAATTTGCTTATCCGAGTGAAAAGTTTAAATTCAACGCTTGAGTTTTAATTAATGTTAGATAATTAATTCAGAACAACTCATCAACAAATACACTGCAGGTACAGGTTAATTAAATAAATAGCAACCTGGTATAGGTTGGAAGACAGGATAGGGGTGGAGGAGTGGGCAAGGAAATTCCCTAACAGAGAAGATGACTCAGAGGAGCCTGACTAAAATTTGGTCAGACTATCAGTGGCCAGACTGTGGATTATGCAGAATTTTATAAGCCATAGAAAGTAATTTACATTGCATTCAAAATACGAATGGTAACCATTGATAAATTGTTATCAGAGGAGGAACGAAGTCAACTTTTTTTAAAAGGGTCACTTCTGCTTCTATGTCAAAAGGTAAGACTTAATGTGTGTGATATTTTGACTTATATATTAAAGTAGACTCTCAACTTAAATTATTTTCATTATTTTTTTATAAAATTTAAACTCAAATATCCCTCTCTGTTTCCTTCTTTTATAAAAGTTGAAATACTAAATGGAAAATATATTAAATATTTATCATCCAAGTGTTGATATTTATACCTTTCCCTTATGACACAGAAATATATTCCTTTGATTTTGAAAGTTGTAAAATTAGTGATTAACATTGCCATATATTTACTGTTAAAACTGAAAAAAAACCCCACATAATCCAAACACAACCCCCAAAGTCTCTTTTATTAAATGAACTTAAATAGACATCTCTTAAGTACCGAGGTACATCTTGGTACTATCATGTTTGGTAAAGCAAAATGAATTAAAGTAAAAACAAAAACAAAAACAAAAAACTAGCCTGATTATATTACCTGATCAGCAAAATAGGAATCTCAGATTTCTTCATTGACATATTATATATATAAGTAGTGCTCTTATAACAGGGTAACAGAAGTAGCCAGACATCAGAAATATGATCTTGTATGATGGAATAGATTCTAAGAGGTAATAGCATCCTATTTTAAAATAGTGCAATTACTACTACATCAATATAAACTGTAGAAATGATTTTCCTCTTCACCGAATTTATCCAAGGCTTATGATAAATGAATGATTTAATTCAAGAATTTCATTATTTTGAGAGGAGGAAAAGGGATAATTCATTATCCAGTTTTCTTTTAAACACTGAAGGTGGCTGATGACCTTGGATATAATGAAGAAGGTTGATGAGTAAGGAGAAGCATAGTAATGTTACCATAGAGTTACATTCTATGCAATTGTCCTTTCCTGTTATAAAGTCATAATGAAACATTCCACATTGGTAGGGATATGTTGAAAACAGTCAAACAAAAAAGATAAAAAATTCTGTTTTCATATTTTTAAATTGTTTTTATGTACAGATTGAGCATGATTTTATCTATTTCCTTTCAAATAGAATAGCAGTCAGGAGAAAAAAGACACTGTATTGGGAAGAGGTTTTTCAAAAACCCTCAAAGAAACATGAATCTACTGGCCTTACTTGAAATCATTCACCTTGAGACTTGCAAACTTGGAAACAGTTGTCTCCCGACTGCAGCAAATGTAATTTTCTCACAGAACTCTGCTACAGAAATAGTTTCACCTATGGGTGTGTAGAAGCAGCAAGAATACTGAAAATTATTCTTATTGTCTTGAATTATAAGGTTATCTACAAGATAAGAAATGGAAAAGATAAACAGCTACCACTTTTGAAGACAAAGAATAGCCATGCTTTCCTCTCTCTATATTTAGCTAGTCAGCAGGGGTTAGAATCTTTACACCTGGCTTTTGTTGGACATTTGAGGGAATTTTTAAGTTATGTGGAAATTCCTAGCTTTTATAGTAAAGCTAATTTAATAAGAACCAATTCAAGGGAGATCAACTTATTTTGCTGCAAAGATAACTGACAGGGGAAGCAAAAAGAAGAAATCTGTCATCTGCACTGGAAAAATGAGTAAGCAACTCTCACAAATAAAAGAACATGAGAATTATTATATTATGTGAAAGTATATGGAAGAAGCTTTCTTTTTTTTATTTAAAAAACCTTTTTTTAATGTCTATTTTTGAGATAGAGAGAGACACAGAATGTGAGTGGAGAAGGGTCAGAGAGAGAGGGAGATACAGAATCCGAATCAGGGTCCAGGCTCTGAGCTGTCAGCACAGAACTTGACGTGGGGTCAAACTCACAAACTGTGAGATCATGACTTGAGCTGAAGTTGGCTGCCCAACTGACTGAGCCACCCAGGTGCTCCAGAAGCTTTCTTTATTGGTACCAAAATGTGTGAACATTTTCTGGTGATTGCTAGTTTAAGAGGAATCGATGGATGATCTAAAGCATTATTTACTTTTATATACTTCTTGTTTCATGGCAGAATTTTCTACATTTCAAGAGAGTCAGTACATTTCCACATTCATATATTAAATGCCCAGGGTTTAGGTGACTTTTTTCTAGAAAATGGGAACTTAGAGAAAATATATTCATGTTATCAAAAAGTGCAAGGAAAAACATATTATGTAAATAAAAAAAGTACTTAATATATTTTTAATATTTTTATTTATTTTTTAGGGGGGCAGGGAGAAAGGGAGACACAGGATCCCAAGCAAGCCCCAGGCTCTGAGCTTTCAGCACAGAACCCAACTCAAGGTTTCAACTCACTTAACTCTCAAAATATGAGATCATGACCTGAGCCGCAAAAAAAGTATTTATTTATTTATTTAAAAAAGTTTTTTTTAATGTTTATTTATTTTTGAGAGAGAGGGAGAGACAGAACGTGAGTGGGGGAGGGGGCAGACAGAGAGGGAGACACAGAATCCAAAGCAGGCTCCAGGTTCTAAACTGTCAGTACAGAGCCTGACTCAGAGCTCAAACTCATGAGCCATGAGATCATGACCTAAGCTGCCACTTAACTGACTGAGCCACCCAGGCACACTGCAAAAAATAAAAAATAAAATAAGTATTGACCCGCATGGTTATAAATCAATGTGGTGGATTCCATGGTAAGAACATAGAAAGGTGGCACAAAATAAAACAATAATGTCTGTCCAAATACATTGAAAGAACAGAAGACATGAAGTCCAAAAGCAAATTTGAATGGTAAATTCTAATATTTCACACAAACATTGGGGAAATTACTATCCCAAATAAAGGACAAAACATTTTCAAAATTTACTGATGTATTAGGTAAAAACAGTGTTCCATGATCTAGAAACATGATTATCAAGATGATTGTTTAAATTGTTTTGGCAGATGAGAGATATACATAGGCCATATCTAGGTTATGGAGGCCTACAAAGTAGATCTGAGTTTTTAAGTTGGCTGTTAATAAAAGTAAGAGTGGTTGGGAACTGGTCATGTTTGTGAAGTAGGAGGAAAGTTTATTTTATACCTGTAAAGATTATTTAAAGAAAGTTGCATTATGGCTGTATATATAAGAATGAGCCAAATTACCTTGATTTATAGTTCAAAAAAACAGAACACTTAATCTTTTCTACAAATTTCTACAAAGGCTCATAAACCTGGGTCTATCAGCAGCAAAAATGAGAAACATCCATTAAAGGTGCTTGAAGAACTCTGTTTTTTAGACAGCAAATAATATAAAATATTTTTCCTTTAAAAGCTCAAAGGAAACCTCTCAATTAAGTGATATTTATATAAAATACTTTTCAAGGCAGCATGTAAAAGTAAAGACTAACTAAAATAAATACTTCCATTTATAGTAACATGCTACAAAAAATAAATTAAAAAAATGATTGCTTTGCATGAGAATTCATTTTCATATGGCACAAATACAAATTTATTGCTACCAATGCAAATATTTTCAGATGTTTACAGAATGATGTGGCTTTCAAAGTTTACTTTAGTCATAAAATATCTCAGGACATAAATTCCATGCTTACTATAAGATTGGAGAGAAGTGAAAGTATTTTATAAAATATGAATTTCTTAGCACACAAGTGTTTTCTTTCTTGTTCTGATATTCATTGCTTTCTAAAATATTCCTGGGAAGGACATACAAACTTTCCTTTCGTAATAAACTAAATAAACTTGTGTGCAAATTTTACCCATTTCAGATTAGGGTATTTATCAGTGTTTTAATTGGAGGGATGGCAGACAATGGATTCCATTTAAACCCCTATAGCCCTGATTTTCAGATATGGAAAGTAGGTTGAGTCATCAAATAATTCCTTCCTGTTCTCCTTTATATATCCCTTTAATGTAAAACAGAGGAGAGATCGGAGATGTTTCCAGAGTAAAAGCAAAACAGAATTCTATCATGTTTTAAAATATATTTAATTTCACATAGAAAGGAAGAAAGGAAGGGAAGGAGGAAGGAAGGAAGGAAGGAAGGAAGGAAGGAAGGAAGGAAAGAAGGAAGGAAGGAAAGAAGGGAGGGAGGGAGGGAGGAAGGAAAAGGCAGGGAGGCAGGCAGAGAGGGAGAAAGAATTAGTAGCTATGCTGAAATATTACTTATGGCCAAATATAATAAATTCCAAACAGAAGCATTTTAAATTAGTGTGTGTTTATTATTACAAAATGTTCACTATGGGCAGATTTAGATAGATAGATAGATAGATAGATAGATAGATAGATAGATAGATAGATAGATTTGTATATATGTATGTGTATATATATATGTTTGTATATAAATATACACGAAATAAATGTAACAGTAAGAGTTTATAGATAGCATCTGAAGTTTGAAGGCCAACTGTTTACTGGAGTCACAGAAGGCTAAGAAATCAAGAAGAATCATAAATAGATTGTTTAAAAGGGGAGGGGAAAAAAGAATCTGTATTCATATCAACACTCTTCTGTCAAACAATATCTATGTATTTCCAAGTTTTATGTAATGAAACCTAGTGGTTTACATAAACTTATGAGGATAGAGGAAACAAAGGAATAAAAGCCGAAAGACTATTTGAAGATTAGATTAATGGTGATGAATAGGAACATTTTATCTGTAGTAGCAATACTGATAAAGTCAAGTTAATCTAGGTTAGCGAAACTTCCTCCTATGGACACATGGACAGTATCTGTCCTTTACTTATTTCCTAAAGGTTAGAACAGGTTTCCATGACAAAATTATTTTTTTTCATAAGCAATGAAAACAATGACAACAGCAATAATGGCCACAACACCAACAACAAATGTCATTATTGCCAAGCCCTGTGCTTCAATGCTGATATGTATCTGTAAAGAAAAGAGTTGTGATGCCTGTCTTAGATTATTCTGGCTTTTTAAAAATTAATTAATAATTAGTTACTTAATTACTTTTCATTGTGTGTGCAAGGTTTAGATTTTTTTGTGACATTCTTATTTAAGATTTTAAAAAAGTATTCTTTTTCTTTATTTTAATTTTTTTAAATGTTTTTAAAGAGAGAGACACAGAGACAGAGAGAGACAGAGTGCAAGTGGGGAAGGACAGAGAGAGGGAGACACAGAATCAGAATCAGAAACAGGCTCTAGGCTCCAAGGTGATAGCACAGAGCCCAACCCAGGGCTCAAACCACAAACTGTGAGATCATGACCTGAGCCCAAATCAAGATTCTAACGTTTCACCGACTGAGCCATCCAGGTGCCCTTAAAAAGTATTTTTAATAAAATTTTGAAATATTGGTTAATTAGACATTGAAATATTTTTGTTGCTGCATATATTGGATAGGTTACCATTACATAAAGTTTACGTGTTTTTTTGTTTTTGTTTTTGTTTACCAATTAGCTACATTCTTGTCCAAGAAAGGTTTTCCTTTTATTGCTTTCTTTGTTAATATTTTGGAATTATTTTACATATAATTATGGGATGGTCTTGTAAAATTATGTACCACAGTATAAAATTAAATGTTGTGGCTTTAAGTTATATAAAGCTTTTCTTTGAAAATACTATAGATAAGTGCCGTATATCCTATCTATATTCAAAGACATTTTCTTCCTGAGAACTGTTGACTTTGAACTTACTTTCATTGCCTCCTCCACCACAATCACAGCAGAGAAAGATGATGCTTAAAATCAATATGTGGTGAAATATGTCCAAGAATTAAAACAAAAATGCCAATACATTAAGAAAAGTGTACAAATATAGAGAGACTGTAAAGTAAAATATCTTTATCCTAAGCCCTCATTATATAGTGAAGGTCTAGAAATTATAATGATATTCTGAGAATCTACCAAGGTTCTGTTATAAGAAGAGTGAAATGTAAATAACAGGTCTTTGAGTCATTGAGTCCAAGAGAACAGGAGCACCAGGTCAAATACTATATTCTGTGAGGTTCACATAACACCAAACAGTCTAGAATATTCAATGTTAAATATCCCCACATTATTTTTAGGTGATATCTCATAGTTGGTATATGAATTCTTTAAATTTTTTTAACATTTATTTATTATTGAGAGACAGAGAGAGACAGAGCATGAGCCGGGGAGGGTAGAGCGGGGAGACCCATTATCAGAAGCAGGCTCCAGGCTCTGAGCTGTCAGCACAGAGCCTGACTTGGGGTCTGAAAGCACAAACTGCAAGATCATGACTTGAGCCTAAGTCAGACGCCTAACTGACTGAGTTACCCAGGTGCCCGGTATATGAATTTTTAATTGAAGTTTGAATTAAAAGGTACTACCCACACTCTTTGTGTGATTACCTTAGACTGTATTCTTTCTGGGACAGTTTTCTTTCTTTTCTTTCTTTCTTTCTTTCTTTCTTTCTTTCTTTCTTTCTTTCTTTCTTTCTTTCTTTCTTTCTTTCTTTCTTTCATTTGTTCTTTCTTCCTCTCTCCCCCCCCCCCCTCTTTCTCTCTCTCTCTCCCCCTCTCTCCCCTCTCTCTGTCTTTCTCTGTAATGGGTAAAACTCAATCCTGGTTTGAGATAGAGAATAGGAGAGGTTAACTCAAAGAAAAAGCCTTTATTATTCCAATTTGAATGTACTCTGAGTTCTGCTTAGAAAAAAAAATGATATAAATCAGAAAGTTAAAAAAGGAAAACAATTTGAATTAAATTAACATTGTAAAAGTATCATTTTTGAAGGTATACACACACACACATTTCCTGTCTGAACTTTTAAAATTATCAGAGTATTTTTTCTGCTGGAGATTATATTTATCTTTGGAAAAAGAAAAGCAATTAAATGAAAATTTAAATATCAACTCAAGTACTCATATATGTGAAACAATTTAATTCCTTTCCATTTTCTCAGCATGTTCAAACTGCTTCCTTTGGCTTCCATGACCAAAATCATAAATGTTTACTTCTTGCATCTGTCTTTCTGTCTTTTTGTCCTCTTCCACAACACCTGCTGTCCCCACCATGCTCAGTGCTTCAAAGGGCATCTCCTTGGATATTTCTCCACTGATTTTGCACTTTACTTTGGCAAATATGCCCATTTCCATGGTTACAAATATTATGTCTTGTATTTTTTCCCCCAGCCTTACCTTTATGTAATCCATGCCTCCTTTCTCAGTAACACCATCAACCTTTGGGTTTCTTTCAGTTTACAACTGCAATGTGACAGAAAACACAGACACAAACACATAATTAACATGGGATAAACTGTCAAGATCAACATACTGCATGTTCTAGTATCAGCTTTACAGGAATGACAGTTAAAAATTTCCTACAGTTTATATATCATTTGGCATATATCTTAGAACTTACTTTTTTAAAATTTTTTATTTAAATTCCAGTTAGTTAACATGTACTATAATATTAATTTCAGTAGTACAATTTTGTGATTCATCACTTACATACAACACCCACTGCTCATCACAACAAGTGCCCTCCTAAATATTTCATTTTGGATCTTCTTTTATTTAAAAACATGGTCTGCATACATTTAATATATGTTCAACATTTAATAGGTTAAAAAATCTTGGCATGTAAATTTGATTCTTTGGGTTTTTGCAAATACTAATGTTTTATAAAATGACTAATGTGGATATGGAATTTACAAGACTGGAAATCTGTGAATAGAGAAGGCAGACCCTCAGATAATAGCATGAATGGCTAAAGTTAGTCATATGATTTTTGTATACATGTTTTATAATCCACATTGTACTGTCAGTTATAATACATATCTCCTGATGGAGAATGCTTTCCTTAATTCAGGATTTTATATGGATTTCCTCATCCAAAACATCTAGATTTATTTATACCTAGTTGTGTGCTAATATCTAAACCAATGAAAAGGATTCATTGTTACATCACTAAAAATTATTATTACTATAATTTGTTGAAAAGCTATAAACATCACCAACACTAGTAAAATCCTTCTTATTAAAATCCTTCAAATTGGATGTTACTCAATATTGAGAGTATAGTTGGAAAACATCCAAAAGCCTTCTGCAAATGTGTTCATTTTGGAAAATATCACTGTTACTAAGACAAATGAACAAAGCAGACAGCAATATAAATGGAAATAAAACAGTATTTTCTAGGATAAATAAATACAAAATAACTATATATTTTTTATTAAGCCCTATAACTGATAAGGGATAGAAGCAAGAAATATCAGTACAAAAAGCATTTGCTTAGAACATTTGTATTTGGGATAACAAAAGTGACTCAAACACAGCCTTATATCCATGCCTCTAAACTATTTGTTTATGGAAATCTACTTCAGTAATTGTTTTGGCTAAGTTTGCTTTCCAGACCCAGACCCGACTCTGCCAGACTATTGGCATTTAGATCATACAGTATAGACTGGGTATATACAATTTTTCTTTCTTTCTTTTCTTTTCTTTCTTTCTTTTTTCTTTCTTTTTCTTTTTTTACGAGAGTGAAAGAGAGAGAATGAGCAGGGATACAGGGGCAGCTGGAGAAAAGAAAATCCTAAACAGTCTCCATGCTGAGTGGGACCTCAATCCCACAACCCTGTGATCATGACCTGAGCCAAAATCAAGAGTTGGATACTCAACTGACTGAGTGACCCCAGCATCCCATATACAAACTTTTAATCAAATATTAGACTCCAGGGGTTTTCTGGGAGATTTATATATATATTCTGTGTGTGTGTGTGTGTGTGTGTATGTGTATATATATATATATAGTCTTCAAATATATACAAATGTTTTATAAAATGGAATGTGATACTTTGTGAGTTTTACTGGATGTTTTTAATTTTAAAATGTATTCAGGTGAAACATCCTATCATTATGGTTCATTATATTCTCTAAAATATAGGTAAATAACTTACAGTGAGGTCAAAGTTAAACCTTGCCAAAATTCAAACCAGACCTGTTAGTAGTTTTCCTAGTCTAAGTTACCTTTCTATACCTCAAACAGAACACTCTTAGACCTTTTGAAGTCCAGAATGAGATGCCATCAAGTTGAAGAGGATGACTGGAGACAAAGGTGGGATGAGGAGGATGGTTTTGATAAGCAAAGGCCGAGAGGAAAAAAATCAAGGATTGTTTAGACACTGAAAAGAGGCTATGGTAAATCAAGTAAATGATTCTACTAAATCCAGAGACATCATTGTCCTCAACTCATTCGATCCTGGTTGAACATTTGACTAAAGCCAACCTGCCTTGTTTCCTTGTAGTCTTAACAATTTTCAGATAATTGTTTCCTGCACCATTATGTCAGACTAAAGATAGACTTACAGCCTAGCATTAAAACAAAACATCTGTTGCAAAAAATAACACTACTCCCCCCACCCAACCCCCCATAAATAGAGTTAAGATCTGTAGTTAGAGAATCTTGGAAGTTTTTTTTCCCCTCATACAAGAGGTGAAAAGAATAAAAATGTCTTAAATGAAATGAATATGCACCTATAAATAATGAATGAATGAATGAATTATATAAAATTAGATCTTAAACTTTGCCAATATTTCTAATTAAATTATGGATTTCTTGAAAACACTATTCAACAGCATCTAGAAAAAATATCTGGCAATGACTAATAAGGTATGAGTTATTCAATTTACTAGTCCACTTAGTCCTAATTCCTCAGGAAAGGTCTAATCTTGGTATAAATTACATCCACTGGAAAATAGTAAAGATGTGGAAGGCTGTCTAACTTTCTGACCTAGAAAACCAATATGAATTTAGAGTGGGGAAAACTGATTCACAATATGATAAATACCATTTACAAGAATGCAGAAACTTCAAGTTTATTTAAAAAGAACTGACTTACAGCAATTCACATTAATTCCCAGGTCTGATTTTTTTCTCCCAGTCTTCCCGCTTGGTGATAGTAACCTGAATTTTTTAAAAAATTTGTTAATGTTTATTTATTTTTGAGAGAGAGAGAGAGAAGGAGCGGGGAAGAGGCAGAGAGAGAGAGAGGGAGACAGAGAATCCAAAGCAGGCTCTGTGCTATCAGCGCAAAGCCTGATGTGAGGCTTGAACCCACAATAGTGAGATAGTGATCTGAGAGGAAGTCAGCTGCTCAACTGACGGAGCCACCCAGGTGTCCCATAACTTGATTTTTAAAATGTAAATTGAAACAATATAAGCATTTTCAAAATGATTTTAAAATTATTTATTCTGGATAAATAAGTCAGTCCCAGTACAGTTCAGAAGTTGTCCATTAGCCTCTCCTTAAGCTTCTCTAGGTCTCATTTTTGAACAACTAGAGCATAATAATCCTGCATATCAGTGCACGAGGGGAGAGATGTCATGGACTTCACTAATAACCACATATCTGTGGGAGAAGGGAAGACTATGCACTGGTCCTGTGTTTCTTCTCTGCTTCCCCTCTGGCTCTTGATGTTGACGTAGCATCTCTCCAGACTTTTCCACATGGCACTTGGTGAGGCCTGTGTATCTTCACAGGATTCCTCATTCTCCTCAGATCTGAAACGTGTTGCTCATCATCTGGAAGTTAGCCAGATCGCTAAATCTGCATCAATTTTTGCAACCTCCAAATTGATCTGTTAGTAAGACATTACCCTTTCCCTACTGGTATGTCTGTTTACAACTTGGAAGAACATACCTCTATGTATCGTTTGCAAAATATTCACTGAGAGAATATATTATGCTAGATATTGCTTTAGGCTTGGGATATAGTAGAGAACACAAGAGAGTGAAGCTACTGCTCATATGCAGCCTTTCAGTAAGGGAGAAGGAAAATAAGGAAAGTTACGTAAATAAAAGACTGACTAGTCCTACGCTGAGTGATAAGTGCAAGGATTGCATATAGGCAGACAGGGTGGATGGATGGATGCTTACATGGAGAGGCCAGAGCACAATTTTTAAACCTGAAACATAAATGCTAATGAGGATCTACTCATCTAACTTTCAGAGACAGCATTCCAAGCACAAGGAATAGCCATTGCAAAAACCAAAAATGTGGAAGCAGCTGGACAATGTTGAGGAGACAAGAGATGTCCAGGGTGGCTGAAGCATGACCAGTGTATCAAAAATGTCTTATGCTTTTCCTCCTTTTTTTGTCTCCATGAGTCACCATTTATTACAGACATAGTTGTGGCAGCCAGCTTTGTCCAGGTGTAACCCTGCCTCAGCTTTCTGCCTTAGCCTCACCACCAATTAGAATTGTTTTTATTGTTTTTTCCAAGGGTATTGTGATGAAATGGTATGGGACCTGCAGGAAACCTTGGTCTTCACACATATGAATGTGCCAGCAAAGGGCTGAGACCCAATGGGTGGAGACTGAGAATTGTATTTATTTCCTTTACTTCTACTCACTTAAGAGACAGAGAGAGAGACAGAGAGAAAGAAAGGAAAGGAAAGGAAAGGAAAGGAAAGGAAAGGAAAGGAAAGGAAAGGAAAGGAAAGGAAAGGGAGAAAAAGAAAAGAAAAGAAAAAAAACACTTTTCAGCTCTTTACTTTTATCCCCTTCTTTCCTCTAAGCTTTATCTTATTACAGACATGAGAAAGAAAAATAGATTCTGTGGTTTGTAAATTTTTCTCAGGCCATTTTCTTTTACACTTGATGCTGTGTCCTTTAAATAATGATTTAACAATATGATGAGTTTTTCTTAAGCTTTCAAGTTCAGGGTATCAGGTGGAACGAAAAAACAACATGCCCTCCCCTATTTCCAGTCAGTTGCCTGCGTCAGATTAATAACCTCCCCATCTTCCTGTCAGAATGAGCTAGAGGCAGAGATGAGATAAACTATACAGTGAGAAATAGGTAAATGCAGATATCCTTGTCACTACCATCTCTTAGCTCCTCTTTCCCTCAGCGACTGGTATCTCAGCACGGTAGGCACACAAGGAGCAGTGGTTGAGGTGGAGGACATTATCAGGAGGGGTGAAAGTGTGAAAGAATTCAGATAGCTGGACGATTCTGTGAGGTGATGAATGGGGACATTTGGCTTGTAGCCTTTCAGGAACTTAGGAGATTCTTCTGCCTTCATTTGCTCTGGGAAACAGAAGATTCTTCTTGGGATTTGCCATTGATTTTGAATAGCTACAATATGTTTCAGCCACTGTCTGAAACCCTCTATATACGTTATAGCATTTATCCTACTCTTGATTATTTGAATACTATTATTTTCTGCATTTTATCATTGATGAACATGAGGGCGAATTGTTCCATACCCTAAATCTGTAAAGAAACAAACATTTGAAGGTAGAGCCCAAAGGTATAAAGCATTACATTTAAGTTCAGGAATGGGGGAGAGAGAAGCTTAGGTGTTCTTGTAGATTTTTCTATTCTTTTCATCATTATAAAGAAAATGGATTCAAGAAGATCTTTCCAAGAATAAATACTGTAGCTTACTAAGAGAATCTCTTGTTACCTATATTTCAGTAAACTAAATATAGTAAAGAAGTTACTGGCAGTTTAGAACCCCCAACATACGTTACAATTTAAAACATAAAAAGGAGTTGGGGCGCCTGGGTGGCTCAATTGATTAAGCATCTGACTTTGGCTCAGGTCATGATCTTGCGGTCAGTGGGTTGAAGCTCTGCGGCAGGCTCTGTGCTGACAGCTCAGAGCCAGGAGCCTGCTTCATATTCTGTGTCTCCCTCTCTCTCTGACCCTCCCCCACTCATTCTCTCTCTCTCTCTCTCAAAAATAAATAAACATTAACAAAAATTTAAAAACATAAAAACGAGTTAAGAATGGTAATACCTTAATGTTTTAAATCTTTGTATATAAATTGATAAAAAATTTTTAAAAACATAAATCAGATAAAGATAAAGTCTTTTATCTTAGATCACAGTGATATGAGTTAAACAGTGCTCTATCATTAGCCTAATTTCACATGGTACTCCTTCCTGATGTTTTTGAAATTACGCATGTGTAGAAAAACATTTTTTTCCAGAGTCAGGATTTTTATTATACAGGACAATATAGAAAAACCAAAAGCTGAAGTTCAAGTTTTATGATAGGATATCATATTGCATGTATAACTCTAATTCTTCAAAGTTCAAATAGACCTTTTCTAGCATTATGATTTAACAGTATCCAATGCATAGGTCATCACTAAAATGAGGCTGATATCCATCCTTACGCAGGTCCTATTGGTGGCTCTGTACATTGGTTAACTGCAATGAGAAATCATTAGCTTTGCTCTTGTGAGCAAAATTACCAGAAAATTCACTTTCCCAACAGTATCCAACCAAGATACTCTAATCATTATCTTTCCTTTTAAGAAATGTCAGTAACATAGCAAGCCAGGCATCCATTGCCACTCCACTGGGTCTTTATGTGGATAAAACTTGCCTTGAAGCCGCAGATGGCTCTTTAATCTTATAATGATTCAGAATTGTCCAACCATACTCTGTTTTTAGACTTTTCACTGGAAGAGAAATCCACCCTGAGTCCCTTATTTTATTAACCTATTTGGCTGGATAGATCAAAGTTTAAAAAATAATAAGGCCAGGATTTCTATTACTTTATATATAATGACACAATTCCCCTACAGTTCTTGTGATTTCAGCACCTACAGAGATTAGAACACCATATTTTACAATTGTCACTCTGCAAGCTTAAAACATGGTGCTATCCCCATTATGGTATTTGAAAAGTAAATTCTTAAAAACAAATGAAAAGGTAACTATACATCTAATTTTTATAAATATTGCAAGCAAATAACAGTTCAAATAAAATAACATCTAAAAAGATTGTATTTTTTAAATAAAGTCTAAGCTTTTCAGTATCTACATTTTTTTTATTACTGATTTTCTTTCTCTGCCAACACCCCAGAGTCTCACAATGAATTACTTTTCAGGGCCTTTTACTTCATTATTTTTGTCTCCTTTTTTTTGTTCCTTTTATTAAAACAGCAGAGGTCCATTTGGAGCCCCCTGCTTGGCACGGCTGTAGGGATTTAAACTTTAGCAAGTTCAAAGAAAACAAGAATTATAAGGAGAAGCCTTGGATTTATATAGATTCTTTTGAAGAGCTCAAAGTATGAGAAACCTTTCCCATGGTCAGGGTTAAGGTTACAAAGTGTAGAACATGTAATCTCTGTATTCTTGTCAGCCTCTTATCCTTCTATTCAATTCCCAAAACACCTTATTGAAAATGGTAGGTACAGTATCGGTCAAGGTCCCAACAGGAAACAGATTCTACTCAGATTTTTCACGAGTCTTTAGTAAAGAAAATGTTTACAGGAGTAAGAGGAGGGTTATGGGAAATAACAAAGGGTGTTGAGGTAGATACTAATATGTTACTACTGATCTTACATCAGAAAAAAACACAGGAGAAAATAATGCCGCTGAAGCCCAGTGAAAGAGACAGAGCGAGAGAAAAGGGGCTACCCAAGGAATGCTATAGAGGTAAGTGGATATAGCCACAACCAGAGAGTATTGCCTATAGCGAGGAGGATGGATAAGAGCTGTCCCCTCCTTCTTTCCTCTGATCCCTCTGGTGGTCCACTATTACCCAAATAACCAGAAGTCAGCCCTCGGGAACATCAGGAAGGCAGTCTGCAGAGATCGGCCTCCTGGGCCTTTCTTTACAGAGAAAGGTAAAGAATATGGAAAGATGCAAAAGCAAAAGGCACAGTTGTGCCTTTGCCATTTAGCTTTTTACTTTCTTCCTTTGCTCAAATTAAGAAAACCATATTCAATAGAGGGTATACAGTTCTAACAAGTTATTAAATCACCATGGGATGATGCCAATTAAAATCATAAAGCCACCAGTAAAACATAAAATATAACATTTGCTAGTTCCAGAACTCTTCATGCCAGGCAAGAGAGAACTTGGGGGGAGAGATAGAGGAAGTAGAGAAATAATAATCAGTGTAAATTATGCAATATAATGTACTCATAGATCCTAAGATGTAAGGGATGCACATCAGGTGGAACATAACAACACAGATATAAAGAAACTGTAGAATACTTATTTCACATAATTGTACTTACACCCTTCCTTCCTCCTCCCCTCCCCCCTTTCCTTTTTTCTTTTCTTTTCTTCTCTTCTCTTTTTTTTTCTTTTCTTCTCTCCTGTTTTCTTTTCTTTTCTCTGCTCTTCTTTTCTCTGCTCTTCTCTTCTTTTCTTTTTTTTTACTACATAATTTTATTTTATTTTTTTTTTATGAAATTTATTGACAAATTGGTTTCCATACAACCCCCAGTGCTCATCCCAAAAGGTGCCCTCTTCAATACCCATCACCCACCCTCCCCGCCCTCCCACCCCCATCAACCCTCAGTTTGTTCTCAGTTTTTAACAGTCTCTCATGCTTTGGCTCTCTCCCACTCTAACCTCTTTTTTTTTTTTCCTTCCCCTCCCCCATGGGTTCCTGTTAAGTTTCTCAGGATCCACATAAGAGTGAAACCATATGGTATCTGTCTTTCTCTGTATGGCTTATTTCACTTAGCATCACACTCTCCAGTTCCATCCACGTTGCTACAAAAGGCCATATTTCATTTTTTCTCATTGCCACGTAATATTCCATTGTGTATATAAACCACAATTTCTTTATCCATTCATCAGTTGATGGACATTTAGGCTCTTTCCATAATTTGGCTATTGTTGAGAGTGCTGCTATGAACATTGGGGTACAAGTGCCCCTATGCATCAGTACTCCTGTATCCCTTGGATAAATTCCTAGCAGTGCTATTGCTGGGTCATAGGGTAGGTCTATTTTTAATTTTCTGAGGAACCTCCACACTGCTTTCCAGAGCGGCTGCACCACTTTGCATTCCCACCAACAGTGCAAGAGGGTTCCCATTTCTCCACATCCTCTCCAGCATATATAGTCTCCTGATTTGTTCATTTTGGCCACTCTGACTGGCGTGAGGTGATACCTGAGTGTGGTTTTGATTTGTATTTCCCTGATGAGGAGCGACGTTGAACATCTTTTCATGTGCCTGTTGGCCATCCGGATGTCTTCTTTAGAGAAGTGTCTATTCATGTTTTCTGCCCATTTCTTCACTGGGTTATTTGTTTTTCGGGTGTGGAGTTTGGTGAGCTCTTTATAGATTTTGGATACTAGCCCTTTGTCCGATATGTCGTTTGCAAATATCTTTTCCCATTCCGTTGGTTGCCTTTTAGTTTTGTTGGTTGTTTCCTTTGCTGTGCAGAAGCTTTTTATCTTCATAAGGCCCCAGTAATTCACTTTTGCTTTTAATTCCCTTGCCTTTGGGGATGTGTCGAGTAAGAGATTGCTACGGCTGAGGTCAGAGAGGTCTTTTCCTGCTTTCTCCTCTAAGGTTTTGATGGTTTCCTGTCTCACATTTAGGTCCTTTATCCATTTTGAGTTTATTTTTGTGAATGGTGTGAGAAAGTGGTCTAGTTTCAACCTTCTGCATGTTGCTGTCCAGTTCTCCCAGCACCATTTGTTAAAGAGGCTGTCTTTTTTCCATTGGATGTTCTTTCCTGCTTTGTCAAAGATGAGTTGGCCATACGTTTGTGGGTCTAGTTCTGGGGTTTCTATTCTATTCCATTGGTCTATGTGTCTGTTTTGGTGCCATCTTCTCTTCTTTTCTTTTCTTTCTTTGAAATTTGGTTTTATCTACACTATCCAGAGGATAACTATAGTGACTGAGAAGGTTGCATATAATAAAATCATTTCACCACATTGTTTCCCTTAACCCTTCAGACTCATTTGTTGTGGTATATAACTCCTCAACCTTATTAACCAAAGGTCAGTATTGCATCGAAATTTTAAATAATTAATGAATCCAACTGTTTGATCCAATAACTCATGTTAATACATTATATTCTAAATGCATAATTTAATAGATTCAAAATTATACAGCTTTACATTGTCCATCTTTGTATAATCCTTTTAGAATCCTGTTCCACTATTGCTCTCCAAAGTCAGCTGATACAAGTTAGAAGGATCTGGCAAATCTTTTTATACAGATGTTATCTCCTTTGGGTGCCAAACTTAAAACTATTTCCCTGGATCAAGATGGGGCTTAACTCTTTTTAAAAATGCCTGGACACAGTGATGGGTAGGGAAAGTGTTTTTTCTAATGGTTAATTCTAATAGTTTTATGCTTTACTAAGAATAAAGCATAATAATGATTATATGAAAGAGTTGTAGAAGAAATAGTACACTTGGCCCCTGAAGCAGCATTGTATTAAAATTCTACCACTAGTATATTAATTGTTATGTATAAGTAACTGGATTCTTTGTGTGGGGACCATTTACAGTGAAATGAGGGTTAAAAAATAGTATCAATGATATAATAATTTTTAAAAAGTCATAATTCAGCAAAAAGTAAAAGCAGCCCCTTTACATAGTTTTCTTTTTAAAACAATCTAGGTCAAAGCTTGTGTGTTAAAATTTTTTGAGGGGTGTGTTCCCAGAGAAATTCAAGTAAGAGAAAATGGGAATTTCGGCAGCAAACTTGGCCATAGATTTCCAACAAACAAAGCTGATTGCTTGACCATGCTGGATATCTCTTAAAAGATCATTGGAAACAAATGCATTTGGAATAGCCCATATAGGAGAGAATACGTAACAATGTATCTGCTGGAAACTTCTAATTCCATCTCATTTGCTAAAATCCACCCCCTTACTTTCAGGTATGCTGGCATAATACTCCCAGGACTTTGTCACTATAACATCAGAGGACTTGGATACTGAAATTAATTGCCAAAATAATATTTTACTGTTTGTTTGTTTCTTTTAATACTTGAGTACACAAACAAAAAGAAATTCCCCAGTGAATTCTTTTTTTTTTTTTTTTTGGTTTGGATTTTTTTAAGTTTATTTATTTATTTAGAGAGAGCACAAGCAAGGGAGGGGCAGAGATGGAGTGAGAGAGAAAGAAACCCAAGCAGGCACTGCACTGCCAGTGCAGAGCCCAACGCAGGGCTCCAGCTCACCAACCCGTGAGATCATGACCTGAGCCAAAATACAGAGTCTGGCGCTTAACCAACTGAGGCATCCACAAGCCCACTGAGTGAATTATTTTGATTGTGGACATAATTATCCCAGAACCCCAAGGTGCAAAAGCAACCTTTATCTTTTTGATAATCTGACTTAATTATATCAGCCAGCAGAATAAACCCAAAGTGACCAAATAGTAGTTTAAGCCTCCAGTTCAGTGGAATTCTTATTGTGTTTATCGGTGGGGGCACTGACCTGGAAATTGAGGTCTCCAACTCAGAATAGCCTAAATTTGTGGGGACAGAGTGTAAACGTCATATAGGTGGCTCATACAAGTGATAGTAAAAGGATTTACTTCTACCTTCCTCCATTGCTTTTAGATAATATATTCTTGCTACTGACAAAGTGTCATGTGATTACCATCAGATTCATATGCCACATCCTATAAGACACCATTCAAATCCCAAAGTAAAAATCTCTCTATCTGAATCCTTAGTTGAGTCTTCAGTGAGATATTATAGCATTCTATCAGGCCACCTGCTTCTTGGTTCTGGGGAACATAGTAAGACCAGTGAATTCCATTGTCAAGAGCCTGTTGTCTCACTGACGTTGAAATATAATCAGTGCATTAACCTGAGTGCATCTGTGGCATAAGGTGTTCCCAGGATTCTGTAACACCTTGATAACCGTACAGATGGAAACATTTCAGCTAAGAAAGAAAAATTCTCTCTAGAATATGCATTGATTTCTATAAGAATATATTGTTTTTACTTCCAAGGTGGAATTGGTTGATTTAATCAACCTAACACCATTTAGTTGAATAGATAGTGCACCCAAAAAAAAAAAAAGTCATGCTCAATTGAGTATTTTGTGTTTGTAGTGCTGGTAGGGTTGACAGCTTTAGCACCTAAAAACGTAAAATACACCGTTATATTTGAATTTCACACATACAACACATATTTTTTTTGTATGAGTATATTCCACATATACTAAAACAAACAAACAAAAAGCCAATTGTTTATTTGGAATTCACATTTAAATTGACATTGTATATATTATCTGGCCATTTTAACTACTATCTACTTGGATATTCTAAAGTGCAAGTAAAAAGATCAGCATTGATGACAAAGTACTGGGGTTTGAAGTCCATTAATAGTCTCTATCACTGTCAAAATCACAACTTTAGTATAAATACTGGAGTTGTATATAATAAAGGCAAGTTGTCATCCATGGGGCAAGTCACGCTGTTTGAGATCGCTGACATAATTTGTGGGGCCCAGTGCAAAATGAAAACTTAGGACCCCCTCTGAAAAATCCCTCTGCATTTGAAGGTGATGGCAGTGTATTAAACTAAATGTGGAGCCTTCTGAATGTGAAGACACGTGTGACTATATGGATTACACATCCGTGAAGCCACCCCTGTTCCTATCCATATGGTTTGTGAGATATTCTTTGGGGATAAATGTTCTCTGTTGAGAATTAATGTGGGACAAAATGATATGTACACTTTACATATGAGAATGGTCTTATAAGTCCATTCATTTAACTCTTCCCCCAGACTTCTTTGATCATATCTCCCAGTATTTTTCTCTACTGTCTCCTAATCAAACTGGCCAACAGTGCCTGAGAGTCAGAATGTACCAGTACTTCAAGTTGTCTTTCCCCCATGTTAATTTGATGTGGCTAAGTTCATCCTAGCTCTGTCCAGTGGAAGGATTTCTCTTTTCCACTGTTTTTGAGTGATACTCAGGAAAGGGGATGTAAAATGGTAGAAGTTCTTTCTGGCTAGTGGCAACATATTGCACTAACCCATCTCTTAACCAACCAAGGCCTTTTTGAACTCTGTCAGTTGGTCATAGGAAATTCTCATTGAGGCCAGAGATAGGAGTTGAAGAAGAGGAACAGAAGAAAGTGACATGAGAGTCCAAGCCACCTATTTTACTGTGACTTCAGAATTTTTTTGAGCCTGGTCTCTAAAGCACACTTCCATCATATAATGAATTGCAACTAGGTCTGCACAACTTTATGAATTAATGTATATACAACTTGGGTTTCAGTCATTTATTGTCATTACTAAAAACTAGTAGCATATCAGGAGGTTGATAAACTCTTTGATAAAAGAGAAAAAAATTCTTGGCTACAAAATGTATTACTTTTCTCTAGAATACTAGGAGTTTATGCTGTGACTCTCCAGTTAGGTTTTTCCAATGACTCTATACAGCATCCTTACCCACTATGCATACCTTAAGTACCATCAAATACACTGGGCCATATGGATCAAGTGACAGGTATGCTTTCCTTACAGCCTGAATTTGCTGCACAGCATTTGAATCCCACCCACAACTACCTTCAGAGTTGCCCAAACAATTAATTATAGGTCTAGTCCCAAATGCGGTAGGTGCTATCTCCAAAATCCAAAATTCTTCATGAAGCATTGTTTCTCTTTGGAGCTGAGAGGTGCAAAACCTTGTTCTTTATCATAAAGAGCATATCCTAGCACCTCACAGACCACTGGAATCTTAAAGATTTTGTCATTGTGAAGGGCCATGTAAGTTCTGCTGAGTTACCTGCCACCCTTTGACACACATTTATCTACATACTGTATGATATTTGACACTCCCCACTCACTGGATCCAATTAAAGTGACATGATCAATATATTGGACTAATGAAAAATCTGGAGGAAAGTTAAGTTGATCTAAGTCCCTGCAGACTAAGCTGTAATAAAGAATAAAGGAATTAACAGCTTTGAGGTGAGACAATGAATGTGAATTGCTACTCATTCCAGGGAACCATTCATTGCTTTTGATTCTCCCTACTGATGAATATTAGGAGGCAATTCACTAATTCACTGCTCACTTACCAGGTGAATTCAAGTTAGTTAACATACAGTGTAGTTTTGGCTTCAGGTGTAGAACCCAGTGATTCCTTTTTTACATATGACACCCAGTGCTCATCACAAGTGCCCTCCTTAATGCCCATCACCCATTTAACCCACCCTGCCCCACCAGCAATCCTCAGTTTGTTCTCTGTATTTAAGAGTCTCTTATGGTCTATTTTTATCTTATTTTTCCTTCCCTTCCCCTATGTTCATCTGTTAAGTTTCTCAAACTCCACATATGAGTGAAATCATATGATATCTGTCTTTCTCTGACTTATTTTGCTTAGCATGATATTCTCTAGTTTCATCTGCATTGTGGCAAATGGCAAGATTTCATTTTTTTTCATTGCCAAGTAGTACTCCATTGTCTATATATACACCACATCCTCTCTATCCATTCATCCATCAGATATTTGGGCTCTTTCCATACTTTGGTTATTATTGATAGTGCTGGTGTAAACACTGGGATGCCTGTGCCCTTTTGAATCAGCATTTTTTTATCCTTTGGATAAATTCCTAGTAGGGCAGTTGTTGGGTCATAGGTTAGTTCTATTTTTAACTTTTTGAGGAACCTTAATACTGTTTTCCAGAGTGGCTGCCCCAGTTTCCTTTCCTGCCAACAGTACAAAAAGATTCCCCTTTCTCTGCATCTTCTACAACATCTGTTGTTTCCTGAGTTGTCAATTTTGGCCATTCTGACAAGTGTGAGGTGGTATCTCATTGTGGTTTTGATTTGTATTTCCCTGATGATGAGTGATTTTTAGTACCTTTCATGTGTCTGTTTGCCATTTGGATGTCTTCTTTGAAAAAGTGTCTACTCATGTCTTCTGGTCACATACCTGGCCATGAGTTTAAACAACAGGCTATGGATTTGTGACATTATTTAGATTTTTGAACTACATTAGATTTGAAAAGTGGAGGAAGGACCACTCTTTTCCATTACCATAGCTGCTCACTAGCTCTTGAGCTTTGCATCATACAAATCAAAATATACCATAGTTGGCTGCCTATCTCCTTTCTAGGAAATCAAAAATCTATTTAGTTATTATCACAGTGTCCTAAAGATCAATTTATCATGGTAGACACTCAGGTCACACTACCCACTATATTAATTTTGTCCAGCTTGCCTCGAAAGATCAAGTGTTGCCGGCTGGTCTGCCTTTTCAAAATCCCACCATATATGCTGATTATTAGTTTTTATACGGTATTATCCTCCTACTGAGAATCACACCATGCAGACAACAGCCATCATCAAGATTCTCAGAGATGTTGCTATCTCCCTTAGCAGATTCCTTACTATCTTAAATGAAAAGATTATTTAGACACTCCAAGAGAACATACTCAGGTGGTAGGTTATCTAGTCTTACATAATAAATCCATTATAGCATCCTCATTTCCTCTTACTTTAGACATTTTTGCCAATATTGTGTCTGTTTGTTATTTATTGAAAACATTCATAAAGCCCAGTGCAGATATCACATATAGCTACTGGTAAGGTCCAAGACTAAAGATACAGAATTTTTTATAGAGTTGGATCCAAGGAAGTATCAGTAGCCTAGAACTATATTTTGTGTCCAAAGATTTTGTGGCAAACCAAACTTTCATTTTATAGTTAGAAAACTATTCAAAGAGATATAGTAGGCATGTTGGACATGGAAATGTGTTTAAGTTTTAGGAATACTAAGCAAGTGGGGTTGTGCTGACGTGGTTCCAGGAAACAATTCCAGCTATGGCACAGTCAGCTGTCTGTATGAGTGGAAGAAAAGAAAAAAAGTTGGCAAAGTAAGTTTCCTTGGAATGGAACTGACTAAACTCTCATGTCAAAGACATAACCAAGTGGACATAGGTTGAAGGCAAGTTTCCAAGCTATGCAAATGCACAGAGTGCTAATCAGGAAAGCACACCAAAAGCCATGCCACACAGTGATACAAAGTAAGAAGGAGCATCAAGAATATCCAATTGACAATAGCTTATAAATTTTATCTAGAACAAAAATAACAATATCTTTGAACTTTACATATTGCAGATAATGAAAAATCTAAAGGCCACCTATTTCAGGAATTGAATTGGCAGCTATTGGGCAAAACTAACATAGTTTGGCAGGTCTAAGAAAGTCAGAAACTAACAAAATCCTTCCTGCTCCTTAATTTTGCTTTTACATGTGTTTCCCTGAAACAGAATTAACCCAAAAATGTGAAATCATTTCTTGCCAAAATTATAAGAAACATAACTTTTTTTCTAATAATCCTTTGATATTTAGTTGATATAAGGATACATGATATGCTAAAATTTAGAAAGAAAAAGTACTTCTAAATAAATTTAAGCTCTACTATTTTGAGGATCTGATGAAGAAAAGAATATCTATATCTATCTATCATCTATCTATCTATCTATCTATCTATCTAAAATTAACTTAATTCTCTCTTTTTAATAAATGGTTAACTAAATGTATGCCATTCTAATAAATCTGACCGTAGTACATAGTTTCAAACTTTTAAGGAAACTAGATACTAAGCTAACATGAGTATATTATAAAATTATCACCCAATTTTAAAAAATGCCAACAAATAATATTTGGAATTTGAACTTAGAGTGTATCATTTTTATTCTGAGATATTTAAAATGTTTACTACTGGGGCATCTGGGTGGCTCATTTGGTTAAGCATCGGACTTTGGCTCAGGTCATGATCTCATGGTTCATGGGTTTGAGCACCGCTTCGGGCTCTGTGCTGGCAGCTCAGAGCCTAGAGCCTGCTTTGGATTCTGTGTCTCCCTGTCTCTCTGCTCTTCCCCCACTCACATTCTGTCTCTGTCTCTCTCAAAAATAAACATTAATAAAATAAAATAAATAAAATAAAATAAAATAAAATAAAATAAAATGTTTAATACTTAAGTAAAATAGCTTTCAAAATATAGTTTGCATTTTCAGTCAAAAAAGTAAACCTGAAGAAGTCAGGAATTTTATAGTATAATTTAGAAAGTATGTATATTTGAGTGAAACACAGTTCAAGATGACTATTTTCACTTGGTCTTCATGTAGGCAGCATAAGTGATTGCTTTTTGGTGTTAGTTATGGAAGGCTAGAATGCCTCTGAATAATTTATCTTCCTACTTTTTCCATTGCCAATATTACTATCATTAGAAACTACCAGTCCAACTATGTCATTCTGAACAGAATTATAAAGCAGAATGTGTCAGGTAAGTATCACATATACAGCTAAGGGACTGACAGGCTTTAAAAGATGAGCAGAGAGGCAAAGAGGGGTACTTAGGAAAAACATTTATATGTTTCACCTCTCTATTGCACTATGCTTCATATATTTTGGATAGTTTGACCTATTTTCTTACTGAATTCTTCAGCTATGTTTAATTTTTTACTGAAATCATCCACAGAATTTTCAATTCCAAAGATGATACTTTAATTCTTATTAATTCTGGGATCTTTTTCAAGTCTGGTTTTCGTAGTGTCTGATTTTCTGCTAATTTTAAATGTCTGTAAATATATTTTATCAGTTTATATACACACACTTAAAGGTCTTACCCAAAGGTCAATTATTTGAAGCCCTTCAGAATTTGTTCCTGCTTCCAGTTGTGTATTCTGTCTTTTGTCCACTGTATGTCCGTGAAAGCTAGGCTGCACAGTGATTACTCATGGAATTGAGATTATGTTTCAGGCAGAACTTACTGGAACATGCCATAGGTGATAGGAGGGGTTCAGAGAGGAAGATGGCCAGGAATAATCCCCATGATTCTAACTTGATTAATTTTATAGGTGGTAGTGCCATTTATTAATTTATTATGAGAAAGAAGAAGTGGGGATCAAGGCAGCTATAAAGAAAAAGTTATTTCATTTTTAAAAATAAATTATGATAAATAAGCAACTTTGCATACAAGTCTGAAATCATGATAATTTTTGTCTTGAAGGTAGTTGTTTCGCTACTGAATACATTACTTTCCAATTCTTACAATGAACCTCAACTAATTGGAGTAATTCTTGTATGTTGTGTTCCTTGCAAATTAAAATAAACTAATAAATGTGCCAAAGTTAGAACCTGAATTTAATCATGGATATAAAAGACAGTCCTGCCTCCCCATTTTTTTGTACATGTGTTTTCCACAGGAAAGTAACAGTCATGTATAAATTTTGAAATACGACAGATGTTTTACAGATAGGTAAAACTTGTGCTCAATCTGACAAGTATTTTAACAGGCTGAGAATAAGCTTTATAGATCAAAATTATGAGCAAAAATATATGAAAAATATTTAAAAGTAAAATCCAAAAGGTTTATCAACTAATGGATGTTGAGTGATGAAGCAGTCTTGTGTCTTCCTAACAATTAAGGAAGCTCACTATATTCAAACCAGCTAGAGTGTATTATGGTCTCTGCCATGGAACTCTAAAGGGCACTCTACTCAAATGAGGAATCCATGTGAACTAAAATTATGAAGTTCAGGAAAGTGGTTTTAGCATACAATCTGTTCTGTCATGAAGTTATATACATGAAGTATTTGAAACTAGAGGAACTATGCAAAGGATATGGGACCTGAGAATAATACCATCTCTATTAGTCAGGGTTCTGTGGAGAAACAGAACCAATAGGATAGATATAGATATATGAGGAGATTTTTAATGCAATTGACTCTTGTGATTATGGAGGCTAAGAAGTTCCACTACCTGCCATTTGTAAGCAAGAGAACAAAAAGAGCTGGTAGTATAATTTAGTCCACGCCCAAAGACCTGAGGATTTTGTGCAGTTGGGGGGCGGGACTAATGTAAATCCAAAATACAAAGGGATCCAAAGGCATGAGAGCCAGAAGTTCTGATGTCAGAGGCCTGGTAAGGATGGATATCCCAGCTCAAGAGAAAAAGAAAACTTGCCCTTCTTCCACCTTTTTGTTCCATTCCTGTCTTCAGTGGATGGGTGATGTCCTCAACTCAGCCTCCACATTGATAAAGATGGATCTCTTTAGTCTACTGATTCAAATACTAATCTCTCTCACAGACATACCCAGGAATAATGTTTTACCAGCTCTTTGTCCCTTAGCCTAATCAGTTGCCACTGAAAAGTAGCCATCTTATCATCTAAGTGCAAAAAGTATATAAGAATAGGTATAAGAAATATAACAAGAGTACATTTTTGTAAGCCAGAGGAGAATAGGGTATTACAAAAGCTCATGGAAGCTATAATAACTTGATTACAGAGGAGACCAGTGGTTGAAGCCTGAAGATATCAATCATGATCATCATGTGTGTTTGAGGGCCTTGTTTTTAGGCAGGACAGTGAGTAGCAGTGCCACTTAAAGCACAGGGAGATTTAAGAAAACTGTTTGATATTCCTCCCAACCTTAAATGTTTGATTTTTTTTTTTTTTTGCCAGCATATACTTGGAAAGGCCTTCAGGTAAGAGGCAGATTCAAGAGTCAATATCAACAAGGAGATAAAGTGTGGTGCATCCCAGGGCAGAACCATGGAGAGAAAAAGAAAGAAGATGGATTCACTGTTCTGTTAATACAGATTTAACCTTTTAAAAATTTTTACTAGTTCTAACCTGCACAATGTACAATGAGTTCCACACAAATCTTCTTTTAAATACTTTGAGATTCCATTACCATATTGGTTATTTATAAAATAAGAATTATAAAGGACTATGAGTCTCACGTTTATAGGTTCAAGTGTAAACCATTATACTTAATAAATTTTGTGCATGAATGAATCCTCATTTGAATATCTTTGGTTCAGGGTTGTTCAGAGTACATAACTCAGAGAATATGACATGATTTCCAAGTTTCGGTTTGCTTGTCAAAGCACTCAACCATATAGAAGAGTGGCTAATGATTTCTTGCCTAAATGTGCAATAAAATTACGAGAGATGTGAAACTCAACAACAACAAATAAAAACATTTCCTGACAGCAAAATAAATGACTAACATACTTGAAGATGAAGACATACTTACTCAATTTGCTCTAGATTTAGCTGTGTTGCATTCAGCAGGAAGCTGTCCCAGAGCAATGAAGCTGCAGTGTACGCAGATGGGTCTGCTTCTTCTGGGAACAGACATCTGTATCCATCTACAGCAGCAGATCAGCAATTTCTTCTAATCACTTTCTTGAAAATTTCTGAGTTATTTACTTTCCACCTAGAAAAGAGATATGCATTCATATTTACCTTAAATGCTTGGCATTATATTAATTGGATTGCTTGGAATCATAACTATTATTTTATTGATATGATAATATTACTTTAATATTTTAAAGTTCATTTTACCCACATTTTAATCCTGCAAGGTAGTTAGGAAGTTTTATTATATACACTGATATTTTAGGAAATGACCCAGGAAGATTAAATCATTTAGTCAGTTCTATTCAACTTATAAATTGTAAACCAAAAATTAAAAACCTAATCATTTGGTTACAAAATTATGATACAGTATTTTACTATAGATATTAGTTGAGGAAAATCAATAAATCTGCACTGAAATATGACCAAAATTAGGTTAATATTGATTAAAATAAATCCATTAAAACATTTTGGTTTAATGAAAAAAAAAATGGTCCAATATTTTGGCCTCACCAATACCACGGTTATTTACAAATTTTCTTTCCTTTTTTGACTTTGTAGAATTGAACATGTAAGAAAAATTACAGCAGTAAGGATACAGAAGAGAGGGAGAAACCACAACTTATCTTTACTTTGTCCATAAGATAGACTTTCATTAACCAGCTAAAATTACCTTAAAAATGTGATTATGACCTATTTAAATAAACAGAAGAGTTGGGTTACATGGTAAAAAATGAAGAGAATAAAGAATAATTTGCCATTGTGCAATCTTGGAGTTTTAAGAATATGTAATGGAAAGGCAATTTGATTCTAATTGTTACTTAGGATGAGGTGAAGAAGGAAATAATTAATTATACCTTTGGGTAACTTTTATTCCTTTAAAATATCCAATTTACGACTTAAAGACGTGATATACTTGCTTTAAATGTCTACATGATTTTGTATATTGTAACATTCATGACTATAATATCTTTCCCTTATGCTATCATTTTGAAGCTCCCAGACCTTTATTCTAATCTCAGTTCATATTTTGAGAACACTTTCCCAATTTATTTTACACCGCCAATGCAATCTATTTCTTGATGTATTTTTAGTGTTCTATATCTATCTCCTAAATGAAATTGTGGTTGAATGCCTATTACCATTATTATTATTATTGTCATATACTTTCTACTCCCATTGTGTATCAGCAATGCAATTCTAAGTTCCAGGTAATTTTGGCTCCCTATCCTTCTTGCCTTTGCCAGTTCTGCAGTGAGTAAAACTGTATCACTTTGGGCAAGAAAAGAGAGAAAGAATACATGTTTTACTTCATCATTGAATCATTATTTCAGTTAACCGTAAAGCTCATCTTACCTCTGTATTTTCTCTTTTGCCATTAATAGGTTTCCAGTTATATTCAGATCAAAGCATCATAAAAAATAAACACTTACAATGTTCCAGAGACTATTCTTAGAAATTACATTATAGTGTTATTTCATTAATTCACAATGTCTCTATGAATGAGTAATAGTCATTCCCATTACTGCAATGAGGAACTGAGGCCTAGCAAGTTTATACCCTTGCCCAAAGACATACAACTATTTTTTATAATTCTTTTTTTTTTTAATGTTTATTTCTTTTTGACAGAGAAAGAGAAAGAGACAGAGCATGAGTGGGGGAGAGGCAGAGAGGGAGACACAGAATCCGAAGCAGCCTCCAGGCTCTGAGCTGTCAGCACAGAGCCCAACGCGGGGCTTGAACTCACAGACCACGAGATCATGACCTGAGCCGAAGTCAGATGCTCAACCTATTGAGCCACCCAGGCACCCCAAAAACATACAACTATTAAGTGGCAGTAAGGATTCCAATTCAGGCAGTTTGGTGAAATATTCAAACATCTTAAACAATATGACATATTGCTTCCATTAGCTCCCATTTTACCGGGTATTTGTGTCTATGCCTCACTTTTGTTCTTACAGTGCAGGGGATTTTTTTATTAGTGTTTATTGGTCTACACAACTCCACCATTCAGCATTGTGATTAGAAACATAATCAATAAAAAATATAGTTATGGGTAAAGTGGGACCTGTTCTTTCTGCAAGTAAAAAATTACAAAGCAATGATTACTAGTAGAATACTTCAGTAAAAAAGAAAACTATTACCTGGAGAAACTAAAGATTTTTTGTTTGTTTCTATCTGGCCCCTTCTCCCATGGACTCTGGCCTAAACATTCTCTAGCAGTTCATAGTCATAGTTTGAAAAATCTTAGTTTACAGAAAATAACATGTGAATAGCCTGTTGATCAACTAACTACTTACCCCAGCCAAAACATTTAATAATATATTCTTCAATTAAAAAAAGCTTTAGTATGTGATAACTATGTGTTGGATGTCACGTTATGAAGTCTAAATAAAATTCCCTTTAGTACTTCCTTTTACTATTCTATATGGTCACTTGGGAAAACTTGTTAAAGATTGGCCTGAAGCAATATTCAGGTAGTGCTCCTTTATAGAGCTCAGTGTCTCACAAAAATCAGTCATAGCCATGGGATTTTGAATTATTCCTCTATAAATAATATCAGAAACAATAGTTTTAAAAGTTTTGGCTGGTTCAATGGATTTGATTTTTAGCCTTGGAAAGAATAAAGAGAAGGGAGTATAAACATTTGTGAAAAAAGAGAAACCAGTTGAATATTCAAATACAGGTTCTGCTATAAATGCAATGAATTCTAGTTCTAAAATTTAGTTGCTGATTTTGTTGATGATTCATCTTTTTGCTGAAGGCTTAAAACTATTTTTACTGACTGTGAGAGCACTATGAATTGAAGGCTTAAACTGTTATTAGCATAAATGTTTTCTTTTCCCCACTGAACTCTTATCACAGGAAATGTAATTCTTTTTACCTGAGGCATTACTTAGTAATTAAAGAAAAGTGGTTTCCTAATGCTAATTTCTGTAATAAAAAGGAAATGTATGAACACATTAAATTGGGAATTGTAGTGATAATAAAAGGTACATTTCACATGTCTCACCTAGAATTATGGTTTTCTTGCTTTCTAAAATAGAATACTAAAAAGGGGTTATGGTGTTTTCATTTTATTTTCCATGAACATAAAATTCCATGAAAAGACTAAGTATGCAATTTGCTTGCCTTTATTTTTTAAGTTTTTGTGAGTTTCTTTTATTTTTTCTTTAGAACTTTGTAGATTTCCACAGATATATTTCATACATATTTTGTTAGATTTTTGCCTAAGTATTTCATTTTTTTAATTTTTAAAATTGTTTTAAATTTTTAATTTTTTCTTCTTTCCTTTATTTTCATTTTTTATTTTTTTAATTTAACTTATAGCAAGAATTGCGATCAAACTCCACTCATTGGGCCAGAGCCCCTTCTGGTGTTAGCAAAAGACTGGCCCCTCATGTAGCATAGTACTTACAATTGGGAGTTCATAGTCAGCCAGTGGCCCCACTCGAAGCTCTAACAACGTGCAGATTTAATTTTTTTGTGGCAATATGAGTGGTGTTGTGTTTTTAATTTCAATGTCAACTTATTTGTTGATAACATATAAGAAATTAATTAACTTTATTCACATAGACTTTGTATCCTGCAATCTTGTTCTTATTGCATATTTGTTCCAGGGTATTTTTGTTGTTTGAGATTGTCTACACAGTTATCATCTGTGGACAAAGACAGTTTTATTTCTTTCTCTAAATCTGTGTAAGTTTTATTCCTTTTCTTGTCTCATAGCATTAACTAGGACATCTAGTATGATATTAAAAAAAAGAGTAGTGCATGAACACCTTTGAGTTTTTCCTTATGTTCAATAGACTAGCTTCCAGTTTCTCAAATTAAATACGTTAGCTATACAATCTTTTTGGTAGACGTTTTTAACAAATTGAGGAAGTGGCAGCTGCCCTGCTGAGTTCTCTATTGTTAGTTTTATTATATATGCACATTGGATTTTGGCAAATGCTTTTCTGCATATATTTATGTGATCATATTATTTTTTTCATAATAATAAAAATAAAACAGCATTAACACTTTCATCAATAATAGTGAAGATTATTAAATAGTTAATATGTTTTGAAACTGGGTTAATTGTCTTCTATGGCCCATTTTACTTAATTATATTATTAAACCAATGTTTCAGATATTATTATCATACACTTTTTAGAGATGGTGAAATCTAAGTCCATAGATGTTAAGTATCTTGCTCAATAGTTATAAAGCAGGTATGTGGTGCAATTCTTTATGAATTTAGAGATTCTAGTTTTAGAGGAAACCTAATCACTATACAGTTCAAATTTGCATATTTTTGAACACTCATTCACAAGTATTTTTTTTAATGTTTTATTTACTCTATATTTATTGATATAATAGAAATCAGGGGGCAATTAGGTTATTTGCATTATCAATTTTTTAAAAGGCCATGGCATCTTCAACTCAACAAGCTCAAGTGAGTGAAAGGAGGTGTTTTAGGGGCAGCAAATCTACCTTATCTGATGGCATGTATCAAAGTCACATCACCACCACCACCACTGTCACCATCATCATTGCCGCTACAACCACTACCACTCTGTAAGCCTGAAATCTCCTTGAAAATTAAGCTTAGGAAACAAATAGAAAATATTGCTTTGGGGAGAAAATAAAGTGGTGATTCTCAAATTTCAAATGAGAGTTTAATTTTTGTCTTTATTGCCACTTGATTCTGAGAGACATTTTTGAAATTTATATTCATTCTTTTGGAGTATTAGGAGAAAGAAGACTATGGATGAAATATTTTAGAAGAGAAAGACAAATTCTTTCTTGTCATGGCTCAACATATTGGAAACCATCAATTTTGGAAAGACAACTTCATTAAGACAATTCTATATAGATGGGAAAGTCTACAGAGGTAACAATAATCTATTGTCTCAGTAGTAACATGAACATTGTGATTAAATGTTATTTTCATAATTAAAAATTACATATTAATTTATTTTTTAATTCATGCTTTCCATACATAGTAAATAGACATAAATAGATACATAGTATCATTCAGTGATTTGTAATTGGATTGTAGCTCCATTCCCACCCTCCAATGCTATTTCCAGTATATCATCTTTCTTGCTATATGGTTTCAGGTTGCTGATCTTGTAATAAATGCTGTTGCTTCAGGCACAGATGGCCATGTGTGACACGGCTCTGCAGAAAACCTTTTCCATACCTGACAAAGGTGTAAAGCTTTGGTGATACTAGTGGAGTGTAATGACATGTACTGAATCTGTGTTATCATGGAGAGTACTGGCAACAAAGGACATGGTGTAGCTATGAGATGAGGAGATAGATGGAATTATAGAAGAGTACTTGTTCCATAGATTCTAGAATGACTAAGCTCAGTGATGTTTTGTAGCATACAGGTGGAAACTAAAGGCCTTCTAATTAGTCATTGATATGAAGAGCAGTGATATTTGGGTCACTCTTGGTATTTTTCTACAATTAACAATTATGATAATTTGGAAAATATTATAAACAGAGACTGAAAACAGAGCAGATAATAGATATTTTTTAAACATTAAGGGTCTCATTTTCCCATGTTTTACTGAAAAATAATAGTTATAATAACATCATCAACAACTACAAAATTAAAAGCACCATGTTTTTCAGTAGAGGTTTATTTATAGAAGCAAGTGAAGTATTCCAAGACATAGGAGTCACAGATCTGAAAATCTTTACTATTTGATTGGGAATATACAAAAACAAAATACCACAAATGCTTTTATTGTAAAATATTTGTATTGGTGCAAAGTTCTTTGGGTTGCTGAGTTGTCAGCAGATTAGCTGCAGAGACGGTGATTAGGTCAAAACTTTATTAAAAAAGAAAAGTATCATCACTTATTTTGGAAAACTTCCTCTGTCAAACTATTTAGATGAAGTCATGTTGTAAAGATAATGCTTCATTTCAAAGAATGTTGGAGCCCGAGGGGTTTTACAGGACACGTTTAAGGCATGTATATTTGTCATCATCACACACTATAATGTGCAACATAGTTTTCCTTTAAGAAGAATTAATGAAAACATATTTTGACATTATGATTGTGGACATCTGTGTTTGTTTACATTCATTTCAGCTTAATGCAGAAAATGTCAAAGAAAGAATGTAGAGTGAAAATTGTGTATCTTTCAGTTTTACTTTCATTGCTTAGTACAAAGGGATAAAAATGCATGGGCTTCTTGTGTGGTAAGAGTTTTGCTAATGGATGCATAAAGCAAACAAAGCTGAAAGGAAATGTTTTATTGCTCCATTCTGGACCATGTGGATTTTTGTTGCTCTTGTTTTTATTGTTTTTGTTGTTGTTGTTGTTATTGTTTAAAGACTACTTAATCTGAAATGTCTGGAACTTTACAAAAATTTGGATTTGTACCAATACAAAACTTTTCTCTTAAAACATTATAATGTTGCTTATTCTCTTGCCAAGCAAAAGAAGTTACACATGTTTGGATACCTCTGGAAAAGCCAGAAAACTGAAAATGAGGGGGAAACTTATTTTGCTCAAAGTACTTTAATATTTTGTCCCTTTATAATATAACAAAAGAATTTAAATACATATATATTGATGATAAGCATAACCAGACATTATCTAATTCTATTCAAATTAAAAGCTAATGCTGTTTTAACTTATAGTATTGGAGTATGTCCTTTTATTGTTAGTATAGATGGATCTCAGGATTCACACTATCTTTTAATCAGATACAATAGTCAAATAATTATTTTCTTTTTATTTTCAGATATATGCTTCTGAAATCAGATTGCCTTTTTAATTGACACGTTTTTTTTCTAGAAAATCCAAAACCAAAATATAGAACATAACATGTAGTTTACATTATTTATACTTTAATCTGTAAGGTGCAACCAAACCGTTTTTCAGGGGCACTTGGTTGTCTCAGTCGGCTGAGCATCCAACTTCAGCTCAGTTCATGATCTCATGGTTCGTGAGTTCAAGCCCCGCATCGGGAGTCTGTGCTGACAGCTCAGAGCCTGGAGCCTGCTTCAAATTCTGTCTCCCTCTCTTTCTGGTCCCGCTTCCCCACTTATACTCTGTCTCTCTCAAAAACAAATAAACATTAAAAAAATTAAAAAAAAAACTGTTTTTCAAATGTGTATTATTAATTTGCAAATCTTTCTTTGTCATAGATTTTGATGGTGTAAAATTACATAGATTTAAAGAATGATTAATGCAAAAATGCAGAGAAGGTAATTTTTGAACTCCTATATTGATATTTTATTAAGTCTTCAAGATGGCTATGTTAACATTTCATGAAATAATTGGATTTAACATAAACACTTTCTCTATTTTGGAAATAATTGATTGATGTTCTCCTGTGCAAAATAAGATATAAGCTCTCTTACACCACACCCATGCACATGTATTTTTCCTCTATTTAACCTACCATTACTGTTTGCCACAGAAATAAATCAATGCTTGATGTTTATATTTCTGTGTCTATCTATAAACATATGGTTAACAGCTGAGAAATGTTGATTAGTGCTAAGAGCAGACAGCAGTATCAGCCTCATCGGGCAGGTTTTCAGTTGGGGTAGCTCCCTAAAATTTGAATCAGAGTCTATACTTTATCAGGATTTTCCTGGTGCACTTTTGAAGATTTTGACTCAGTAAATCTTTCCTGAGACTTGAGATACTGGATATCTAAAAATGTCTCAAATGATGCCAGTGACACTGGCCCTGCAACCACCCTTTGTAGCAAGAATGTCAGGAACCATGGTTACATTTCTTTCATTTGTTGTATTACAAAAGAAATAACATTTGTATTTCCTACAGTTACCTTTATCTCTTTTTTATTTCTTTTTTTTAAATAAATAGCCATCATTTATTTAGCTTTTTGTCTTCTGACAGAACACAGCATTTCCTATATAGTCAAATACACCGTATACTAGATTTTTTTTTTTCTTCAGTCTAGGGAAGGGACACCTGCAGTTTCACAACCATGCTCCTGCTCTGATTTAGAATAACTGATCTCGACTTTAGAGGCTGTAGTCCTGGGTCACTCTTTATTAACAGGAGGGCCTCAACTATAGATTTGTGGGACCCAGGGTGAGATAAATGTACAGAGCCTCTGTGTTTTAATACCTTTTCCAGGAGTTTTACATTCACAGCAAAACTGATCAGAAAGTACAGAGATTCCCAGATAACTACTGCTCCCATTATACAGCGTCTCCTCTAGAACGGTACATCCCCCACCAGAATAGTAGATGTGTTACAATTAATAAGCCTATGTTGATGCATTATTATCACCTACAGTCCATAATTTACAATAGGAATCATTCTGGGCGTTGTATATTCTATGGGTTTGGACTTATGTAAAACGCCATATATCTATCACAATAGTAACATAAAGAGCTGTTTCATTGCCTTAAGAATCCTCTATGTTCCATGAATTCATCCATTTCCCCATACTCCAATCTCCGGAAACCAATGATCTTTTTACTCTCTCCATAATTTTGCCTTTTCCAGAATGTCATATAGTTGGAATCTTACAAAAGTTCAAAAGTAAAATTATTCTGGTTCTAATAGAGAAATATCCTTCTTTCATTATAATTATTAAGATTATATGAGTATTATTTTTCTATGCTTATTATAGTGCTCAAGTATCAGTAAGTGTTATTAATAGAACAATCTGAAATGATCTTTTCAACCATTTTACTATATTTTTAAAGTTTTTTTTAGGTTCATTTATTTGAGAGAGAGAGAGAGAGACAGCATGAGTGTGCACACGAGAGAGTAGTAGGGGTAGAGAGAGAAAGGGAGAGAGAGAATGCCAAGCAGGCTGTGTGCTGTCATAGCCCAACACGGGGCTCGATGTAACGAACCATGAAATCATGACCTGAGCCAAAATCAAGAGTTGGATGCTTAACTGACTGAGCCACCCAGGCGCCCTGTCAACCACTTTACTATATTAACTCCACAGGATTAGTAAGGAAATATTTAAAATTCTTGCCTAATCAAGACAGACACTGACCCTAAACAAGCTGTAAGTAGATCGAGTACATATGAGCTGAACATCAACGAAGGGTCCTACATTTACAAAATGAGGCAGCATAGTGGATTAGGAGTAAGTTAATAGAGAAAGACCAAGAGTCATCTTGGAACACTGAAACACGTTCATTAGTAAAAAGTCAAGGGGACTGAAATAAAAGACTCAGATGTACAATCTTGGAAACCCATATATTATAAGTTTACATGAGCGTAGTCCATAATTCTTCCAGACCGCATACCTTAACCATGAGAATAATTTTATGCACCAGTGGCACTCTAATTAATTTTCTGATAAATGAAATAATTGTTAATACATTTTTAAATAAAAATAAAACAATCACATACAACTAAATTTATAATAAAATAAATATTTCCTTTTCGATTTTTGTCCTTTTGGGAAAAAGTTTACATCTATATTACATAAACAAAAAAATGCATTATTTTGCTCATTTTAGTTCTTTAAGCACTTTTTTACATAAAATGAATGGCAAGTTTCCAAATGGCTGAAATTTTCTATTTAATTCTGCTATGACCAAATGAATTAAACAAAAAGTGCCATCAGAGTCTATTAAACATGATAATATATTATTGTCTTTTGGCTCTACTTTATTTCTCAGTGTATATTTCTATCTGCTTCATAGTTAAAGCAGATGTAAATGATATAATGGCACATAAAATTATCATATCAAATATATTCCTATTATTATTTAATGCAAGTGATTCCTCAGTTTAATCTTTTTAAGGTTTTGTGTAAGAAAGAAATGTGTTTAACTGTTTAAATAAAAGAATGTTTGTTGATACAATGTACTTTTTCTAGAGAAGTAAGAGCAGTTGCTTTGTTGTTTAGTAGCTGTTTCAGGGCTTGGCATGAATAAACATATTTGAGATTTAATGTTTATTCTTGCAATGGCTGTTATTAATTGAAATAGTAAGAGTAACTTAAAAAAATATGTGCTGAGGTTCTGTGTATCATAGGACTTCTGTGTATTCATCTTACCTTAATTCTTGGCTAATGGAAATGAATATATTTCCATCTCATAGCAGCAGTCTTAAAACCACTAATTCTTCTGCTAGAGCTCATTCTATAGCTCCCCCTCTACATATCGCACTGGATGGATAACTGGATGGATAATTTCTGACAAAATCACATCATCACTGATAACTGCAATTAATGGCACAGTTATGAAATGTTGGCCAGCTAGATTTTAATGTCACATAATAAGTGAAATTTTTGAAATTTTGATGTGTAGAAAAATAATTTAGAAATAAATATTTGGTCATAGGCACACACAGAAATATTCTATACTAAATTTCAGTCTGTTTAGCAACCATGTCAAATATATTGCAGTGATAGGTCGTATGGCTGATAGTGGAAAGAATCCAATTTAATTTTGAAATATGTTCACAGAAAATGTATAGATTCACCACACTAATTTCCAAACCGTAAGTGGAAAATATATAATCAAAGTCAAACTGCCAACCAAAACCTGGAGCAAATGACACAATAAAATTTAATAAGTCCTTAAAATCAGTGCAAACCTTAAGTATAATTAGCTACCACCATTACTTTTATTTTTGGCTCTGTGGCAAATTCCTGAGAATGGCTCCTCTTTTCCTTAAAAAAATATGAACTGAAACACCTTCTCAGTAACCTTCTAATGCCAGTGGATTAATCAAAAGAAGGAGTTACAGAATGTTCACATGCTAGTGCAGCATAAATAAAGACTTGAAATGCACGTTACACCCTTGAATCTTGGAGGCAGGGGTGACTATTGCATATGAAATGATGGTGATGGCTTCTTGATGTTCCATTTGCCAGCATCCATTCATATAAACTGTGGCTGGCTACCTTGCTGCCTTCTCTATACCATTTAAAGTTTTTTGTTTGTTTTTTTTTAATGTTATTTTTTAGAGACAGAGAGAGAGAGAGAGGCAGAGAGAGAGCCGGAGGGGCAGAGAGAGATGGAGATACAGAATTTGAAGCAGGCTCCAGGCTCTGAGCTGTCAGCACAGAGCCCGATGTGGGACTCGAACCCATGAACCAAGAGATCGTGACCTGAGCCAGACGCTTAACTGACTGAGTCACCCAGGCACCGGCCATTTAATGCTGTATCATTAATTAAGTGATATATGTATATATCCCCCTCTTTATCATATCATACTTCCTAATGCAGCTCCATGTGAGAAATTGTTTTAAATTTTTTAACAACTTTGTTGTAAGGAATTTTTTTTCCATGTAGGAAAATATTTTGTTCACTCTGTAAGAAATAATAAATAGTTATATTCAATCTTTTATTTTTCCTTCCATAAGCAGAATATATTTTACCCTGATATTTGTTATTTATTGTTATTTGCATGCTATTGTTTTTGGTCTCAAATTGAGCAAAGCAAGAAAAAATAAAAGAATTAAATAAATATAGATACTATTATGTTGAATATCATCAACTGAGTTTGTTGGGTAATTCACTTTGGTTAATTCTCCACTTACCCCATTCTTTGAATCTATCAAACTGTTGTGCTAAATGAGTTACAATAAGAAACATTGCAAACTTAATGATATTTCATTTTCTCAACTTAAGTGGAAATAACCTGGAGGCATAAAAAACTGGAGTAATAATAGTTAATTAACAGGATTCATATGTATTATTAATAATAAAATTAATAAAAAGATAGTATGTAATCCATAGGACAAAAGGAGCACTTGACACATCAATTATCCTTAGAAATCCCAAGGCATATTAAGAAGTTGAAAAGTATAGACTTCCCTTAATAATTCTTGAAAGAATTGGTTTCTTGGTATGTTTTAATTAATGATTTAAGAAGTTACAGGTAACTGTGTTACTGAAATAAATTTATAGCACATACAGACACTCCTGAATGTGCAATGAATTTGAATTCAAACCCATTATGTTTTTAATCAGGCTGTGGTGATAAGACTCCTAACACATATTTCTTATGACTCTTTGCTATGGAATATTAAAATCTCTATTTCACATAATGTTATCTATATGTTCAATTTATGGTACTAGAGAAAACTTACAAATGCAGCTTCTCAGGGTGTTTTTAGGCAAATAAACTGTAGGCACCAAATACTATAGATTTTAGCATTAGGGAATCTCTGTTGCAGAATAAACTAAAGAAAAAAGTGGTGAATGTCTCTTAGGTTAGGGCGCCAAGTTCACAAGTGGAAAATATTGCGTATCTCAAATATATAGTCAAAGTAAAGAATCAAAAAGAAGCTTAATTAATGACATAAAAATAATAAGGTAGGTATTCAAAATGCTCTATGTACAGAAATTAGGGATAGCTAGTTACAAGCAATAAGATGAATAAGGAAAGGCCATTTTTTAAAAAGGTGAATCAGATTTAACAAAAAAGATATTTTAATATAGTAAAAACCCTTACTCAATTAAATATTATTATTTTTTAGGTATAAACTCTACTCTCTACTCATCTAAGGGTAAGAACTTTGGGAAATTACAACTATTATAATAGGATTAGTAGTAGTAATAATTATTTAATTTCCAATAATGAAACTTAATACTATGTATAAAATCAAACACAATATAATAATCCTTATCTAAGAAGGAAATAACATGGTGAAAATATGTAATCTATCCTGATTCTGATGTTTGCTATTTTTTACTTATAACTTGAGGAATTATGTTGCCAATATAGTCCGATCATCAAGAGTTACAAGATGCAGGCTAAATGTGTGTTAGTCCTTTTAGTGACAATATGAGATTTCCTGAAAGCTGTTCTAATAATTAGTTAATTATTATTCATGACCGTGATAATGGAGATGGAGCTTAATTCTAAAGATAACTAGGTCTTCATGTATGCTGATTCTATAAAGCAGGTTATTTCCACTTAATATTAATCTGTGTGCCATTTCTCAAATCCAGTTTGAGAAACTATTCTAGTTTTCTACATTGGAATCATTTAGAAATGATTTTAAATCTAAAATTTACATTATAAATATTATTAAATGTCATTAAAATTTTAATTTTAGCCTGAAAAGTGTTTCATCTTTTGCATAAATATTGTGCACCATTTATTTAGCTCTTGTATCTCAGCTCTGAATCTGCTGTTTTGTACTCTATTTTGTGATGCAGAACCTAAAGCTGCCAAAATGTATTTCTGTTTTGCCAGCAACCACCCAGCTGGGCACTGCCAACAGAGACGACTAAAGGAAGACTACAAGGCTAGAGGAAGAAGAAGGGACTTCCACCTTCTTGGGTCCTTATTGTTATTTTCTGCTCTAGCTATTATTCCTGCATTACAAAATACTCCCCAAAATACAGTGGCAAAGAACTGCTTTTTTTTTAAAGACAAAGAATTAGTAGGCAGGGACTTTATGGACTCATTGTGCGGGTCCCCTGTGAAACTGCAGTCAACTTTTGGCTAAGGTTGTAGTCATGTGATCATCCCATGGTAATACTGGGCCATCATCCAGGATGGCTCATTTCTATTGCTATCAGTTGATGCTGGCTCTCAGCTGAAAGTTCAATTGGACCACATACTACAATGAATGCAAGTGGCCTCTTCACCAACCCAATCTTAGGGCAATCTTTTACATGCAGATGACTTTCTCCACAAGTGTTCTAAGAGAAGCAGGGGGAAGTAAGATTTTCAGACCTAGCATCAGAAATTACACAGCATCACTTCTGATACATTCTCTTGATTACTGGTCTGGTAATGATTAAGAGGAAGAGGATACAGACCCCACCTTTTTTTAAAAGAGGAACATCTAAGAAGTCTGGGTGGCAGGACCTAGAACCCCTTCTCTAAGCACAGACAAGGCATTTTACAGATCTGAGTTCCAGGCCCTTCTTCCAAGTTCAATGTTTTAGTAATCCCCCCTTCCCATCTTTGATTCCCTCAAGCCTAAGAAATGGCTTAATTATATTTATTTACTTTTACAGTTACCTAACTCAAAATTTAATATCAAATTAATAACTGTTAATACTAAATATCTTAAGTTAAAATAACTGTTGTGGTTTTTGCCTCCTCATTGAACACAACACTACACATAAAAATAAATATTTGGAAACAAATGGAAACCAACTTAGGTAATAATTTTAAAAATAATGAAATATTTCAAACTGCTCCTGAAGAATTAAGTCATATCTGGGTATATTGATATTTTATTTTTTTTATTTTTTTAATGTTTATTTGTTTATCTTGAGAGACAGAGAAAGATAAAGAAAGACAGAGAGAGCAGAGAGGGAAAGGGAGAGGGAGGGAGAGAATCCCAAGCAGGCTCCACACCGTTGGCACAGAGCCAGACATAGGGCTCAATCTCAAGAACAGTGAGATCATGACCTGAGCTGAAATTAAGAGTCAGAGACTTAACTGACTGAGCCACCCAAACACCCTAGATATTTTAAAAAATTATTTTATATGAATTACAGAATTTTATCAAGGACTAAATATTGAGTTGTTTTTATATCTTCAAGTTCCTTTAGGATATCCTGGTTCTAAAAGTAATTCTTTTTAAAGTTTAATGTAGAATACTACTTTAGCTAAAATATGGAAGTATGTAGTAATTACAAATCACTTAAATACTTAGTTGTAAGAATTTTTTATAAAAATTTATCCACATGAAAGTTTTCACTATGATTACATCAGATTTTATTATATTGTTGGATGAAGAATGTTTGCTATATGTTATACATATGCATGTGTATACATGCATAATTTATATATGCACATATAATGATGATTATTTCAATATGCACATTAACGCATACATTAAGTACACTGCTGTCTTTATAGGATTTATCCTTAAATATGGTATTGATTTATTTCCCTCAAATTGTGTTTAAATGTATAATTCTAGTTGTTTACTTGTTTGCTGAAATTAGGTTTTACCATTTCTTGAAATATACCAATCCATAATAGATACCAAATGCATCATGATCAGTAAAATTCCTTCTAGCTTTGATACTTTTATGTTTGTTTGTTTTTTTAATCCTTTCTTCCTCCAGAGTTTAACATTCTTGGTAAACATTTGTACTTAAGCACATAGACCTCTATTCTTTTAAAAAAATTTTTTTTTTTAATGTTTGTTTATTTTTGAGAGAGACAGAGACAGAATGTGAGTGGGTTACACAGAAGCAGAAGCAGGCTCCAGGCTCTTGAGCTGTCAGCATAGAGCCCGATGCGGGGCTCGAACTCACGAGCGGTGAGATCATGACCTGAGCCGAAGTCGGACGCTCAACCTACTGAGCCACCCAGGCGCCCCCATAGACCTCTATTCTTAACCACATCTTTCATTAGCATGAAAATATCACACTTTCTTTATCAAAAATTAGAAAATTGTATGGTAGACTTGTTTGTGTTTCTCTATCCCAGTGAGATAATGGATTGAAATGTTATGAAACAGGAAAAAAAAAAGATATTAGTACACCCTCACAATTAAGAGCAAAATTCAATAAATAAGAGCTAAAATATTTGGGTTAGAAAGTTGTTTTGTTCATCTTTCTAACTCAGTAATACTGTGAAAATTACTTAACCTCTTTGTCCTTCAGTTTGCTCAACTTTAAAGGGTACCTAACTCCTATAGTTATTATGAAGATTAAATATGTTAAAAGATTAAATATGTTAAAAAATTTAAAGCACTTAGAAATGTTTGGCACATTGTAAGGGCTATAAAAGTGTTAGCTATTATTCCATCAACTACAAAGAAAGATTTACTTCTGAGGAGTAGTATCCCTTACTTAAATTGTTTATGATGTAATCATTAAAGTTATTTAAGACTGTACTGCATTTTCACAAAAGCAATTCTAAGCAGGTTTTGAGAATAAGGAAGACGGTGTTGTAAAGAAATTTCATTTTGAAACCTTCCTAAGGGAAAAACATCATTCAGAAATCTGAACCAATTAGATGTGCATTACAAAAATACAAAAAGCGATGCAGTTTTTTGTATTCAACCAAATATCAAAAATATGAAATATCTTAAAAATACATTACAGTTATCATGGTGAATATAATGTAGTGTATGGAATTGCCAAATCATTTTGCTGTATACCTGAAACTAATGTAACATTGTAAGTCAACTATGCTTCAATATTAATTAAATTAATAAATTAAATGTTAAATAGTTTAATAAATAAATATTTACATTAAGTATATACCATTATAATAATCTATTGGTATCAGCTTATGGGAGAAAGGGCTAACATTGGAAGGAGATAAAAATAATTTAGTATTTAAGATCTGCATTAAATAATTATTTAAAATTGTACAAATATTTCGTATCTCTAATAATCACTTAATTATAAATTGGAAAGAGTATTTTCTGTGAAAAGATTTTAATAACAAAATTAGTCACAGTCAAAGGTTTCATGCAGAAATGTTTTAAGAAGTGTCTATGCTGTTTAACTAAAAAAGATAGAGAAAAATATCTATAAATGAGGAAATGTGTCACCTGCTTACAGACTGGTCATTAGTTAACACCAACCTATCAAAATAGCCAATAGCTTACTAGGAAGAAAAACATGAAAGACTACTTTCTCATTGGAGTGAAAATGTAAATTCCATTACAGCAAATCTGTTGTGACAATATGGTGCTATTGTTCTTAACAGATGCAAAGGTGAAAAAAGCTTAATGTGAATAATCAAGGAAGAAATGAATTGATTAAAATTGTATTGTGCTTGTATTGAAATGTCAATTTACACAGTTAACTACAGTGAATAGTCTCCCTTCTGATATTTTCTGAACCTAACAACTAGGATTCAAGTTGGTGAGTTTAACAATAGATTAAGGCATTTTAGTCTTCACACTAATAAATTAAGTATTCAGATAACTTCTGTATACATGATGGATAATCTATTTTTCCTGAGGCAAATATTGCTTTAAATGAACACATGGCAAAAGGAAGTTTAACAACAAATGATAATATATAAGGTAAAGTCCAAGGATAAATTAAATAAATAATAAACGACTTTTCAGACAATAAAAAGAAAAGCATATATATTCTGTTTAAATTACATATAACTCATTACATTTGTTTAAAAAATAATTTAAAAAACTTGCTATTCCAGAGAATTTAGAATGCAGTTCAAATCTAGAAACTCAGAGACCAGTTTTATATTAAGTAAGATATCTTCCTAATTTTGTATTACTTTGGTAGTATAAGATGTGAAAAAATTTCAATTACATAATGACAAAACTGAAAAAAATGTTGATATTTACATAGTTTTTCTATAAGGTGTTACAGAATACACCTTTAGTGTATTAATACACTTAATCAATACATTTAGTCCCAGAGGGCTTATATTTCCTTCACAAAGTTAAAAACTAAATGGGAGAATATATACTCAAATAGTTGTATCCTATGTCTGGATTCCCATTTAGTGCTATTTCTAAAACATAATCCAGTCCCTGAAGTACCCAGTTACAACAGTCAAAAAAGATAATATCACACAAATATCAAAGATTGTGATAAATCAGATAACAGTAGAAATTTATTTAAAAACACATTTTTATAAAGTCCATTTTGAGCTATACATTTGTTACTATTTCATGAAATTTCACATTCTAGTTTAAAATTCTAAAACTGGGGGTGCCTGTATGGCTCAGTTGGTTAAGTGGCCAACTTCAGCTCAGGTCATGATCTCCTGGTTTGTGGGTTAGAGCCCCATGTGTCAGCTGTGCTGACAGTTCAGAGCCTAGAGCCTGCTTTGGATTCTGTGTATCCCTCTCTCTCTGCCCCTCCCCTGCTTGTGTTATCTCTCTCTCTCTCCCAAAAATAAATAAACATTAAAAAATATTAGAAAAAAACACACAAAAAAATTCCAAAATAATAAAAAAATAAATTTGTGAATTAAGATGCCTCATAATTTCAACCATTTAATAAATATTTTGATTTAAGAAGATTTTTTATTTTTATTTTTTTTTTAATGTTTTTTTATTTGTTTTTGAAGGAGAGAGAGAGAGAGAGAGAGAGAGAGAGAGAGAGAGAGACAGAGCATGAGTGGGGGAGGGGCAGAGAGAGAGGGAGACACAGAATCTGAATCAGGCTCCAGGCCCCAAGCTGTCAGCATTGAGCCTGATGCAAGGCTCGAACTCATGAACTGTGAGATCATGACCTGAGCCGCAGTTGGACGTTCAACTGACTGAGCCACCCAGGCACCCCAGAGGATTTTTTAAATGTTTATTTATTTTGAGAGAGGGAGAGAGAGAGTGCACGCACACTTGTATGTGAGTGGGGAAGGGGCAAAGAAAGGGACAGAGAGAATCCCATAAAGGCTGCATGCTGTCAGCGTAGAGCCTGGTGCAGTGCTTGGTCCCAGGAACCATGAGATCATGACCTGAGCCGAGATTTGGACACTTAACTGACTGAACCACCCAGGTACACCATGGTTTAAGAGTTTGAGTCAATAATTTGTTGTTGGAATAACACTGAATTTTAAATACGCTTAATAAAGGTTAATAGCTCTGCATTATAATTGGTGAGAGTTTGTTAACCTATTATCTATGTATCTGTTTTATTCAACATGATTATATGTTTATGCTTGCAAAAAAATTATATGTTTAAATATGCTTGCGAAAAAATCTGTAAACTATCATAAATTAGCTTGTAATAGAAAGTTATGTAACCCACGGCTGTTGCCAAGTTTATAATAGTCATTTTTTTAAATATTTATTCAATCAACAAAATATATATTGATGCCTATGTCTGAATGCTATGTTTAGCAATAGTCATGGACAAGACGGTTGATTCCAATACCTGCTTCTTTTTTTTTTTAATGTTTGTTTATTTTTGAGACAGAGAGAGAGCATGAACGGGGGAGGGTCAGAGAGAGGGAGACACAGAATCTGAAACAGGCTCCAGGCTCTGAGCTGTCAGCAAAGTGCCTGACGCGGGGCTTGAACTCACGGACCACGAGATCATGACCTGAGCTGAAGTCAGCCGCTTAACCGACTGAGCCACCCAGGCGCCCCATCCAATACCTGCTTCTTCTAAGGAAACTTGTCAGCAATTTCCAAAGAAGGCCCAGAATTGCTGACATATAATCCAATAATAATTTTGATACCTTTTTAGCTAACATAAAATGAAAACAGTGACTAAATTCCAATATGGATTCCAAACACCAGCCTATAGAGTATAGGAAAGCATTGAGTGTACTCTTTCTCTACTAGGACAGCAGTTATGTATAATTTTCAGGCAGCTTTGTGGGAGCCAGCAAACTCTCTATTGCCAGATATCAGATTACCAAATAATCAGCACTACTTTTGTGCAGGAATATCCAAGTGATTGAAAATCTCACCTAAATGGCTAAGCACTGGAAAGAACACTAATAACATTTTAATAAAAGTCTATGGAACACTTAAGTTTGTTCTTCCTCAGTTTTTAGAAATGTCCATTACACAGTTTTTAAAAAGAATCATAAAGGAGTCTACTCTAGGAAGACTTTATAACATGTTAAATTAAATACAAAATGGAGACTGAACGGAATTCCCTGAGCAGACAAAACATTTAAGCCAAGTCAGCAAAATTAAATCTAGCTTATTTCATGTAACTTTGGTTATTTCTGGTAAATGTCTCTGATAATTATAAAAGAAACTTTTATAAGTCATCTCCTAAAAATGGTATGGGAAAATCACTTTTAACCAATCCCTTGATGTCAGGAAGCCCCCATTGCATTAACCAATCATTGTAAAGGTTAAATAATTTTCTCATTTCTACTGTATATCCATTCTGTAACTTCATGCCCCTGAGCTTCATATCTATTTTTATTTTTGAAAGCTCCCAGTTTATGAACTGTTCTTACATGCACAATAAATTCTTACTAAACACTATTTATGGATTTGGTGGGTTTAATTTTGCTACTTCTGGATTTTGGGCAAATATTTCTCTCAACATGTTTTTAACATAGAAGAAAACAATTACATTAAACAGGTATTATAAAATAATTGTTCAGGCTTTATAACAGAAGCATATAAATGTTACCCAATCACAAGTTCAAGAGAATGGAATAGTGGATTGGTAGAGTTGACTATTAAATATCGTTTTTGTTAACTAGTAAAGAAAACAGAATAGAGAAGTAGCCAAATTATACTTCCATTGCTAATGTTTCCACCAAATGGATTGTAAGAGCGATTGTGTCTTGAAGTGGTTTGGCTCCTTTATATTCAAGATCAGGCCCTCAAAGAATGCAGGTTTTCTTTTTTTTTTTTTTTATTTCAGTCTGTGGTGACCTATTTAAATTGATAAAAATCTGCATGACTGTGGGCTTTTCCTTATCTAATTCAATAGCTCTTGTAAAAGTGCAGAGAAGGTAGCAATTTGCATTTAACTGGGTGAGAATAGAACAATAAATTTTGAAAATTAAAATATGATTATTACCATAACAATTTTTAATGGATAGACTAAAAGTAAACTACACATGAATAAGTATTAAGTTTCTGACATTCATTATGAAGTACATTAAATCTCTTAAAATAGAGATAAATGATAAAGATAGAAGATGAAACATTACATTCTATAGCTATACCACCCTGAATGCTCCTGATCTTGTCTGATATTGGAAGCTAAGCAGGGTCGAGCCTGGTTAGTACCTGGATTGAGAAGGTGGAACATTACTACCTAGAACAAAAAGCAATGAAGAATAAATAACAACAATAAAAATATATCCCTCACATAAGAGTGCCAAAAAAGCAGACTCAATAGATTGGGGCGGGAAGGATAGTAGAATAAATAGTAGAAAAAAAGTTTTGAATAAATGTAGACAGGTGTTGGACATTATAAAAATCACTGAGATGCACTGCTTAAAAAAAAAAAAGTAATTGGGGCTCAGTGGCTCAGTCGGTTGAGTGTCTGACTTCGGCTCAGGTCATATCTCGCGGTCCATGAGTTTGAGCCCTGTGTCAGGCTCTGTGTTGACAGCTCAGAGCCTGGAGCCTGCTTCAGATTCTGTGTCTCCCTCTCTCTCTGCCCCTCCCCCGCTCATGCTCTGTCTCTCCCTCTCTCTCTCTGTCAAAAATAAATAAACATTAAAAAAAAAACCCAGTAACTTGAAGAAAATGAGAACCAGAGGCCAAAAGACTATAATTAGCAAAGCAAAGTAGTTAAGTGGAAAGAAATATACAGGACTGCAAAGACAAGATTGAGCATTTATTGCTATTATTATTTCATATTATATTATTTTATTGATAATAATCTTAATTTTTGAGCAGTTTGAAATATACAGAAAAATTGAGCACAGTTCCTCCTATATACCCTCCAAACCATACACACTTTCTTCTATTACTAAAATCTGACATTTAGCATGGCACATTTGTTGCAATGGATGAACCTATATTGATACATTATTATTAACTACTCCATATTTTATTCAGATTTCTTTACTTTTTACCTAATGTCTTTTTTCTGTTCCAGGATCCTATCCAGGATACCACATTGCATTTAGTTTTTAAGTCACCATCATCTCTTGGCTTACAGCACCAGCTTCATAAGAGGTTTCTCTGCCTTCACCAATTCTGTTTCTGCTCCATTATTCTAATATCATTTTTTTTATTATTGACTATCTCTCTCCTCTATTAGAAATAACATGGCAACCACAGTATGTCTCCCAAGCGCTTTGAATAATGGTGTGACACCTTGGCATTCAGTATTAGTCTAATCCCTCTCAATAACTAGTATCTTATTTTGAACTTCTTTTCAAATTCATGGATATTCGTTATGCAATTTCACACTGTTGGCTCCAACATTTGTGGCCATAGCTTTCTGTTAGTCACATCCATTCAATCTGTTTTGTTATCGTCAATCTACAAATTTCCACTACCTTTAAAGTTTCTCTGCACATATTCTAATTCTCTCTGCTTGGCCTAGCCATCAAGATGATTTGTGGTTTCACATTCAGCCAAGCTTTTTACTATGCTTCAAATTAATTCAATCTTTTCTCTTAATTTTAGTCAACTCAGCCTTGTCTAAAATCTTGCTTTGATGTTGAGATAGTGGTGTCTAAAGTTTTAATTTAATTAAGTGAGACACAGATACCATAATAAAGCTTTGCCCATTAATTTATTTTATTGTTTACATAAAAATTTTTTTTAACGTTTATTTATTTTTGAGAGAGAGACAGAGCGTGAGTGGGGTCAGGGCAGAGAGAGAGGGAGACACAGAATCCGAAGCAGCCTCCAGGTTCCAAGCTGTCAGCACAGAGCCTGATGAGGGGGCTTGAACACATGAACTATGAGATCATGACCTGAGCTGAAGTCGGACACTTAACTGACTGAGCCACCCAGCTGCCCCAATTTTATTGTTCATGTTTAAGATGTAAGCATTTTAAAGCAATGGGGCTTTAGGATTTTTCATGCCATGCTGATGTCTTGCATTTTGAAGACTAGCATCTGAAACAAAACAGGAAAAGTCTTTGGCCACAAAAACTAATTGAGATGGCTCCACTTGATAGAAGAAAATGCCTCTCAGTAAAGAACAATCTTAGTTGGGGCGCCTGGGTGGCGCAGTCCGTTAAGTGTCCGACTTCAGCCAGGTCACGATCTCGCGGTCCGTGAGTTCGAGCCCCGCGTCGGGCTCTGGGCTGATGGCTCAGAGCCTGGAGCCTGTTTCCGATTCTATGTCTCCCTCTCTCTCTGCCCCTCCCCCGTTCATGCTCTGTCTCTCTCTGTCCCAAAAATAAATAAACGTTGAAAAAAAAATTAAAAAAAAAAGAACAATCTTAGTATATCAGACTCTACATTAATTTCTTGATTTGCAGTGCACCATCCCACTTTGTAAAATTGCTACGATTAGTGTCACAAATTCATGGTATGTTCACACTTTCCAAGGCTGATAGACATTCCATTAGTGTGCATGAACTGTAGGCTCAGCATGCTTCTTATTGATAATAAACCTTTTGAAAATGAAATGACTATTTTTGACAAAGTACAATGAAGCAGAAAATGGGCAGATGCCATAGATTGTATAATCAGTACAAGGAAGATTCTAGCTAGCATTCATAATACATCAAACAGACCGATGGGGTATTTAGTGGTTAACTCCAATGTAATGACAATTGCAAGCCATCTGTCTTGAAAGCCAGTAACACATAGGTCTACTGCTGACCCAGGTGAATTAGAAAAAAGACACTTGGATAGTTAAGTAATAGATTATACTTCAAAGCAAGAATAAATTACTAATAAACTACATAAAATTTATTTTTAATTTTACAGGATGACAACAGTTACATATAAGAGATTACAATCCAGCAGCAGTTAGCAAGTTTCAAAGTATTTGGTTCAATGATTTATATAATAGTTTTCCAGCCAACTTTTAGAGGGTACTTTTTTGTGTGTGCTTAGAAAATACTACAATATTTCCTTTGCAAACTTATACTATCAGACTAAAGCTTCTATTTTTAATAATAGCATATTTTAAATCTTTTAAGGTAGCATATTAAGTGGCATTAATTTTAGAGCCATTAAGTCAAAAGTTTTTACTATTCTTCGTTTTCTAATTTTCCTGTTTTTCATCTTTTAACAAATATTGGCTACATCCAAAATGTCTGATGTAATTTTCTTTTATCAATGTTACTATGCAATTTTATAATTTAAAATTGAAATGTGAAATTGTATGCAAGGATCAAAGCCTTGAGATGACATACTGATTTTTATACTAGATTCCCTCTATTAGTTTCCTAGGGCTGCCATAACAAAATACCACAAATTAGGCGGCTTATAATATAGAAAGTAATTGTCTGAAAAGGCTCAGCAAAGCCATCTTCCCACTAAAGGCCCTAGGAAAAAAAATGTTCCATCTTTCTCCCTTAGTTTTGGGTCGCCTCAAGCATTCCTTTGCTTGTAGAAGCATCATTCCAATTTTCTGTCTTTACATGATTTTTCCTGTGTATCTCCACACCACCTCCTCTCTCTCTGTGTGTGTGCCCATATTTCCCCAATTTGAAAATATAGCTATTGTATTGGATTAGGGACCATCCTATTTACCTCATCTTAAACTGGTTAAATCTATGACTCTGATACCAAAAAATCTATGACTCTCATATTCTGAGGGACTCCAGTTAAAACTTCTCATATTTTTGGCAGACCACAATTCAACCTATAGTATTGCTCAAGTTGGAGTTTCATTTCTTCCACTTACCATTTCCCTAAGCAAGTTATACAGTCTTTACCTCCATTTCCTTATATGTAGACTTGCTGTGAGGAATAAAGGTGCTAATATCCACTGTGGACACACAGTGATATTAAAATATTGGCTGTTGTTACTCTTGCCCAGTTACAATCCATTTTCTTATTTCAAGGATTTTTTAGTATTTAGTTTCTTAAATTAATATTTCATTCTTTTACAGCAGGTTGGAAGGATGTTCAACTTTGTCACTTAGGGGTAGACAACCTCATGAGTTACAGTGTTTTTCCAGGAAGTGTTAGAAACAATGACACAGTGTATCCTGACCTAGTCAACCACCAGGCCAGGCTGGGTCCTACATTGTAGGCAGATTAGTTTCAGATCTAGTTTCAGATAGCTTCTTACTATGTTGTGACATGTGGTCTTAGAATCACTCCAGTATTCTAATAATGAGACCAACAGATTAGAAATCTGGTCATATTTAGCTCCCTTTCAGAAATGTCATTGACTTATAGAAATGGACCAACAGAACTGATGGGAAAGGACATTATTCAGTCCAGAACGACACTAGAACCTTATATAAATGTAAAATTATGTGATACAAAAATAACATGATTTTAAATAATACTCATTTCGTAAGAGTCTTCCCTCAGAAAACAAACACCAAAATGAATACATTTCCTAACTGAACTGAACTAATAAAACAGTTCTTCCTAGTGTAAAGAAAGTATGCCTGAATTTATTAGCCATATTGAATTGAAATATCTACATTGCAATTTATAACTTCCAAGAGTTAAAAACATGACTCATAAAATATATAAAATAAGCATATGCCAATATTTTTTTCTCACTAATGGAGGAACTTTAGAGGATACTAAAGCTAATTCAAAAGACAATTCAAAAGAAACTGAAGAAAATATTCTGGAAGAAAGTTTCTAGTTTAGGTAACAAAACTGGTTATGTCCTATAGAGCAACAACACTATATATTTGGGGCTATCTTTTTTACTAAATATAAATGATGCTTTTCCACATATGGATGCAAATATAAAGTAAAATTAGAGACAAAGTTACTTATTTTTATTATATATTCTGCTGATATAACAATACAAAGATTAATTACATTTTACCAAATAACTCTTTCATTAATTTACCTTGGAATAGACATTACACTTACAAAAAATAAAAGGGCAAAAAAACCCCAACAAATAATAATCTATGATATTAAAATCTATGCATTATTATTTTAAGTCCCATTCTTTCCTTCAATCTATATGGACTCTACATAGCATATGACTGTGCTCTACATGTGGTGCAGTTGATATCAATTAGGACAAATTACATTTAAGGATAGTTCAATATAAACAGACAGGTTTATACTTAAACCTATAAGTGAGTAAATAATGAAGAAAACCTTTTCAATTGTTCAAATTAATCAATATATAATTTTCTTAGGTATTTTCTATATCAAATATTAAATTAAAAATATGAATTTCTAATTTACCACTATGCATTGACTATGATCTTCATTAGTAGAGTTGAACTTATTTCTAGTTAAAGCCAGACAGTAGTGAAAGGTATTAGTTATGATGATAACTAATGATTATTTTAATCATTTTTAACCACAAATCCTTATATATAAGTAAAACCATGTTTCTTTTGAAAGAAAAGCTAACATATATTGGGCATCCACTGCTGGTATGTTGATGCTACACATGAATCCTGTTATTTTATAATATATTCTATTTGAGTCCAGATACTTCCTATTTATTTTCTTATAATAGTTCAGAAATGGATTTGTAGGTTGGGACATGTTAAATATGAATTAATCAAGTTAATAATGAATCAAGATTACTTTAGTACAAATACATATTTTAAAAATCAAGCTGATTTCTCTTTGAAACCATTTTTTTAAAGTGAGAGGCAAGGCCATTTTATTTTTATTTTTTTAAATATTTATTTATTTTGAGAGAGAGAAAGAGTATGAGCAGGGGAGGAGTGGAGAGAGAGGGAGACAGAAAATCCCAAGCAGGCTCCATGCTGTCAGTGCAGAGCCCAATACAGAGTTTGATCCCACTAACTGTAAGATCATAACCTGAGCCGAAATCAAGATTGGATGCTTAACCAACTGAACCACCCAGGTGCCCTGAATCCAAATATTTTATATTAATTTAACCCTTTTCTCTTGTCCTTTCTTCTGTAGACAAGATTTTTCATTAGCAAAGTTTATATATAGGATACACTTCCTTCAAAAATTAAAGTTTATAATTAAGGAATTTAAATGGCATGTTTAGGATATAATTTAAATACAGATGTCTTCCAGATTGGAGCAAATATTGAGAATGCTCAATAAATCAAGAAGGCATACCTTTGAAATTGGTGAACATTGATTTTCTGAGCACAGAAACCAGTAGAGCAGTAGAAACAATGAAGATATTAAAACAAAAGAAAGCAGAATTTAGGTAATTTAGCCTACACAAAAATTAAAAAAAAATTTTTTTTTCAACGTTTATTTATTTATTTTTTGGGACAGAGAGAGACAGAGCATGAATGGGGGAGGGGCAGAGAGAGAGGGAGACATAGAATCGGAAACAGGCTCCAGGCTCTGAGCCATCAGCCCAGAGCCTGACGCGGGGCTCGAACTCATGGACCGCGAGATCGTGACCTGGCTGAAGTCGGACGCTTAACCGACTGCGCCACCCAGTCGCCCCTACACAAAAATTTAAATCTTTCTTCTTAATTAAATGATTTTAGAATATAAAAATTGCTAACTAAATGAAAAAGATTAATTGAAAAAATATCTAAAGTGTTATTTTTTTTTAGTTTGGAAAATAACTAGTGTAATATCGCCTCGCTGATATGTACCTAAACTGACACATTTAATTCTATTTTGGAAAAGTAAACAACCCAAACCAGCAGATTAATTTCTAAATTAAATACATTGGATATAAAGTTACAACTATGTATCTAATATATAAATATTATATATGAAGTGTTTTAATTTCAGAATTAAGTTATAAGGACATATTCTGACTTGTTATTCTCATTTTACTGGCATTCATTGTGACAGATTTTCTTGATAATTACCATACAGATTGCAAACCATAATAAAAATATATTTAGGATAACAGAAATCCCTACAAATAATTATATGTTTTATGAATTTATTTTTATGATAAGCAATTAAGTTAATGGGGTGTTGATTATTCATTATGTAAAGCATACTCAGTAACAATATTTTCATGCCTTTATTAATGACATTCACATGTCAAATGAACATTGAGAGAATGAGAGATAGTCTCTGTTCTCATGTCACATTCTTTCTGGAGTGTATTGATAGTCAATGGACAAGTTCGTGTTTATTAGATTTAATAGAATATAATTAAACTATATTCTACTTACATAATTAAAGAAAAATAAAGATTTGTCCATATCTTTAAGTGGAGAAAGTAATAGGTTCCATTGCATCCTCTATATGAAATATGTTCTTACTATATGTTTAAATGGTTCACACACTTCCAATTAAAGTGTGATACACCTACTCCTTTCTGTGAAATGCAGAATGCCATGACCCACCTTAGACCTATTGATTCAGAGTATACATTTTAACAAGATGTGCAGTGACTCCTATGTACATTCAATTTGAGAAACACCAGAATATGCAATAACTTAAACTGTTGCTTTTATAAACAACAGCGTCATTTTCCACATTCTTGATTTTCAATTAAGCCTTCCTGTTGGGTGAAAATGATAAAAGGGACTCCCAGTTTTATTTTGAGCCTTGGAACTTTCTTTTGCATTAGTGTAGTAAGTAGAAAACCTAATGTTTGCCTTTCTTTAGTTTTAAACTTCTCCCAATATATGGAAAGGAGTTAGGCGCTTTACATCATACCACTGAACTTGCTTGTGATCAAAATAAGATAGAATGAAAATAACCAAACACAATTATATCAAGATTGAAAACAGGTGAGTGAAAAAAATGTTCTAATGTTTTTAGATTGCTTTTGAAAAGGGAAAAGTTAGTGATAACATTATATTATATAACCTTGTTAATTTAATTACCCATATTGAAATAACTAGATTAACCAATAAAATGATAGTTATAGTTTTTCATTTAGTTAAAAAAATTACACAAAAATTATTTGAAAAAAATCAACCAATCCAAAAGAAAAAAGGAAAAGTAAGGGAGGGAAAACAAACAGAAAGTGAGTGCCAAATAAGAAGTAAAAAATAAAATGGTTGATAACTCCAAATACCAGTAATTTAAATAAATACAAGCGGACTAGTGATATAATATGAAGAAAATATTACAATACAGAAATTAAAAAAAAATAAATTACAGCTATTTGAAGGAGACACCAAAACAATAAATAAGTAAATTTCAAAGCTATTCCAAAAAATTTGAAGCACGTAAAATGTACATAACACTTCCAGTATGCGATAAAGCTTTAGAAGAAAGAAGATCATTACAAATAATAAAATGTTTAATTCAGCAATTCATATAAATATGAATTTTTACAGGCCTAATAATATAACCTCAATATATATATATATACACACATATATAAAAATAATTTACATCATATATATGTATAATATATTACCATATTTATGTATATGTGATTTAATACCTTCATTTTATTATTTAGTAGGTCTAAAACAAAGTGTCAGTAAGGGCAGACAAGATTTGAAATATTCAATTAATAAGCTGATTGAATTGATAATTCAATCAATAATGATATCCCAAGGGCACCTCGGTGGCTCAGTTGGTTGAGCTTCAAACTTCTGCTCAGGTCATGATCTAATGGTTTGTGAGTTTCAGCCCCATGTTGGGCTTGCTGCTGTTAGCACAGAGCAGGCTTCAGATCCTCTGTCCCTTTCTCTCTGCCCCTCCCCCACTTGTGCTCTCTCAGAAACAAATAAAACATCAGAAAAAAAAAAGATATTTTAAGTACAGAGTACACAGAACTTTTAAAGTATGCCCAACACATTTGTGAAAATTGAGCATGTAATTTATTTTAAAGGAATCCCAATCCAATTATAAAAGACTGTTATTAAATTTCTTTTTTAACGTTTATTCACTTTTGAGAGACAGAGACAGAGACAGAGCACAAGTGGGGGAGGAACAGAGAGAGGGAGACACAGAATCTGAAGCAGGCTCCAGGCTCTGAGCTGTCAGCACAGAGTCCAATGCAGGGCTGGAACTCACTGACTGGGCGATCATGGCCTGAACTGAAGTTGGATGCCCAACCGACTGAGCCACCCAGGCTCCCCAAAGATTGTTATTATATCCAACCTATTTTTTTTATCACAATGCAAATAATTTATACATTAAGTTAGATAAATCCTATTCTATAATAAGAAATAGCTAATAGTAAAATGAAAAATAAAACTAGATATTAGAAAATATAGAAATATTCAAAATAAAATTTAAAATATTTTTAAAAATGTATGTCCTAGATAAGCAAAGTATCATTTTATCATTCACTTCCTGCATATACACATCTTTCCTTAGATGATGGCTTCTTTGTTACCCTGTGATTTCAGCTAGTTAAATCCAAGACAATTTATGAATTTTTAGTTTTTCCATATTCTTTTTTTGTAAGAGTTAATCACTCTTTTGGGGTTCCTGGGTGGCTCAGTTGGTTAAGCATCTGGCTCTTGACTTCGGCTCAGGTCATGATCTCATGGATCCTGGATTCGAGCCCCGTATCAGGCTCTGTACTAACAGTGGGGAGCTTACTTGGGATTCTCTCTCTCTCTCTCTCTCTCTCTCTCTCTCTGTCCCTCACTCACTCACACACTCTGTCTCTCCCTCTCTCAAAATAAATAAATAAGCTTAAAAAATGTTAATTACTCTTTCTAGCTTTATCTCCAGTGAATAATGAACAATACTCTTTTTTAATGGAGATAAACTGTCAGATAACTGACATATAACATTGCATAAGTTTAAGGTGTATAACATGTTGATTTGATAATTTACATACTGGAATATGATTACCACCATAGCATTATCAAACACCTCTATCATCTCTATTGTAGTGTTATCTAACATCTCTATCACCTCTAACTATGGCCATAGAAGCACTCCTAACATGAGTAGGGGTGAAAGGAGGAATCAAAGAGCTGAGTACTATAGAGGTATATAAAATTAGCTGAGCCCATTTAGTTAGAATCTAGTGAGGTCTTAGAAATGTCTGTTCCAGGCCTATAGGCATAGGGTGGCAGCAGAGAAATCTAGCAAACACCAAATCTTCAAAAAAAAAAAAACAAACAAACAAACAAAAAACACACAAAGATTATGAAGGAGAAGTGGATTTAAAATTAAAAGTTCAAGGGTGCCTAGATGGCCCTCCCCTCCTCTCTCTCTCTTCAAAATAAATCAATAAACTTCAAAAATTTTAAAATAAATTAAATTAAAAGCTCCTATAGTAAGGCTGCCAATTAGCCTGCATAAAGGAGACCAGACTCTTAGGAAGATGCGGGGCGGGGGGGGGGGGGGGGGGGGGGGGCGGGGGGGGAGATAGCAAGAATACATGTTTCATGGCTGAAACTTAGGGACTGACCTTATTCAAGAGGTATGTGCAAACAGTTTAGGAAGAGGACCATTCAGATCACCCATCAACCAAGCAGATAAGCTGACAAAAAAAAAAAATCGGGAAGAATTTTAAAGCTTCTGTGGAACAATGTAGACAGGTCAATGGACTGATACAAGGCCGTTACCTGCAATTGATACAGAGTATTATAGGAACAAGACAAACTAAGGCAAAAATAAGATTTGGGCCTAAATTCTTTTATCCCAAGGTTGAGCCCCAAGGATCTCTGAACTTAATACTGAAACTTACATGGCTGTGATTTTTTATTTTGTGTCTGGAATGCCCTTCTTGTTCTTTTGTCAGCCTTTATGGTTTATGGGGATATTCTGGATATTCATCACATGGACTGGTTGGGATGAATTCTTTGGTACCTCTACCTTCATAAAGGTCAGCCAAAATATACAGCCCCAAAAAGCTTATATTCCTAGATGTTTCCAATTGGAAAATTGAAACTAGATTGTAGAACAGGCAAAGACAACTTACTTGGTCATTTCATAATGTTTTATATAGGCCAAAGTGCTACACAATATTATCTTCAAATTTTATAACCCAATCTTCCCTGTGGAAGCCGCATGAGGCTGTCTGGCCTCAGGGTAGGGTAGACGATTGAGGTTTAAACATGAAAAAGGCCAACAATGTTTCAGAAATGCCTAATATCATAAGAGCACTGGAATAAATCACTTCTAGTATTGGATTTGTATGCATCTGTGGATATTGCTCATGTGACCTTTATCATACCTCTTAGGCTTGCCTTCCCTTGGAGAAAAATGCAGTATGCTTTTACTCTCTGAACATTACAGAAATAGTCATCTGTGGGTTAAATTAATAGTAGCATAATGTGAACTGTTCATAGCATGCAAATATTTCATTATGATAATGATATTTTGCCGCAAGTTTACACTGAAAAAACTTGTTTGAATTGCATATTTCTTTGAATATTATTACTCAGTGAGGCCAGAATGAGAAAAGTAGCAAAGACTTTGCCTGTCCAGGCCTGTTTTGAGTTCTGTGTATTCTGAAGCATACAGAGACATTTCACAGAGTGTTATGAATACATTTTGATCTGCAGCTACCAATGACAATAAAGAATTCTCAATGTTGAATTGGATTTATAGACCCTGGATATCCTACATCTGGAATTTTACTCTGGCCTCTATCCCAAATCATCAGACAAAAGGCCCAAACTGACTGGGAACCTTAATATAAACAAAGCATAAGAGCAGTGAAAGTAGCAATAAAATAAGTCTTGACATGAGAAATTATGCCTTTTCAAGACTCCATGGAATTAAAAATATCCATAACCAACATCACATCTTATCTTAACCTTTTATGAGAAGATCCTCTTGGAAACTCTACTGAAACTTATGCACACAGAGTTCAGGATTAGAGAACTTCCTTCAACTGTTAAATATCAAATGTGTAGTCCGTTTGTTGGCCCACACAAAAACATTATTTTACAGTCTTACTGGAAAAAAAAGTCATGAATCTTCAACTTTACATTATTACTTTGCAGTAGAATATGTGTGAACCAAGTTGAATGTAAGACAAGCTCTCAGGGGTTCCATTTTGGTACAGAAACAGCACTTTCAGTTAAGAAATGATTCTTATCTAAGACAATTTAGTCATCTCTGGCCAGCTGGCCATCCATGTATTACACACAGAGACTGACATACTCTTTTGTCCCAACTGCTGGTGCAACGGGTGGGAGACTCTCTACAACATTTGTAGATAAAAGAAAACATGGGAAAATTCAAATGAATGCCAAGTTATCAACCATAATGATGGTAAACCACTGCTAGCCTGAAACATTGAATGCTCTAAGCCCTGGACTGGGAATCAGCTATGGCTCCTAGCTGTAAAGCACACTATCATGAATTGGACAAAAATATGTCTTTACTCATATTTATAAGCCATCACTAATTGAACCATCTAATAGCGGACTACAAATGCATATATCTGTATGAGTTGCCTCCCTAAAAAACAAAAACAAAAACAAAAAAAAAAAACAGGTATAGCAATTCAACCATGGACTTATTCCTTATGTTTATGTATTTCATACTCATAGGAAGCAATTCTATAAAAAGGAAACAAAGAACTTGTAGGAGGTATACCCCAAACCACCAACCATTTCTTCCTATTCAAAGAAGGTCCCTAAAAGACAAGTTGGTTCAGCCATCCTTAACTTCTTAAAAAGTTATATGGTACTTGGTTACATGGCACATGGGGCCCCTGTGTGGCTCAGTTGGTTAAGTGTCTGACTTTCTCTCAGGTCATGACCTCACGGTCTGTGAGTTAGAGTCCCGCATGGGGCTCTGTGCTGACAGCTCAGAGCCTGGAGCCTGCTTTGGATTCTGTGTCTCCCTCTCTCTCTGCCCCTCCCCCACTCACACTGTGTCTCTGTCTCTCAAAAAATAAATAAACTTTACAAAAAAAAAGGTACATGGCCATATTTTTCTCTCATTTGTCTGAACTTACAGACATCCAGGAATCAGGGGGTAGGAAAAAGGAGAAATTAAGGAGAAGAGTCTAAGACTGTACCTTCTTGAAATAGCCCACCTCCTCAGAGGACAGGCACATTACTCTTCATTTTTTTTTAAATTTTTTTTCAACGTTTATTTATTTTTGGGGGGACAGAGAGAGACAGAGCATGAACGGGGGAGGGGCAGAGAGAGAGGGAGACACAGAATCGGAAACAGGCTCCAGGCTCTGAGCCATCAGCCCAGAGCCTGACGCGGGGCTCGAACTCCCAGACCGCGAGATCGTGACCTGGCTGAAGTCGGAGGCTTAACAGACTGCCCATTCTTCATTTTTATTGTACCTGCTTTACTGTACCACAGCAACCTATGCATGGACTGGTTCATTTAGCCTATATTGAAGGTACAGGATATGTGACCTTAGAGACTGACTTTGATTTAGGTGATACTGGGGACTTGTATTACCTTCCCAGGGCTGCTCTAATAAACTGCCATAAACTGCTTGGCTTAAAACAACTGCAATTTATCCTCTCACAGTTCTGGAGGTTAGAAATCCAAAATCAAAATGTCAGCAGGGTCATGCTCTCTTCCCTAGCTTCTGTTGGTTGCCAGAAATCTTTGGCATTTCTCAGTTTGCAGAGACATAATTCTAATCACTGTCTTAGTATTCTCATGGCCTCTTTCCTCCATGTGTCTGTGCCTGCACATGATGTTCTCCTATCTTTCTGTTTCTGTGTCTCTTTTGCTCTTATAAAGACAAAAGTATTATTGGATTAAAGGCCCATGCTGCTCCAATATAACCTCATTGTAAGCTTGCATCTTAATTACAATCTGAAGACCCCATTTACACAAAAGACACATCCATAGGTACTTGTGATTAGGACTTTAACACATCTTTTGGGGGAACACCATTTAGCCCCATATAATCCCCCTTCCACTAGTCCCAGAGTGCAACTATAATGGAAATTTTTTAGCTGTGGGGACTTGATAGTAGACAATCTCCATCATTGTCCTTAACTTAGTAACATTCATCAAAACATTTTCAAATCTTAAAACATGAGTCATTAACTGGAAAAAGAATAATCATAGAGCATCACTATGAATAGGAAAAAGCTCTAACACTGCTATTGTTGCATCTACTTATATGTGGTAGAGTAGAGCAATACAAATAAATAGTTAAATACAATAAATAGTTACAATAAAAATAAAATTCACCTTTGAAATGCTTTGCTCTAAAGTGGGTATCATACTTTAATTAGTAAATGACATTTAAAAGCATAGTAACTTTAAATAATAAAACCTCAAACTTTTAGGTCTAATCCTGCTTTCTTTTTCTTTTCTCCACAATCTGAGATGTGTGCAGGGCTATAAATATAGAGAAACAAAATACATGAATTGTCACTATGTATTCACTTCAGTGAGACACAGAAAATATCAGAAGCAAAATCAGTAGAAAATATGTGTCCTTTCACAGAATCTACAAAATAAAACAAATAAAAACAGAAACAGACTGATAAATACAGAGAATAAAGTGGTGGTTTCTTGAAAGATGACCTGATTTTGTATTTCATATGAATTGTAAAGGAGTTAATATGTGTTTAGCATGTTTTGAAAATCTTCAATATGTCTCACCATATCTATTCTCCACCCTGGTCTGCACTCTGATAGACTGATCTATAAGGACTATCTCAACAGACCTCCTTAGCATTGGACTTCCAGCTGATTTTCCTCAATGGGAGGAACGTGCATGAGATTTCAGGATGGAGCTGAGGCAGTTCAGAATGTTGGTTAGCCAGTCATTTCAGGCCACCTGTGAGTAACTGTAACCATTACCAATGTCACAGCTTTCAGGGGACCGTCTCTATACAACTACTCTCTCTAGGTTACTACTCCTTCCCCTTCATATCTGGGAAGTTCTCAGCTGCACTTAAACATTTTGGATCCCTAAATTCTGACCACTTTTTTAATTAGTCCCTTTATTAAACTTCCATCATAATCAAGTTTGATGCATAATCTGTTTCTTGCTGAGCCCTGACAGATCTGTTCGAAATATTTTTTTCACAGACATTGGAAAAAAATTATTTTCCTGTTTAAATAAGTTTTAAGTAGAAAAATAATACTAATGTATGTTATTACATTTTTAAAAATGGTGAGCACATATTTTAAATTGTTTAAAATATGTAAGTTAGCTATATTTCAACTTTAATTTGTATGTTTCCAACTTTATGTAATTGCACCACTTACTCATTTTATATCATCTGCATCTTAACTATTTGTGTTCCCTAATATTCTTTCCTTGACGTCATCATTTTATTTCATATAGCATCTTTTTTTTAATATTCAGTCATGCACAGTTTCTAGTACTGGAACCAAAATTTCTGGAGTAGTGACTCCTTTGTTTTACACCAAATAAGAAATCTTATCTGAAAATTAGAAATATTTCTTTATGACTCTATACCCTAAGATTTAGAAATTGTCCAAATTAGTATTATCATAGGATTCAGAATTCTAACTATTTATTATTGCTTTTATTCAGTCCCCTTCTATAAAACAATATGAACTGGATTGTTTAGAGTGTTTTACTAGGCTCCTCACAATCTTCACATAAATCAAATCCAAGATTCTTTTATGATATTTATGGGTAAGATAAGACTCTTGGCTGATACAATAGCATTGACAGGATTGATTTTTTTTCTTTTCAGTTGAATCTTATTTTAGCTTTAGAAGATGTCCTGGTTTTTCAATATATACAAATAGCATGTTATGGTAATCATATGAGGAAACTTGACTGATTATTATTTTTATTTATTTATTTGTTTTATTTTTTAATTTAGAAAGAGAGAGAGAGAGAGAGAGAGTGCATGGTGCACAAGCGGGAGAGGGGAACAGGGAGAGAGAAAGAGAATCTCAAGTAGGCTCCATGCTCAGTGCTGAGCCTGATGCAGGGCTCAGTCCCACAACCTTGGGATCATGACCTGAGCTGAAATCAGGAGTCGGACACTCAACTGGCTCAAGCCAATCAGGTGCCTCTTGACTAATTGAACTCAAACAGAATTTCTCATGTTATGTGTCCATAATAGTCTAGCATATTGTGGGCATGTTGTCTTAGATTTACTTCTTTGCTAAGAAATGTAGAACAGATAAGAAAAAATGAGATAAAAAAATTGGGGAAGAATAGCCCAGATTTAATAAAAAATGGCAATGTTCAAATGACATTTGAAATATATACAAACTATGATTTTTAATACACAAAATCACATGTAACTATTTCAATTATAAAAATCATACGTAAAGCTTTATTAAATATACTCAAACAATTGATATCCCCTAAAAAAAGGCTTAGGTCTGCTATCAACACTGAACTATGAGAGGAGGATCTGATACTAAACATTGTGTAGCTAAAAATATGGAAGGCCAGATGTTATGCATCCCAGGCATTACAAGGAGCTTTGTGGCAGAAATATTATACTTGAAGCTTTAATGATATTTGACAACATCTACAAAGTAAGTGATATACCCAGTATCTATAATACAGTGATGTGATTCTGGTTGTAGGAAGAAAAATAAAAACATGATTAACAATTATATGACTGCCAATCATGACTGTTAACTCAGATTAATGCTAAAAAACACAAGAGAAATGATCTGATTATCTAATGTTGATTGTTCAGCACTGCCTACCAGATAAGTGGAACATAATGTTTGACAACTGTTTTAAGTCTTTAATGCTCTGTTGGTGACAGACACACCGGATTATCTCTTGACACAGAAAGGTAGACTGGGATAATTGGCCTTCATGAAATAATATACTAGAGATTAGTTTTGTAGACAATCAACTTTGGAAAGAGTATTACATTTCTTATATTTTCAAGAGCAATTAAAGCCAAATGCCTCTAAAGTCAAATGCCAAGAGTAGTAATCTACTCAGATGCTACTATAGAAACTTTGGGCATCTAACTATGAGCTACAAACTACAGAACCATGGTTTATGCCAAGTAAATAATGCAGAGTTAACCTGAAAGTTTATAATATTAACTGAAGGGATGTTGTCAATTAATACAACTCAGTAAGAAAAAGTCAAGTTCTGAAAGAATTTATAAAGGTAATTCCTGGTTTACTAATACTATCAGTGCAAATAGTGCATGATAGTCTACAGCTCTCTCATGGGCTGACACTGCCCATTATCACCCAATTCAGAATAGCAAGTGGATGTCTGGTAAAGAGATATGTTTTTCCTTATGCTGTTGCATAAGGAAAGCAATTATAATTGCATAAGAAAGCAATAATCACTATTTAACATACCTCTGGCCCCAAAAGAGATAGTGGTTTTGTATATTAGAATTTTCCAATGTTTTCCTCTGGTAAAATATGCTATAATCAGTGGTTTATACCAAATGTAATTACTAGTTCCATACCTTAGCAATATGATGACTTTATTTATTGCACAGCAGTTCAACCTAGATAGCTTTTCTGTTTTTTTCATAATTTCATGATTTTTTAATTTTTAAATTATTTTTGCATTAAAATGCTCCTTCTATCCAAATCATATTTTTATACTTATTCTTTGTATGTCATCATTCCTCCTTTTTCTGGTACCATGTTATAAATTGTATTGCCTTTTAAAATTTTGACTCTTTAAACCTCTTTTTAATTTTTAAAATTTTTATTTATTTATTTTTGAGAGATAGAGAAAGCATGAGCAGGAGAGGGGCAGGGAGAGTGAGAGAGAGAGAGAATCCCAAGCACGCTCTGTGCTGACAGTGCAGAGCTGGATGCAGGGCTTGATCTTACAAACTGTGAGATCATGACCTGAGCCAAAATCAAAAGTTGGATGCTTAACGGAATAAGCCACCCAGGTGCCCCATTTATAGCTCTTTTTAAAGCCCTACAAATGCAAACTGGTGCAGCCACTATGGAAAACAGTATGGAGGTTCTTCAAAAAGCTAAAAACAGAAGTACCCTATGATCCAGCAATTGCAATACTAGGCATTTACCCAAAGGATTCAAAAATGCTTATTCAAAGTGGCACATGCACCCCAATGTATATAGCATCATTACCAACAATAGCCAAAATATGGAAAGGGCCCAAATGTCAAAGACTGATGAATGGATAAAGAAGAAGTGGTATACATATACAATGGAATATCACTTAGCCATCAAAAAGACTGAAATCTTTCTATTTGCAATGACGTGGATGGAGCTAGAGTGTATTATGCTAAGCAAAAGATGTCAATCAGAGAAAGACAAATATCACATGATTTCACTCATATGTGGAATTTAAGAAACAAAACAGATGAATATAGGGGAAGGGAAAGAAAAGAGAGAGGGAAACAAAGCATAAGAGACTCAACTACAGAGAACAAACTGAAGGTTAATAGAGGGTAGGTGCATGGGGGATCTGCTAAATGAGTGATGGGTATTAAGGAGGGCACTTGCGTTGAGCACTTGGTGTTATTTGTAAGTGATGAATAAATTCTATTCCTGAAACCAATGTTACACCATATGCTAACCAACTAGAATTTAAGTAAAAATTTGAAAAAAAAGACAAATAAAACTGATTTATTGGACAGTCTAAATTCAGTGATATATCAATATGGAATAATTGTTTTGTCACTATCTTCAGCTGTGCTTTTTTTAAGTCCCACTACAGCATACTTGGCAGATCTCATTTATTATTATCTACATATATGTATAAAATACAGTGATAAAATGTAATCTTATTTAAACTTCAAACATGTATTTTTCTTATCATCCCAGTGGCAGATAATGACTGGACACGGGGAAATAATATGGTCTGTGTTTTCAATATTTCTCCACTTAGTCATATTTTCTCTTTGGGTTTTGACTCAAAGTCATTAAGAGAAAGTGGAGGGAAAAGTGGGAGGGCAGGGGGACTCTTCTTACTCTACTCCTTCAAGCTGGTATTGCTGTAGGTCTTGCCTGACTGTCCAAGCCCAAATTACTACTCTTTCACCAGCAATAGGGCTTTCACTGTATAGAGATGTCTTCTGATATAACCTCCTCTGGCTCTTGAGGCTTCCTTATGGAAGATGCCACCTTCTGTACTCAAGCCTAGTCTGCTTCCTTATTGTGCACTTGGACTTTCAGGGAAAGAAAATATTTTTACCAAGTAAAATAGCTCTTTCTAATGAATTCTGTCCCTCCTCTTTCATGTGTTCCTTTGTCTTATTATCTTCTACAAAAAAAAGGCATGTAATGCAGATTAGCAAATCACTTGATTCAGCAGGGCTCAACCAGGAAATTATATTTCATCTCCTCTTTTTGCAGGTACTTCCAAACTCTGTTTCTAAAACCTCTTGTAGTCTCCTCACAAAGTTTAAGGGAATATTAACTTTTACTCCCTGTGGAAAAAGAACCTTTCATCATGAACACTTTCCTTCTGAAAACTACAAGTTTATCCACTCAATTATTCAAGTGTTATCTTCTGCATGTGCAGTGGTGGAACAAAGTAATGGTTGTGGTTGCAGGGTCATTCTGCTGTTACTAATTGTATCCTATTAGGATATATCTATTAGTGATCTCTAGAATGTGAATCTCCCCTCCCCCTATTTTCGGCTTAGTGATAATTGCAATAAAACAGTAAACATCTTGCTAAACATCCAGTTACATAAAAATTGTCAGATTAGCTACAGCTTTAAGCCATTACCTTTGAAGAAGCACCTCTTTGCTTTCTAGTAGTGTAAAGGGTATTATTAATCGTTGTCTAAAATTATTGTCTCCTTTCCTCAAAATTCACTAGGCATACCATGTTACTTAAACCAGTTTTTGTAAGTAGCTAATGACCTTATTTGCTAATCCAACCAGCTTGTTTGTTTTTATTTTGCTTTCTCTCTTCTCCATGACTACTCAGGCTCTGTGTTATATAATTTCCATTACAAATTAGCCAAAATTCTGATTTCTTTTGACTAGTCTGTCTATTTGTTACATTCACTTCGCTGCATACCATCATAGGCATGGGTGAGCACAGGTGTCTATTCTTTTTGTGCTCACATCATAGAAGCAAAGTATCATTTGCAAAAAGAACATGGCAAATTGATCTCAATATACTTTTGAAGCCAGGAATTTCAACCAGATCCTAGAAACTGCAACTAAATTTTCCATTCTCATAATGCACCTTGAAACCTTTCCACTCGACTGATTTTCCCTGTAAAGATATTGCAACTAGTAGCTATGAAAAAAATCCACTCGTTTATAGGATATCAAACATTAAACTGAATATTATAATCCTATTCCCTCATTCTCACTTAAGGAATTGTTGTCACTGGTGGTATCTATTTTCTCAATTCATATGTACTTCTCAACACATTGCAAACCGCATTAAGATTTTTTCCCTGTTTAATCAGAGAAATCAAATGACACCATCTCATTCTTTTTTTGTTTTCCATAACCTTGATACTTTGGAAGAGTATTGGTCAGATAATTTCTAAGATGTTATTTGTTTGGTGTCTTCTCATGATTAAACTGGAGCTACAGGCTTTTAGAAAAAAAGTACTGGAAAGGTGTATTTTCCTTTTCTTATCATATCAAGGGATGATGTCAACATGATCTACCACTAATGATGCTTACTTTGATCGTTTGAATAAAATGGTGTCTGCCCAATTCGTCCACTGTTAAATTACCATTTTCCCTTTCGATACTCTATTCTTTGGAAATGCATTACTACACCTGGCCCATGCTCATAGTATGGAGGAATGGCTTTATCTCTACTTGGAAGAGGTGGAGCTGCCTACATTTATTATCTGGAAAAGTTCTGTATGGAAGATTTGTCCCTACTGTTTTCTACTAATTGTATCTCCCATATATCTCTATTTTGTACAGATTTCTACATCTCCACTATTAAACATCTTGTCTGCAGTACCATTATCTCTCAACTGGATTATCTTGCTGTTTTCACCAACCTATCCGCTGTAATCTGTGTAAAACCTTCAATACCTTCTCATTATGAAGGTTACAACTGCTGTTTGGTTGGACCTCTACTAATCTTCCTAGCCATAACGTGCCCTGTGATTCTCATTTCTCTCTCTCTTCTAGTTATGTTGCCTTTTCATGAGTTCACCTACTTATTATCCACCCTCTTGCAAATAGTTACACATGTTGGCAGGAAACCCTTTCCTGGTATTCTTAATTCAGAAAACCTTAGCAGTAATATTTCTCCCTCACAGCATTTGCCATCGTTGCAATGGCAGCAGATTTTTGCTTTGATGATAATTTAATCAATATAGGACCCACAAACACAAGAACTAGTATCTCTTTTCCTCCAACATTTTCTTTCTAACATGAAAATTAGACATATTAGTTTGGTGATATTCTATAAGTTTTGGTTGAATCAATTTAATAAATCAATTAATTAATTAATTAAATTAAGATGACCTAATATTTAGGTCAAGCTTATTTAGGGATTATTACCTACGGAGTATCAGGGAAGGGTAAAGTAAATGTTAAGACAGTGAATTGACACTCTAATAAAGTTTATATCTTCACTGCTTTTTATCCCCATTCCTCAATCCCTGACTATTTAACACCTTACCTTTTTTTCTGCTTTTATAACTCTTATAATATTCCAAGTTCATCATTTGCATGCCATTTAGATTACTTCATATTACTGGACTTTGTCTCATCATTGTCTCATGAAACTAGAAATTCATGTTTCTTCTCTATTTGTTTCTTCATATCCTGATTGTCTTTTCTGGATTGTTGGGGTTGCAAGTTACAGAAATCAACTTTAAGTCACTACATATAAAATAAAGATATCTTATTTTACCTTATTTTTGATGAAAAATATAAATATAAAATTATAAGCACATTGTGAAGTGATTACTGAAATTGAGTTAATTAACAATCCATCACCTTAGTTATTTATTTCTGTATGCATGTGGTGAGAACACTTAAGGTCTACTCTCTCAGTAAATTTTAAGTACATAATACAGTACTATTAACTATAAGCACTGTGTTGAAATGAGATATCTAGAACGTACTTATCTTGTAGCTAAAGGGTTAATATACATTGTGGAGTTCAATGACACATTAGGGATGAATGCAAGAATCTAGAGTAGATGGCTTTCAAAACCTCTACAATTACTTCCATAAGTCTTATCTGCCTCTCTCTGTTCATATCCTTTACTACTCTTTCTCAGCAAATCCCACCGCATACATGTTTTGTATTGATGGATGTTTTGCATCCATCAATCTCTCTGTCTTTAATAACTATGGGTGAAAGACTCTGTATATCTTAATTAGTTTGTTGACCTAAAAGAGACTCTGCCAAGCAGTGTGTTAACATTAAATACATAATGGAGTTCTTTACATTACTCCACACCCGGAAAAACAAATAAACCAGTGAAGAAATGGGCAGAAGACATAAATAGACACTTTTCTAAAGAAGACATCCAGATGGCCAACAGGTACATGAAAAGATGCTCAACATCACTCCTCATCAGGGAAATACAAATCAAAACCACACTGAGATACCACTTCATGCCGGTCAGAGTGGCTAAAATGAACATATCAGGTGACTATAGATGCTGGCGAGGATGTGGAGAAACGGGAACCCTCTTACACTGTTGGTGGGAATGCAAACTGGTGCAGCCACTCTGGAAAACAGTGTGGAGGTTCCTCAAAAAATTAAAAATAGATCTACCCTATGATCCAGCAATAGCACTGCTAGGAATTTACCCAAGGGATACAGGAGTGCTGATGCATAGGGACACTTGTACCCCAATGTTTGTAGCAGCACTTTCAACAATAGCCAAATTATGAAAAGAACCTAAATATCCATCAACTGTCGAATGAATAAAGAAGATTTGGTTTGTATATACAATGGAATACTACTTGGCAATGAGAAAGAATGAAATCTGGCCATTTGTAGTAACGTGGATGGAACTGAAGAGTGTTATGCTAAGTGAAATAAGTCAGGCAGAGAAAGACAGATATTTTCACTCATATGTTGATCCTGAGAAACTTAACAGAACACCAGGAGGGAGGGGAAGGGGAAAAAAAAGTTACAGAGAAGGAAGGAGGCAAACCATAAGAGACTGTTAAATACTGAGAACAAACTGAAGTTTGATGAGGGTGGGGGAGAGGGGAAAGTGGGTGATGGGCATTGAGGAGGACATCTCAATGAACACTGGGTATTGTATGGACACCAATTTGACAATAAATTACATATGAAAATACATACATACATACATACTGGAAACTGTACTTGAAAATTCCCTAAGAAGACAAAACCATTTTAGCTGTGTAAGAAAAACTAAATCTAACCTATTTCAAGAATATAAATAAGACTTCACTTAGGTTACTTCTTGTAAATGCCTCTGATAATCATAAAAGAAACTTAAGTTTCACCTTCTTAAAAATGATATAAGATAATCTTGTTTAACCAAATACCTGCCACCTAGAAACCTCTATTGTAATAGCCAAGTATTGTAAAGATTAAACAACTTCTTCATTTTCACTTTATAAACCATTCTGTAACTTCAGGTCTCTGAGTTTCATACCACTTTTAAATTAGAAAACTCCAAGTTCACGAGCAATTCTCATATATACAATAAGGTCATACTGAATACTATTTATTGATCTGATGGTTTTAATTTTTCTGTTTCTGGATTTTTGAAAGAGGTTTGAAAGATATATCGACAAGTAATTCTTAGGTGATTAAAAATGTTGATGATAAATCTTTTGATTCCAATGAAAGTTATTTAAAATTCTACCTGAAACTCAACATTTCTGGATAACTTTATCACCTCAACTATAGTATGAAGTGGAAACTTTCTTCACAGAGTTGTAGATAGTATTAAATATGGTATCCTATATAATATGGAGATATACTCACCATATATTATATATTTACATTAGGCAGTTTTTGGAACGGTATTTTGAATATTAAATTGTTTTAAAAATATGACAGAAAAATTTTATAAGGAACTGAAGTTATTTGCCCATGAGGTGGAAAAATAAATAAATATGAAAAATTGAACTAATTAAAAAGCAAGGTATGTTACAAGTGATTGTTATGGTCTCAAAGATAATACGCTAAAGACTATTAACTTCACAATTCAAATTTCAAAATAAAACTGAGGTTTTAGAAGATGAATATTTTTCAATTTGACACATCAGAAATATAATTTTCATATTCAATGTAATGAATAACTTACATTGTAATGCATATTCCTTTGAATTCATGTTTGTGTGATCTAGTCTTTCCCTGGTAAGAACTTTCATTGACAGAGCTATCCTTTAAACTTTTAAAAGCAAAGCATAACACTCATATTTTTATGGACCCTTTTGTCAATAAGCATATATACAACCATTGCTAAACCAGGCTATTTTCCCTAAGGTACTATTTCTCCACACTTTGTATTGATTTTGGGTATGTCCTACAATGAACTGGAACAGAAAAGCAAATGCACTCTTACACAAGTGAGCTTGTAGTGTTACACAAATTGCTTGGAAAATATCCATTAGCAAGAATATTTCAAAAGAAAGCTTCATGTTCACAGTTCTAAATCTTTAAAGAGTCTCTGAGACAGTATCTGGTAAATTGCAAGTCGAAAAATGGAAAGGGTAGAAATTGAGATTTCAAGGAGGTTTCAGCAAATGGACACTTAAGAAATTGCACTGGGACACAGAGATATTATTGTGGCAAAAAAAGGATAAAATTACTGTTAGTAAAAATTTCCAAAAGGCATACGCATACTATATTTCCACCTGTCTGTCTTGTATTCAATATGGGATAGTTTAGTACCTCCTTTATGTGTCTTAAAACTTCTTTTGGGGCACCTGGGTGGCTCAGTCTTTTGAGCATCTGACTTCGGCTCAGGTCGTGATCTCAGGGTTCATGGGTTCAAGCCCCATGTCGGGCTTCGTGCTGACAGCATGGAGCCTGCTTCAGATTCTCTTTCTCTCTCTGTCTCTCTGTCTCTCTGTCTCTCTCTCTCAAAAATAAACATTACAAAAAACTTCTTTCAGATATTAATTTTAATGATAATAATTATGATGATGATAATGATGATGCCAGCAGACTAAGGAGGTCTAATGAAGTCAGTTCCTCAGATTTTGGATTGTTCAATATGCCTCTCTAACATAACACTTTCATCTATTTAGTTCTGTTTAGCAACACTGAAGCTTAATCTAGAATCCAAAATTTAATGTAAATATTAAATAAACAACTGTTTGGCATTCATCTAGATACTTGACAGACACACAGCACAATTTTTTTTACTTGTAGTTTATTGTCAAAAATAAATCTAAAAATGGTGAAGCCTAATTTTTTTAAATTTTTTAATGTTATTTATTTTTGCGAGAGACAGAGTGTGGGGAGGAAAGGGCAGAGAGAGAGAAAGAGACACAGAGTCCAAAGCAGGCTCCAGGCTCTGAGCTGTCAGCAAAGAGCCCAACACTGGGCTCAAACCCAACACCTAGGAATTCATGACCTGACCTGATGTTGGATGTTCAACCGACTGAGCCACCCAAGCATCCCCAAAGCCCAATGTTTTACAAGATTCTGTGACATGTAAAAATATATGAAGATGGGTTTCCAACTCAAGTGAAATATTATACTTAAATAAAATAATAATACATGCATCAATCAATAAATGTAATGGGGAAAAACAAAAAGCAAAACCCTAAAATAAAAATTTCCATGAGGTATCATCAAAATGACATTGGCCACTTCTTTTATATTTTCTCATTTTTGTACAGAATTTATGTTTTTTTTCTTAATTTATTTGGCTTTTGTGAAACTAGGTACAACAGGGTGTATATCAGAATGTGTGACAAATCTTTTACTTTATTTCATGACCATTTATGTTCTATATGATAAAAATCTAAAAAGTTGACTAGAAACCACTTTTCCTATGAGAATAATATCATATTATTTGCATGTAAAATTAATAGTATGTTGAGTAAAGTTGAGGGTTTAGAGGATTTTAGAAGAAGTACATTTTTCTCATAAAAAAACCTATACAATTATCATGTAAAATATTATCTGATGATAGACTCACAAATTTCCACTGAGATATCAACATAGAAAATTAAACCTCATTACTGTGACAAAGTACTTAGTATACAATCTAATACTATACAATCTAATCTAGAATCTAAATTAATGACCTCCTTGTACACAGCCAATGGAGTCATATTGCAAATAGTGCCCAATGCCTTGCACACCCTCTCAATAAGAGGAAATGATAAGTTTATAAGTAAACAGGGAAGAAACTTTGGCCCTCCTAAACTGTCTACTTCAGAAACAGATCCACAGTATTCATCAGGCACAAAACTCTGTATAGAAATAGCAGGGCTATTGGTCATTGTTAATTATTTCTACAAATGGACTGCACAAACATTGGGTAAGAAGATGACCAACCTACATCATGTAAGGTATAGTCCTGACAGACAAATACTAGCAATATAATTTTTTCTTTAGATGATAGAAATCAAGTACATATTTTTTCATTAAGCTATTGACCTTTGATAATTCTAGACTTTAAATTTCCTTTCCTAAAATCATCTAAATAATATTAGTCTGGTATTCATCTTTCTTGATCTCAGGAACTCAGAATTTCTCCCATGTATATGTGGGGGTCTGTAAGCCATGTTCACGGGCATCACAAGCCGTACTGCATGCCTGCTTGCCACCTTATTCAGTGAATTCACACTTGATGGCTGCAACTCCCCTGTGTATTTCATAAAGATCATAGCACTGGTGACTTATAAGCTGCTTTATAAGCAGGTGACTTATAGGACTGGTGACTTATAAGCCGCTTTATCTCTCCCTAAAGCTTGTCATAGCATTCATAGGCATTCTTTCAGTCTCCAAAGCACATCTTATACGAAATTGTAATATTTTCAAAGCTTTGTTAAAATTTTGTGATAACAGAATTACTGGTGAGAGCAAATGATTAGTGCAGTTATGATACTGACTGACACCTGTCACATAGGTCAACTATCTCTCTAGACTTTCCTTCACCCTTCCATTTCCCTAGCCTTTGCTGGCAGCATCATCCTTACCCATATATTTCCTATCTAAAGTTCTGGCCCCAAATCCTAGGAACACCAAGAAGAAAGGGAAACAACTTATGTCTTCCCAATCTCACAACCAAACTCCTCAATTAACAAACATATGGTCAGATAGGCTTTTCTCCTAAAAAGAGAAAAAAAAAACACATGTGGGTTGATTTTTTTTATTTTATTTTTTATCTTTCTATTGACTGGATTTTTTCTGACCCAGAAAATAAATTTTAGTTTGCATATGAGAAAGATTCATTAAAGAAGTTTGCTTCTCTCACATTGTTTTTCTCAATCCCCTAAAAAGCATAATACTTCCTTAAAGATGAAATTAGTTTTTATCTTTTAATAACCAATAAATTTGCTAGCACTTTATTTATTTTTTTAATGTCCATTTACTGTTTATTTTAGAGAGAGGGAGAGAGAGAATAGGGAGGGCCAGAGACAGAGGGAAACAGAGAATCCTCAACAGACTCCACACTGTCATTGCAGAGCCCAACATGGGGCTGGAATTCACGAACCATGAGTTCATGACCTGAGTGGAAACCAAGAGACATGCTTAACCAACTGAGCCACCCCGGAGCCCCTGCTAGCATTTTAAAAGTAATAAATGCATTTGTCCACACATCTAAATATAAGTATTTCAAAAAGGGAAGAACCAAATATCAGCCAGAACATCAGTTAGAGTTCTCTTCAGTAGAATTTTTATAATAACTTAACAAGCTCCACTCTTGGCTTAACTTGACCTCAGCATTAGGCTGGTACCCTAATGATGATGACTGTCTCAAAGGAGTTAGCTGTGACAGCCTGGTATCCTCCCTTGTTAGCCTAATAGTGCTATAAACCTGTGGACTAGAAGAGGAGAAGTGGGTTATTATTCAGATCATTTGGTCATTTAAGGTGTCTATGAAGAAGTAAGCTTTGAATTTTGCCTAAAGATTAAAAAAATATACATATATCTATTTAAAAGACATTGCAGAAAAGCCTCAGCCTAATGAAAATCACATGAAAACTCACTAAAGCCGGAAGACCTTTCTATGCTAACATAGAAAACTGAAAAAAACACTAAAATACTTGAGAAGTAAGAGTGAAGGTAGGATCATTTTTTGTTTGGAGACGATGGGAGGTTGTGCAGTGCTTTGTCGTTTATGATGAAGTATTTGGATTTTATTCATGTAGAAAGAAAGTTGTACAAGTTTTAATAAGGGACATGATTTTATTTACATTTTTCAAAACATCACTCTGGCTGCTGTGAAGGAGGAATGATCCTAGGGATTCTTCAACAGAAACATTTACACTGTTATGCATAAGACACAATAAAATATTGGGTCAAGAAGATGGAAATAAATATGGAGAAGACATTTTGAAGGTAAGGCTTACATGACTTCTCGATAGCCCTTATATTTGTATGAAAAAATAGAGGAATCAATGATGATTCCCCAATTTGCAAACTGTAGAAAGCTACATATGTAAATCAATACATATACATAAATATACATAAATACATTTATACATATATATGTGTATATATGTGTGTATATGTATATATGTGTATATATATATTTGGGTGATGGAAACATATAGATGCCATTTAATGTCATGGAAATTGAGGCTACCTAGAGAGTTCTAATCCATCTTTAATGAAAATCTAATGCCTTTTTTACTTTATGAACTTCAAAATCTAATGATGAACCAATGAACACATGATAGCATATAAACTATTTTGCTATGTATTTCATCCATTAGTTTGAATGAACACACTGAATGTTTTCCAATGCTGTATCAACACAAACTTAATTATGCTAAGTGTTTCTCATCTGGGAATCAAACAATTCCCTATTTGAGAATAGCACTGTAACTCTCCAGATACTCTTGACTTCCCTCGCTCTCACTGTAAGTTTGAACATCTAATTCGTCAACACAACATGTAATCTACCTTTGGAATGTTTTATAAATGGACTAATTCTTTTCACTTCCTTTACTATCACCTTGGTCAAAGCTACAGTTAATTCTCATCTGCACTGTTGTAGTTTCCTGAGAGGTCTCCCTGTTTCCACTCTTGCCATTTTCCAGTCTACTCACAAGACAAAAGCCTAATTGATCCTACTATATAAATCCTCTACTCAAAATTTTTTAGACATTAAAATGCAAAGTTTTTATAATCATCTACAAAAGTCTTCCCTGATTTTATGTTGACCCTACCTCCTCTAACCTTCCCCTTCTTGCATTATACTTCATATTAGCCTTTTTCTCCCATACCAGTCATTTTCTTGCCTTAAAGTCTGTGAAAACTGAGTTCTTCACCCTAAATACTATTTCCCAGATATACATATGTCTCACTACATACCACTAGATATCTATATGTTTCATAACTGTATATTTTCACTGAGATGACTCCACATCTTTGTTCAACTGCCATCTTCATAGTGAGGTCCTCTGGGGGGTGCAAATTACACTAATACCCTGTCTCTCCTTTTCACATAACTATTGACATCAAAACTTACTTATTTGGATTGTCTTCATTCTCCACCCAGTTATGTGTAGGTTACATGAGGGCCAATATTTATTTGTTGTTTTGCTATTGGATGTAAGCCTGGATAGAGTGCCTAACACATAAAAGGAAACATTTTGAATAAATTACTGAAATAGAGATTTTACAAATTTGCCATTTTTTCATAACTGGATATTATTTTAATAGCAAAAGTTGAGATAGATTAAAAATTAATAACAATTTTCAAAAGTGGGATAATGCAAATAAGGATAGATTAAAGAAAGAGTAGTGTACCATGAAAAACTCTTGAAATATTTCTAGTAAATAATAATAATAATGCAGATAAAATCATCATTTGGTTACTATGTATCTAGTGTTGCAGTAGCGACTTTGTGCATTCTTTTAGGTTAAATGGCTGCCTCTATATCCATAGTGAATGAGCTATGTAACTGGAACTTTTTGCTGTTATCTGATTTTAGAATCTAAGTTAGTAACCACTATCTCTTCATGCCTCATATTTAAGAAGTTGTTTTTAACTCTGGTTCTAAATTAAGATCAACATTGAGGCTTCTTAAAAAATCGTGTAGCTCATTTTTATCCTCAAAATATGAAATCTCAATCCTCAGGGGCGATAAACAGAAGTCTTTTTTAAATAAACAAGTAACAGAAGTTTCCAAGTGAAACTGCTATGTAGTCAATGTTAGGAACCATGACTACACAGCATCAAAAAATAATTCAGCCAGAAAATAAACCATCTAGAAAAATGTTTTATTCATTGGAAAGTGAAGAAACTAAAGGAAACAGGAAACAAAAGAAAAAAAATATTGCCATCAGATAGACATATAATCCACAAAAAGTTCTGAAAGATCAAACTAATTTCTAATAAAATATTAGGCAGGAGATAGGATATTAAAATCAACAACCATGCAAACAATTTGCATCATAACAGTAACAATTCTCCAAATAATTATTTTTAAAAATGGGTAACATACACGTTCCATGAAAATTTGCCAAAACTTTTTTTATATGATAGAATGTACAACATGAGTTTAAAATGTTATAAGCATGAATAGCTATTTTTATAACCTGTTCCTATTACCAAGGAACAATAACAACAAAAACTAAACAAGGTAATCCCTGCAGCAAAGGAGTATTCATTCTATCAACACAGTTTACTTAGGCACCTATATTCCACAGGTTCAGGAAAGGTGAAATATGTATAAAACACTAACCTGCACTAAAAAATTAAACACTAGAGGGAAGAGAAATAGTCTGTAGAAAATTAATATTAAATAATCTATGATAAATGATAGAAGGACCAATTGAATCAGATATGAAAGAAGGACAAAGAAGTTAAGTGAAGTTCATATAGTACAGAGGTTAAATAAATAACATTTTGAATCACATAGATCTGATTTTTTTTTCTCTCAGCTTATACTTTGGTAAGTCAGGTAGATGCTCACCAATATTCAAGCTTCCTTTATTTACACTTAATATAGCCAAGTTTTAAATGGATACATCTACTACTGATTTGATGTTATACCTTCCAGCTGATTTGTTCCATGGTGTGACTAACTTCTGCCCAATGAGATGCAAGATGAGATAATGTAAGCCTCTTTTGGTGCATAGCCTGAAAACGGAAGTTGAGCATTACACAGCCTTGTCTTCTTCCCAATGTCAAGGAAAAGAAATAGCTACGTTGGTTCCAGAAATAGAAACCATATATGATAAAAGCACATTGGTTCTACCTCTGATAGCCAATTACCTTTGAACTGCTATGGGAGACAGAGATACATTTTTACCTTGCTTGAATCATTGTATCTCTATTTGTCTTTGTGTGTGTGTGTATGCGTGTGCGTGTGTGCAGCATTAATAGTTCTCTAGGTAATTCATAAACTGACAAGTTGTATGAAATTACTCAAGTGTATATATGTGATGATAGGATTTGGAGGATTAAGTGAAAAAATATATGTTTATAATACCTAGTAATCCATAATATTAAAAGGGAAAATGTAAAGGAAAAAAGCTGGATTTATCTCCAATTTTTAGTCATTATAAACTTTATACGTAATCTTGTCAGTTTATAGTAAGGAATGCTCAAATACATATTTTAAAAAAACACAGTCTAGAGCCACTGAATTAAGGCCTGCTTATTGTTTTCTTTCCTTATATTACACTTTGACAAGTATACATTTAAAATCCATACATTATTTCTTACTTAAATCAGATTCCATAAAACCTTTATTTTTATCAATGCAAGCCATTTAAATATGGTATTCCATTTTTTCTTTTAGCTTATTTTAAAATATCTGTAGGTAATAATGTAGTAGGGGCATCTGGGTGGCTCAGTCATTTAAGTGTCAGACTCTCGACTTTGGTCCAGGTTGTGATCTCACAGTGGTTCGTGAGTTAGAGCCCCACATGGGCTCTGAGCTGACAGTGTGGACCTGCTTGGGATTCTGTCTCCCTCTCTCTCTGCCCCCCCCCCACTTGTTCTCTCTCTCTCTCTCTCTCTCTCTGTCTGTCTCTGTCTCTTTCTCTCTGTCTCTCTCAAAATAAATAAAAATGAACAACAAAAAAGGATGCAGTAAATTTTAAGTTTGTTTTCCAGCCCCTAATTTATCCTATATAAACTGGTATATAATGTCATTGAAATTAAGCATCTTTTAAATCTAAGTTAATGTTTATTCCTTTTATTTGAAATCTGAACTGAAAATGTAAATTTTTAAGTGAAAAATTTTTAAAGTTTGAAGTATCTACAAAGACTGTCCCTATAACCTTTTAATTTGACAAAAATATCATCTAGAAATTCTGACTACATCATCTTCTTATATTATGGAATGTGCTCTTGGTGTTCTGCCTTCTACCTCAATCAATCTCTCTCTACCTTACTAGGTTATAATTACTATGAGGGGTATGTTGTATGTGCTAACAAGAAGTTACCCATCCTCCTAAGTCCATGGTATTTCAGTTTTTAAATTCTAAGTATGGTTACTTTCATTTACTGTAGAAATGTACAGACATTATCACACCACTACACTAGACTCTATAGGGGGAGATGCAACAAGTTATACAACTTTTCCTTGCCCCACACCAAACACATTTGTAAACACTCAACTATTTCCTAAAATGATAAAAATATGAATGAAACTAATAAGAAGTACCTAACCCATGGGAGTAGGAGAGGGAGTGGTGGTATTAATACAGGAACCATTAGATGATGATCATGATATCTGAAGGGTATCTCACAAAGCAATTTCCTAAAGAGGAGCTGTGCCTAACTGAAACATTCCTGAAATTAAATGCAAGTTAAAATCCGAGTTACAGGGAAAAAAAACATATATTAGACTGTGTCACTGAGAATTGTATACTGGTATTTGAATAATAAAGATTTGTGAGGTGCCTGGGTGGCTCAGTTGGTTCAGCGTCCAACTCTTGATTTTAGCTCAGGTCATGATCTCAGGGTCTTCGGATAGAGTTCTGCATCAACTCCGTCCTGGGTGTGGAGAGAACTTAAGATTATTTCTCTCCCTTTCCCTCTGCCCCTCCCCAGGACTTGTCCTCGCTCTCTCAGAACAAAAAATTTTAAATGCATATTTGCAAAATATTGACACATTTAAAATCTCTTTACACACTTTGTCCTTGTTTATTTTTATTTATTTATATATTTATATATATATTTATTATATATTTTATTTATTTATATATTTTAACTTTTTGAGAGAGAGAGTGTGTGAGCAGGAGAGAGGGGCATACAGCGACAGAGAATCCCAAGCAGGCTCCATGAGCATGACCTGAACTGAAATCAGGAGTTGGATGCACAATCATCTGAGCCACCCAGGCGCCCCTTGTTCTCTCTCTTTTAATATATATCTTTAGTTTTATCACTTATTATAAGCCAGCTCAAGTCAAAGTTATTATGTGATTTTAGACCGTTTTTTGGTGGAGAACATGAAAACATGTCATGTAGATTAAAATGGCCATCATGACATTGTATTCTTTATCTAAAAAAGAAACAGATTTTAAAACACATAATTTTATTAGAGTACAACTCAGTGTCAGTTTTTCACTAAACTTCCAAAGCTATTTGCAAAAATATAGTCTAGAAAAATGTAAAATGTGTTAAGAAGCTAGATTTCTCCACAAATAGGATAATCTTAAATACAATATTTTTTCCAGAAATATCCACCATCAGTTTGGATAAGTAGTCTTCTGAGAAACCAACTGTCTCATCTGATCATCTAAGAAAATTGCATATGATTGGGATGTTAAAACCCACTGGGTATTTTTATCATTTTATACTCAAATACAACCACAGTGTAGGCTGTACTTGTTGATTTTGGTTTTAAGGTAGCTATTATATCTTTCCCCAAGTACTTCAGCCTGAAACACATAGCTTTTTCGTTTGTAAAATGTAATCATCCAAGTTTAGTGCATACACAAGCTTGCTAATGATAGTAATACAGAAACAGTGAAAATAAACAAGTACATATATGGTGGAAGTTTGGAATCTTCATTCTTTGCATTTATCTCTTTATATAGTAGAAATTAATAAGCTCAAAGCAATTTTAATGATTATCTGAAGACCAGTTTTACATGAAGTTTCAATTATCAGTGAAACTGGAGCAAAATATTCAGGGTTATGTCAGGCACCTGGGTGGCTCAGTCAGTTGAGCCTGTGACTTCAGCTCATGTCGTGATCTTGCAATTCGTGAGTTTGAGTCCCACATCAGGCTAGCTGCTGTCAGCACAGAGCCTGCTGACATCCTCTGTCCCCCTTTTTCCGTCTTATATTCTGTCATATTCAGGGTTATGTCATCCGAACTACTTTCACACTGTTACAGCCCAAAACAAAAATGTCCAGCTTCCTTCTCCATATCTACACAGTTATCCAGGGAAACTAACTTTATTAGTTGACAGGTCAATTCATCTTCTACAAATGTTACCACTGTGGATATTAGCTAAATATTTACCAGGTTGTAAAATCATACTATATGAATTTATTTTTCCCAGGAGATAGTTGAATTCTTTCCCAACCTTACATACTGTCCTGCACAGGGTGTTAGCACCTATGGCAAGCCAACACCTATAACAGGAAACATAATATTACATAATGTAGAAGGAACATTGGAGATTATATATATATTCCAATTATATATATTCTAATATTCTTAATACATAACATATAATATCTTACAAAAAGAGATAGTCTCTTTGTTGGAGTCCAGGAGTCAGGAAGTAGAATATATTTTAAAGGTTTGGCTGCCTGATGGGTTTTCTCAATATATATGCTAAGTCAAGAGATAATTCTTGACTTATTTAATTTATGATATTGTGACAATTATCTAAAAACTATATGACTCACACTGACCAGAAGAGTCGCCTAGTTTATTTTACAAAACGTACAGTTAGGATTACTGAAATTAAAATAAAATCTACAGAAAAGTATCCTTCAAAACATTAATTAAATGAGTTATTGTGAAAAGGAATACATATTTGTTGACGGATAGATGGAAAGAAACCTGTATTTGTGGCTTGAACGTACCTATTCTTTAGTGTTAAAATAACACTTGCTTCCTTATAGTTTTCATGTACTGAGATGAAGTTTCTGTTTTATACTCCAAATATCTGTCATCACAATTCCAGGAGTTCAATTTTCCAAGCCTTTTGACATATATGTGTCATATATATGTCATATATATATATATATGTGTGTGTGTGTGTGTGTGTGTGTATATACATATATATATACACATATATATATTGACATATATATTGACATATATATATACACACATACACATATATGTATATATTTTAGACATATTATCAAAAAAGGAGACCATGAAATATCTTATGTTTGATAATCACTCGGGAATAATGTGATAGTGTCTGAAAGTAACTAGATTCAGTGTATTAGTGTAGTTTTTTACTGTTTATTTATTTATTTTAAGGGGTGGGGCAGAGACAGAGGAAGAGAGAGAATCCCAAGCAGGCTCTAGGCTCAGTGCAGAGCCCAATGCAGGGCTTGATCTCACGACTGTGAGATCATGACCTGAGCCGAAATCAAGAGTTGGATGCTCAAGTCAACCAGGTGCCCCTGATTCAGTATATTTTTATTGTTTTTTTTATTATCTAAATTTTTATTTAAAAATATAAGAAAATAGACTTATGACTTCTGCTTTCAGTTCCAACATTAAAAGAGCTTGGAAGTCACCATTTCCATCCTTACACCAAGGAAAAGCTGAACTAAAAATGGAAAATCTTTCTTGTGCATATCAGAGAACTGAGGTTACAGGTAAATCTCAAATGCTTAACAGACAGAATTCTAATGAGTCAAAGCCAAGATCTGCTTACTTGGAGCAGAAGCAGCTGGAGACATTAATTGGCAATAACACTGATATGATAATATTATTGAAATGGTGCATGCTCATCGTGGACTAATCTGAGAGTGAGAAATTATAGGGGACCACAGCATAAGGGAGGCTCCTACACTTTCTAAAATTTTTCTTCCAGAACCCAACCAGGTTCTCAGGGTGGGGATCCAAGGAAGATCCAAATTCAAGTGTAAACAAAGTTTGAAGAGAAAGCAGGTATCAGAACCAGAGTCATATATTACACAGTTATTGTCTTATTAGGAAAGGAATTTAAAATAATATGTTAAGTGCTTGAATATAAAAAGTAGATGATATACAAGAACTGATGGGTAGTGCAAGCAAAAAGGTAAACCCTAAGAAAGAATCAGTATAAAATTCCAAATATCAAAAGCAATATAAGAGAAATAAAGATGGATTTTTATTGGCTCATGAGCAGCCTGGACTTAAAACGGAATAATATAAAATGTTGAATTAAAAGAAGAGAAGACAGATATGATGAATAAAAATAATGCAAAGAACAAATGCAATAAACATAAAACAGAAACAAACATGGTAGATATTAATTCACAACTATCAATAAACAATTTTCATGTGAATGATCCAAATGTACCAGTTAAAAAACAAAGACTGTCAAGGTGGATAAAACACAAGAATGTAATTCTATATTGTGTATAATGAACATACTTTATATATAAAAACACAGATATGTTAAAATTGAGAGACACAGAAATATGTATCATGTAATGGAAGATTACATAATGATAAAGGATCCAATTCTCCAAGAAGACCTAACAACAATCCTAAAAGAATAAAATTCATATATAAATGCATGAAGCTATAACTGTTATAACTGCAAAGAGAAATAGACAAATCCACTATTATAGATGGGAGAGTATACTTCTACATGCTACTGTCTATAATTATATTACATTACATATTAGTTTTTATTGATATCTCTAGTTCTAACCCATTATCACATGGATCATTGTAGCTTTATCCTCTTACTTGTCTGTAACTTCCCACCTTTTCACTAAAAAACATGCTTTCCACCATTCATTACTTAAGTGTTCAATTCTAATATCTATGTATAGCAGTATCAGAATTGTTAACCCAACACCCTGTGTGGGAAATAACTTTACCAACTACAGTAAAGTGCTTTTTAACAGTTTCTTTCCCATTTAGTGTTTGCTTATTTCAGAAGTCACTTAGATGAGCATATTTTCCCATATCCTTTTCAATGAGTTTCGTTGTTTTGTCATATCCTGCATTCAACCCTGGGATCTTCAATTTTTTACTTAGTAAAAACAATGATATTCATAAAACTTAATTTTTTATGCTGTAAAATTCTATGGGTTTTGCCAAATGCATAGTTATGTTTCCACGGTTACAGTATCATACAGAATAGTTTCACTACCTTTAACATAGCCCTATGTGTCACCCATTCAACTTTACTTTCTGGCAACCTCTGATTGTTTTATAGTCTCTTTCCTTTGTATTTTCCCAAAATTATATAATTAGAATGATTTATTATATAGCTTTTCACAATAGATTCTTTTACTTTAGCAATATTTTATTTAACATTTATCCATATGTTTGCATTGTTTGATAGCTCACTTATAATTGCTGAGTAATATTCTCTTTCATATGTATACTTCAGTTAGTTTATCCATTTATCTCCATTACTTCCATATTTTGTAATTATGAACATTCATAAATGAATAGCAAAACATAAAACTACTATAAAAGTTCATGTGCAGTTTTAATTGTGTGAGCGTACAAAAGGTTTCAAATCAGTTGAGTTTACTTAGAGAGACAATTGTTGGATCATAAGATATCATAATGATTAATTACATAAAAAATCCTAAACTATCTTCTATACTGGCTGTATGTTGTGCGTTCCCTCCAGCAATGAAGGAGAGGTGCTACTGACCTGCATCCTCACCAGCAATTGATATTGTTGGTTTTTTAAGTGAGGAATCTGATTGTACTTGGTTTGGTTGTCTTGCACAGAGTAACTCACAAGGCTGCAATTAAGGTGTCAGCTGGAGAAGTGGGTCACCAGGTCCAGAACACATTCAAGGGGAGGGAATTATCCAACTGCCTGAATACCAGGAGGGGAATCACTGGAGGCCATCCTACAAGCTGTAAAATATTGAGTAATATGGACCATCACAATACCCATATGCAAAATTATGAGCAATATCTGGTTGGACATTCTACTTCATGACAGAGTGAGAAAGTAAATTAGGAGAATTTTCTGCATACTAATCTGAATACAAATACATGAATCAGTGTTTTATTTCAATGTGACCTAACATTTCTTTAATCTAAAAAAAATGCATTGTGGGGCGCCTGGGTGGCGCAGTCGGTTAAGCGTCCGACTTCAGCCAGGTCACGATCTCGCGGTCCGTGAGTTTGAGCCCCGCGTCAGGCTCTGGGCTGACTGCTCAGAGCCTGGAGCCTGTTTCCGATTCTGTGTCTCCCTCTCTCTCTGCCCCTGCCCCGTTCATGCTCTGTCTCTCTCTGTCCCAAAAATAAATAAACGTTGAAAAAAAAAATTTATAAAAAAAATGCATTGTGCTAAAATATGTAATTATAATAATGACCATTACCCTGGTGAAATTCACACCACACTCTACTAGGTGAATTTAGTTTTGTGAATTTGTGCGTATGTGTATGTGCTTCAATAAAAGGACATGACTTGGATGTGTTTACTATTGTATTCTCATTTTCTATCATGATATAAATACTCAAATATGTTGAATGATAGATTATTTTATTACTCTCCTTTGGTACAAATACTTTTGATGAATTCATAAAACACAAATATATTTTAAATGTAACTAAATACAAATATATTTTTGCAAGTTCATTTTTCCTCTAACAAGAGATGTGTCTTTTCCATGCCACGATGAGATTCCATATTTGAAAATGTTGAAAACTACTGACTTATTGGACAGTGTAAAAGTTATGGTCATTTGAATTTAAACTGTGTTTCTTGTAAAAAATATTTTGTTGTTTAAGTACAAGTTCTTTAAGACATGAGGTCATGAAAATGTTGTTCAACAGGTATCACTGTGTATGCAAAGTGAAGGCCAGAAATGTTGATAGAAGATCTCTGTTTCTGATACAAGATAGATTCTGTGACTTAAGACGTGCCTTTACTCAAATTCTATTCCTGAATCTAATATTACATTATATATTAACTAACTGGAATTTAAATAAAAACTTGGAACAACAAAAATAAATGAATAAATAAATAAGGCAAGTTGATAATGTTGTGGAATGAATCTTCAATATCTTCATCATTTTCAAGTTATCAGGGCTGGTTAATAACTCATTCCTATTTTGTTTTGTTAATAATATCCTTAGGTGTGAAAAAAGACTTCATTAAAGATTTTCTGGAGAAAAATTTTTTAAAAAGACCTGATTTTCCTCTTTGAGTCTCAGTTATCACTTGAAAATTGAGTTAATCCTATCTACCTCACAGAGTTTTTGCTGTTAGTGTTTAATGAAACACTGTATAGGAACAAAGCTCAACTGAGAACAAATAGGTCTGATTTCTCCCAAATATTCCTTATAGGTGATGTACAATCAGTAGCACTCTCTAAAATTTTTAAAATGCTCTGTAACCTTATGTGAAAAGTTGTTTATAAAATACATCAAAGTTAATTAAGACTATTTAATATTTACAGATGTTCAAAAGCAGTTACCAAACATAAATACAAAAGTAAGAGTACATATTTTAATTAAAAATTGGCTACTAAATGGACAGGAATGTATGAAAACATCTGCGAACAAAAGTTTCTATTCAAAAGAATCCACTGCAATCAGAAAGCCAACAATAGTATTATGGGTTTATGGTAGATTACAGGATAATATATAATTATTTTAAATTATAGTTAAAAATATTATCTAAAATCATGTTGTCACTACATAGTGGATGACTATTTTAAGAAGAAAATCTTTATTTAAGCAAAAAAATCATTGAAAGTGATATTAAATTAACTTGATTCAACTATTTTCTGAGAGGAAAGAAATCACATAATCTCCATTTGCTCATTTCTTACCCGTAAATGAGAGAACATGGTCATAAAACTGATAAAATTCCATATAATTCTGCATACAGAAAAAATAAATGTTTGGCCTAGAGAAAAACTATATATAATCCCACAGAAATTATATCATCCAAAGGTGATATTGCATAAAAATTTGTTCTCATAATAGAAATTATATAGACACTGGACCTACTATCTTCAAATATACTATATTTGCAATATTTAAAAATGTTTTCAAGCCACAAATATATTGAATTAAGCATAATGATTCAGTGCATTTAATTTTTTGTTCCATCAAATTTGATTATTCCATGTGTTAAGAAGTAACATTTTTAAAAAAAATTTTTTAGCGTTTATTTATTTTTGAGACAGAGAGAGACAGAGCATGAACGGGGAAGGTCAGAGGGAGGGAGACACAGAATCAGAAACAGGCTCCAGGCTCGGAGCTGTCAGCATAGAGCCCGACGCAGCCCTCACAGACCGCGAGATCGTGACCTGAGCCGAAGTCGGCCGCTCAACCGATTGAGCCACCCAGGCGTCCCGGAAGAAGTAACATTTTTTAAAGAATATAGTAATCATGTTTGGTAATTTGAAAAATTTCACCTGATATTAAATTCTGATATCAAGATGGATATACTTTATATTCTAAATCCACAATATTAATTGAATCTGAATATGAGAATATGTTAATTATGACTTGTAGAAATATCTGAGTAATTGAAAGTATGGACTTGCAGAGTAAGAGTGACTGAATATATTTAATGTTTGTTCTTAAAGCTACAATGGAAATTATACATGAGCGAGTCTGTCACTCTTGCTAATGAAATAATCATTTTTTTCAATCTGTTTTAAAGTAGTTCTAAGGGTTCAATCTTAGCTTGATTATCAGTTACTTACTTTGCATTGGAAAGGGAACGAACATCCCATATATGGAAAAAATTAAACCTAGAATACTTGGTTGGTTGAATACATACATAAAAGGTCTATAAATCAATTGTTTGATAATTCACCATCGTCATTTCACTGTCAGTTTGTGTATAGATGTAAAGTCATTTTTCATCATATTCGTGCCCTAGACAGCAAAGACATGTTTTAGACAATAGTCATGTCTCTAGTTCTCAAAATTTTTGAATATCTTCCTATAAATCCGTCTTTTTTTTAAGTTCAGACCTGTCCATATTTACATCTAATTTTTGTTTATATATCAGAAATGTTATAACTTTTGTTTTCTTAAAAGAATATGACAATATTTATCTGAAGGTAATGAAATCACTTATCTTGGAAAGCTATCTGCAACAACATGTTTATTATAGCATTATTTACTATAGCCAAGAAACTATATAGAAACAACCTAAGTGTCCATCCATAGATGAATGGATAAATAAAATGTGATTTATTTATATATACAGGAAATTTATTCAGCCATAAAAAAGGAAAAAAATCCTGACATTTACAACAACATGGATAGACCTTCAGAGCATTGTTGTAAGTGAATGAAATCAGACATAGAAAGACAAATAGTGTATGATCTTGTGGAATCTAAAAAAATATTGAACTCAATGATATAGAAAACAGATTGATGTTTGCTAAGAGTGGCAGATGGGAGGTGGGAAAAATGGGTGAAGGTGGTTAAAAGTATAAAGTTCCAGGTATAAGACAAATGAGTCCTGGTGATGTAAATAAGTTACAGCATGATGATTATAGTTACAATATTGTATTGTATATTTGAAAGTAGCCAAGGGAGTGGATCTTAAAAAATACCATCACACACAAAAAATTGTAACTATGCATGGTGATGGATGCTAACTAAGCTTATTGTGGTAATTATTTTTCAATATACATATATCACATTATTATTATTTTGTTCACCTAAAACATATAATGTTTACTATCTCAATAACAAAAAGAAATTCATAATTCTATAAACGTCAAAACTCTTCTTTGTAAAACACTATCACCCCATTATATTCATTGTGAAATTAAAAAGAAATTAAACAACTCATATTTAAAAAATTTTCCTACAATTTTAGAAAAATTGCACATGCATCATTTTTCATTTACTTATAATAATCACTGTTTTAAAAAATATTTTTATACCTTTTATTTTATTGACATTTCACCCCGTTTGAACACATAGATCTTCCAAATTTGGCGGTTTAAAAACTTTCAAAAGTTATTTTAATTTTTTAATGCTAACAACATAGTCTGGTCCTCAGTAGTTCTCTTTTCAATGAGTTTACTGACACTTGCTCTAAAACAACTGTATATATTCTCAGCATTTTTCTTGTATTAACTTATTTCATAAGTCCCAACTATTCTTTCATTTTTCAGTCTCTTTCAATTTATTTTCTTGTGTTTTTTGTTTTGTTTTGTTTTTCTCCTGGAGGACCAGGACTCATAATTGAATGCTTATTACTCATGACAACAATGATAATAATTTTGTATTATCTATTGTCCAAAATAGTTGGTATTAGGATATTTTTGTCTCATTAAAAGATAAAACTTGTACTATATAGAAACTTTATACCTTAATAGTGAATAAGATATCTCTACTTATATGTTATTAACATCTCAATCCTGAGTTCTTATTTCATGGGAATTCAACACTTTTTTTGTCAATATCATGTTATTTCCCTTGTTCCCATTTGTGACAGCATCATTTTTTAAACTCAGAACTATAATAAAGAAGCTGGATGAAGTCCTTTATTTCTTTTTATCTTAACCTCTAGGATCAAGATTAACTGTAGTAAAAATTGATGTAATCTTTATGAAAAAGTGCCTTATTAGTTGGTTGCAGGAAAGACTGCCAGACTACAAAGGAAGGAGATGTTTTCTAGCTTTAATATGTATTTAAATAAGAGAATTTCCCCAGAGTTAACTCAAAAACAGAAATTACTAAAAGCCCTTCATTCTTGAGATGCAATTATGTTGAAGTACTTAAGGTAGGAAACTATAGGATAATGGTATTCAAAAGAAATTTTGGTGTAGCATGTAGATGAGGAAATCAAGGCCAGCTGCAAATGAAAATGTATAAGAGGATATTTCTTTATCATGTGAAATAAACACCCTGCCAATCATGTGTTATTTTTACAATAAATAAAGACAGTAAGCATTGTGAAAGCACTTTGACATCTTAAAAACTCTTTTCTTATTAGGTGAAACATTATATGGAAATATTTTGCACAGACTTGGAGCTCCTATTGTCACATAAGTAACAACTACCATAAAAAACAGTTAAATGACAAGATGGTAATTAACATATTTCTTAAAGAATGTCTCAGAACACATGAGAACTGACGTAACTATGCATGTGTCCTGAAGCAGTTCATTATATTTAATATTATTTTAGAAGTCACAGCTACACTCTAGTCTTTTTAGAACTAGAGTATCAAACTGCTTATAAGTATAATTAATTTTTATTCTATTTCCTTGATAAATGTCTTTCTATAGCATAATATGCTTTCTATAGCATAATGTCATATGCCACATGTCTTTTTAATGTATTTTATGCATGAAGGAAACCTATGTTAGTCAAAACTCTTACCCATATTTTATTAGCAAAATATAGGCACGTACCTAGGACCAATTATTTACTTTTGTCAAAATGGAGACATCTTATATCTCTGTAATTTTTACTCATGGCTTTCTACTCTCAAGTGATATTTCATCTATTTTGGAATAAATCCACCTCATTCACATTTTAAAATCAATAATATAGCTAGGAGAGATTTTTTTTTAGTAGTGCTATTTTTAAATACTAATCAAAAGTAGTGCATTAAAGCAAGTTACACAAAGGAGAGTACATCTACTCAGCGCTGCTCAGTGGACATAGTCACGGAATAGGAATAAGGCAAGTGAGTGAAAGACACTATGGAATGCATGCCTATCTCAGTATTACCAGATATAATTTTCCAAGAAAAGCCTAACATCTGAAACATTATGTGAAATATTCTGATTTTAAAAACAGTGTATGGAGCAAGGAAAGCAAATTTGTAGTTCATATGTGATTAATCAGATTTAACTTCATTCAGACAAATGTAAGGTAATCTGTCTGCTACCATTTCATGAAATTTATGTAATGGATAAGTAAAACTATGAGTAAATTAATTTATTATATTTTAATCATTTCATAATAAGAAAATCTTCACATAGACCATCCAAGAATGACACTAGATTCCATATAACTGATTCCTTTCATCTTTTCTATTTTGATACATTTTTTAAGTTTATTTATTTATTTTGAGAGAGAGAGAACAGGGAAGAGGGGCAGAGAAAGAGAGAGAGAGAGAGAGAGAGAGAGAGAGAGAGAATCCCAAGCAGGCTCTGCATTGTCAGTGCAGAGGCCAATGCAGGGCTCGAACTCACAAACCGTGAGATCATGACTCGGGCTAAAACCAGGAGTGGGACGTTTAACTGACTTAGCCACCCAGGTGCACGTCTATTTTGATATTGTTCTTTTTTTTAATGTTTATTTATTTTGGGGGCGGGTGGAGAGGCAGAGAGAGAGGGAGATACAGGTTCTGAAGCAGGCTCCAGGCTCTGAGCTATCAGCACAGAGCCTGACGCAGGGCTCAAACTTGTGAACTGTGTGATCATGACCTGAGCTGAAGTCGGATGCTTAACTGACTGAGCCACCCAGACACCCCTGTTTTGATATTCTTAAGAAATGATTTTCACTTCATGGGCCAGGAAGAGTATTAAAGCTCCAACCATTGCATTCATGTTCCAGATAGAGAACCTGGGGAAGATAAGATTTCAATAATTCTCTCTAAATAAATTTGTGAAGTACTACATGACACATTTGCTTTTGTCTAACTGGGCAGAACTAGTCACACTGCCGTAGAATGTGAGAGGTGGTAGCAGAATGTTTTCTTATTTCAGGTTATCATTAGCCCATTTTTTTAAAAAAAAAATCAAAGTTTTAATTATTGAAGAAGGGAAATGTGTACTGAGGTTAACAACCAAAGGACTCTGCCACAGGATCTTCCTAGCATAGATGTGAAGACACTAGGTTGTGAAGCCTCATTGGTTTGTATAAATTTTTTTACTTTCATATCACAGCTTTATGACTTCAAGCAAGTTGCATATTGGTATCCATTTGTTTATCATATAACAGGGATAAAATGACATATATCTCATATGGTTATTATGAGATTCAAGTAAATTCTTAGAACAGTGCTTACCACATAATAAGTGTCAGAAAATATCTGATATTATCTCAACTATATGGTAAAGAAGGAGAGATATCATAACTACAAGAAAAAGCATCTGATAGGACTCTAATTACAAATGGCCAAAGCCACAAATTGTACAGAGCTAACTTTAAATAGGCCATTTATTCCACTGGACCTACCAAATGATTTAAGGTTTACCAACTTTCCTAGGAATTTAGGATTGCTTAAAAGAACACACATATCTCATATCCTAATGGCACTTAAAATGGAACAATGTCAAGGCAGGAACATAATCCTCAGAAAAAATCTATGTAGATAATATTTTTAAGTTTCCCCATTTTATAGATGATAACATTGAGGCAGAAGGTGTTTAATCTTCCCAAGGCCACATGGCTAAAAGATTTTGAAGCAAGCCTACTAAGTCAGAAAGTGTAAATTACCCGAAGCATAATTTTAGCTATAAAATTTCATTCAAAGGGAAAAAACACTATTCTGTAGACCTGGGAGGTGAACTGGACATGAATCTTCATTGACTTTTAAAGGGATAAGTAGAGGAAAGGTCATACATGTTGAGCATCAGAACTGTCTGTGGGCCTGGTGGTAAAAGAAATAAGGGGGTTTTCTTCAGTCATATGACCCCAACTTTGGAGGTTATCTAAGTTTTCTGATTTCTTTATTTGACAGAAAAAAATACCATTAGTAAATCTTAGGAGCAATGATTAAATATTCCAGCAATGCCCATCAATTATTTTTGCAAGAAGGATTTAATGATAACCCAATCCTTATGAGGCAAATGAAAAGACAACTCGAAGTAATTTAGATGAATATAATCTGGGAATGATTGTTACTTGGTTGTGAATATTATTCAAACATGGCTACTTCAAAGACATAATGTTCAAGCATTAATAGCTTATTTATTTGTCTCACAAATAAACAATTTCATTCATAACATTTAGAAAGTTGTCTCTTCTTTTGTTTTTGATTGAAAGCAATGTGCATGCATAGCTAAAGATGCAGACACGATTGAAACTAATTTAGCTTTTTTCTCTCCAAATGCATTTTAAAAAGAGACTCCATTAGTCAAAACATTACATTCTTTCCTCCACTTTGTTCGAGTCACGACGCTTTATAATAAACCTATCCTCCAGCTATTTTCCATGCTTTTACTGTACCCACTGTTACTGATTATATATAATGGCATGCTGATGCCTATATTTAACCCTCCTACTGTTCATTGTTAAAATTAGTCACTATGGTACCTGATCACATCTCATATCTTTGCATGTTTGAAGCTTGTTGAACAAAGACAGTAGGCAAGTCCTGGATGTTATAAGACAAGAAAAGCATGTTTTAAAGCAACAAAATCCCAATTATGTTTAATCTAAGGAGAGAAAAATAAAGTTGCAAGAACAAGGTATAATACCCTGCTTTGAAAATTGTCAAATCCTTGTCATTTGTTTCCATAGAATTACGAAGGTATTACTGCCGCTTAGTTCTTTTAACAGCATCAAGCATGCTTTGATTTGCAAGACATTGCTCTTAAAAGAGGGAAGAGAATGGGGCGCCTGGGTGGCACAGTCGGTTAAGCGTCCGACTTCAGCCAGGTCACGATCTCGCGGTCCGGGAGTTTGAGCCCCGCATCAGGCTCCGGGCTGATGGCTCAGAGCCTGGAGCCTGTTTCCGATTCTGTGTCTCCCTCTCTCTCTGCCCCTCCCCCGTTCATGCTCTGTCTCTCTCTGTCCCAAAAATAAATAAACGTTGAAAAAAAAATTTTTTAAAAAGAGGGAAGAGAAGAAATAACATTAAAAAGTTAGAAAAGTATAGCATGAAATACAGAAGGAAGACTGATACTAACTGATACAAATATTACACCATTTTCTTTCAGCGTGTAGGAAAAGTGTGATGGGAGACACCATGCTAGAAGAAAGCACATAATTTTGAATTTTTAGTGACTAAATTTATTTCCTACATATAAAGAGAAAAGGAGATGGTGGTTACTTGTATGTGTCAACTTGGTGAGGATATATTTATTCAATCAAACACTAACCTAGGTGTTGCTGTGAGGTATTTTTAGGTGCAGTTAACATCTGTAATCGGTTGACTTCAAGTATATAGAAGATTGCTTAGATAATGTGCACTTATGTATCCAGTCAGTTAGATGGCCTTAAGAACAAAATTAAGCTTTTCTTGAAGAAGAAGAAATTGTGCAACATCAGCTCCTGACCTAAAGTGTCCAGCCTGCCAGATCGTGCCACATATTCTGGATCTGCCAGGTGTCACAAGATTCCCTCTTTCTCTTTCTCTCTCTTTCTCTCTCTTTTCCCTCTCTTTCCTTCCCTGCTTCTCTCCACACACACACACACACACACACACACACACACACGTATGCATATATACATATAAATACACATATACTTACATATTTATTCTACTGATTCTCTTCTGTTTCTCCAGAGAACCCTGGCTAATGCAATTGCAAAGCTTGCTGTACAAATCATACAAATACCATTTCTTAGATAAGGCTCATTTAAATCTTCTCTGAATTAATTTAAATTTAAATACATGGAACTTAAGCAGCTATTAAATATAAATTCCAGGGAAACAAAAAAGAAACATCTAGTAGACAACAGAATTTAAGAAAAAGAATTTCTACCAATATAGGACTTACAATCCTAAGGGTGGTTCGTATTCATGGACTTAATTAAAAGAGATTTTTATTACATACTGAAGTTTAAATGAAAGCCCAACTAGATCATTTATTAGTTTTACTATTTATATGTAGGTAACTTACGTAAATCACTTAATTGCTATTTACTCTCATTCTGAAAATGTGTGTGTACATGTCTACTATATATAAATTAATTAATCCATTTTATTATATCTTAAACACATCTTATCAATCTCTGTAACTTTTAATTATATGAAAATATATAATATTAAAAAATAATCTCCTTCTCTTCCTCTGCAACTTGGGTGAGTGCTGTACTGAAGATCAAAGAGATAAATAATAAAGTGTGAAGTGCCTGGCATATAATGGAAGCCCAAAAAAGATTAATTTTCTTCCCTTCCTCAAAGAATTACCAACATCATATGATTCTTTCACAATCACAAATTTGCATGTGAATACATGTTGTAAATTACAAAAATATTAACATTCTGCAATATTAAAACTCAAATCAGTTTTTAAAATTAATACATTGCATTATAAATTTTTAAAGTATTTATGTGATGTTGACAGGTCCTGCAAAGTACTAATGTAAAAATATAATAAATAGTAAGCATAAAATTATAATAATTAACATTATAATTTAATTTTGAAATGGACCCAACAGTAATATTTTAAGAAGCAGAAAAACTAAAATATTTATTTACTTTTTGTGATTAAGGAAACAGTAAGTCTTGAGTGACTAATCAACATAATGCTGTTGCTGCACCCACCTATTTCCAAATAATAACTTAAAATAGTTCTCTTAAATAAACATATCTCATTTTACTGACATTTATAATTACAGCCTAGAGCAACAGTCAACAGGGCAGAATCAGGAGCCAAAGTGTTTGACTTCAAATCCTATAGAAATTTGGGAAAATTGAACTAAATGTACTGCCACCCTTCCCACCCTCCAGCATCTTTACATATCATACAGAGTTTTTGAGTGTATTTAGTGAGGTAACATAAAATGTGTAAGAACAATGTCTGGCACATAAGATATCTCAAAATATATTAGCATAGTTTTGCTAAAATAATATGCTGGTACATAATTACATCAGGCTTAATTTTATAGAATTCACAAATATTTTTTTCAGACTTAAAGAGGTGAAAATATATTAATTTTATTCTATAGTAATAAATAATATAATAATAAATATAACAGTAACCATTACAACATATATTAGTTTTACAGTCTGACATCAAATATCAAGAATCTGTTATTTACACCAGATAACAAACTGCAAAGAAAAAAGAGAGAGAGAGAGAGAGAGAGAGAAACAGAGACAGAGAGACAAAGAGAACTACAGGCTGATATCTAAAAACATCAACAAAATAAGAATATAATCATATTAAACTCAACAATACATTAAAAATATCATTCACCATGATCAAATGGGATTCATTCCTGGGATGCAAGGGTGGGTCAGTATTCACATATGAATCAATGTGATACATCACATCAACAAGAGTAAGGGTAAAAACCATATGATCCTTTCAATAGATGCAGAGAAAGCATTTGGCAAAGTAAAAAAATCCATTCATGATAAAAACCCTCAACAAAGTAGGTTTTAAGAGAACATACTTAAATGCAATAAAGGCTATATAGTAAAACCAACAACTAACATCATATGGCAAAAAACCAAGAGCTTTCCCTCTAATATCAGGAACAAGACCAGGATGTCCACTCTTACCACTTTTATTCAACATATTACTGGAAGACCTCGTCATAGCAATCAGAAAAGAAAAAGAAATATAAATCATCCAAATTGGTAAAGAAGAAGTAAAACTTTCACTATTTGCAGATGTCCTAATACTATATGTAGAAAACCCTTAAGACTCCATTAAAAAACCACTAGAACTGATAAATGCATTCAATAAGGTTGCAATATACAAAATCAATATACAGAAATATGTTACATTTTTGTACACTAATATTTAAATAACAGAGAAATTAAGAAAAACAAACCCATTTACAATTTTACTAAAAATAATAAAATACCTAGGAATAAGCTAACCAAGGAGATGAAAGACCTAGCCTTTGAAAACTATAAAACACTGATAAAAGAAACTGAAGATGAAAAAAAGACATGGCAAGATATTCCATGCTCATGGAATGGAAGAACTTATAGTATTAAAATGTCCATACTACCCAAAGCAATCTACAGATTTAATGCAGTCCTATCAAAATACCACCAGTATTTTTCACTGAGCTAGAATTAATAATTTAAAAATTTGTAAGGAACAACAAAGGACCCCAAAGAATCAAAGTAATCTTGAAAAAGAAGAAAACAAACTAGAGGTACCACCCCCCAGATATCAAGATATACTACAAAGCTATAGTAACCAAAACAGTATGGTACTGGCAGAGAAATAAACACATAGATTAATGGAAATAAACAGGAGAGAACCCATAAATAAATCCACACACACATGGGCAATTAATCTTCAACAAAGGAGAAAAGAATATGTAATTGGAGAAAGACAGTCTCTTCAAAAAACTGTGCTGGGAAAACTGGACAGCTACCTGCAAATGAATGAAACCAGACCACTTTTTCACACCATACACAAAAACAAACTTAAAATATACTAAAGATCTAAATGTGAGACCCAAAACCATAAAAATCCTAGAAAAGAGCATAGGCAATAATTTTTCTGACATTAGCCATAGCAACATATTTGTAGATATGCCTCCTGAGGCTAGAGAAACCAAAGCAAAATTAAACTATTGAGACTATTTCAAATTAAAAGCTTCTGCAGGGCAAATGAAAAAAAATCAACAAAACTAAAAGACAACCTACTAAATGGAAGAAGATATTTGCACATGACATGCCAACAAAGGGTTAGTCTCCAAAATATATAAAGAACTTAAAAAACTCAACACAAAAAAAACCCAAATAATCCAATCAAAAATGAACTGAAGACATGAACAGATATTTCTCCAAAGAAAACACATGCGGCCAAAAGATACATGAAAAGATGCTCAAAAATCACTCATGCAAATCAAAATGCATATCAAAACCACAATAAGATATCACCTCACACTTGTCAGAAAGGCTAAAATCCAAAACACAAGAAACAACACAAGTATTGAAGATGTGAAAAAAAAAGGAGACTTCTTGATCTATTGGTGAGAAAACAAACTCTTGCAGCCATTGTAGAAAACAGTATGGAAGGTTTTCAGAAATTTTAAAATGGAATTACCACACAATCCAGTAATTCCACTGCTAGGTATTTATGAAATATGAAAAAAAAATAATTTGGAAAGGCATATGCAACCCTATATTTATTGAAGCATTATTTTCAATAGCCAAATTATAAAAGCTGCTCAAGTGTCTATTGACAGATGAATGAATAAAGAAGATGTGGTGTATATATATATATATATATATATATATATGGATATTACTCAGCAATAAAAAGGAATGAAATCTTGCCATTTGCAACAATATGGATGGAGCTAGAGAATATAAAATGCTGAGCTAAATAAGTCCGAAAGACAAATACCATATGATTTCACTCATATGTGAAATTTAAGAAAAAAACAAGTGAGCAAAAGGGGAAAAGAAAAGAGAGAGAGACAGAGACAGAGAGAGAGAGAGAGAAGCAAGCCAAGAAAAGAGTTTTAACTATAGGGAACAAACTAATGGTTACCAGAGGGCAGGTTGGTGGAGGTGGGTGGTGAAATAGTTAAAGAGGATTAAGAGTACACTTAAACATGATGAGCACTGAGTAATGTACAGAATTGTTGAATCTTATATTGTATGCCAAAAATTAATAAAATGCTGTATGTTCACTATATTGGAATTAAAGTAAAAAAACAATATAGAAAAAAACTGGATTCTTTCATTAGATTCAGTGAAGTGGTATGTGAACTAAAACCACATATTGGACAGAATTACATATTGAAAACAGAGACATTCTTTTCATTCCTTGATTATATGTTGTTGTTACCAAAATTTTATTTGCAGGTTAATTATGGACTAAACAACCCTCATGCGATTGCCAAAATAATGACAGAATGATGCAAAGTGAATACAAATAAATATTCAAAATGTCTTTCTCAAGATATACCATCTGGAAACAAATCAGAAAATGATTAGTAATTCATGAATAAATGAATGGGTTAAAAAAAAAGAATTGGTTATTTATACTATCCTAATGGATCATGATCTGAAATACAGACACACACACATAGATGTTGTCTTAAATTAACACTTAAATTAAGTGTTGTCTTAATTTATTATTCTTGTGTTAGGTAGACAAATAGTTCCTTAAAGATATCCATGTCAAATTCCCAGAACCTGTGAATGTTATCTTATGTGCTAAAGGGTGTGATTAGGTTAAGGATCTTAAGAGAAAGAGCTTATCCTGGATTACACAGGTGAGCCCCTAAATGCCATGACAAATGTGTTTATTAAGAGAGGGGCAAAGGGAGATTTCACAGAGACGCACACAGAGGAGAAGACAGTGTGACGATGGAGGCAGAGATTGGTTGATGAGGCTAGAGACCCGAGAATGCCCCGGCAGCCAGCAGAAGTTAGAAGAGGCAAGAAACTAATTCTTCCCTAGAGCACCCCCCCCCTCCGCCCCCAGGAAAGCATGGTCATGCTGGCTTTCAGACATGTGGCCTTCAGATCTGTGAAAAAATGAATTTCTCTTATTTAAACAGCAACCTTCGTGGTAACTCGTTATAGCACCCCTAGGAAACTAATACAATTCTTCATGACTTTGGAGGCTAAGAATGTTTTCCAAGAAACAAAATGAGCCATAGTCAGCTGGGTTCTATAATACAGAAAAATGACTAGGTCAAGTCTAGGTTATCAAGATTATAGTTTAGTGAAGGTAGTTCTTCTACCCCCAAACATCATGGTAGATAAGGAAACATATTCTGGACACTATAATCAGTGGCTCACATGACTCAGCAGTGCTAGGCACTTTTCACTTCTTTCATAGAAAGAATAAGTAGATGTCAGGTGAGGGTGCAACCTTTACTTTTGGTATAACATTGCTTCAATAGAATTCTTCCAGTTGCCTAATAGTGGCCAAAATAGAGCACACATACTTAGTTTAAGGTCATTTTTTCCCAAAATGGAGACAAAAATGAGTCTAAACATTATTCTGAGTCTGAAACACCCCAGCTCTACATCTTCAGCAATAACAGGGCTGGGAGAGGCTTATGCACTGAGATGAAGACTTCATAGATCTTCTGCCTCCATCACCAAATGAGAAGAGAGAGTCCCAGACAATAACCCCTTCTTCTCAACACACAAATCCTTGCCACTATTATCAGAGTGGAAGTCACTGGGACTCATTTATTTTTATTCCTAGGTTATATAAGGTGCTATAAAACCCCCAAAACCTACATTTTCTGTACTGCTATCTCCATAATGCTCTCTGTACCCCTCATTCTCTTTCCTTTTTCCACCCCTCATCCAGTCTTGAAATTCTACTTCACTAAAGATTCACTTATGTATTATGTTCATTATTTGTTGTAGGTCTCTCATTTTAAAATATAAACTACAAGGCAGCAATCTTCAATCATTTTGTTTACTAATATATTCCCCAAGTGACTAGTTACTAATATATTCCCCAAGTGTCTAGCTCATACTAGGGGCTCAGTAAATATTTGTCACTTGAATAAATGAGTGAATGAATGATTAAACTGGCAACTTTTTCCTTTTCAAGAGGAAATAAACTAATCCTCAAATATCCTGACTTGGATTCAAAGTTAGGTTCCATTAACTAGAACGAGTAATAGATTCAGTTTTTTTTCATTTTTAAAACACAAATAATAATGATTATCCTTTGTGGATTTTAATGGGATTTAAAACTGTTTTGGGATATGATGAAGAATATATATATATGTATATATATATATACACAATAAAACAAAATATATATATAATATTTTGTTTCTTAAGTTATGGAAGGAAAAGAAAAGAACAGAGAGAAAGGAAAACTATTCAATAATCAGTAGTCATGCCAATTACCAGTTAAGAAAACACAACTCCCAAGTTCTACTGCTTTGTGTTCTAATAGTTTATTATCCTCTCATCTCCAACATAGCAATTTTATTTTACTCTCTTAAGCAACCAAACACTTTGAAAACTTTGGTCTATTCGAATCTATCCATACTTTGCTATATAGCAACTGTTTCCTGTATGTGTAAAACAAATTATAGTAGAAGAAATTCTGGGGAAGCAAGGCATTATTGTGTTTCAAAAAAGTCAACTGTTTATTTTCTTTTATAAACAAACACCCTAGTAGCCCTCACTGACAGTTCCATCAAAATATTACTGTCAGGGTCTTTATGGCAAGAAGCCAACTGTCCTCCAACAACAGCAAATAAAATTCGAGATGAAGGTTTCCATTTGAAAACCCTAGTCTGCATTTTGTCTTGTCTTTCTCTTTCCAAGTTTGATGATTTATCTCAACATCTGTGTAGCCCCTCTCAGATCCGTAATGTTATGATGAACTGTGATAAAATCTGGGACTAGATTAATCTGGCCTGTTGAGTCTAGGACACACTTTCGAGGCAAGTCACAGTGGCCACTACTCCCACCGCTTTCAGTACAGGTAGTAAAGCCTAACTGGGTTCCACTGGATTCCCTCCACTCCTTTAGTAATGCAACTATTTCAGTTAATTTTCCTGTGTCATTCGCTAATAATTTCACTAGAATTCATTATAGACATCATCACTATTTTTTTCTAGTGGGATGACAGAATCTTTTTTCAGGGAAGTTCTTTAAGTACAATAAGAAAGAAACAAATTTCATCAAGTGAAAAGCCAAAGTAAAAAAGACAAACCCTTGGATCTTGGAATCTGCATCTATATTTTTATTTTTTGATGATCAAAGAGAAAGAAAATATCTTATTATTAGATATCAGTCTTTTTTCAAAAACCATTAAATAGGTTTTAGACTTCTTTCACACAGGGTTAAATGGAGGGTGACACTAGAAAGAATTAGCAATGCGCATGATTTCTCTGATTCAACAGCCTACTTGGGGACTTCCAGTTGACCCAAAGTAGGCCTAAGACAACTAACTCCAGGTAACTATTGCACATACTAAAGACCCTTAAATAGAATTTCTAATTCCTTAAACAAAGGACAATCTATTTTTATAGTTAAACTTTGCCTATGGCCTAAGGGATGTCAAGAGTTCTATAGGAAAAAAAGTGGTGATATTCTCATGCCTCACTCATGACTTTTTTCTTTCTTTCGTTCTTTATGACATCAGATTTTTTTTAATCAAACATATTTTAAATCTCCTTCCCTGCCTTAAATATGCTTGATTGTTTTTCACTGATATGATATCCTCAACTGTCTGTGAAATATCCTTTCCTAACCATTATAAAAATTCAGAGGCTTAGTGTTAAAATGATGGAGATTTGTACCTATGTACATCCACTACTGAAACTAGCAACAGTTCTGGCAGCAGTTTTGATGCCATAGTATTGAACATTTCTTGACTCAATTCTGTCATTCAAGTGTACACAGTCACTGTGTCAAAGATTAAGAGTCAATAATTTTTTCCACAAGAAAGGTAATAACAGAAGAGTAATTCTTGTCTTGGATATACAGTGTGTACCCAAACAAGAAATCTAGAAAAATATATAAAGAGAATTTCATTTTAAGCTTCAGTGATACATTCAAATCTATTGTTACCAAGGGGTATTCTAGAAATTAGAGTTTTAGTTTTATTGTTGACAACATTCCCTTGCATCTCCTGCCATGTTATCAGAGCTTTGCATCTTGATTCTTGAACTGTTCCACAGAAGTTTTTCTCTTCATTCAATAAGAAAACACTCTGTAGATGTGCTACCCATTTCCTATGGTTTTTTTGTCTAACTTCTTCCGTCAGGCCTTCCTTCAATTCAGGGTCATACCTCAGATTCTGACATATAATTTTGCTATGTTTTGCTGCTAGGTATTCTATACCATAAGGTAAAATTGTGAAGATAGGGAAAAAATAATTATCATCACCAGGATTTGGTGAGCTATTTAATATACAAGCAAGTCTTTCCTATTGTCAAGGATAGACTCTGCTGACAAGGCTAATATACATAGTTGTACTATTGTATATGGGATTTCTCAACATTTCATTGCCCAGTGGGAAATTATGAAAAACTGTTTTACTAATCCATAAAATAAAATACCTAAGATCACAAAGGAATTCATTATGTTACAATGCAGTTATCAAATATGAAACAAATTTATGATAAAACAGTGTATGTCCTTCTTCATTACACACAATAAAATAAGACCTAGGCACATTTAATGAATACCATAATTCCAAAGTTGTAGTCTATTAGAAGACTTTAAAAATATTAAGTAAAGCTGTAACAACTTCAGCGTAATATAAAAATATATGTAATTTATACTGCTGATAAATTCAAATAAAAAAACTAATGGATTAGTTTCCTACATACACAATGAATGAAATGCTGAATTTCAGGTATAAGTCAGTGAAAATAAAGATTTTTGCTTTACTTAGTACCCAAAATCCATGGATCCCATGAGATGTCATGGATTTTAGTTTATAAATCTATGTATTTAATTATTTGTATCTCCCACATTCGATTGCACATTCTACCAAATCCCTTGGTCTATATCCAAGATTTGGTCTATGTCAGAATCCCATGACAAATGGAGAGAAAAAGCACCTGCATTGCCTCAAAAATGGCCTCAAATAAGTTTATTTTCTCCATTCTTCTTTTTTTTAATTTATTTTATTTATTTATTATTATTTTTTTTCAACGTTTATTTATTTTTGGGACAGAGAGAGACAGAGCATGAATGGGGGAGGGGCAGAGAGAGAGGGAGACACAGAATTGGAAACACGCTCCAGGCTCCGAGCCATCAGCCCAGAGCCTGACGCGGGGCTCAAACTCACGGACCGCGAGATCGTGACCTGGCTGAAGTCGGACGCTTAACCGACTGCGCCACCCAGGCGCCCCTATTTTCTCCATTCTTAGTGCCGTTCTCTTTTTTTGTTGTTAACTACCACATAAGCATTTTAACCCTCCATTACTTTAATTTGTAACCTCTTGCAATTTTATGTTCTAAAACCAGAATGATCTTTAAATATACAAATCTGATGATGTAAATTAGTGTCCTTTACTTCCATTCCTCATCAGCTGCATTGGGCTTACTTTTATTATCAATAGTGTTGGAGTACACAAGTGTGGAACAGTATGGGTTTATTTATTTCTCATTAAATATATATTTATGACCTTACTATCAGTAAGAATCAGTGCTAGGTGGGAATATGTGTGAGTGTGTGTATGTATGTGTACCTGTGTTTGGTTATGTTTATGTGTGTATGAGAAGGGACAAAATGAATAACAAAATTTCTATTCACGTACTGTTTTCTGCTTCTCTTCAGATGGTTTCTTTAAGCTTTGGTGTGTGGAAATCTGTTAATTTGTGTGCTTCTCAACATTTTCAGGTCATAATAGTAAGCATTTTATATATTACTGCTGGAAGGCATGAAAGTGTGTTCTTGCAATGACAAGGTACATTGGAAAGCAATTAACATGCTAAGTAATTGTACCTGAATGAAAATGAAGATTTAAAAAAAAAGTATTTCAGGTTCTTTGGCTTTTTTCATTTTGTTTGTTTTTGTTTAATTGGAGGAAATTCCCAGTGATTTATTTAGTGCTTTTTAAAAAAATGGATATTTTCCATGCCAAGCAAATTTGGCAGGGTGAAAATTCAATCTGTTGAAAGATGAATTTGTGTAATAGCAATACAGAGAGTGAGGTTCTCTCTTCATTTTAGCACTTATTGTGACCAGTGCTCCCTTGGGCCCAGCTCATTCCTTATCCTCACATATACAATTTGCACACTTGGTACTGGAATGCATGTAAATGGTCTACATTAAAGCTGATGATTAACAAAAGTGCATATACATAAAATATGTGTACTATTTTAAGCTGCCTCAAAATGTTTGTAATTTAACTAAATAATGAAAAAATTAATTATACCACAGAAGCAGCTACCTTTTTGTCTTAGTCCCCTTGGGTTGCTATAACAAAATACTACACACATGGGTAGCTTATAAACAACAGAAATATACATCTCACAGTTCTGGAAGCTGGAAGTTGAAGATCAGGTGCCAGGATGGTTAGGTTCTGGTTAAGACCCTCTTCTAGGCTGCAGACTGCTTAATTTTGCTGCGTCCCCATATGGTAGAAAGGGCTAAGGAGCTCTATGGGGCTTCTTTTACAAGGGCATTAATTCCAATCATGTGGGCCCTGTCTTCATAACCTTCTCTCTTTCAAAAGGGCCTATCTCTTGATTCCATTACTTCAGAAATTAGGATTTCAACATGAATTTGGAGACACACAAACATTAGGACATTTACATAGTATGTAAAGATGTGTGCTTATTTTATTTGAAAGAGAATAAGGAATTGCTAACACTAATGTGATATTTTTTACTTTACTATCTAGGGTAAGTAATCATCTATTTTAAACAATGATTACAAAAGTTATCAGCATTTCAGGTTTTCATTAAAATATCTTTCATTAGATTTGTTTAAAGAGCCACTTCTAAATATTGTTGAAGGTAAATAATATCACACTGGGATTATATTAAACTTATTATGACATAGCTTTTCAGAATATCAGGTTTACTTAAAGATTTTGAGAAGGGACGTAAAACACTAAAGAAAGATATGGCATGGAGTGTACAATTTGCATAAATTTAAAGAATAAATTATGGAGATTTAGATACGTTTTGATTTTGTGCTGCAGAAAGATGAGGTAGAACATATGGAATTGTTCTGAATTCTTCCTCCTCCCCTTACTGTTTAGGATCCATCCATGGAAAATGTTTGGGAAACTCCTTAGAGGAATGTTAAACTTAAGAAAGCATCTTGTAAACAATGTAGTAAGCAAAATTGGCTATTTTGTAGATACTAGTCTATCTTGAGTGCTTGGTTTATATATAAGATTTGAGTTTAAATATTTCAGACGATTGCCCCAGGGAATTGTGGCTTGTCAGTTGATTGTTTGCAGTATGAATGTAACCACAGTATTTTTCTACGCACAAAGACTAGAAATGGAAGTAGATCACACACACACACACACACACACACACACACACACACACAGAGACACCTATTGCATGTATGTAGAATTTACCTTGTTTTAATAATTTTATTTAGGGATTCAATGCGACAAGTACCATAAATAAAATTTAAAAGTAGCTCCCTTCTTAATAAAGAAGTAAAAATTTTTGGGGAAGCCTGGGTAGCTCAGGTTTTAAGCACCCAACTCTTGATTTCTGCTCAGGTCATGATCTCATGGGTTAGTGGGAATAAGCTCTGCACTGGATTCCTCACTCTCAGTGCGGAACCTGCTTGGGTTTCTCCCTCTGATGCTCTCTCTGCCGGGAGCCTTGCACTTTTTCTCTTTCTTTCTCAAAATAAATAAATAAACGTTTTTTAAAAAATAAGTAAAACTATTTTTAAGAAGTAAAACCTTTAAAAAGACCTTATTTCCTAGTTACTTTTTGATATTTATTATGTAAATTTTTCTGAAATAGTATTTTATATAGGAATTCTATACATTTCCATACATCATTCATACAGAAAACATGTACTGTATTTTAAAATGCAGTTTTTTATATGAAGAATCATAACCTTTAAAGATGTAATAGAAAAATACTATTGTGAATGAATGTGAATTTTCATAGAAAAATTCGTGGATAATATATTCCTCCAAAGATAATGCATATTTTGAGGATATCTATGTTATCTGAAATTTCAGGATAAGTATATTATCTATTGGTTCTTAATCATTATTAGTTTATATTCTTATTATTTTATAAATAATTTTTACATACCCTCCAACTTTGTTTCCTTTTAGGTTATTCTATATTTGGATAATTCTTTTGCCAAAATTTTATGTAGAAATCACGTAAGAAAGCATTTGTGTCAGGGTGTCTGGGTGGCTAAGTCAGTGAAGCCTTGGACTCTTGGTTTCACCTCCAACCATGATCCTAAGGTTTGTGAATTCGAGCCCTGTTTTGGGCTCCACACTGCTGGTGCAGAGTTGCTTGAAATTCTCACTCTCTCCCTCTCTCTCTGCCTCTCCATCCCCAGTCTCTCTCTTTCTAAAAATAAATAGAGCCAAAGCATAAGAGACTCTTAAAAACTGAGAACAAATTAAGGGTTGATGAAGGGTGGGAGGGAGGGGAGGGGAGGTGATGGGTATTGAAGAGGGAATCTTTTGGGATGAGCACTGGATGTGTATGGAAACCAATTTGACAATAAATTTCATATATATTAATAAATAAATAAATAAATAAACTTTAATTTAACAAAAAGAAGAAAGAAAGCATTTGTGTGAAAACACTGGTCTGAAGAAATATATGCAGAAGATGCAATACATATATATACATACATATATATATATATATATATATATATATAATACATGAACATTACTCAGCCATAAAAAAAGAATGAAATCTTACCATTTATGACAACATGAATGGATTTAGAGATACCATGCTAAGTGAAATAAGTCAAAGAAGGAAAAATACCATATGATTTCATTATATGTAGATTCTAAGTGATATCATATGGTATTTGTCTTTTTCTTATTCATTAAAAAACAAAATAAATGAACAAATAAAATGAAACAGAAACAGACTCATAGATACAGAAAACAAACTGTTGGTTACCAGTGTGAGGAGTGGTTGGAGACTGGGTGAAATAGGTGACCTGAATTAAAAGGTGTAAGTCTTCTAGCTAAAAGTATGTCATAGTAATGTAATGTACAGCATAGGGAAAATAGTCAATAATATTCTAATAACTTTTCATGATGATAAATGGTAACTGGATTTACCATGGGGATCAGTCATAACATATAAAAATGTCAAATCACTCTGGACAGACAGGCAAGATGGCGGCCTAGGAGGACGCTGGGCTCACCGCACGTCCTGCTGATCACTTAGATTCCATCTACACCTGCCTAAATAACCCAGAAAACCGCCAGAGGATTAGCAGAATGGAGTCGCCGGAGCCAAACGCAGACGAGAGGCCCACGGAAGAGGGTAGGAAGGGCGGCGAGACGGTGCGCGCTCCACGGACTGGCGGGAGGGAGCCGGGGCGGAGGGGCGGCTCGCCGGCCAAGCAGAGCCCCCGAGTCTGGCTTGCAAAAGCGGAGGGGCCTGACGGACTGTGTTCCCACAACAAGCGCGACTTAGCCTCTGGGAGGTCATAAGTTAACAGCTCTGCTCGGAAAGCGGGAAGGCTGGAGGACAAAGGGAGGGAGAGCTGCTGAGCCCCCTGACAACAGAGCTCAGTTTGGTGGGGAACAAAGGCGCTCGCCAGCGCCATCTCCCCCGCCCATCCCCCAGCCGAAATCCCAAAGAGAACCAGTTCCTGCCAGGGAACTTGCTCGCTCCGCGCAAACACCCAACTCTGCGCTTCTGCGGAGCCAAACCTCCGGCAGCGGATCTGACTCCCTCCCGCTGCCACAGGGCCCCTCCTGAAGTGTCACCTAAGGAGAAGCGATCTAAGCCTACCCCTCCTGCCCCCGTGCACCTTGCCTACCCACCCCAGCTAATACGCCAGATCCCCAGCATCACAAGCCTGGCAGGGTGCAAGTAGCCCAGACGAGCCACACCACCCCACAGTGAATCCCGCCCCTAGGAGAGGGGAAGAGAAGGCACACACCAGTCTGACTGTGGCCCCAGCGGTGGGCTGGGGGCAGACATCAGGTCTGACTGCGGCCCCGCCCACCAACTCCAGTTATACACCACAGCACAGGGGAAGTGCCCTGCAGGTCCTCACCATGCCAGGGACTATCCAAAATGACCAAGCGGAAGAATTCCCCTCAGAAGAATCTCCAGGAAATAACAACAGCTAATGAGCTGATCAAAAAGGATTTAAATAATATAACAGAAAGTGAATTTAGAATAATAGTCATAAAATTAATCGCTGGGCTTGAAAACAGTATACAGGACAGCAGAGAATCTCTTGCTACAGAGATCAAGGGACTAAGGAACAGTCACGAGGAGCTGAAAAACGCTTTAAACGAAATGCATAACAAAATGGAAACCACCACAGCTCGGCTTGAAGAGGCAGAGGAGAGAATAGGTGAACTAGAAGATAAAGTTATGGAAAAGAGGAAGCTGAGAAAAAGAGAGATAAAAAAATCCAGGAGTATGAGGGGAAAATTAGAGAACTAAGTGACACACTAAAAAGAAATAATATACGCATAATTGGTATCCCAGAGGAGGAAGAGAGAGGGAAAGGTGCTGAAGGGGTACTTGAAGAAATCATAGCTGAGAACTTCCCTGAACTGGGGAAGGAAAAAGGCATTGAAATCCAAGAGGCACAGAGAACTCCCTTCAGACGTAACTTGAATCGATCTTCTGCACGACATATCATAGTGAAACTGGCAAAATACAAGGATAAAGAGAAAATTCTGAAAGCAGCAAGGGGTAAACGTGCCCTCACATATAAAGGGAGACCTATAAGACTCGTGACTGATCTCTCTTTTGAAACTTGGCAGGCCAGAAAGAATTGGCACGAGATTTTCAGGGTGCTAGACAGAAAAAATATGCAGCCGAGAATCCTTTATCCAGCAAGTCTGTCATTTAGAATAGAAGGAGAGATAAAGGTCTTCCCAAACAAACAAAAACTGAAGGAATTTGTCACCACTAAACCAGCCCTACAAGAGATCCTAAGGGGGACCCTGTGAGACAAAGTCCCAGAGACATCACTACAAGCATAAAACATACAAACATCACAATGACTCTAAACCCGTATCTTTCTATAATAACACTGAATGTAAATGGATTAAATGCGCCAACCAAAAGACATAGGGTATCAGAATGGATAAAAAAACAAGACCCATCGATTTGCTGTCTACAAGAGACTCATTTTAGACCTGAGGACACCTTTAGATTGAGAGTGAGGGGATGGAGAACTATTTATCATCTACTGGAAGCCAAAAGAAAGCTGGAGTAGCCATACTTATATCAGACAAACTAGACTTTAAATTAAAGGCTGTAACAAGAGATGAAGAAGGACATTATATAATAGTTACAGGGTCTATCCATCAGGAAGAGCTAACAATTATAAATGTCTATGCGCCGAATACCGGAGCCCCCAAATATATAAAACAATTACTCATAAACATAAGCAACCTTATTGATAAGAAGGTGGTAATTGCAGGGGACTTTAACACCCCACTTACAGAAATGGATAGATCATCTAGACACACGGTCAATAAAGAAACAAGGGCCCTGAATGACACATTGGATCAGATGGACTTGACAGATATATTTAGAACTCTGCATCCCAAAGCAACAGAATATACTTTCTTCTCGAGTGCACATGGAACATTCTCCAAGATAGATCATATACTGGGTCACAAAACAGCCCTTCATAAGTTTACAAGAATTGAAATTATACCATGCTTACTTTCAGACCACAATGCTATGAAGCTTGAAATCAACCACAGAAAAAAGTCTGGAAAACCTCCAAAAGCATGGAGGTTAAAGAACACCCTACTAACGAATGAGTGGGTCAACCAGGCAATTAGAGAAGAAATTAAAAAATATATGGAAACAAACGAAAATGAAAATACAACAATCCAAACACTTTGGGACGCAGCGAAGGCAGTCCTGAGAGGAAAATACATTGCAATCCAGGCCTATCTCAAGGAACAAGAAAAATCCCAAATACAAAATCTAACAGCACACCTAAAGGAACTAGAAGCAGAACAGCAAAGGCAGCCTAAACCCAGCAGAAGAAGAGAAATAATAAAGATCAGAGCAGAAATAAACAATATAGAATCTAAAAAAACTGTAGAGCAGATCAACAAAACCAAGAGTTGGCTTTTTGAAAAAATAAACAAAATTGACAAACCTCTATCCAGGCTTCTCAAAAAGAAAAGGGAGATGACCCAAATAGATAAAATCATGAATGAAAATGGAATTATTACAACCAATCCCTCAGAGATACAAACAATTATCAGGGAATACTATGAAAAATTATATGCCAACAAATTGGACAACCTGGAAGAAATGGACAAATTCCTGAACACCCACACTCTTCCAAAACTCAATCAGGAGGAAGTAGAAAGCTTGAACAGACCCATAACCAGCAAAGAAATTGAATCGGTTATCAAAAATCTCCCAACAAATAAGAGTCCAGGACCAGATGGCTTCCCAGGGGAGTTCTACCAGACGTTTAAAGCAGAGATAATACCTATCCTTCTCAAGCTATTCCAAGAAATAGAAAGGGAAGGAAAACTTCCAGACTCATTCTATGAAGGCAGTATTACTTTGATTCCTAAACCAGACAGAGACCCAGTAAACAAAGAGAGCTACAGGCCAATATCCCTGATGAATATGGATGCAAAAATTCTCAATAAGATACTAGCAAATCGAATTCAACGGCATATAAAAAGAATTATTCACCATGATCAAGTGGGATTCATTCCTGGGATGCAGGGCTGGTTCAACATTCGCAAATCAATCAACGTGATACATCACATTAACAAAAAAAAAGAGAAGAACCATATGATCCTGTCAATCGATGCAGAAAAGGCCTTCGACAAAATCCAGCACCCTTTCTTAATAAAAACCCTGGAGAAAGTCGGGATAGAAGGAACATACTTAAAGATCATAAAAGCCATTTATGAAAAGCCCACAGCTAACATCATCCTCAACGGGGAAAAACTGAGAGCTTTTTCACTGAGATCAGGAACATGACAGGGATGCCCACTCTCACCGCTGCTGTTTAACATAGTGCTGCAAGTTCTAGCATTAGCAATCAGACAACAAAAGGAAATCAAAGGCATCAAAATGGTTAAAGCTGAAGTCAAGCGGGAAGGAAAAAAAAAAAAAGAGGTTAGAATGGGAGAGAGCCAAAGTATAAGAGACTGTTAAAAACTGAGAACAGGGGCGCCTGGGTGGCGCAGTTGGTTAAGCGTCCGACTTCAGCCAGGTCACGATCTCGCGGCCCGTGAGTTCGAGCCCCGCGTCAGGCTCTGGGCTGATGGCTCAGAGCCTGGAGCCTGTTTCTGATTCTGTGTCTCCCTCTCTCTCTCTGCCCCTCCCCCATTCATGCTCTGTCTCTCTCTGTCCCAAAAATAAATAAACGTTGAAAAAAAAATTAAAAAAAAACAAAAAAATCTGAGAACAAACTGAGGGTTGATGGGGGGTGGGAGGGAGGAGAGGGTGGGTGATGGGTATTGAGGAGGGCACCTTTTGGGATGAGCACTGGGTGTTGTATGGAAACCAATTTGTCAATAAATTTCATTAAAAAAATAATACATAAATAAATAAATAAATAAATAAATAAATAAACATTAAAAAAAATATCAAATCACTCTGATGTACACCTGGAACTAATCAGATATTGTAAGTCAATGATACTTTCAAAAATATTAACACGAAAGCATTGTGGAGAAAACAGACTTTATAGATCTCTGTAGTACACTGATGATATTGAGATGTCCTTCTCTCTGGATTGCAGAGTAAATAGAAAAAACTCTGTTCTTCATTTCCTTTGATGTAAATATTCCCATTAATTCCATCTGAATGGAAATTTCAGTTAAATCAGAACTTTTTTTCCCTGAATAATACCAGATATAGAGCTATTTTATAATAATACATATCTTCTAAAATTACTTCAATCGAGCATATGTGTATGTGTGTACGTGTACATATATACACATGTACACACACTCTGAAGACTGAAATAGAAGATTGCTATTGTTATCCTGTCATTTGCAACAACATGGATTAACCTGGAAGACATTATGATAAATGAAATAAGCCAGAAAGAAAAAAAAAAACCTGCATGATTTCACTTATATGTGGCATCTAAAACTGTGGAAACAGGGAGTAGAACAATGGTTACTAGGGGTTGGGGGATGGGGGGAATGGGGAGATGTTGTTTAAAGAGTACAAAGTTGCATTCGTGTAGCATGAAAAATTCTGGAGATCTGATGTTAAGCATTATGACTATAACTAATAATATGGTTTAAATTCTGGGAAATTTGCTGAAAAATATTTCAGGCGCTGTCACTATTAAAAAAATGGTAACTACACGAGGAAATAGATATCATAATTAGCATATTATTAGCATACAGTAATCATTTCACTGTATGTATATTTATCATATGTATTATTATATATTAACTACATATAATATGTATTTATATATAATATAACCTAAATATATACACTTTTATTAAATAATTAAAATACAGAACAAAAATAATATAAAAACAGGGAGGGGGACAAAACATAAGAGACTTAAATATGGAGAACAAACTGAGGGTTACTGGAGGAGTTGTGGGGGGGGATGGGCTAAATGGGTAAGGGACACTAAGGAATCTAATCCTGAAATCATTGTTGCACTATATGCTAACTAATTTGGATGTAAATTAAAAAAAACAAAAAATAAAATAAAAAAATATATATAGAGAACAAAGAAATAAAGTAAAAAATAAAAGAATCACATGCGAAGAAAAACAGATAATACACTTCAATTTAGAGAGATATAAAGCCTCAATATGTATTAACATAGTAATATGCCTTGTCAAATATTTCATGTTTTTATTTTTTAATGTTTATTTTTTAGAGACAGAAAGAGATAGAGTGTGAGCAGGGGAGGGGCAGAAAGAGAGGAACACAGAATCTGAAGTAGGCTCCAGGCTCTGAGCTCTCAGCACAGAGCCCGATGCAAGGCTCAACCCATGAACTGCGAGATCATGACCTGAGCAGAGGTTGGACCCTTAACCAACTGAGCCACCCAGGTGCTCCAAATATTTCATATGTTTCAAAACTGAAAAATATAAATTAAGGTTCTGATGTGGTCAGCAATTATAAGGACTTGATCCTGAACTAACAAGCAGTGTACTAAGTGTTAATTGCTACCACAGACCTTTCTCTAATGATGCCCAAAACTTTTAAGGTTCTGAGACCCCACGTACCTCTTTGGTCTTGAGGCTTTCCTTTCTTATGTTGGCATTTCATCTGTGGCATTATTTTTATTGTCAGGCTAGTAGCTTGACAATCATAATATATTTTTTCATATGCATTTTATTTTTATCTAGATGAACAGAGTTTTCTGACAATTTTAAATATGTTTACAAAGACCAGGGACAGAAATTAAATCATAGCACTTCAACTACTGATGATTCCACTTACCACAACTTAACATTTACTCTATGGATTGCTGACTAAGATGGCTTATTATCTCAAAGTGATTTCATTTTGATTTGCAATGGCCATGTTTAGAATAGTTTAGACTATGTTTCAATGTAGCTAAAAAACTAGTTATTTTTCTAGTCAACACAAATGAAAATGTTTTCATTGAATTTCCTCCATACATTATAAATGTTTTCTGTATTATAATAATACATCCTGAAATACACTTTGCAGTTTAGGAACGCACATGTTGATTGAACTAAGGCTTTAAGCTATATTTAATCTAAACAAACCTACTGGTAAAAAATGAACACATTGAGTTATTCAATGGTGGGTTTTACTGTCTCAGAGCAAGCCACTGGTTTGACAGCATCCCTTCTAGAGGGGATTGGTTGTTATGGTGTTATAGTTGTTATTACCATGTATCAGGCAATGAGGTGTGAATGTGTAAACAACATTTAGACTTTATGGGTGGGATGGTGATTAGTGACCTGAAAGGGTTAATGCATCCTTTCCCCCATTAATTAACAGGAAATAAGGTAGGTCCTTTAGAGAAAGACACTGATATTTTATGTTTATGTAAATAATAATACATTACTTTTGAAATTATAGACACTATTTTATTTTAACCTAAACATCAGTAAATAAGCATTATATGCTTACAGCTATTTTTCTGGAATTCACTTCCTTTTCATTCCTTCTCTTTCTTTGGTGTATTTCCTAAATTTAAATGTCATAAAGACTTCTTCTATATATGTTTAAATAACAAAGAATGTTAGTTTTCCTTAGTGAAGCAGGCTCATTGGAGCTTTAATTCTTCCCAGGTTCCTCTTTGTGTGCATTAAGTTGGCTCTTAAAGTAAAATATACCACATGTATGAAAGCTCTGACGCTCACTGCTGCATGTGGTTCTTCAAAGACAGCATCTCACATGTTGATCCCCTTGCCACTCTGAGGCTGTCCCTGGATTCTCTCTATTGGTCCCTTTGAACAGTCTTTGAAGTGCCACATGTAACTGCAGACAGTCCTGGGATACATCACCACATTACGAATTCCAGCTGCAAGCCAGCCTCCTGCTGAAGTTGAGGGATTGGAAAGAGATCACAATATGACATCCATCTAGTTAAAATAAGCTCAAGAAAGTTGTGAAAGGGAAAAAATATAAGAGAACTGAGTCTCTAAATAGCCGTTAGGCGACTAATACACGAGATCTCCAACAATCAGTTGAATTTAGTATTACCCCGGATATTTTTGTGGCAAATCCCTAACAAATTGAAAATAATGACTCTAAATTAAATCCCTGCCTTTAGTGGTCTTCAGGATTCCCTCTCTCTCCTCATCCCCTCAATCTTTCTCTCTTACACAATTCTCAACTTGTCATCACTTTGCTCTACTTTTGGATATAGGCCTAAATATATTTATTTTTAAAAGCACTACTGACAATAACAACCACAGCAGAAATCTGTAGATTGAATATTTAAAAAAGAAATACACAAACATTACAAATCTTAATATCTGTTGATGTTTGTGGAGTTAGCATATGGGCTGGTCCTAATGTGATAAAATGGAAAAAAAAAACACACTTTAAGCATTGAGCTCGTAAGAAGATAGACATATTGTACTTACATATTCTTTTAATGAAGTATTTATTTTGATCACATGAATTTGTGTTCAAGTTCCTCTTCTCTTAATAGCATTTAATTAGGGGGAAGTGGACACATACTATCTTTTCTATGAATTCAGTGTTTGGTCAGTATCCATAATGACTTTAATCTATTCAACTCCCCTGTTTGTTCAGCATGTATTCTTTCAAAATAAATTTGCTCACATTTTATTACTATTTATTTGTTGTTCCAAATGTCCACACAAATCTGGATTTCCATAAATATCCATCCTAAATACAGTCAGTGTAGCTCATTGTTGGAGGAACCAGAAGCAGCAGCATCTAAGCCATGCATTGATTTTGATGCCAAAATTTGGGGCCTCTTTAATTTTGGTATATAGCTTTCATAATGACATAGCCCTTCACTATCATCTGGAGAATTTCTTTTTTTTTAATGTTTATTTATTTATTTTGAGAGAGAGAGAGAGAGAGAGAGAGAGAGAGAGAGAGAGAGAGAGAGAGAAACGTGAATGGGGAAGGGGAAAGAGAGAGAGGGAAACAGAAAATCCCAAGCAGGCTCTGTGCTGTTACCACAGAACCAGACGTGGGGCTCTAGCTCACAAACTGTGAGATCAAGACCTAAGCTGAAATCAAGAGTTGGACATTTAACCAACTGAGCAACTCAGGCACCCATCATCTGGAGAATTTCTAACTTCTGACTCTTGTACTGGAGGTCCCATGCTCTGGATCTAGTATATTCTGCATTCATAGCATACATCCTCCCCCAAACCCTGTTTTGGAAAATAAGTCTTCCAGGAGCGTGCTCTAAAAGGATCTATGTGAACTATTTTATTGTGCCAAAACATGTCTGAAATGAGTTTATTCTATACTCCTACCTGATTCCTGATTTATAAGGTAGATGGGTTTAGAAATTTAAATTATGAAAATGTTTCTTGAAGATTTTTTTTTGTGATGCAAAAATAAATAATATAAAATTTACCACCCTAACCATTTTAACTGTACAGGTCAGTAGTGTTAAGTAAATTCACATTGTTATGAAATAGACCTCCCAGACTTTTTCATCTTGCACACTGAAAACTCTATTGAAGAACAGCTCCCGTTTCCTTTTTCCCCTAGTTGTTGACAACCACATTCTACTTTCTGTTTCTATGAATTTGACAACTTTAGATACCTCATATAAGTGGAATTATATAGTATTTGTCTTTTTGTGACTGGTTTATTTTACTTAGCATAATGTCCACAAGGTTCATGTATGCTGTAGCATGTGACAAAATTTCCTTTCTTTTTTATGGCTGAATAATATTCCACTTTACATTTATAAATACCACTTTTTCTTTTTCCATTAATGTATCAGTGGACATTTGGATTGCTTCTACCTCTTGGATACTGTGAATAATGCTGCTATGAAAATGAGTGTGTAGATATCCCTTCCAAACTCTGCTTTCAATTATTTTGGATAAAACTCAGAAGTGGCATTATTGTATCATATTGCAGTTCTATTTTTACTTTAGGGATAAAATTCCACACTGTTTTCCAGTGTTTACACCATTTTATAATCCCATCAATAGTGAACAAAAGATCCAATTTTTCCACAGCTGTAGCAACATCTGTTATATAACGTTTTTTTTATTATTGTTTTTTTTTCATTTTACCCATCCTAATGGGTATAAAGTACTACCCTACTGTGTATTTTGTTTTAAGTGTATTTATTTTGAGAGAGAGAGAGAGAGAGAGAGAGAGAGAGAGAGAGAGAGAGAGAGCGCACATGGAGGAGAGGCAGAGAGAGGGAGAGAGATAATTTCTAGCAGGCTCTGTGCTGTCAGTGCAGAGCCCAACTTGGGGTTAAAACTCACCAGCCATGAGCTCCTGACCTGAGCCAAAACCAAGAGTCTGACACTTAACTGAGTCATCCAGCTACCCCACTAACTGTAGTTTTGATTTGCATTTCTCTGATTATTAGTGATTTTAAGCATCTTTTCATATACTTGCTATTTGTACATTATTTTTGGAGAAATATCTATTCAAGTCCTCTGCTCATTTTTTAATTGGGTTATATGATATTTTGTTGTTAAGATATAGGAGATTTTTAAAAAATATATGTTCTTGATATAAACTTCCTATTAGATGTTTGGTAAGTATCTTCTCCAATTCTGTAGATCACATTTTCACTCTGCTGATTGTGTCCTTTGATGTACATAAGTTTTCAATTTGATGTAGTATCATTTGTTAATTTTGCCTTTGTTAACTGTGCTTTTGTGTTGTCATATACAAAACTGTTTCAAAGTCCAACCTCATGAAGCTTTTTCCCTATGTTTTCTTCTAGTTTTGTAATTTTAGGTCTTATATTTTAGGTCCTTAATCAATCTTGGGTTACTTTTATGCATGGGATAAGATACAGATCTATTTTCAGTCTTTTTAATGTGTATATTCAGTTTTCCCACCACCATTTGTTAAGACTATCCTTTCCCTGTTGAGTGATTGTGGCACCACTGACAAAGATCATTTGACCATATACACAAAGGTATATTTCTGGAATCTCCATTCTTTTTCATTGGCCTATTTGTCTGTCTTTAGGCCATTACCATACCGTTTGGGTGATTATAACTTTGTAATATATTTTGAAACTAAAAAGTGTTAGTTCCCCAACTTTTTTTCTTTTGATAAATTTTTCTGGCTATTCAGGGTCCCTTGAGATGGTATATGAATTTTAAGATAAGTTTTATATTTTTGCAAAAATGCTTGCGGTGTTATGGACATTTTAACAATAAGTCTTTCAATCCCTGAATTTATGTTCCTTTTCCATTTATTTGTGTCTGCTTTTATTTTTCTTCAGCAAATTTTGTGGGTTTTAGTGTACAAGTCTTTCACCTTCTTGGTTAGGTTTATTTCTCAGTAGTTCATTATTTTTGATGTTATTATAAATAGAATTATCTTAATTTTATTTTCAAATTATTCATTTTTTAAATTAATTGTTTATTTAATTGTTCATTCTTAATGTATAAAAATGAAATTGAGTTTTAGATGTTGATTTTGCATCTGGCAACTTTGTGGAATTTACTAGTTCTAGCAGGGTTTTTTGTGGAATCTTCAGCGGTTTCTACAGATAAGATCATAGAATCTATGAACAGAGATAATTTTACTCATTTCTTTCCAATTTGGATGTCTACTACTTCTTTTATGCCTAATCACTCTGACTAGGGCTTCCAATAGTATGTTGAATAAAAGTGGAGAAAGCAGACACCGTTGTTTTGTTCCTAATCTTAGAGAAAAACTTTCAGGTTTTCACCACTGAGTGTGATGTTAGCTATGGGTTTTTCATAAATGGCCTTATTATGTTGATGTAATTTTAATCTATTATTAGTTTTTTGAGTGTTTTTATCATGAAAAGGTGTTGAATAGTATCAAATGAGTTTTCTGCATCAAGTGAGATGATTATGTGCTTTTATCATTCTATTTATGGCATATTACATTGGTTGATTCCCATATGTTGAACTATCTTTATATTCCAGGATAAATCTTACTTGAACATAGTGTATAGTACCTTGGTGGTGCTATTAAATTTAATTTATTATTATTTTTATTTTTTTGAGAATTTTTTAATCAATAGTCATCAGGGATTTTTTTTTTCATCTTGCAGTGTCTTTGTTTGACTTTGATATCAGACTAATGCTGACCTCAAAGAATGAGTTTGACAGTGTACACTCTTCAAATTTTGGAAGAGTTTTGGGAAGATTGGTGTTAATTCTTCTTAAGTTGTAGAATTCTCCAGTAAAGCCATTCAGTCCTGTGCTTCTTTTTGTTAGGACATTTTTGATTACTGATTCACTCTCTATAGTCATTATTGATCTTTTCAGACTTTTTTTTGGAAGGGGGGAGTGCAAGCCAGGGGGAGGGGCAGAGAGAAAGGGCCAGAGGACCCGAAGTGGGGTCTCTGCTGATAGGCTTAAACTCATGAACTGTGAGGTCCTGACCTGAGCCAAAGTAGGATATTCAACCGACTGAGCCACTCAGGTCCCCCAATCTTTTCAGATTTTCTAACCTTTCCAGATTCAGTATTGGTAGGTTGTGTGTTTCTATGAATTTATCCATTTATTCCAGATTACCCAACTTATTGGCATACAGTTGTACATAATATTCTTTTATAATCCTTTTCATTTTTGTGACATTGGTTATAATTTCTATTTTGTTTCTTATTTTTGTTATTTGAATATTCTCTCCTTTTCTTTTGTTAATCTAGAAAAGGGCTTGTCAACTTTTCTGAGCTTTTCAAAATCTCTTCATTTTATTGATTGTTAGATTGTTTTTCTATTCTCAATTTTATTTAACTCTGCATTTATCTTTATTATTTCTTTCCTTCTGCTAAATTTGGGTTTAGTTTATTCTTTTTTTCCTAGTTTTTGAAGATATGAATTAGGGCTGTTGATTTCAGATTGTTTTTAATTGTATTTATTTGCAACTATAAACTTTAATTTTTGCCCTATTTCACTTAATTTAATAAATTTTGGTAAGTTGTTTTCATTTTCATTTGTCTCAGAGTTTTTTCTAATTGCGCTTGTGACTTCTTTTTGACCCTGTAGTTGTTTAAAAGGATGTGGTTTAATTTCTACATAGATTTTTCAATTTTTCTCATGATTGGTTTCTGTTTTAATTCCATTGTGATCACAAAAGGTACATTGTATAATTTTAATCATCCGGAATTTTTTAAGTTTTCATTTCAGATCTAACATGATCTATCATGAAGAATGGTCCATGTGCATTTGAGAAGACTGTATTCTGCTGTTTTATGGCTCAGTGTTCTGTAGCTCTGTCAGGTACAATTGGTCTATAATGTTGGTCAAGTCTGCTATTTTCTTCTTAATCTTCTGTTTGTTTTTCTATCCATTATTTAAAGTATTACAGTCTCCAAGGGCACCTGGGTGGCTCAATTGGTTAAGTGTCTGACTCTTGATTTTGGCTTGGGTCATGATGTCACAGTTTGTGAGTTTGGGCCCCAGGTCAGGCCCTGCACTGACAGTGAGGAGCCTGCTTGGGATTCTCTCTCACTCTCTCTCTCTCTGCCCCTTCCCTGCTTGCATGCTCTCTTGAAATAAATAAATAAAATAAAAAAAAATAAACACCTCTTATGGTGTTGCTATTTCCCTTTTTAATTCTGGAAATAGTTGCTTTCTATATGTAGGAACTCTGAAGCTTGGTGCTTGAATATTTATAATTGTTCATTCTTCTTGCTTAATTGACATGTTAATCATTATAAAATGTTCTTCTTTGTCTCTTGACTAATTTTGGACTTAAAGTCCACTACACCTAGTATTAGTATAACCACCACTATTCTGTTTTTGTTACCAGTTGAATGGAATATGTTTTTGCATCTTATCCCTCTCAGCCTATGTGTGCACATAAATCTAAAGTCTCAAAACTTGTCATAAAAGTATCTTTCTGAAATAAATAAATGAATAAATAAATAAGTCCCTTGTAGACAGGACTTAATTGGATCCCAGTTGTTGTTTTGTTTTGTTTTGTTTTGTTTTTACACATCCAGCTAATCCAGGCCTTTTGATTGGAAAGTCTATTCTAGTTATATTAAAAATAATTAATGGTTTGGAAGGACTTATTGTTGATTTGTGAGTTGTTTTCTGTATGCCTTATAGCTTTTTGCCTCCCTCTTACTACCTTTCTGTTTCTTGGTGTGTGTGTGTGTGTGTTTTTAATATTGATATGCTTTAATTCCCATTCTCATTTCTTTTAAGTATATCCAATAGATATTTTCTCTATGGTACCATTGCAATTACATAAAACATCTTGAAATTATAACACTTTATTTTAAACTAATAACATCTTCAATTGCATATGTGTGTCATTTTATGTAGCTTTATTTTGTCCCTTTGATTGAGCTATGTTTCTTATTTCTTTTTATGCCTTGCACATTTCTTTTTTTTTTTTGGCTGGGATTTGGGCATTAAAAAACAAGACAAAACAAAACAAAACAAAACAAAACAAAACAAAACAAAACGAAAAAAAAAAAAACAACCTTTCCCAATCTTTGACTACTTGGCTTCACGCAAGGGGAGGCCTTCACTTAGCTGGACTGGAGGTTCTAGGACCTTTTACACCTTTTCTGATCTCTTCTTCCCCCTGGTGTCTGCCTGCAGAACTGCTGCTTCTTACTTCCGTGTATAGCCAATTCCATACTCAGACTGATCCCATTAATGATCAGAATCAAGTGAGACAGAAACCAATCCCTTGGGCAGTCCCCGACTAGCCAGAATATTGGATGTGTGGTGCACTCTTTTGTTCCCAAGGGAGGAACCCTGGTATGGGGAAAGGGATGTCTCCCAGTTGCTTTGCCTTATTCAACAAAGAGTTGTGCCAAATGCCATAATTTTCCTATCTTTTTTGCTGGAATTCCTTCTGGTTTCACAATAGCTTTGGTGCTGTAGGTTTTCATTTGTTCTCTAGAATTCTCACAGAGATATTCTGGTCCATATATTGTTGTTAATTCCTTATTTCTGTATGGAAAAGAGGGCTTATAGTTTCCTAGGCCTCTATTTTGCTGATGTCACTCTTCCCTCAGATTTTGAAGGCATTACTTCCCTGTTTTCTTGCTTTCAGTACCATTATGGAAAGTTTTGAAACCATTCTCTTTCAGGGTATTCTTATATTACTTTTTTTTTCTTTGGGGATGCTTCTGGATCTTTTCTTTGTTTCAAGTATACTGTTCTAAAGTAATATGCTTTGTTCTGGGTTACTTTTCATTCCTTGTGCTTTAAAATTTGGGGCCTTTTCAAACTGAAACTTTTTTATTATTATTCTTAAAGGGCATTTCTTAAATTATTCAAATATCCACTCTCCTATTTTATTTTCTTCCTCTCTTTTTTTCTCTATTCTCTTAATCAATAGTTATTATATTACTCTGAAATTGAGTCTTTTAGATTGATATTCTAATTTTCTTATATTTTCTCTCCCATTTTCCTTTTACTTTCTCTTGCTCTATTTCCTGGAATGTATTTTATACATTTATGCTCCATCATATCTAATTGTTGCTGCTACTTCTTCTGTCTATTAAGGTATGTAGGGCCACTTTGCTTCTCATAATTAAGTGTTGCCATTTGGTTTCTGTCACAATGTGATTCCATTACTTTTTCTGGAATTTAACTATGACAGTAGAGATGGAGCTAAGGTGAAGGATCTAAAATTAATCTTACAAGGTATTTCTCCTGGATGAAGATATCATTAGGGGTTTCAAATCAGAAGGAACAGGAGCATCAGGCAAAAGAAACAAATCTGCTTCCACTGACAAAAAAAAAAAAAAAAAAACTCAGAGGGATTTTTTTGGGTTTGCATCATTCTGAGTCTTCCTAATTTACTCTGACAACCCCATTCTAATCCACAATGTATCATGATTTTCCAACTAATACTTTAATATCCAAGTTATAGTCAAGCTGCCAAATTAATCTATGTATTTAATTTAAAAATCTGAAGGCATAGCTCTGTTCCTGATTTTTTTTTTTTTTTGTCAAGTAAGCTTTATGGATAAATGATCAAAAGAGATCACAGATACTTTCTTTTTTTAATTTTTTTAAATTTATTTTTAAAATTTTCTCCAAGTTAGTTAGCATATAGTGCAACAATGATTTCGGGAGTAGATTCCTTAATGCTCCCTACCCATTTAGCCCACCCACAATTCCTCCAGTAGCCCTCTGTTCTCCATATTTGAGTCTCTTATGTTTTTGTCCCCCTCCTTGATTTTTATTATTTTTGCTTCCCTTCCCTTATGTTCACACAGATACTTTCTGAGTTAAGGGTCCATTCTTGAGCTGAAAATTTGAAATCATGAGTTTCTAATTTTCTTTCTTTAAGCTCCTGTGCATTATTTAAATCACTAGCTCACTCCACAGACCTCATGTCCCTTCCTTTTTTGAAGAAATGGTTTATTGCAGAAGCCACACAATTTACCAAAGTGTTGGTTTATTATACCCTTTATTTCAGGTGACCACAGGTGATGATAATGTAAATATCTAACTACCTAACACATCAACACACAATTATGACTAGCAGTAGCTATCTACCAATGTTAACAAAATTCTTGCTGTTTTCAAAATCACCCAGCTCTGAAAAAAAATTACAGATTTTTATTTTCTTGAACATCTGTTAATTTTAACAGCTCTATACTAAGTCAAGTCTGGTTCGGTACCCATTAGAGTTCCCACTCTAGCTAATTGTAAAGAGCAAATAATTTTTATTATGTTTTAAATAGTTAATCTAATATTGGGAGATCTAGATGAGGGGATAGATCCTAAATGGAATATGCAGAAACTTCTTTCCTTGTCACACTAAAGAATGGGTCTGTCTAAGGGTCAGGAGAACCTACTTTGAATAAGAGACTGCAGAATATAAAAGCCATCTGCTGAGATGGGAAGATGTCATTATAGTTGTTTGACCCAGAATCATGTTCTCTGTGACCTGATTCACATTATCTAAACTACTCACTTTTGCCTTCCCTCATTCCCTGTATGACTCAGCTATAAACTCACATCACACACTAGTGAAACTCCTTTGTGGAATACAAGTCATAGCCAGAGTCCTAGCATGTTGGATGGCAGTCTGAAGGAATTTTGAGGAAAGCAATCTAAATGATCAGCTTCCTCTAGTTAATAAAGGAAAAAAAAAAAAAAACAAATAAAAACAAAACAAAGAAAAAAAAAAAAAGAAGAAAAGGAACAAAAAGAAAACAGAAAACTGAGTCTAATTTCCAAACCATTCAGTCTGATTTGTCAGCACCAATGTCACAGTGAGTGTCTGCTTATAACAGCCCTGCTTAAGACTAGCACTAAAGAATGTGGGAGAAAGGAAATTCTCACCGTAAGTAGAAGTAGGAGTAATATATTTTAGTTTCTTAATTCTAAACAGAAAATCGCCCTGTTCCTGGAATATATCTGATGATCAGGCCTGGTGTGACAAATTTGGAAAACTGAAAGCAAGAGGTGTGATTTTTCAGGATGAGGCACAAGTCTACATATACACATGATCCATGCTTTTTAAAATTTTTAATTAATTTAATGTTTATTTATTTATTTTGAGGGACAGAGAGGCAGAGAGAGAGGGAGAGAGAGAATCCTAAGCAGGCTCTGCACTGTGAGGGCAGAAATCTATGTGGGGCTTGATGCCAGGAACCGTGAGATCATGACCTGAGCCAAAACCAAGAATCAGTTGCTTAACTGACTGAGCCACCCAGGTGCCCCTATGTATGACTTTGTTAATGCTTTTCAAATGGGCGTTAGGAAACTATGTGAAAGATAACATTTTACTGTGGCTATTACAGTCACCACCATATATATATATATTTTTTTTTTTTTGAGAGAGAGAGAGAGAGAGCACGTGAGCAGGGGTGGCTGAGAGAGAGACAGGGACAGGGGATCCAAAGCAGTCTCCACTCTTACAGCAGTGAACCCAATGCAAGGCTGGAACTCAAGAAAAATGAGATCATGACTTGAGCCGAAGTCAGATGTTCAACTGGCTGAGCCACCCAGGAGCCCTATTACCATATACCTTGATATTGTCTCAGGAATTATTTGCTACCTCTAAATTCAAGAAATAATTTTTACAATATTTATACCTCTGGATGATAACCATGTGTATGTCAACATAATATTTCAGATGTCAACACTGGGAGAAGTGATACATGACATTTACTAAAAGCTAATGTAGTGAATATTTACTATGGGTCAGGAACTGTCCTAAGTGCTTCACATATTTTAACTCATCTACTATGCACTTCATTCTGTTATTATACTGATATGAGCACTCTGGCCCTTAGGATGGACCTCCTATACACCCAGAATATGGTTCACATATTGGGATTGTTGACATTACATACACATGAAGAGGGTGTGGAATACTTTATTATATATGTAAATGAAGTCTCTGAGGAGAGCAAGGCAGTTCTCTCGAGCAGACCCAAAATGTCCTGAGAGAGCACATGGAGGAGATGGCCTCAAGGTTTTTATTATGCTGAGGTGGCAGGGCTGAAGGTGAGAGTTCCTGACAAGAGCAGGGGCTTTGGGTCTGAAACTTCCAGCAATGCCAAAGGATGCAGGACATGGCTAGGCTTTCTTAGCTTGTGTACCTGTGGGCCTCAAGGCAGGGAGCAGTTGTAGGAGCCCATCGGATATATTTCTTTTAAATTTAAGAGAGAGAGAGAACATCAACAAATAACTAAATGGAGTTGGTACTCCCTGTAATTCCATTATATAAAATCACTCAAGAAGAATATACAAATCAAAGAGTTAAAGAAAGGGTTACAGGGAGGGATCAAAAGGATGTTAAAGGAAGAAAGCTGGGAGACACTAAAAGGGAAGCAAAGACAGGGAAAATGATTCATCATAAACAAAATTGGGAAGAAAGGAAAGGCGGGATAATAAAAATTGAACGTTGTAAAAACATAGTTTATGAAATACCATTTAGTGCAGACAGGCCTAGGAAGATAATGTTCAACATTAGTAATTTTACTGGAATGATGGATGTAGAAACAAATTTTAATTTTAGGAGTCAATGATTAACAAGCAGTTTGAAAAGGAAAAGACAAATCAAATTATATTTAAGGAGGACATAAGTTTGAGTGAGAGAGTTCCTGTTTCTACCTCCCCCTTTGGTATATCTTTGTACTTTGAATACGTAATTCATGGTTGCTTCAAATATTTACAACATACAAATTAGCAATCATTCTAAATTCTATACTCAAACCTAAGCACTAGTAATAATTTGTCTTTCCTCCCATCCAAGTACTAACCAGGCACGACCCTGCTTAGCTTCCGAGATCAGACAAGATCGGGCACGTTCAGGGTGGTATGTCCATAGACTAATTTGTCTTTCCTGATACACATTCTCATTCATAGAATCCTATTCCACATAACTGCTCTGAAATTAGACACTTGTGTCAATGTTTCAAGGTCAATAGGTATTGATACATTATTATTTTAATAGGAGTCATATCATTACATTGTATTATGGATACATTAACATTTATTCTGAATTATGTCTATGTATTATTCTCCTGAAATGTACCAGTTCTACATATACACTGGTACAGAATGTGTTATTTTAAAAATAATTTTTCTATTATATATATTATGATTATATTAACAATAATTATTAGTTCATTTCCCAAGAAGGCTGCCAAATAATATTAGCTGAGATTTCCAGTGTTATGTATTAAGGTAGGTTTTAAAAATATGTCATTCTGGGGCCCCTAGGTAGCTCAGTCAGTTAAGTGTCTGACTTCGGCTCAGCTCATGATCTCTGGTTCGTGAGTTCGAGCCCCACATCAGGCTCTGTGCTGACAGCTCAGAGCCTAGAGCCTGCTTCAGATTCTGTGTCTCTCTCTCCCTCTGCCCCTCCCCTGCTAACACTCTCTCTCTCTCTGTCTCTCAATAATAAACTTTAGGGGCGCCTGGGTGGTGCAGTCGGTTAAGCGTCCGACTTCAGCCAGGTCACGATCTCGCAGTCCGTGAGTTCAAGCCCGCGTCGGGCTCTGGGCTGATGGCTCAGAGTCTGGAGCCTGTTTCCGATTCTGTGTCTCCCTCTCTCTCTGCCCCTCCCCCATTCGTGCTCTGTCTCTCTCTGTCCCAAAAATAAATAAACGTTGAAAAAAAAATAAAAAATAATAAAAAATAATAAACTTTAAAAGGTTAAAAAAATATATAATTCTGTAAGATATTATTTCCTTTGCCAAATGTTATTCCAAATTCTCTTTTTACATTTTCAAATTGTGTTTTTGCCCACTTTTGTGTATTTTCAAAACTGTGCTGAATTTTCCAGATCCTGTTTGTTTTGGCAGAAGCTGGAAAATCTAAGCAACTTCACTCTTGACACAGAGATGTTGATCAGCCACAAGAAGTACAAAGAGAGCCAGTCACAAGTAGACCAGTGAGGATCATTTGAGAAGTAAAGGAGAAATGACCATCTGTGCTCAGAAGGCACCAAAAAAAGAATGCTGGGTTTGGGACTGGAAAAATATGACCCTGCTATCTTAGAAAAATTGGTATCAACCTACTTTTGATTTATCAATGTAACAGTTTTTCCTGAAATAATTACTTTCTTAATTTTAGTCAAATAGAATTTATTTTGAGATTTCTTTAATTCATACATTTTTTTAAAGATTTCTTTTTATTTATTTACTTTTTGAGAGAAAAGAGAGAGTGAGAGAAGAGAGAGAGAGAATCAGTGCAGACTCTGCACTGTCAGTGTGGAGCCCAATGTAGGGCTCAAACTCACGAATGTTGAGATCATGACTTGAACCAAAATCAAGTCAGCCACCTAACCAAATGAGCCTCCAAGGTGCCCCTGAATATTTTTTAATGTTTATTTCTTTATTTTTATTTTGGGAGGGGGAAGAGAGAGAAAATACCAAGCAGGCTCTGCACTGTCAGCACAGAGCCCAATGTGGGCCTCAACCCAAGACTATCAGATGGTGACCTGAGCCTAAATCAAGAGTGGAACACTCAACCAACTGAGCCACCCAGGCATCCCTCATTCTGAATATTTTTACCATAGAGATGATTGTAGCTAAATGTGACAACTTTAAGTTTTAGATGTTGCTAATCCTCATTAATTAACCAGATACAAAGCTTAAATATTATATTTGTTAAACAAAATGTTTCAATGAACCTAGTTCTAAAGTCTTTTCCCCCCTATTTTCTCAGGAGAAAAAAAATCAATTTATTCTCAAAATGGAAACAGTCTTTAATATTACAAGTAGAAACAAAACAAAACAAAAAATGATTTGTAAATATTCTCAAGTAAACTCAGCATTTCCAAGTAAAAATCATCAGACAAGATTTCAAAAGACCAAGTATATACTCAATAGTTTGTTATCTAATATATGCAATGAATCCTATATCAACTAGAATTGAGTTGATATAATTTCTTTTGTTCTCATGGCACAGACATTTTGAAAAATTAAGTAGAGGGCAAACTGCTGGCTAATTTGCATTGAAAACCAAAATAAAACTATTGTTTTAGTGTCTTTTTGTGTGAAGTAAAAAGTAACCTGATAATTTCATGGATAAACACAGGTATGAATAAAATATGTATTTCTATAAAAGCGAACATAGTTTTGTTTTAAATGTTACTATAATTATCGAATTTATATTTTTTCTTAAAGAAGGTAACAGTTTCTCATGGTTTTAAACTACCTTGAATATTATAAATCTCTATATTAAACAAATTAACAATGTATGAACACAAAGCAGTCATGACAGTTTTGGAGAGGATCTAAAAGATTTGACTTTTATCATCGTAGGGCATCTGGGACTTGGAAGGACGCCAAGACATGCTAGCTACATCTTGACTTCAAAATAATTATTCATTTTTAACAACCCAGTGCCAATCAGGCATCAATGAAGAAAATAAAATCCTGCTGTTTTACCAATTTATAATCTTTCTTATTTCAATTTTATAAGAAATTGATGTTAAATGTGAGAAAAGAAGTGTCTTCTTCATAATGAAGTCTCTTTGAAATACTGTTTGAAAATTCTTTGTGTCTTTTTTTATGTATTTACTTCAAGAAGATGCAATGGCTTTCAAGTCTTGATAAGCTGTCCATTTCCCTATGGTTGTTTAAGAAATCAAAAATCAAATTTGTGAAAGGTATAAGATATCTCATGATAATGGATATAACAAACAAATGAAAAAGCCACACTTCTACTTTCTTGATAGCAACTTAGAAGCTTTTTTTTAAGGATAAGTTTTAAAAATTCCAATACAAGTTATGCTGCCATGATCAATGTCTGAATAGGTAGTTGTGTTTCTTTAAACTGAAAATGCTCCCTGCACAACATGAAAATCAAGTGTGTAAGAACATTAAAATGCATCAGCTTAATCAACTTTGGACAATTTTCCCTGAAAAGATAGCATAAAAATATATTTAAGTTGACTGAATCTTTAATCTTCTGTACTGTCCTGATCTTTAAAAAGCATCAAAATCGACTCCATATGACTTCCTCTGACCTTTAAGTAGCATGAGTTGGTGAAAAAAATACTATTTTATCTGTACTTTACATATATAAGAAAACATAAATTGACATCTGGCTAGCAAAATTGAGAAAAAGAGAGTGTAAAAATAGAACACATTTTAACAAAGAAAATTAAACATCTTCTGAGTACCTTAGCATTTTGGATCATATGCAGGATTTTATTACCTGTCCAGAAAAATATCACCATATAATTTTTTAACAACCACATCATTATTATTTAAAAGTAACTGTCACAATATTACTACCCAATTAAATATTATACTTCTGCATACAACCACGAAAATCTGTGAACTGGGTAATATTTTATTCTTATTTTACTAAAAAGGAAAAATGTATCACAAGGAAGTTATGAAGGTCACATGAAGTAACAGAGCTAGGATTCTAGAATCCATGGTTTTATGTGTTACCTTTCAGATTAAATCATGTTTTTTCTTAAAATGAAAACAAAACATACCAACATGACTTCGGAGCCTAGAGTGATCTTGTTTCTGTCTCCCAACCTCCTTATCTTCATCTCACATGGCACCCTCTAGTAATCGAACTTGGTTGATCATTTAGTTTCTCCAATCTCTCGTATTCCCTCCCACCTTGAGGAGGTGAACATGCTCTTCCTTCTTTCCATTGCATTCTTCTCAAAGTCTCTTTAAATTAATTATTTCTACTGCCCTGTCTTTCCAATCCAGGATTAAAAATCATTTCCAAACAATAGCCTTTCAAGAAATGCTCTGATCCTCATTCTAATTAGGGTTTATTTCTATGAATTTACATGAATAGTTTCTTTATCTTAATAGTGCAAATTTAAATTGCAGTTATGCATTGATTAACATGATTAATGTATAATTACATTGAAGAACCGCTCAACAGAATCAGACCTTTATGAAGGTAGTAATTTTTGCCTATTCATATACATCAATAGTTGACATATTGTAGGCACTCAATTGGTATATAATGGTGAAAAAACATTGAATATTTTGATGCTATATACAATTTATTAATAGAAAATATGAGTATAAATATGCATTTAATGATTTATTCAATAAAAATCAAATAATACATAATTTCATTTTTTAGATTTCTTATGTGATGTTGCAAGTTCTAACTTTGTATCTAAATTTTTTTCTCAAGGCTTTATGATCATTTATATAATCCTTTGATATCAATACAGAAATTCTCTTAAAATGCTCTTGTTATTTCTCTTCTGGCATACACTAGAGGCCTTACATTGTTAATTAGAATTTTACTTATAAAGAGAACGAAACAATACCCACAAGAGTTTTTTCAATAATTTTAAAACATCCTTGCTTCTGAATATTTGGAATATATGTTCAGAAAACTTTATTAAAGGGCACTGGTCCTTTAGACATACAAAAGTACACAAATAAACATATCAGATACTTAAAAATATTTAACACACAATAATTTTTCTGATTTGGTATGTTTGTCAACTTGCTTTAATATCAAACACTCCAAATAGTAGAATCTGCTGTACCTAAAAATCTGTTTTCCCCCTTTTCCATAGTACTGAATTTATATGGGCACATAACCTATCCAGAATACAGATCATATGCCTCAGGTCTTTCTGTTTGTATTGCGGCAAGGTGTGACTATATTCTGGCAAGGGATATAAATGGGATTAATGTGTGTAATTTCCTGGTTGTTTCCTTACTAGGTAGAATTCTGCCTTTTATTTCTTCTTTTGCCTCCCACTAGCTGCTGTAAGCACCAGGTGGTCAGCTATCTTATACTATGGGAATGAGAGACATTCCATCAAGATTGTGAGGTTACAATAAAAAGGGAGCTGGACTCCAGATGACTTCATGAAGCTGTCTGCCTTACTAGTTCAAAATTTCACATGGCAGATGAATCATTTCTGATTTTTTTAAACCACTCTTATTTGGGTCTCTATCACACTCAGCTGGTATCATATCTTAACCCATTCCCCATTAATAATTTTGCAAGTTAGCAACAAAAATGCACATATACATTTTATTAAATATTTCTCTTGAAGAAATTAAGATCATTCCTAGCTTGGCTTTACTGAAATCTTTATTTTCTTAGTTATTGGTAAACCTATAACTGATTGCTAGAGTACTACATTTGTTCTTTTGCTTATATAAACTTCTCTCAGAATTTTTTTTCTTTATGTGTTCTATTAAACATTTTGTGTTTTAATAGTGTTCGGATTTTTCTATCCCTCAATTCAATTCAGTAGGTCATAAAATTTCAGTTCTGGCTAATAAATCCCATCCTTCCTCCAATGGCATTAATTAACTTTAGAAGATGTACTATGAAAATTCCTCTTTTATTATATAATGAGAGACTTGGATGTGCTGTACTAGGTGGAGAAGGAGTCTGACATATGTGGATTTAGTTTCACCTTTACTCAAAATACGGTCCAATATCTCACTTAGCATCTTGTATCTCAATCTTTTTTCTTTTGTAAAATAATGTAAAGCAAGCATTTCTTGGTATAACTTCCTGAGAGAGGGGCTGTTCTTCTAGGCCCTTTGGAAAGTGTAAAATGGAATGTAAAAAAAAATTTAATAGACAAAAGAATGTATGTAACTCTTCAAACTTTAAAACTATTGAATATTTGTCCTGGATATTGAATTATAAAATAATGTATGACCAGTAAGATAAGAGATATTTAAAGATAATTTTAAAAGCTAATAGTTCCTATACAAAAAATATTCCATTGAAATTATTGTTATATTTTTAAAATATATAACAAAAATAAATTAACATGAAATTTATATAGAAAAGAGTCACCAGTGGTGATAGAGGTTTGAGGATCGTAGAGGCTCGAAAATAATCATTGTTGATGGATCCACATATCTATTAACAAAGGAATGTAGTAGGAATGCTGTGATCTTAAGGCCTAGATATCAAGATAAATCCAAGATTTTTAAGGCAATAGGTTAGCAGAGATAATTTCAAGTGAATCAATTTCCAGAATCTCAACACTCTTTCCTAAAAGGGATCTGCCTGAAGTGTTGCCTGTATCAATTCTGCTTTCCTAAGTCTTCATTCACAATGATGCTTCTCTTTCTACAAAAAACAATATGAAAGAAAAATAAATAGGAAATACCACATACCCATTATCAAACTTAACATGATGCATTTCTGGACCCTTCTAGGACACAAAGAAGCAATGTGCTTCCAAATAATTTTCCAATTAGAACAAAGGGAGAAATATTGAGAGAGATAGTAGTTGATTTCATAAAAAATGGCAACATCATGGCAAGACTCCATGCTTTAGATAATAGATAGCTATATTATAATCAGAATTCAGAAGTTAACATGCTTATCACTCAAGTGTGTATTAACATTTCTATTTGAACTGAAAAATTAAGTAAGATGTTTTCTGACAGAAAGGAAGTCTGATTTAGCTAATTTGTTTGATTATGGAAGCTGGCCTTGCCAATTAGTTCTTATGTCAGACATTTTCTGAACATTGAACAAGATAAATCGGCAACACTAAAGTATTAATAAAATTTTATTTAATATATCATTTACTATACAATATGCCAGATATTACATCTTCATAATTTATAAATGTAGGAAAAATGTTAGTCATTCACTTAAAGATGTGTGAGGGTTTTTATGCTTATTCATGATTCTATTGTGGAGCATGAAAGTAAAAATTCATGAAAGCCATTAGTATAGATTTCCCTTTTATCATTTTGGTGTTAGTGATGGTGTTGGTAATAGTAGTGCCTGTTTGTCAAACATCATGATTTATTCCAACAAAATTCAGCTATTAAGTTGCAAGCAGGAAAAAACAGAAGAGTGTGCCTAGCCATGTTTGGATTTTTACCATAGAGGGCAATGAAAAGAGGAGCAAGTAAGGTCAGGATACTGAGAATGACTAAAATGACTAACAGTTGTACATAAATATGATAGGCAGAATGGATACGGTGAAATGTGGGATCAAGTGGATATATTTATTTTTTTAAAATACTTTTTAAATACTTACTTATTTTTGAGAGAGAGAGACAGAGCGTGAGTGAGGGAAGGGCAGAGAGAGAGAAGGAGACACAGAATCTGAAACCAGGCTCCAGGCTCTGGGCTATCAGCACAGAACCCGACTCGGGGCTTGAACTCAAGAGTGGCAAGATCATGACCTAGGCCGAAATCGAACGCTTAATCAACTGAGCCACCAAGGTGCCTCAAATGTGAATAGATTCCTGATGCTATTACATAATGTTCATGGTGAGGAAAGGGGAAAGTGAACAGAAAGCTGCTTTTAACCTTTAAAGGGCTATTTCTGTCAGTGTTCTCTCAAGGTGTAGTTGCTGGGAATATGGTTTATTCATACATCAGGGTGCGGTAATTTAAGATCATGTGGGATTCATTGTCAGCAACAGTCATTCAGATACATGAATTCTTTTAATTATCTCATATTACAGGCTCAGAAAGGTTCAAACAGCTTATTGCCTTTTAAAAGGAGGGTTTAACTTCCTAGGATAAATCTCATCCTAGGTAACCACTTTACTTTGACAAAATTACAGTTTTCTTTTGAAAACAATATGCCCAATAGAGTTAAAACAATAAGTAAATAGATCTCATCATTAGACCTCACCTCATCATTAGACTATAAGGAAGATTACTGTTCTTCTGGATAAGAGGAGAGTCATGGAAATTTAAGGTCCTTGAAGCTACAGTTGAAAACTTGTGAAAATAAGTAGGAATCTCAAAAGACAACCTGTGCCATAAAAGACTATATAAATTGATGATTTCTCCAGGAAAGAGCAAATGAATATGGTTATTTTGATCCAAAGGCACACTACAGAGAGCAGATCTGCAACTGAAATATATGTAGTCATAGGTTTGAGTATATAAAACTATAATGAAGAAATACAGATTCTAAAATGACTTTCTATGTGTTGCCTGGCTGCCTCAGTCAGTAGAGCATGTGACTCTTGGTCTTGGGGCCCTGAGTTCCAACCCCACGTTGCAGGTAGAGTTTATTTAAAAAAAATAAACTGGCTTTATTAAGGGGTCACAAATAAAGAACTCTTCCTATTCAGTAACACAATACCTATAACCTTATTAGAAAAATGGGCAAATAACTTGAATAGATATTTTTCCTGAAAAGATGTACAAAGGGCAAAGACATGAAAAAAATGCTCATCATCATTAATCTCTAAGGGAATGCAAATTGTACCACAATGAAAGAAAATTTTACACAGACTTGAATGGATATAATCAAAAAGGCAGACCGCAACAAATCTTATTGAGGGTGTAGAGAAATTGGAATGCTCATGCACTACTTCGGGAATGTAAAAGGCTTTAAACACTTTGGGAAATAGGTTTTTAGTTCTAAAGATGGTAGAGTTACCATAAGACCCACCAAATCCACACCTAAGTATAAGCCCAAGAAATCAAAACATATGTAACATATATCTGTACAATTATACACAAATATTCATAGCAAAATTTTACTAATAACCCAAAAGTGGAAACAACACAAATGTCCATGAGCTGATGAATGGTTACCCATACTCTGAAATATTATTCAGTGAAAAGAAATGAAGTACATGTTACAACACAGGTAAATGTAGAACACATGCTGCACAAAAAGCAAATAGTAACAAGATACTGCACACTATATGATTTCATTTTTATTAAGTATCCAAAATAGGCAACTCTATTGAGATAGAAGTAGATTAGTATTTGCCTAAGGTCTAGGGGAGTCTGTTTTTTTGTGGGGGAACAGGGTCAGCTACTATATGTGGGGTTTTGGGGAGTTATTAAAATATTCTAGACTTATTTTGTGATGACCATTTTATAACTCTCTGAATCTAAAAAAAATATTATATTTTACAGTTTTACTTCAAATAATGCAAACCATATTAAATGCTCATATGAAATAAACTAAACATTTGCATTTAATATTTGAAAATTTTGCTCCCTAAGTTTTAAATTACCTGTTAAGAAATAGTTTGTATCCATCAAATTTCCCAAATTGGCCACTATAATTTTATTTTATTTTATTAAATATTTATTTTTGAGAGAGAGAGAAAGAGAGAGAGAGAGAGAATGCAAGCAGGGACAGACAGAGAGAGAGGGAGAGAGAATCTCAAGCACAGAGCCTGATGTGGGGCTTGAACTCACAAACTGTGAGATCATGACCTAAGTCAAAATCAAGAGCTGACATTTGACTGAGTCACCTTGGCGCCCCTGGCCTCTGTAATTTTAAATTATCAATGGTGAAATTAAAACATTTAAAAAGTAAGTATAGAAATATGGGTTATAGTATATTAGTAGTTGGTTCTGAAAGGAGCATAGACTAAAACCTGGACTGAAACAGACACATTTAAACAGTCACTAAACAAGTTGCTTATGACTTTGTGTCTTGAGTCTCTTGACCTAATGGCTGGGCCATTTTCACTTTTATTTCATTTTCATTAATTGGCCTTTTCACCCAATTAATATTCATTTTCTTTCAGAAAGAAAGTATTGTTAAAGAGATCTCTCTCAGATTAATATGTTCACAGAAAAAACAAAACAAGTTTACAGGAAGTCTTTATAAATTTTGCTAAGTGACCTTAGGTAAATTCTGACTGAGGAATGCTGGTATAAAAACAACAACAACAAAACTTTAACTTTTTCAGTCACCAGGTTTGAAGAGTGGGCTTGTTGGAGTCTATTTCTGTCTTCTCCCCAATGTGCTTTATTCTTATAGACTTTAATAAAAAAAGACAAGGACAGAGAAAAACAAACAATAGCGTCCTTGACAAAAAAGTAGTTTTCATATCTGATTTGATGATTAAAGAATCTTTCTTTGTAAACGGTGTTTTTTTTTTACTCAACCTTTTTTTTTAATAGAGGATTTTTTTCTTTTTGAATTCAAAAACACAAAATTAACTTAGTATTTAAGGAGACTTGATACATACATATATACATACATACATGCATACATACATATATAAAAACTTGGACACAACAAAATTAATTAGACTTATAATATTCTGAAAGATACTCAAGCCAGATGCCCATGGGCTTACAAAGGAAAGTGCTGTTTTTGTATTAAAGATTTTGGGCCATAGTGATAAAGAGAGCTTGACTGATTCTCTATGGGCTTACAAGATGTTAAAAACTGGCTTTCCAAAAATAATACTTAAGCAACTTGATAATATTTGAACAATCTTACACTTAATCATGTTATGTTATATATGGAAAAGTTGAACATTTTGATGTTTATTAAAATAGAGTTTGGGGAAGTTCCTGAGATGAGCAATAAAATGAGCAACACTTATGTACCTGGGCAAGAGTTTCCTGGAATAGAACAGTCATAAATCACATTGATGAAGAAAGTAGAATGGTATTTGTAAAGCCTGCTAGAGTAAACCATGTTAATGTAGATATAGGCTGAGTGGAGTACACAGTTTCAGTTCACATGATAAAAGAGAGAAAATAGTCTGGAAAGGTAAAGGTTACAATACAGAAACACAGACTATAGTAAATAGATGGGTATTTTTGAGAAACACTATAGAAAAATGTAGAACAAAATACATTGAGTAAAATCTATGAAAACGTCCCACTAAATCCTAGGCTCCTTGAGGTCCAGATATTCTTTTTTGTTAACCTTTATGACACTGCATTTAGCACATACACACACACACAACACACATTAAAAATACATTTGAATAAATGAAGATTAGTTTACCTCATGGGGATGTGAGATGCACCCAGTGCCAGATAAACCACAGCAGCAGAGATTAACTGTGGGCTGTCCATTTAATTTATCATTATGGAAGCTCCATAAAAAATTACTGATTGACTAGATAACATTAAAACTGCAAGACAAAACTTTAAATGCACATTTCAGAAAGTGTCTTAAAATACATTTTGGACTCTTCTCAGGTTTCTTGTATATAAAATAAAAACAAATCTTTATGGGATTATGTTCTTATTATTGTTTATAAATTCTTCAAAAGCAGATGTACGCTTTTGTACTATGCTTGCGATTGGATACATGGCAAAGCTAAATAAAGCTACAATTAGTATACAAAATTCCCATCAACTCAGCACTGAGAAAATGCCTAATTTTTACCTTGAAAATCTACAAGCAATAATCTCCAAACTTCTCTCATGGTTGGGTTATCTTGCCTTTTTCTTTCACTTCTCCTTTTCACATATGTGTAGGAGAGCTAATTTAATTCACATGACCAATACATTAAGCTGATATAGTGGCATCAAATATGTGGAAAATGGTGAAGTAAAAATAAAGATATTGTACATTAAGGAGGGCACTCATTTGGATGAGCGCTGGGTGTGATGAGTCACGAAATTCTACTCCTGAAACCAATACTGCACTCTATGTTAACTAACTTGAATTCAAATAAAAAAAAAAAGAAAAGCAGAAAAAAAAGATACTGTACAAACAAAGCATTCAAAAGAGAGCTGTGAATATGTGACAGCTGTCGCAGCAAAGCACTGACAGATCAGTGAGAGGTCAAGAACTGTCTTCCAGGCAGAAGTCAGAAAAACAACAACAAAAAAGAAATGCAGTTCCACAGAAACAGTGGTTGGGGAATGGGGACCGTGTAACAATAAATCTGGGGAATAGGCATTTGAAACTAATAAAATGTCATAGTCATATTAAAACTTCAGAGATAAGCATTATATAATACAAGTCACTTTAAAACATATAATGAGATTGAATATGAAACAAAAATTATATTTAAATTATCTCTTTATTCTTGAGCAAAATAGTTCCATTATCTTTAATTCAGCAAACTCTAAAATGCATTTTCTGCTTCATTGCAATTCACTGCAAATGGCCCAGATCAACATTCTGAAATTTTAAGTAGATTCTTTAGCCTTCTAATAGGATTTAGCTGCATGACTTCAATATCCAAATTTCTGCCTCAGTGAACAATAGCTCAGAGTGAAAATATTAAATAGACTAAATATTAAACACATAGTTTCCTGAAGGACAAATATTACAAGACAAAATGCTTTCGAAAAGAAAAAAGAAAAAGAAAGATAGCCTGCTGGGTAATCAGTTTCAGTATTTTGACCTCTCCAGAGCAAAGTGTTTATTCAAATAATTTAGGTCATTGTTTATCTTTAGAAGCAATATCCTAGCAGAATTATCTTCTGATGTTCATAGAGTGATAGGTAAAAATAGATTCACTCCTTCCTCTACTTATCCAATTTATACTGTAAGTACCTTCAGCTTTAAAATGCTGTCAAACAGACATACTTTGAAAAGGCCAGGAAATAAAGCCATAGTCTCTGCAGTTTTTCTGAATCTACTGGAGGCATGCATGGGCTTTGGCATTAGGGACACCTGTTTGGCTCAAACATTTAGGAAAATACTTAAACTTTTTGAAGCTTACTGGTCTCATCTTTTGAATGATGTTAAAAATTCATACCTGTCTTCCCTTTTTGCGGAATTTAATTATAGGTATCGTGAAAATCTAATAAAGTGTTTGGGATAGGCTGGGGGGGGTGTCAAGAATGTTACTTTTCATTATTGGATTTTACTCCATAGGTCAGATAATGAGAATTAAATTAAAGTAAATCTCAAATAAAGAAAATTCTATTCATAATTTTTGGACAAAAATATCCAAAAGAGTAATTCAAGTAATATAAAAAATTTCAAAGAAAAACATTTATGACGTGGTTCTAAAAGCAGATATTAGAAGGAAATAAAATTTTATATACAATAAAAGATTTCACAGGAAAATAGTTATAGGGAAGGAGAAGAATCCTAACAGATTTAAACGGATGTTCAAAAAGATATTGGTAATCAGATCTTATTAGATCTAGAAATATTCTTTTATTCTCACAACTTGCTTTCAGTCATAAACCCGAGTATTAAGTCTTATACAGCATCTGTACAAGTTTAAAGCTTACTCATCTTTTAGTGCTGCCTCATCCATGACGGTCTACCGCCTAGAATACCTCATTCTACCTGGTCTAGGAATAACATCCACACTTTACTCCTATATGGATTTATGGATCTAAACTCCTAGAGAGAGGGATCCAGGCAGGCCAGGTTGATCTCAATTCCTCCACGTTGCCTAAAATGAAGACTGGTATGCAGCTTCACAGGTGGCAGAGAGTGATCCCTGTTGGTCTTTTTCTATAGCTCGTGCCACTACCTCAGACTCACTCCTTTGCTATTTTTATTTTTTTCTCCTGCTTTTGGATTTTGGTCACGGCCACACTGAAATGTTACAAGTACCCTCACTCCAAAAGGTTCCCCGGCTCCTTATCTAAATTGACCCATCCTTCTGTAGTTCTTTGACTTGTCTTTACTTCATATGACTCTGTTCTAGCTGTAATACTTTATGTATGTACACAATAAGATCTATTTAATAAAATTTAGTGGCCTGAAGGAGTTAATAAGCATATTTGGGGAATGATAACTGACTTTTCCTGAATCATATACTCTACATCACATTGGCTTATGACTTTATATATTCTACTGTCCAAACAATCTATGCAAGACCCACAATCACATCATTTTAAATACAATCCAGTGGCATCCTGAAGTCCTACACTATTTCGTAAAGTCAACACCCAGTTCATGATCAAATGTCTTAAGAACAGAAACATTCAAAATAAATAATTGCTTTTAAGGTTATGTAAAATAACTATAGAGCATAATAAACTATTCTAATTTTGCAATTTTAATTTATATTATAATTGCTTTGAAATTCAATATATTAATTTTTAATACTTAGTTATTGGAATTTCAGTGTACATCACTTCTCATATGATATGTCATGGTGTTTAAATTATTTAAGTGATGGAGTATCAAGTTTAGTAAAATAAATGTCTTTTCTTATCATTGTTTCATTTTAGATACAAGTTTAACCATTCAAACCAAAACTATCTACTTCTTCAAAATGAAACATTTAATACTATTCTCTCTCTCTTTTACCAGAAATAATAGAATTATTATTAAATTAAAGATCCTTAAGTATGATAATATTGTATTAGGTTTTCCGTCATTTGTTTTTCAGCCACATGTTTTTGGTATTGAATAGCTTTTAACCATTGAATTCTGGAAAATTGCATAATCATCTCTAATAATGTGCTCCTATTAAGATAATTTAATTTCCATTACATAAACCAATCACAATTAGCACAAAAAGCAAAATTAAGAACTTTAAAATATTTTGTTCCATGAAAAGAGTTATGTTGATAAACAATACAGTTAAGAACAATCAGAGGGGGCAAAGCATCACATAATCCACTAAATGAGACACTGGATATATGCATCCATGGACATAAAGTTAGTTATCTAATGTAATCTTCATAAGAACAACAGGTTTGAACTTAAATTTAATTGTGCCTTATAGAACTCAGAGTATTAAACTAAATTGAGGGAATTGTTGATTTTTACCTCAATTAACTATACAAATTAATTTTAAGGGTTTTAGATATTCAAAAACACTTTCCTTTTGTGTTGTTTTTATGAATTTATAAAAATATTGTGTGTCTTGAATTGAACGAAAGCTATAAGGGAGAAAAGTAGTGTAGAACTATAGTAATTTAAAAGTAAGATGGGACACACACATTTTGCCTTAGAGCATATAACCTAAATCTGTAATTATTCATAATAAATTTAGTGAACAACTTAATTTCTTGTATGTGACAATAACTGAAGCTACAAGTAAACTGAACTGAAATCTTCCAAGTGCAGAATGATGTAAATAAACACCCATTTGTTTATTTTACTACGCAATTTCTCTGGTCAGTGCCATGGACATATCTATTGAAAGACCAAATTTTGCATATCATGTGATTATTTTTTATTTTTTGTCATTTTTACTTTATACAGTAGCTCTGTTCCTTTCTTTTAAAAATATATATTCTTCTCATTCCTTCTTTATCTCTCTCAGTATCATTGAGGTAACTATTGAAGAATGTGTGTATGGAACAGCTACAAAAGAGCTTGGTTTGGCCACTCAAGCATGCCATTAAATAGAGGAAAGAAGACCACAGTCTAGAAAAACTTGCAACTTCACAATGAGTCCATACTTATCTGAAAAATATAATGAGCTCACACAAGTGGGCCATAAGTGTATTGCAAAATAACTTTTAAAAGTTAATACATTTTTTTCGCAAATAAATAGAATGATCTTATCAAATATTAATTCCCATCATCACGACAGATTGAAGTACATGTGAAAGGTATTTTTCTGAATGATAATCAAATTATAGCTATAGAAATATATATATATTATCAATATTATATTATTTATTTACAAATTCAAAAATTTATTTTTTTCTCTTTTGTTAGAGTACAATATTTATAAATGAATTATCACAGGCCATAACATCATAATCATAGTGATCATGGAAGTGACTAGTGGTTTTAAAATCCATGAGCTGATAATTCCACAAATTTGTGTTAGCTGTTGTATTTTGAATTTTTTTAAATGTTTATATTTGAAGGAGAGAAAGACAGTGTGTGAGTGGGGGAGGGGCAGAGAGAGACAGAGACAGAGACAGAATCTGAAGCAGGTCCCAGGCTCTGAGCTGTCAGCACAGAGCCCAACACTGGGCCCGAACCCAGGAGCCCTGAGATTATGACCTGAGTTGAAGTCAGGGCATTTAATCGACTGAGCCACCGAAGCGCCCAAGCTTTTGTATTTTGACTAAACGAAACTGAAAGTTAAGATTCACAAGCATCATTCATTTTGACTCTTGAATACACAGGGCTTTCTTCTTTGCCTTATCCATCTATATTTATTTGAAGAAGAATTTATTTAGCAAAAATTTAGTTTTTATATATATCAATTGATCATTTTTACCACTATTCCATGAGCTACAATCTTCCTTGGAAAATCTCAACCTCAATATCCAACCAAAGAATGTCATCACTTGGATGCTTATTGTAAAAAACAAACAATTCCAAAGTTAGCTTTTGTATCCCTGCCCAAAACATTTCCTTCATCTTGATTTTCTATAATAAACTAAATCTATCTTTGTCTTTCCTATAGGAAATTATTAGTTGTAAAAGGAATGAGAGAATTACAACTATGTGTTAGCTGACTGGTGACAATATCTGGAATGGTGAATATGAGAAAAGTGAATGTTATTGCTGAGTGGCCAAGGATTTTCCAAAAATCACATATTTTGCTGTAGTTGGGAAAAGTAACTCCAACAATAGGATATTCTCAAAGGATTCTCACAGGCCTTTCTGCATGGGGTGTGTGTGTGTGTGTGTGTGTGTGTGTGTGTGTGTATGCGCGCATACGCATACCTATAAAATAAGTTAATGTACCTTTATTTTATGGCATTTTAAACTTGTATATGTTTTCTCAATTCCATTTTCAGTTGGCCTGAATTAAATGCTTAAAAGACAGGACTAATTTTGTGAACTGTCTGGAAAAGGGCTGAACAATTTCCTATTTCTATCCATAAAGATGACATTCATTTAATTACTAGTATCATTGTTTGAAATTCAGACCAACAGAGCAAGTCAACGAATATAAACATATTAGCTAATAATTTTTGTTATTAAAATAGGCAAAATAGAAAAGAACAAATGAGTTTAAAAAATATGAATTTCTTTTTAAAGCTATTAAAATATTAGCTAGCTGTAATTTAAAACATCAGGGAAAAAAATAAAAATAAAAATAAAAAGAAACAAAATATCAGGGAGTAACACACATCTATATTTTTGAGAAATTTATACCAATTAAACTTTGATAAATAACAGAATCAAAGAGTCCAAGATAAAAGCAAATTCCATTTAAGGTTGGACTGGGAATAGACATTTTCTTAGTCTAGTACATGGCTTTTTAAAAAAGAATTGGAGGCAATTAATTTAGAACACAGAGGTTTACACACTTTTTCAGTAAAGGGCCAGAAAGGAAATATCTTAAGTTTTGAAGGCTTATGTGGTCTTTTTTGGCCACTACTCACCATTGCTATTGAAGCAGGAAAGCAGACATAAACAATAGTAAATTGTGTGATTCCCCTCCCTGAGTGTTTTGTTTTGTTTTTTTAACAAAAATCAATTGCAAGCAAGATTTGTTCAACAGACCCATAGTTTGTCAACCCTTGTAAATTATTGAGTTTTATAAATAAAGTTGCATACAACAGTGTTCACATTTACATCTCTTTAATTCCATTACATTTATAATTTTTTATAAAAAATTATTTATTTATTTATTCATTCATTCATTCATTCATTCATTTAATTCATTCAGTGTATTCATTTTTGAGAGACAGAGACAGAGTGTGAGCAGGGGAGGGGCAGAGAGAGAGGGAGACACAGATCTGAAGCAGGCTTCAGGCTCTGAGCTGTCAGCACAGAGCCCAACACAGGGTTGGAACTCACGAATCCTGAGATCATGACCTGAGCCAAGTCGGCCGCTTAACTGACTGAGCCACCCAGGCACCCCTAATTCCATTACATTTAAAACAACTTACTGAATGGAGACAATTCACTCTAACTTCCTCTCTCGTCAGACAGGAATATACACATAAACAGAGGCAATATACGGTGCACATTTGTTATGGCCACATACTGTAGAACCAGTTTGCTCAGGTTTGTAATCCTATGTCCCAGACATTACCTATGTATGACTTTGGTAAAGCACGGCAACCAAGTTTGCTTTTTATACCCTATAACTTCATGCTAGTGATGTAAAATGAAAAACAAAAGTATTTTGAAGGGGATTCAAAATAAACAATAATTTTTGCAAATTAAAATATCAGTATTGTTGATTATCCTAAATGCCAAAACAGTATAAGAAACCCAAAATAGTATTTTCAAATATATATTTTTCTGTTATAGTATCCATGAACATAAATCTGTTTGAAATACAATAAATTCTGGTGACAGCTTAATATTGGCAAGGTAATATATTAACAATTATTTCTTTCTTAATATATTTACTAGGAAGAAGACACATGTCTTATGAATTAGCTACATGGAATTTACTAGTGGAATTAATTAGAGATGGCATTCAGTTAAAGTCAAAAAAGCTTTTAAGAAAAATCTAATATTTCATTAAAGTATTATAAAACAAAGGCAAAGTGATCCAGAAAACAGTTTCTAAATATTCTAAACACAGGAGAGATTTTAGCTAATAAAACATATATATATATATATATATATATATATATATATATATATATATATAAAATAACACCAAATGATATGAATGGGAATGCACAAATCTTTAATATAACTGTATAAGCATATCAATTATGTAGCTGTTAACTATGTTAGATATAACTAAATTTGTGGATAGTTTTAGAAATAACACCAGCAAAAATATCATAAAAGTACAAAGCAGATATAGATACAGAAAAGAAAATTTTGTGAAATCTATCTTCTGTGAGATATCAGGTTCTGACCACGTGACCAAAAATGGAACACTGTAGGACTTCCTTTGTCTATGTTTGCCAAATCTTTTTGACAAAATTTTATGTGACAAACATTACTTCTATGGGTAATATCAGAAGAAAAATCCATTCTGAGGAAACACACACACACTCACAAACACTGCTTTCCATCAAAAATAGTTGAGACTGATTCATGTATTTTTAAATTCTTCCATTTCTGTTAATCATTAATGATATTGTTGCTTAAAGACATACTGTGTCCTCACTTTGCAATTTCCTTTTCAGTTGAGTGCACAATCTATATTTTCTTTTTTTTTCTTTTTAATTTTTGAAGTTTATTTATTTACCAGAGATAGAGACAGTACTAGTGGGGGAAAGGCAGAGAGAGAGGGAGACACGCAGTCTGAAGCAGGCTTCAGGCTCTGAGCTGTCAGTACAGTACCCAACACAGGACTCAAGCCCAGAAACCATGAGATCATGACCTGAGCCAAAATTGCACATTTAATGACTGAGCCACCCAGGTGCCCCCGTATACTTTCAAAACATGAGAATAGGCAAACATTAGTTTAATATCAATGCAAAAAGTCCAAATGGTAATAGCAAATTAATATATCATAATTGGAAGTTACAAAATGTATTAAGTTACAATTTTGTTTTACCTAGTGATGCATTTTTAAAATTGTTTTACCCCTTTTAACCTAAGTTATCTCACTGTTTTGGATGGTTCAGAACAATGAGATTGATCTAAAAGGACTGTGTGTGTGTGTGTATGTGTGTGTGTGTGTGTGTATCTTTTAGTAAAGGCATTCCCTAAAAACACAACTTAAGAGGAGCTTGAGTGGTTCAGTCAGTTAAGGGTCCGACTATCCGACTGAGCTCTGACAGCTCAGAGACTGGAGCGTGCTTCAGATTCTGTGCCTGCCTCGCTGTCTGCCCACACTGCTCACAGTCTGCCTCTCAAAAATGAACAAATGTTAAAAAAATTAAAAAAAAAACACAACTTAAGCCATTTTTACATAAGACTGAGGTCTAAAAAATTAAAGATTATTATTCCAAAAGGGTAAGAATCCAAATTCTTACCCTTAAAATTTCAATGAAACATTAAGAAATTTGTAGTTAGATCTAACATAAAGCTAACAGAAATCTTTAACTCCTATAAAATTATCATAAATAGGATAAGAATTTTTCTATTCTTAGAAAAATTGATGTAGAATAGAGTTTGAATTGAAATGAGGAAAATGTAGACAAATACAGTTCTAACAGAGTTCTAAGATGTGTATGATAAAATATTCTGAGTCTAACAGATTGTGTATCATGAAAATTGAGGAATTTTTATACCCAGAGCATTCGAAAGACAGAGACAGAGAGAGACAGAGCATGAACGGGGGAGGGGCAGAGAGAGAGGGAGACACAGAACCGGAAGCAGGCTCCAGGCTCTGAGCCATTAGCCCAGAGCCCGACGCGGGGCTCGAACTCACGGACCGTGAGATCGTGACCTGAGCTGAAGTCGGACGCTTAACCGACTGAGCCACCCAGGCACCCCCTTTTTTTTTTTTAAATTTTTTTTAACGTTTATTTATTTTTGAGACAGAGAGAGACAGAGCATGAACGGGGGAGGGGCAGAGAGAGAGGGAGACACAGAACCAGAAGCAGGCTCCAGGCTCTGAGCCATTAGCCCAGAGCCCGCAGAATCATTTCCTATTTGTAAGGAACAGAACTTTTATTCAATGAAATAATTTTTAACGTCATTTTCCCCCCTGTGGTTGAAGATTGAAAATTCTTTGTGTTTTTTCAAGTAAAAGAAACATGAAAATTTTCACTGTGGTAAATAAATATATTTAAATATAAGCTAATAATTCATACAGCCTTCTGTTTTTAAAACATTAGTAATGTTTGTTATGTCACCTATGTTTATAAACTGTAATCTATTTTATTTGAATCACCTTTAAAATGTTTCTCAGACTCTTCTTATTTATTTATTTATTTATTTATTTACTTATTTACTTATTTATTTATTTATTTATTTATTTATTTATGTTTTAAGTTTATTTATTTTTGAAAGAGACAAAGTGCGAGTCGGGGAGGGCAGAGAGAGAGGGAGAGGTAGACACAGAATTCTAAGTAGCCTCTAAGCTCCTAGCTATCACCACAGATCCTGTTGTGGGGCTCAAACTCAATGAACCATGAGATCATGACCTGAGCTGAAGTTGGACGCCCAACTGACTGAGTCACCCAGGTGCCCCAGACTCTTCTCTTTTAAAAATGAATTTATAGATACAGTTTCCTCCCTTTATCATGGAAAAATCTTAGTAAGTACAAATAATTTGGTGTTCTTTTCTTTCTTAGTGATTGTATTGGGGATCTAAAATATATTCAAAATAAACAGTTTGAGAATTGAAAAGGCAAGAATACATATATCATTGTGTATAAAATAGACAAATGCAATATTGACAAATATGTGGTAATGCAGCAAACACACACACACACACACACACACACACACACACACACGAGTTGAATAATATTTTACCAAGCTAAAAGTGTATTGAAATATAAAAAAGTGTTCATTCTAGGAACTTGAGGATGTTATAGGTTTTTAAAGGTTCAAACACATAAATGGAAAGAATAAAAGCAATTAAACAGCAGGAAATTCAAAAGACTATAATATTGGTAATATTTAGATATTTGATTAATCGGTAATTATAGGATATTGTCTTTTCACCACTCACATGTCCATCTAATTGAATCTGTTTCCACACAATATTTTTTCATTAGTGGAATGTCCCATTTTAAGCCAAATTATATGACCCTTCTGGATCCTATAATTAGTCTACATTTTTGGACAATCTTCACCTTCTAAGTTATGAGAGTTCTAGATATCCAAATTTATTCTTGTATTGGTATTTTTCAGTTTCACTTCAAATCAATACATTATTGTTTCCTCTACATGTGCCAACTTCATGTCTTTCCTGTCTTTGATATCTTCCTTAAACTAGCTGTAAAACAGACTTGGAAAAAAGCTTAAAGGTTAAATAATATCTTCATATAAATTTACAAGAAAATGGTGTTTATTTTATAAATTGGTTGCAAAGATTTTTTATAAGATCTCTTCCTTTAGAGACTCTTAATAGCAAACTCTTCCAAAATATAAGTTCATGTTAACTGAAAAAATAATTATAAGTAAATTACACCTAAGCATTGCACATGTTATATTTGTAATTCCTTCTCTTTATTATTATTAAAGAAACTAGTAATTTTTTATCCCTCCAATCACTATGTAAAATCTTTAGAGGATTTTGTCTTAATTTTCCCTTGGAGATAATACAGACACTGTGTCATAATAAATTGGTCATATAAAGCTGGATTTTAAAATATATATATTTTGGGGGCACCTTAGTGACTCAGTCAGTTAAGCAGCTGACTTTGGCTTAGGTCATGATCTTACAGTGTGTGAGTTTGAGCCCTGTGTTGGGCTCTGTACTGTCAGGTCAGAGTCTGGAACCTGCTTCACATTCTGTGTCTCCCTCTCTCTCTGTCCCTCCCCTGTTCGCTCTCTGTCTGTCTCTCTCTCAAAAATAAATAATTATTAAAAAATTGTTTAAACATATATATTTTTTATTTTGTTTTGTTTTGTTTTGTTTTAATTATGCCCTGGAGTTCGACCATACTCATCTTCATCTGTGGCTTCTAATACTTGGGATGCTCATGTGAGCAACTCCCATAGACGATGGAAATTCCTGGAATAAGACTTTTAACACTCTCTTCACACACACACACACACACACACACACACACACACACACCCCTAAGATAAAGATTGTTGTTTTTAGCAAGAAACAAGATTCTTTAGAATTCTTTTCTTTGCTTTTCATTGGGTTTAGCTCTATTAACACATTAATTTCATGTTTATGAGTCAATGTTTATAATAGTGGTTAAGGTATGAACTTCATTGTTCAACCCTGCAGATTATTGGATCTATGTTTTTCATATTTTTCCCTTGAGACTGTGGGAAATCATTCTCAGAAACTAAGAACAAACAACTCTCAGATTTCATTGGCTAAAATGGGTTGTATAAGCTTCACTGAACCTAGATACACAAAATGATGATTTACTTATTACTCAATGTATTTTGTAAAATATTTAATTGCAATATAGATTTTATTTTATTTTTAGCTACACTTGGTATAAATGAAATACAAAAAACTGCATTCATTTAATGTGTACATATTGATGAGTTACTACTCAGTGTGTTTAGTATATGCTGGCTGACGCAATTTGCTAGAACTTTATTCTGTTTTTTTTTTTTTTGTTATAATTCAATTATTTCCCTTAGCTTCACTGGTAGCTTCTAATAGTTAAGGTCCTATTGTGAGCAGCTCCCACAGACAATGGAAGCTCCTAGACCATGACTTTTAACACTTCCTCTCCATTAAAAAATGTAGATTGTAATAATTACGTGATGAAATCATAGAAATATTTTTTCATTGCATAAGTACTAGCTGACAATTCTTATAGGAAAAGTTTTGTGTTTATGTAATTTTCAAATATGATTTACTCTTTCCATGCCCAGGATATTAGGATATATAGAATATTTAAAATATGACATATTTATTCAAAAGAAAGGAATTATAATTCATACTAACCATATAGAACACAGACCTCTTTGACTTTGTCTAAATTGATAGCACATTTTGTAATAGGCCAATGAAGTCTGTGACCCAGACATCAACCCTTCTGTGGAATCTTTTGAGGAAATAGCATAAAAGCATTGATCATAAAGTAGTATTATTGGTTTCATGATGTCAACAAAAACCTTATTGTATCCATCAAGTGTAGAGTCCATAATTGTATAAAATGATGGATTTACCACATCTTATAATGTATATACCAGTGTTTATTTTCAGAAAATAGGCAAATATAAACATTTTAATCAATAAAACAGTATTGAAAGAGAAATATTAACATGCCAATATCACATTTGAACAATTATATAACATTACTTCAATCATATGCTTAAATGCATACTTGATACACATTTTTGAATGTTATAAATTTGCTGTGTTCTATACAAGAGTTTATAGAAAGGTGAGAAAGAGACTGAATTAGAATTATAAGCTGATAAATTTTCAAATGTCAAAAATTTGATGAAGGAATTGCATACTATTTATGAGAAGGTAGAAAGTACATTCTTCCCTGGCATTAAACGAGGACCTGAAAATATAGGAAAGTTTAACAAGAAACAGTCTTAAAATATCATAGTGTGATGTCTCTTTATGGTTCTATTCAGTTTAAACCAAATTAAGAATGATGATAACAAATTCCCAAAAGTCCATAACCCCCATGCCTGGCTAAATGGCTAAACCCTGTGAAAACGCGTAACTCAGAATTTGTGCAAAATAGTGACTAAATAACATGAATAATAATATAATTCAAGATACTTACGTGTTTTTAAATTTGTATATGTCACACTTAAAAGAATAAATTATTGACTGCATTATGCTTCAGAATTCTCTTAAGTAAAATTCAGAAATGAGTCCCTAAAAATTCAATACAAGGCCTTTCTGGTAATGTTCAGTGATGAAACCACCAAGATTTCATTTGTTGTGAGTTAATTATTTAACTGCTTTTCCTGATTTTCTGGTTGTTTAGTTGCAGTGAATGAATTTATGGAAAGGCAACAGAAGACAGCTGGGAGCAAAGGGGAAGAGAAATAGAGATTTCAAGTAAAAGAAATGAGAGATTACATCATGTTTGGATACAGGACATTATTCAGATGACATAAATCCAGATTAGCTTTCCTTGCTTAAAGTATTAGGCAAGGATAAGGATTAACACTTATGACATCTGAATAAAGTTGGTTTCTTTAGAACACTGTTTTGGTAGTTTGAAAATGACATATTAAAGCTGCCTATAGTAAAGTATATTCTTCAGTTATTGTAAATACATTAAATAAGATTTCTTTACAAATATTTTTATTTTCTTAATAAATCCTTATTACTATCTTGATCCAATGAGTTCCTTTCTTTGTTGCCAACTAGTATGTAAGAAAGGAATTTACTGTGTCTTCTTTAATCTCATCCAGCACATAAAGCTAAAGATCTGAGACTTCCTCAATTAATAATAGTCAAAGAAAGATGTTGCCAAATTGATTTATGATGTGATAATTATGTTTAACAATACAGAGAAATTATAGCTGCAATATATGCTTCCGTTTCCATAGAAAAGCTAAAGTCTAAATCTGTAATCTCTTGATCTTTACAACTATTTTAGCTTCTGTCAATCTTGCTTAGGAATGCACACTGACCTGATTTTAGTAGTTGATTATCTTTATTTCTAATGCTAAGGTGGATCACATATCCAAACTTGACCTAGTTACATTTGGCATAGAAGGAACTTACTATATATTGGTGTAAAATAGTTAATAAAGCCATTATGACTTTTCTTCCTGGATGTTCTATATTTTATTATCATGTGCATTTTAAAATGAGAGAATGGAGAACTTAGAAGGAGAGGGTGATGGAATTCTAGTAATGTGAATATGATTTGAATTAGCATTACAGCATGTTTTTGTTCAATTTGTAGTTGAAGAATAGAGAGAATTCTATCTTATTACTCCATAAAGAGAAAAAATATTCAATATTTCTTCCCCACCTAATCTCTGAAGTCAGTGCATCAATTCTGTGGTGCTGAAAATTATATTTTTTTCACAGTCATTTTCTGAAGTGCAGCAGCAATAATAATGGGCCTAATTACTGAAGCAATACAAAATTATTAAGAGCTTGAACTGTGAACATGAATTACAAGGGTTCAAATCCTGCTTGGCAATCTCTACTTTGTATAATGTCGTGCAATGTACTTAGCCCCTCTATATAATAATTTTATTATCTAAATCATATATTAAGAGGTTCTTCTGCTTGTAGAATCTGAATATTTTCAATATGCAAAACAAATTCACCACATTTGGAATCACTGATATTTCATTCTCCTTGTTCCTCAATGATATTTTACTATATAACTTTTTTTTTTACTTCATTGTCTTCACTAGAATCTTTATAAATATTTAAGAAAACATTCTGTTGCATGGCTAGGCTGGTAAATACCATTTAGGCTTTCTACCACCAGTAAATGCAACACTGTTGGAGCAGTATGGGCTATTTTCAGCTCCTCCTTTCTGGGAAACCATCCAAGGAACACAGGCAGAAAGAGTCATTTTGAGAAGACTAAAAATTTTTTTCCCATAGAATCTGCTTCCACCTATTGTTCACACAGGGTCTTTCAGGACCATTTGTTCCATGAAGTCCTGCAATACCTTTTTCTTTATCTATCTTTGTATTGCTTTTTAAAATATTCTGACCCATTAAAATAAAACATTGAAGACTGAGAAGAATGTCTGTGGTAGTAGGAAATTATAAATAAATGCGGATACAAATAAGGCAATAAAAATTCAGGTTTAAATAATTTCAATAATATTCTGTGGCAAATATAATTTTTAAAATATTTGGAGCATCAGTATATATAATATTTCATGATTCACTAGATTAACTTCATTATAACTTTGGTAAAAGATAAAACCAACAGGAGATAAATAGGACAAAAATAACAGTCTCATTCTTTGGGTTATGCATTGGTGCAAAACAAACCATTACACAACTTAGTGACTTCAAATAACCATTGCAAGAATTTATTTTTCTCACGCTTCTGATTACATAGCGAACTACTAAAATAATCTCTTCATTAAGAAATTAAACAGCAAGTCATTTCAAGTGTTAAATTATGTTTGTGGAATTCTTTAAATAGTTTAGTCTGGAGTTCTTCAGATAGTTTAAAAGGAAATATCTCTAACACCACAGAGCTATTTTTTCTGATAATAGGACCTCATTTTTCCTTCTTGAAGAACTCCAATGTTTAGTGTGTAAGAAAGTATATGTTCATTCCAAATAGTAATTTATTTCTTATGACATTACTTGGATTATTTTGACATTTTCCATAATATTTTCTTCACTTCCATTTTGTAAAATATCATTTGTTCTGTTAACATGATCTAATCCTATGACCTAAATCAGTTGGCTGGTAGCAAGGTATATAATAATAAAATATTTCTATGTTATTAAGGCATTTTTTCATCTCTATATTTTATTTTAGAATATTTGAAAAATGCAATTAACTACCACACCCTTGTTAACTTTTTAGAGAAGACACCCCTTTCATAGGTTTCGTGTATTTAATATTTGAAAGGATGCATGGTTATAAGATTTGGCTCTAGACTTCAGCAAAGTTGTGATTTTGGTTTGTTTTTTCCTCATTCCTGCTTCCTTTTCAGTAGTTTTGTCAATATTTGACCCTTTCTTCATCTGAGGTATTAATGACCTTAATGCATATCCATTTCTTTTTTAGTCACAAACTTATTTAGCATTAATAAATATTGATAGACTAATTCACACTGATTATCAGTAAGTATCAGTAATATCTGGTAAGTGTATAAATAAATGAAGTAAATAGTTGATAATGTTTAATATTTTTCCTATCAGCTATCTGTGGGGCCTGCTCCATATTACATCATCCATATAAAATTTTACTGATATTATATCTATATCTAGTGTTAAAATGTTGAAGGCATGCCATTTATTTTTCAGTTGCAATCATTTTCACTTTTGCAGTTTTCTTTTAATTATGGACTGATTTTTTTTTAATGTCTCATAGTTTTATAAGTCATTTGATGTTTCTGTGGAACTCTTAAAAATATGTCTAACATTAAATGATGAGCTTTTGTTTTTGTTTTTGTTTTCGTCAGGTGATGTTTTAAGTAAAAGGTAGGAATATATTTTGGGGTGGACAAGTAATTATTCTGAGAGATCATAAATTATCACATATTTTGGCTTAACAAATGAGCCTTCAGCCAAAGATTAAGTCACTTACTCTAAATAGGCTAGATTTTTAGCAGAATCTGACATAAATTCTGAGAACAAACTGATGGTTGCCAGAGGAGACTGGGTGAGGGGATGGGCATAATGCGTGAAAGGGAGTGGGAGGTATAGTTATAGAATGAATAAGTCATGGTAATTAAAGTTACAGCATAGTGGTTACAGCCAATGTTATTGTAATAGAGTTGTATAATATCTGATGATAGCTAAAGTTGTGATGAGCACAGAATAACATATAAACTTGTTGAGTCATTTTGTTTTATGCATGAAACTAACATAACATTGTGTGTCAACTATAATCAAATAAGAAACAAAACAAAATAAAATAAATAAATATAGGTCAAATTATCTTCTATAAATAGGTGATTTTACCTATTTTTCACATACAGTGCAAATTAACCAATGTAAACATGGGATTTCTTAGTATTAAAAATGGTATTTGTTTTTAGAAGTATTGGTGATGGGACACCTGGTGGCTCAGTCAGTTGAGCCTCTGTCTTCGGCTCAGGTCATGATCTCACACTTTGTGGGTTTGAGCCCAGCATCAGGCTCTGTGCTGACTGCTTGCTCAGAGCCTGGAGCCTGTTTCAAATTCTGTGTCTCTGTCTCTCTCTGCCCCTCCCCTGCTCACGCTTTGTCTCACTCTGTTTCTCAAAAATAAATAAATGCAAAAAAATATTTAAAAAAAAAGAACTATTGGTGGTAATTTTGATTAAAAAATGTTGTGTTATTATTGCACTGATTCTGATAATTAAAAGTTTAGAGAGAAGAAATATCTTGTGAAAAAATTTCCATTAAAAAGTAAGTTATTTAAAAGATGGGTATATCAATTCTCTTCTAAATGTAGGGATTGGATAAGTTTATTTTTTAAAGCCTCTTCTCATATTCTAAAATTATGTCATAATAGTTAATCTTTCAAGAACATCTACTAAAGGTTTTTTTTTAAATCTATTTGTATAAATTCCCCCCACCCCATGAGATGTTAAACTAGATAAAATTGGGGCAATTGCAACTTTAGAAATTCACCTGTTAAATTTAAGCCTAGGAAATATATATTTCTATTTAAGATATTGCAATAAAAACAATAATTTAATACAATAAAAAATTCTTCTCCTTTGAGCACCATGCATAGAATGTGCATGGATCTTTATTTCCTTTCACTTCATCTAGCCTTCTGTGGAATTCTATTTAAAGCCAGTGTGATCTTTATGTTCAAATCAGCCCTGCAGGGCTGCTGAACAAAATGAATAATGAGCCCAGTGGGATCTGACTAGCTATGTCTCAGTTTGTCATGCTGAAAATTAATTGAGAATAAAGAATTTGCAATAAAACTACAACTTCAGAGTGTTGGTCTCTACTGGTAGGAACTGACAAATGTAAAATAATGTGCTATGCAGGATATAAACTTAAGTTTATCTTGTATATAGCTTTTCAAAAATGATATTTATATAATTTTATAAACAATGAAATACTAGGTAAGTGAACAAAAGGTGAGTCAATTTGTTCAGCAAAGTATAACAAGGGTAACACTATTTTTAAAAACTATAATCTGCTAAGTACCCAAAAGCTATGCATTTACTATTGCCAAAATCTGAATGGAAACTGAAAACGTAAACCATTAACTATACGCTGCCAATAGCCCAGATGGTTTCTGTCATATAAAGACAGGAAAAAAATGTGCATATTTGACTAAAATTTTGTTTTCAATTAACTGATTTATGGTGGTTGAAACAGTAATTATATGCTTGAATTTATGCAAATTTAATTTTACCCTGATTTATTCAATACTCAGTTTTGTGTATCACAGAATTTGAAATTTTGTTTTCAATAACAATGTAATCAATTCATGAAATACAAATTATATATGCAGACCTATATACCCATAAGAAGAAAGAAAAAATAAATCTAAGATCAATCAAAAAACATTTTCATGTGGACAAGAGAAGGGGGTAGCTACTCATAAGTATTACTTTTAATTCATTTTCAAAAATTCATATATATTTGCTTTTTATTAGCACGTTTCTATTTTTGAAATGCAATATATGAATTATTATTTTAAAACATCAATAAAGTAACACACTATTAATGAAATAACAAACTGCTAATTCTTCTTTGCTATTAAAATAAGACCCACTGGGGTAATTTTCAAAATGTTTAAAATGTTTCATGAGTATTCATTGTTTTAAAGGAAGCCTATGTTTGTAAACACATTTTGTGTATATTCATGTTTTAGGTAATCTCATAGAGCCATAAAATAAAATAGCATTTTTTTAGAAAATTTAATATTGCTTCTAAACCTTTATTCATGTAACAGAAACATTTGCTTTGAACTATAGTTTCAGAGCACCTACTAATGTAATCATTTTCTACCATAAATGCAACTTTCTTTCAAAGATAGAATTATATTATGGGTTATTTTCTGAAATACATTGTTCCTTTTTCCTTTCCTTTTGGTTTTAACTTTATTTACGTATATATTTATCAATAATAGCTCTACTTTTAGGTGAGCAAAGATGCACAATGTTATTTTTTATATGTACATTTTACATATTTTTATTTTTAAAATTGAAAAATCCACTGATAAAAATTAGTTTTATATGTATCTGAAAGCAGAGTATTTCTGGTTATGTTGATAGTATAGAAAACTGCTCATGAATTCAGGATCAAATCTTTATCATTATTTTAGGAATAAGTTGTAAATTCTAAACAAATGCCAAGATATGCTCAATATCTGAGCAGGCCTAGAAAATATTTAAAGTCCTACAAAATAAAAAAAAATGTTGTATTACTCTACCAACTTCCTATCTGTAGTAGAAAATAATAAAAAATAATAAAATAGGTATATGAAATAGCAAAAAAAAAACCCTATCAATTCTCATCATGATTAATAATCTATTGTTTTATATTACATTATGATGACCTAAGCATGTGTTTAATTAGATTATTGATCATTCAAGCTCTGTCTGCATGTCACTGGGGGAAAATATGGACCAAATGCAATATATAAGAATAGTTTTCAAGTTTAATATGTTTCCTTCACTTCCATTTAAATCTTCTTTCTTGGCCAATCCTGGAAATTGATATATTCCAATGACAAGTAGACAATAACAAGTTTGCTAGAGCTTCCTGTTCCTTTATAGCACGTAGTTGCAATATATATTAATTTGGATAATCTTCATTGTAGTAATATAATATGAGTGTTTAGGCTAATAGCATCTATAAAATTCCTAAATGGTCATTGTGAAACGTTTTTTCTAAATCAGCACATTTATAATTTATTTATTGATAACTACTAAGTAATAGATAACATATTTGTTGTTATAAATATAGAAGATTCAAGAAAGGGGTATATTTCTGGATTGTCAGAGGAAGGACCTACAAAAATGGTATCCTTCACGAAAGCATTAAGAACCAATAACGTCAAAACCAATTCTTCCAGAATACTATTAATCAAATGCTTACAAAAATCTGAGTAACATTCATTCAAGAAAATGCTTGAACCTGAATAATAACAGCAATCTTAGTAATCTTCAATAATTACAATAAGACTTGTGATATTTTAACTTGCTCTCTCTCCATCCTACTTTCACCAGGAGCTCCATGGTATCCTTAAAAATCAGCAACCTAGGTCTCTGGAGAAGCCAAAAGGGGTTTGGAACTTTCCCCTAATGATCCACATAATATTTTCTCTATTTCCTTAAAAATTCCCTGGAATAACCCAATTAACAGAACTTGTTCTTTACTAAACTTGACTTAAAATCTATTTAGCGGGAAAAAAAAACCCTATATGAGAGAATTTTTATGAAACAATCGGCAGCTATCAATAAACACTGCAGCTGTCTGAAGCAGTATTACCAGTTGTAGTGCTCAAGAGACTACCCAAAATCAAATAAACAGAGATGTAAAAAAGAAAAGAAAATCTGGAGAATGATATGTCCACATGGAGCTTTGAAAGCTCTGACAGATTTCTGGGAATACAGAAAGCCATGTGCATGTGCTTGGTTGTGTGCATATCTGGAAAAACCTGAGAAGGCACTACTCTCTCATTTCTGACAGACTTGGAGGTGTTGTACAAGCAGAAGGAAAAGGGGTAAGGCAGACATGGAAAATTCCAGAGCACTAAAGTGTGCCTCAATACCCAGAGCCTCTTGGCAAAGGTGGGAGACTTATTAATTGAAAGCATTCAAGGGAATCTCAGACTAACCAACTTCAGAGAGACTGTACTAACTACACATAAAAAAGAATATGAACCTTACTGAATTAATCTTGCAAAGTCAGTAAACAAGCAAAGAGCAGTAGCAGCAGTAACAACCATAACAACAGAAACAATAACAAACCACAAGACTTGAAGGAAATCTGATTTCCAGAGTGGTCTAATTCAATTTTAAAATGGAAAGAATAATTTTATGACACCAAATGAGATAATTTAGATTTAATAAACACATTCTGAGAAAGATAAACACTTCTGAATTGGTCTCAAAAAGAAAAAAATTGGATAGACATAACTAGTAGAGATTAAATTCATAATTTTTAAACTTCTCAAAAGACAATCCCAGGGTTATATTGATTCTTTGGTAAATTCTACAGGATGTTTTAAAATAAAATACTGTCAGTCCTTCACAAAATTTTCCAAAAAAAATGGAACAAAAGAGAATATTTCCTTATGCAGCCTATGAGGCCAACATTACCCCAATACCAAAGCCAAAGACATTACAAGAAAGCTGAAAAAAATACCACTTAAAAGTAGATTGTTTATATATACCATGGCCAAATTTTATCTATATCAAGATTGCAAGATTAATTTAACACATGAAAATCAATGTAATATGCCTTATAAATATATTAAAGGTAACTATAAGATCATCTCAATGCATACAGGAAAAAAACGTTTGACAATATCAAAAAAAATTTAATGAAAAATAAATTCAAGAAACTTGAAATGTAAGGGGCTTCCATCAACCTGATAAAGGATATCTACTCAAAATTAACAGTTCATGTCATACTTAATGGTGACATACTAAAGGCTCTCCCACTAACACCAGGAATAAGCCAAAGATGTCTACTCTTTCCTTTCAACATTGTACTGAAGGTACTAGTGAGAGCAATTAGGCAAAATAAAGGAAAGGAAAATTTATTTCCATCTAAAACAGAAAGGAAGAAGCACATCTGTCTCTATTCGCTTTCTTTTTTTTTAATGTTTATTTACTTTTGAGAGAGAGAGAGAGAGAGAGAGAAAGAGAGAGAGCGCGCACATGCACAAGTGGGGGAGGGGCAAAGAAAGAGGGAGACAGATTCTGAAGCAGGCTCCAGGCTTTGAGCTGTCAGCACAGAGCCCGATGGGGGGCTTGAACCACAAACCACGAGACCATGAGGTAAGCTGATGTCGGACACCTAACTGACTGAACCATCCAGGCACCCCATCTATCTCTATTTTCAGGTGATATAATCATGTATATAGAAAATTCTAAGGAATCCACAGGAAAACTTTTATAATTAGGAAACAAGTTTGCCAAGGTTAGTCACAATATCAAAATATAAATATCAATTATTTTTCTATATATTGGCAGTGAACATTTTGAAAATAAAATTAATAAAACATTTCCATTTGTAATAGCAGTAAACATATTAAAATACTAAGAATAAATTTAACAAAAGAATAAATTTGACAAAAGGTGTATTTGATTTCTGCACTGAAAACTCCAAATCATTGCTGTAAGAAATTACAGACCTAAATAAATGAAGAAAGAGCCATGTTCACAGATTTAAAGACTTAATATTGCTAAGACTGTAATGTCTTAAATGAATTTATAGAACCAATATAACTATCAAAAACTCAGCAGCGTATTTTGCAGAAATTGTCAAGCTGATTCTAAAATCTGTATGTAAATATAGGGGACCTAAAATAGACAATCTTAATAAAAAGAATCTTAATGAAAAAAACAAAGATGGAGGTCCTGTACTTTGTGACTTTAAAATATTTTACAAAGCTACAGAAATTAGGAAGTGTGTAGTACTGGCATACAAATTGACATATAAATCAATGGAATAGAATGGATAATCCAAAAACCATCACATTTATAGTAAATTGATTTCATCAAGGATGGCACCATAACTCTTTGGGGAAAGTGCAGTTGACATGTGAAAAACCCAGTGTGAACTGTGTGGGTCCACCCACATGCAAAAATAGCTCAATAACTAAATTTTGGGAAAGTTAAAAGTTATAGGCAGGTTTTTGCACAGGGGGTAGGGATCAATGTCCCTAACTCCTGCATTGTTCAAGGGTCACTGTATAGTCCTTTTAACAAATATCTTTGACCAATTTGGTATCTACATGCAAAAGAATGAAATTTAGTTCTTGCCTTATGACATATACTAAAATTATTGTAAAATGGAACATAGGCCTTAATGTAAGAGCTAAATTTTAAAACTCCTAGAAGAAAATATGGAAATGAATCTTTGTGATCTTATGCTATATGATTTTTTAAAAATATAACACCAAAAGCACAAGTGAGAATGTATATAAAATAGATCAATTAAAGTCCTCAAACTTAAAATATTTTGTGTTTTAAAGATCACATCAAGAAAAAATGAAAGGACAAAATACAGAATGGGAGAAAATATTTTAAGACCTATCTCTGATAAGGTACTTATATTCAGAATATATAAAGAACTCCTACATCTCAACAATAAAAAGAAAAAGAATTAAATGCTCAAGGGATTTGAATACTTTTATGCTACTGGTGGAAATGTAAAATAATGCAGTCCTTTAGAAAACAGTTCAGTGATTCACTAAAAGGTTAAATATGCTACCATATGACCCAACAATTCTACTAAAAAGGATATACCTGAGATACCTGAAAATATATATTAACACAAAAGCTTGTACATAAATATTTACAGTGGCATTATTTATAATATCCCCAAAGTGGCAAAAACCAAATGTCCATCACCTGGTAAATAGATAAATAAAATGTGGTATGTCCATACAAATGGGATAATATTCATCAATTCAAAGAGAAATGAGGTGCTAATGAACTTCAAGAATTCGTAGGATTCTTGAAAATGTTATGGTAAGTGAAAGAATACAGTCATCAAAATACATATCATATGATCCTATTTATATTAAATTTCCAGATTAAGCAAATCCATAAAGATAGAGAGTACACTAATGATTGCCAAGGTTTTCATATAGAGAGGAATTGAGAGTTGCTACTAATGGGTACAGGCTTCTTTTTGGAATGATGAAAGTGTTCTAAAATTCAATATTGGTGATGGATATCCAACTATGCTAATATAATAGAAACCACTGAACTATATACACCATCTAATTTTGTAGATATAAATCAAGGTGCAAGTAAATACAAATAAGTAACATTTCAGACAGGTAAATATTACCCAACTGTAAAGTTTTAGCAACTTTGTACTTTTAGTGCCAGATAGTGATTCATTTTTTAGTTTTTCAGTTATCAATATTAAAAATTAAATGTTAAACACCAAAAACATAAAAAGTATATACAACTCAGAAGTCAGATGGAGGAAGATTAAAAGTATAGGGGCACTTGGGTGAATCAGTTGGTTAAGTGTCCAACTGTTGATTTCAGCTCAGGTCATGATCAAGGTTCATGGGATTGAACCCCATGTCAGAATCTGTGCTGACAGTGTGGAGCCTGCTTCTCTCCCTCTCCCACTCCCTGCTCATACTCTCCTTCTCTCTCTCTTAAAATAAATAAATATTTTTTAAAAGTATAAAATATTACTGCAGAAATAAATGCAACTACATTAGTGGTCTCAGTATGTATAAATACATTAAAATTGCCACTTATATTATAAAGACTGCAAAATAGACCAAACAACAACAAAACTATCTGTAAACTATTCCCAGTGGCATACCGAAAAATAAAGAATAGAAATGATAAAAGTTTAAAAGATGGAAAAACTGGTATTAAGTAGAATTTTATTAAAAAACAGATGTAGTTGAATTAATATTAAACCAATAGATCCTTTTAAAAAGGAGTACTAAGGGAAATGTTAGTTACCACACGAAGACAAAATGAGTTACTCATTAGTAGGCTAGAACTATTACAAACTTGTATCACATAACTACATAGTCCCAGAAATTAAAGGAAAAAATATAACATAACTAAAGATAGATGTTTACAAATTCATATTAGAACTATACCATTCTCAGTAATGAATAAATTATCAAAAATTAATTAATATATTGTCCTATATTTATTTAATGAATATGTGTAATACATTTTGGTCAAAGTTAGCAAACATTCTTTTCAAAAACCAATGTAACAGTTATGAAAAGATACCTTTTACCCAGCCACAGAGCAATTCTCAAATTTCCAACAGCAAAAATAATTGTATTACTAAAGATGGTTTTCCTAAATATAAATAAATAAATTAAAAATCAAAACCATGAAAATGCCCATCAAAATAGTAGCTTTAAAATAAAAAATAAAGTTATAATAAGTTTTGTAAAAAGAGGAAATCCATTGATTTATATAATGTTCAAAATTTTGTAGGCTTATTTTTTTAACTTTTTTTATTAGTTTTCTTTATTTTTGAGAGGCAGAGAAAGACAGAGTGTGTGTGGGGGAGGGGCAGAGGGAGAGGGAGATACAGAATCCTAAGCAGGCTCCAGGCTCTGAGCTGTCAGCACAGAGCCCAATGTGGGGCCCAAACTCACGAACTGTGAGATCATGACCTGAGCCAAAGTCGGAGGCTCAACCGACTGAGCCACCCAGGCGCCTCATGTGGGCTTATTATTAAAAGTACGAATTACTGTTAAAGCCTTTCAAATTCACTACCATACTTGATCTCCATTTGATCTTCATAACCTTGTGAACTACATTAGAATTACATTGATCTACACACAATACAAAGTAACAAGAAAAATTTAAAAACATGTAGACAACATGAATTTAAATAATCCTGAATGTTTAATAAAAATATTTAATTAGAGTTGAGGAAAAAGCAAGTACTATGTTTAGTGACTGGACAGAGATGGACACACAGAAACATTTTCTCCATTCCTGAGTGCTAATTGTGTGTCTGGCACTATTATAACTGTTTTACCTTCATTATCACATTTGGTATTCATAAGCTACATCATGATATTTTTGGCTGTTGGCAATAGCAAAAATGAAAAACAAAACAAAACAAATCTCACATTGGCTTAAACAAGAAAAATGATTTCCTCACAAGCATGAAAACCCTGAGATTGCAGAATTGGCTTAATCCAGTCTCTCAGCTCTGTTTACAGATAAATGTATTTTGTCCTTTTTTTTAATATATATGTTATATATGTCATATATTATATATATGTGTGTGTGTTATGTTATATATGTTATATATAACATTTATATGGTATATATGTGATATATATAACATTTATATGGTATATATGTGATATATATAACATATATGTGATATATATAACATTTATATGGTATATATGTGATATATATCACATATATGTGATATATGTGTGTGTATATATATATATACACACACACACACACGTTTATATATATGTTAGCTTGAGATGAAACTATGTGCAGCTTGACCCCAGCATCAATCTCCTGACAAAATGAAAAGGAGGAAAGAGAAATTTCCTTGTAGACCTCTACAAGTGGTAGAAGGGAGTTTCCATCTTTTTTTCTTTTCCTTCTCCCCTTCCTTCCTTCCCCCTTCCTTCCTTCCTTCCTTCCTTCCTCCCTCCTTCCCTTCCTTCCTTCCTTCCTTCCTTCCTTCCTTCCTTCCTTCCTTCCTTCCTTCCTTCCTTTCTAGAGAAAGAGAGAAAGCAAGGGAGGGGCAGAGAGAGAGGGAGACAGGATCTGAAGTGGACTCTGCCCTGACTGCAGGGAGCCCAATGTGGGGCTCAAACTCATCAACCATGAGATCATGGCCTGAGCTCAAGTCAGACTCTTAACTAGTTGAGCCACCCAGGCACCCCTAGGAGGCACTTTCTTACTCTGGAACATCCAGCAGTCTCATCAGGACAACTTGGTCCAAACTTTCAGCAAGGGAAATGAGAGTATCTCCTAAAACCAAATCAATTATCTATCCCCTCCAGGTGGGAATGAGCAAATTCCCCTGATTGGCCACGGTACCAAGGTCCCAAACTAAAATTTGGTTAGAAGAGTGGTAAGAATGACTAGATACTGTATAATCATTTAAAACTACCCTCTACGGGGATTTTTTGTTATTATATTTATATTATGATATTATATTATTAGTCTTACTATCTCATTTTCCTTTATTGCTGAGACTCAGTTTTCAAACCCAGACTGTTCACACTAAAACTTTTTCTTCACCATATAAATGCGTAATACTTACTAATTACCAGTCTTTCCTTATAGGAGGATTAATGAATTCTCATAGATAAGTAAAGGCTAATGTTGATGTTTTATTCTTCATAATTTTTGTCTCTGGTTTATCCCTAGGATTCAGACTGTCTCTTAATATCCGTAGTTATCAGAAAACACTGTATCTCAAACAGAAACTTAGAATTTTTACTACGAAAAGGTTTGTGCCACAGCTGCTCTTCTGAGACCATGACAGAGCTTCAGCTTTTTGCTTAGTTTGCTTGTTCCCAGTATAATAATATGCCATGTTCAGTTTCCCTTGGGATTTCTTTTTTACCATCTCTTTGGCAACTTCTAACAAGTTTCTCTGTGATATTTTATTACTTTCATCAGTAAAGCAACATGGCTTTCTTGCTCATATACAGCCGACCTACAGTCATATTGCTATTGACTGAATGTTTTTGTCCCTCCAAAATTATGTTGAAATCCTAATGTCCAACGTGATGGTATTAGGAAGTGGGGCTTTGTGGGAGTGATTTAGTCACAGGGAGGAACCTTCAAGAATGGATCAATGCCCTTAAAGAGAGCTCCCTTGCCCCTTCTGCTATACTATAGGAAGTATGACACCCTGCAGATGGTCCTCATCTAAGCATGTGGCAACAACTTCAGCCTCTAGAACTGTGAGAAATAAATTTCTGTTGTGAATAAGATATTCAGTCCATGGAATTTTTTTTATAGCCACCTAAATGAACTAAGATACAGTTGGTAATACAGTCAGAGACCTCATGAGTGATTCTATTGCTTCTCAAATGACCCCTGTTGCTCCCCTAAGCACAGAGTAATAGGTCTGGAGGACAATTCATTTTATGTATCTATTCAGTCTTTTTAATACCTTTTAATATTAACTATTTTTATTATTAATACCTTCTTGAGAAACCAGGATCTCCCTCAGTATATGGAATCCAGGTCTGAGAACTGGGCCTCATCTAGAAATTGGACAATAAAGCCACTTTTTCTTGGAGTAGCTTCTTTCAGCCTCCTCCTCATCTAGTGTTGATTTTGTTTTGATTGTGTAAATTAAGTAATTTTCATGTTTTGGTAGTTCAGACTCCTCTTAGATGCTAGGGTAAACTTGCTGCTCATTACAATAACTGCAGACATCTTAATTTTGATTTTAAAATACTACCTGTATTCTGTGTTTTATAATTCTATTACTGTGTTATATAATTCTAATACTAAAAGGGTACTCGGTACCACAGCACCTGTTGCCATCAGTCCTTACCTATAAAAGACAGCTATTACTTAACTTCTCAGAGATGATGGTGACCCTCCTACTGGTGCATCCCATGATGTTTTGGTAAATGTATCTTTCCACAGAATACAGTCAGCATATGGGTTTTCTGAATATAGTATATCACTCTAGTATGTCCATTTCTCCAAGCCTTATGATCACTTCCTTCAATCTTTTCCAAGGAAATTGTTATATTTATACTTCAGTTTGTGTATACCTAAGTTTGTGGGCTTTTCCAATCTTCCAAAAGCCACTTGGTAGTTTAGCACTTCTCTCATTATCTTGCCAGCTTTTATAATGATTCAAAGGAGAATACTCCCACATAGATAGACTCTCTTGGTCAAATTTATCATCTGTTCTCCTTGAGTGTGAGTCCTTAATATCCAGCCCCATCATATATGCTCTTGGCTCTTTGCAAGTTTGTATGTTTCCTCAGTCATTCAGGACAGGACCTTTGGAATATACTTACTTCCTCTTTTAGTAGGCCAAATACTTCCCAAACAGTATTATGTTGTGATATAATTTATTGTCCAGCAGAAACGATAAAGGAGTTCTGAAGGAGGTTGAGTGCTGCCTTGAACGTAAAGACCTCTACATTACTTTTAAACATAAAGGGACAGGATGTTTCTAAATTCTGATAGGAAGGAATAGACACTGGTGCAAATCCAGAGAGGGCACCAGGAGTTACCAAATACCCCATCCCAAATCTCAGGGTTCCACTCTTTCTCAATCATGTCACTGATGTTTGTGTTACAGACTTGCTGGAGTTAAAAAAAGCAATCTTTGGGGGCTGCTGGGTGGCTCAATTGGTTAAGCATCTGACTTCGGCTAAGGTCATGATTTTATGGTTTGTGGGTTCAAGCTCTGCCTCTGGCTGGGTGCTGACAGCTCACAGCCTAGAGCCTGCTTCAGATTCTGTGTCTCCCTCTCTCTCTGCCCCTCCCTTGCTTGTGTTCTGTTTCTGTCTCTCTCTGTCCTTCTCTCTGTCTCTCTCTCAAAAATAGATTAAAAAAATTTAAAAAGCAACTTTTTTAAAGTTTGGCCAACCTTATAATTAAATCATGGGAGTGATTCTCAATGCTTTTGCCCTTCAGAAAATTGCTATATTGTCATGGAGGCTCAATGGCTTTCCCTATCACTTTCAGTTTGTGACCAGTTTGTGAGTAGTCATCCTTAGACTTTATTTTTCTTGTAAAAGTTTTAACAATTGAACCAGGACAGCATTCCAGATGCAGTAAGTACACCAATGGCCATTATAGGACCCACAGTGCCATGTAACCAATTATGCAGCTGTAAGATTATGTTTAAAATTTTTTTAACGTTTATTCATTTTTAAGAGACAGAGAGAACACAGCGTGAGCAGGGGAGGGGCAGAGAGAGAGGGAGACAGAATCCAAAGCAGGCTCAGGGCTCTGAGCTGTCAGAACAGAGCCTGACATGGGGTTTGAACTCACTGGCCATGAAATCATGACCTAAGCCGAAGTCAGACACTCAACCTACTGAGCCACCCAGGTGCCCCTGTAAGATTACATTTTAGGGGTGACATCTAGGATGACTCATGGTATCTACTGTCATAAGTTAGGGTCTCAGAAAACACACTATAAGGAAGATATTTGCAGGCATGGGGTCATTAGGGGAATATTTCAAGAAACTACATGTGTGAAGGTTATTGTGATTGAAGCAAGAGGGCTCAGCTTTTATCACTGGATACAGGCTGCCTGTAAGAGCAATTCACTTGCAAGCTGTCAGTAGTTAATACTCCAAACAGCTGAGAAAATAAGAAGGCATCTGGGCAGCCCACCACTATACTTCCTTTTACACATAAAGGTACTTTTTTTTAAAAAAAAGAATATCAGTAAGTTTTCTTAGTCTTCTTATCTCTAGGCCAAATACTGAAGTCTTTTAAAGTATATTATAAGTTGTTTCAGGACAGAAAGCATTTATATTTGTTTGCTCATCACAGTTTTGAACATGGTATGTGTCCAAAACCTATTTTTATTTTGTTAAAGAATTCACAAATATTGTGACTCTTTTCACTCAAGTGTTCTCTCTGACATTCCTATGTGAAAAATTCTTGACCATCTTTCACATTCTTATAAATAACACTCACTGGTCATTCTTTCCTAATTGACATCTATTTTTTGTTTGATACAGCATAACGTGCTTTTTGTGTGACTGTTAATGTACTGTCTTATTATCAGTTAAAGTTGTCATTATTTGTACATATACTTGAGATATAAAATACTGTATAGTTTGTGTAAAAAACACGTGTTTACTGTAAGTAATTTAAGCAATGCATAAAACCACAAAGAATGAAAGAAAAAATAAATCTTACTACTCAGAATTAACAATCTTAAACATTAAATGAACATACAATTAGAATATGTATGTTTAAAATATTGAATGCATTGGGGCACCTGGGTGACTCAGTAGGTTAAGTGTCCAACTTCACCTCAGGTCATAATCTCACAGTTCATGAGTTCAAGCCCCGCATAGTGCTCTGTGCTGATAGCTCAGAGCCTGAAGCCTGCTTTGGATTCTGTGCCTCCCTCTTTCTCTGGCCCTCCCCCGCTGGCGCTCTGTCTCTCTCTCTCAAACCAAAAAAAAAAAAAAAAAAAAAAAAAAAAAAAAGTAAAAAAAAATTTTAAAAAAGAATACATTTTTAAAACTTTTACATTAAGGAAAAAATATATAAAATGAAGTACAAAATCTTAACCATACAGAAAAGTGAACTTCTTTGTCAGTATACTCCCATGTAACCATGCCCTAGATCAAGAGATAAAGCAAGAAATACTTTGTATAATGTGATTTAGGAAAAATATTACTTAAATTCAGTGAAAAGAAATTGATGGAATAACATTGAAAAATATAGTAAATTTTTTATAAATCTATTTTAAACACTAAAAAATCTTTAAAAATTCATTCTAGTATTAAGAATAGAGATAACAAGACAATCAGGATTAGAGTAATTATATTTCATAAATTATGTTCCAGTATTAGATGAATTCAAATACAAACATTATATAAAAGATGCAGACATTAAAACTTTCACCTGTCTCCCTAATTCTCCTGATTATCCTTTTCAATGTTGTTAGTTATATAGTAAATATTATACCATAAAATTTATAACATTTACATCTTGTATTATCATCATAAACCCAGAATTGTTCAAAAATACTTCTCTACATTAATGACATTGTTATATAACATATAATTTTTTCTAAGAGATGCTATGAGCGATGTTCTCCTAAATTTAATCAAGGTTCTATTATGTTTGTCTCTTTACATTGCTTGATATTCTGGAGGGTTTATATTATACTTTCATCTCACACATTCTTTATCTGAGGATTTTGTAAGCATTGTCCAATGCTTTTTAGCACTGAAGTGACTTTCAAGAAATTTCAAGACATTTTCCTGAAAATGAAACTTTTCAAGAATGCAATGAAATCTAATGACTTTCCTTCTTATACTACGTGTAAAAATTTTCCTGGATGACTAAATAATATTTTCTTCATTCTTCAGTTCTAATAATTTATGTAGGCATGCCATGTGGCAGAACATTCTATGTCTAATATGTATTTTTATGATACTTATGATCAATAGGACATTCATACTTCTTCCTGAATACCTTAATCTCACTACTTATTTATTATTATTATCTTATATATATTCATGCACACAATTTATAGATTTATTAAAAACTTTATTTCTGGATCGTGTTCCTACATCGTAACTTTGGAAATGATTTCTGTTCTATTTATTGAGTTGTCTAATTTGGTTATACCAATTATTCTTACCATTGGTTATATTTTCCCTTCACATGTATTATCTTCTTCCTGATATTATTTAGCATTTTATGTCTATTTATTATCATGCTTTCATTAAAAGGGTCCATAAAAACTCAACTGAATACAATAGTACATGTTTATTTTAGCTCATACTTCTGTGAGTTGGCTAGTGATTGGTGATCTGAGTTCAGTGCTCTTATCTTCCTCCTGAGATTACTGGAGCATGAGACATGTTCTTCTCATGGTGAGAGAAGAAGCCCAAGGAGGTAAGTGGAAACATGGAAATCACCTTAAAATCTAGGTTTAAATCTGCCTAGGAGTCAAGGAGTAGGAAAACAATCTTGGCATCTTTAGTGGGAGATTGCAAATTAAAGAGTAAATACAGGACAAAGAGATCTGACCAATGTTGCAATCTGTCATGGAATATTTTCACCTACATTTCCTGTGATTTCCTTATATTCCTTTTCTGTTAGTAATTCCACTTCTATTCCTTTCTGATTTCTATTAATTGATTCATCCTTAGTAATATTAATTTCCTCTGCTTTGGGTCTTTTCATTTAATTTTATTTTCATCTTTTCTGAATTCTTATATTGATAAATCCATGTCCTTAAATTGTTTTCCATCTTGAAAGTCATGTGGATAGTTTCCTCCTATTACTTTAATTTTTCTGGGTGTGGGATAGGTGGAAAAAGGCTTCATCTAACGCTTTGTGTAAGACGATAATGTCTAGTAATGTCCATATTTGTCTTAAATGATCTCTACCAGTATTCCTTCTGCCTTCTTAGAGTCTGTATGTCAGTCTCTCAGCCTTTTAACCACACACTCAACTTATAACATGAAATAGGTGTGTATTCATAGAAGTACAGACAAAATATTCATAGATTTTCCCAAGAATAGCAGTACTTTTATGATGTCTAATTAAAACTCAGAGTAGTCTTTCCTATTTTCCATGCATTTAAATCTTTATTTACACACTAGAAAAATGATATTGACTAGAATCTTATGAATTATATATAGAAGATATTTTTTATATGTGTGTGTGTATTGTGTATTTATATGTGTGTGTGTGTCTCAGGCATAAGTAATATATTTGATAATAATTTTCTGGTTTATAACAGCAATGCCATAAAGTTCCTAAACGCTTAACAGAAATCAGCAGTAGCCTAAGCCTAATTTACATTTATTTTCCATTTACTTATTGCATTATTTTCCAGTTAAGTATTATTATCATTTTTGTGCATCTACTTTTTTTAATTCAATTTAGTTAACATGTAGTATAATAATGGTTTCAGGAGTAGAATTTAGTGATTCATCACTTACATATAATACCTAGTGCTCATCTTAGCAAGTGATCATTCTTGCATTATTATAGATTTCTTTAAGCTTTCCAACAGTTTGTCTAATTTGAATAGAACTTAATATCAATGTCATATTCAATTACTGAATCAGACAAGTATTAGAATAATTTTATTCTTTCTAAATTATGTATTAATATTTTATTCATTTACTTAAAATCATGCTGTCATTGAAAAATCCTAAAATTTATGATCATGTCTAACATCCTAAACAATTGGGTCAGAAAATAAAGAGCCTGGGATTATCTTGTGGGTAGACATGGGAAAATCTGCCATACAACAAATATTCTTACCTATAGCCTAAAAGAAATAAGACAGTGTTTGAAGCTCCCAGTGTAAGCTTTCAGCATCAAAGACTGTCATATTAATCCATTTTTTTTACTTTTATAGCATTTCAAAGAAAAAAATATTTTTAAATCATTCAAACTTTATTCTGTTTTAATCATAATTAATACAACACATTTAATGTAATGATCATTACATATGTAAGGATAAATCTATCATCTATCTATCTATCTATCTATCTATCTATCTATCTATCTATCATCTATCTGTGTACCTACCTACCTACCTATATACCTATCTGAATTTGACACAATTAGAAGCAACTATCAGATACTGTAAATAGATTTAAGGATAAAAGGAATAGCCTTCAAATAAGGGGTTCCTATCACTAACATAAAATAGGTGTTTCAACAAAATTAAAATCAGTATTATTGACTTATTCTTACTTGTGTTTATTGGGTTTTTTGGATACATGAATTCATTTATTTTTATTTTTAAAAAGAGATTATTTTAATGGTTAAAAAAACAGAAAAATGTACCAACTTGTATTCTTTTTTAAGGTTATGCTTTCTGGTGCTATATTAATGTTAGAATGCATGGTAATAAGGTATAGTATAAACCATAATAGGGACAACATTAAAGAGAAAATGAATAATATATAATTCTTAAAATGATCAAGTCCACAGTACACATACAATATTTCAAAACTAGCCAGCAAACTTATAAATCAAACTATATAACAAAACCAACAAACTATATAAATCAAATATACAGGAAGACATTCCTATCCATAAAGCTTTCCTAATAGAATCCATATATTTCAAGATCTCACAGGGAAGAATATAGTAGTGGGTGTGTTCTGGATGTTAAGTACTATGGAGGAGATTCCAGAACTTCAAATCCAGGCCTCACCAATCATCTAATTATGCATGTGAAGTTGAGTAATTTTCTAATACTCTCTACTCCCCAGTTTCTCTACCTGTTAAAAGGGTTAAAGGCACATGGGTGGCTCAGCTAGTTAAGCATCTGACTCTAGATTTCAGCTCAGGTGATGATCTCTTTGTTCATGGGTTCAAGCCCTGCATCAGGCTCCATGTTGGCAGTGTGGAGCTTACTTGGGATTCTCTCTCTCTCTCTCTCTCTCTCTCTCTCTCTCTCTCTCTCTGTCTCTCTCTCTCTGTCTCTCTCTCTGTCTCTGTCTCTCTCTCTCTCCCTCTCTCTCAAAGCAAATAAATAAAACTTGAAACATTTAGGGGCACCTGGGTGGCTCAGTCAGTTAGGTGTCTGGCTTTGGCTCAGGTCATGATCTCACATTTTGTGGGTTTGAGCCCCACGTCGGGCTCTGTGCTGACCCCTCAGACCCTGGAGCCTGCTTTGGATTCTCTGTCTCCCTCTCTCTATGCACCTGCCTGATCTCTCTCTCTCTCTCTCTCTCTCTCTCTCTCTCTCTCTCATTAAAAAAACAAACAAACAGGGGCGCCTGGGTGGCGCAGTCGGTTAAGCGTCCGACTTCAGCCAGGTCACGATCTCGCGGTCCGTGAGTTCGAGCCCCGCATCAGGCTCTGGGCTGATGGCTCGGAGCCTGGAGCCTGTTTCCGATTCTGTGTCTCCCTCTCTCTCTGCCCCTCCCCCGTTCATGCTCTGTCTCTCTCTGTCCCCAAAAAATAAATAAACGTTGAAAAAAAAAATTAAAAAACAAACAAACAAACAAACAAAAAACAACTTGAAACAGTTTTTAAAAAAGGTTAATCCTGGTATCCACCTCTTAATTTATGAGAGTTTATCAGGATTTGAATAGTTTGTAGAACATTCTTAGAAAACAATCTAAGGTAGGGCTCAATAAAAATACACAAATAATAAATAGTTTATCTAGAGAACACCAGGTGGGTGGTAGAGATTACAAGGGAAATATTTTGTAAGATGATACATGTTTTTTACTTGAACTTTCATGGTTTTCACTGGCATTTAGCAGGTCATAGTAATACTACGTGTCATAATGAATATATGCTTAGAAGCCATGGAGAACTTTGATACAATTCAACTTTTCTCTACTTTAGACTAAACAGCATGTGATAAGGATGAGTAGTTCCTGAATTAACTTCTGGATACTGTGAAAATAATAGAATATGGGGAGGATAGGAAAATGTTGAAACTGTAATTTATAAAAAACTTTTCAAGTAGACAGTTTTGAATTTAAAATAGAAGGAAGAAAATTTGTATCCTTGTTATAAAAGAGAAATGTGACATTAGTGAGAATAAGGAAACTATATACAAATATTATGTTCTAATTTTTGAATCTAAAAAGGACCATGAAACATAAACAATTAAGAACAGCAGCTGAATCTCAAATTATTTGGTTTATTCTCCTCCGAATTTCCATAAAGAACCAGTGGGATGCAGACTAGGACAAGTCTATCCATAATGATATCAGTGCTCAGACATATTTATAGACCAGTGGGATGAGGCATATAAAATCAAATCCTTTATTTTGTACACATTTAATTCCTATGGGCAAAGCAAATAAATAATTTATTACTTACTAATTTACTCTTTGTGCATACACAATAATAATAAATGTCATGCTACTCGCTAAATATCCCCCCTCTCCCTGCTTTTACATCTCATTCCCTCACATCTACCTAAGGAAATTGTTGCATTGATTCTCTCTCTTTCCATCACTACCAATTCTCTCTTTTGTGTTATTCAAATCAGTGTATAAATACATTCTTTCTTTTATATTAAAAATTCCCCTTTGATCCCATTTCCCCTCCAACTTCTGCTCCATTTATTTACTCTTTACAGGAAAGGTTCTTGAAAGTGTAGATAATTGTTAGCTTTATAATGACCCCTTGCACTAGTTTTAGTCCACAAACTCCACTAAAACTCCTCTTTTCAAAGTCACCAATGACCTTCATGTTGTCAATTCCAACAATCAAATTGCAGTAATATCACTTTGGCTATTTTGGAGCATTTCATAGAGCATATTACTCTATTTTTTTTCTTGAGATCCTTTCTTCACCTATACTGTTGAACACAACTCTCATCACTAAACTTGGGAGTGTCAATCCTTTCACATGATTATTTTGTATTATCTATTGTCACTCTCTAAGGCATCTCACATAGTCTGACAATTTACTCACCTTCTAAATGCTAATTCCTGAATTTATATTTTATGTAGTTCTCTCCTGACCTTGAGTTCCAAATATCTTATACAAATTTGACTTTTCTACTTGTGTATCTGATAGTAATTGCAAACTTTGCACATGAAAAATGAAGTTCTTAACTCCATATCTATTTGTCCTGAAGTCTCTCTCATTTCAGTAAATGCCAATTTTATTTTTTCATTTACTCAGCAATAAATCCTTATAGATTCCAGTGCTCCTTTTTCTTTCTTTTTTTCCCCTCCTTTCTCAACTCCATGTATGGTCTTTCAGCAGATGATATTAGCTTTGCCATGATAGCACATATCACCACTCCCAGTCACCACCCTTGTCTCAGACCCAACCATCTCTCCCCGTAGAATATGATCACATCCTCCTTTACATTTTAATAGCGTCTCTATGGGTACTGTCTTAAGAGACTAAACAAATGTCCTTGTGTCCTTCTGACCAAGTGATTCTGGTAACAAATTTTAGTCACATCATGTCTCTGTTGAACACCTGCTTGCAATAGTTTCACTTCTTGCTCAGAATGAATCTCAAAGCCTTTAGTGAATGAGTTACATGGCCCTGCCAAAACAGATTCTCCATCAATTGTTTCATGACATTTCCTACTTGGCCTCACATTTTCTTTTCCACACTCCACTCCAGTCATATTTAACTCACTGCTGTCCCTTACATATGCCAAACAAAGTCCCATATGCAGACATTTGAACAGGTGTTTCTACTGAATGCTTTCCCCTTGACACCTCCATAATCGTTTAGTTCATTTACCTTCCCCCTCCCTCCATAAATGTCTTTTTAATGAGGTAAGATCAATGCATCCACTAGCCCAATAGGCACAGTACTTGGAGCACACAATACATTTAAGGTCTGAAAAATATATTTTTTATTATTTGTTTATTTATTTATTTAGAGAGACAGAAAGAGAGTGCATGCTTGAGAGCAGAAGGGAAGGGAGAGAGAATCCTAAGCAGCCCGCTGGGTGGTGGGGGGGAGGGAAGAGGCTAGATAGATCTCACAACCATGAGATCATGACCTGAGCCAAAATCAAGAGTTGGATATTCAACTGACTGAGCCACCTAGGCACCCTGAGAATAATCTACTTCTTAAATGCTTTCCAATATATATTATCTTCTTCCCACTTGACAGAAATGTGCAATCTTCCTGATACTATTTCTTTAACAGCATGATCACTGTTTGCAAGTATTTTTATTTCTATAAAAAGGAATGGGTATTTCAGAAATATACATCTTGATGAGAATTTAATTAGAAACTAAAGGTTTTACCACTAAATTTAATTGTTGTATTGTGTCAGCAGCAATGTTTCTGTAAAGCACTAACTATAAAGCCAATGTTATTGATGTTGCATAAACAAAAATTTTCTGCACTGAATTTTGGTTGTTTATCATTGGTTTGGTTTCTTGCTACATGAAAAATATATTCCAACTATGTTTCAAATATCTGCTGAGTAGAATGTGAACCACAGAACCACATAATGTGTTTTTTATAATTAAAAAAATGTGCCCCAATTTCAACTGAAAGAATGAGTTTTGATGAGTTGGCTAGTACTGTTTTTACATTTGGTATTTGCTTCTGTGGCAGAGGTAATTGGAATGACATTCTTGAATAAGAATTAAATTTTCTAACCTCTAAGATGCTATTCATGAATGTCTGCTGAATTACCAGAATCAAAGTTATGTGGTACTTTCATGCTACATATAGTCACCAGTCTTCCACTTGTATCGTGGCCAGTGGTGCCCTCCCAGGCTGTGGTCTTGATCTTCCTGCCCTCATAACCACTCCCTTTTGTCCACATTGGAATCTTCTATATTCTTGTGCTGTCGGGTATTCCTAGGTTGATATTCTAGTTCTAGTTCATTACACAAAATCTAATGTATGATAAGGTTTAAGAGTTTAATTATGCCTCTCTATGTCAATATTTAAGAATTTCTTTGATTCAAAATCCTAAAGTTTGATTAATAGCTTCTAGAGGCTAAGAAGAAAGAAAAAAAGTAACTTCAGTGAGGAGGTAATTCACTATTCAAATCATATAATTTAATCTAAAACACATGAAATCTTTCTTTATATATACACACAAGTACCATATAAAGTTATTTTGGTAAAACTTGTAATGCTCTATATCTGTAATGTGATTTAACTTTAGGGATGTATACATGCATATATTTTCTATGTTAAACATATGTTCTGTATATGGCTTTAAACAGCATAAATCATAATCTTTCACTGAACTGATCAGAGTTATTAATTTAGGGATATTACTTTCAATGTAATATTTCACCTTCATTGGTGAGGTAGTCTGAGGAATATTCATTACATAAAATAGATAAGATTTATGATCTGATTCTCCCTTGCAAATACAATATTTTCTGAGAAATTTAATAAATGGGGATAACATGACTATGCTTCATAAATATTAAATTTAAGTATTATATTTACATGTTATATTCCAATGCTAAAATTCTCATAAGATTCCTCTTCTCAGGTTAAAATCTCTTGGTAGAATTCTAGGCATTAAGTTAAGATGCAAAAGGAAGTTCTACAGTATTGAGATCTAGGACCTCAAAGTTGTTTGTGTTTAGGCACTTGGATCATTTCTAAGTGGACACTTTATAATTACTGTATCACTAATTACCAATTTACTATTTTCCTATATATGTTCATATATATGTATATAAATATATACTTATATTCACATACTGATATTTGTATATATAATGTATGTGTGTAAACGTACATATATGTATATATAAACGTATGCATATATATATGTGTGTACATATATACATATGAGAGAATTTTTATACTGACTCGTTCAAGAAACTATTATAAACGTAAACTTCTTGGACTAGAAGAGTCAGCGATAGTGGATAAAATGTATCAGTTCTTCAGAATTAGATGTCTGAATCTGGAAGTAATCAAAGGCTTTCATCAGGAATGGCTAACCTGTGTGCTATTTATCAACTACCTCGATATTCCATTATCTGGAATAACAGGATTCTTTTTTTTTATTTTTTAATGTTAACTTTATTTTTGACAGAGAGACAGAGCATGAGCAGGGGAGGGGCAGAGAGAGAGAGGGAAACACAGAATCTGAAGCAAGCTCCAGGCTCTGAGCTGTCAGCACAGAGCCCGACGCGGGGCTCTAACTCACAGACCGCGAGATCATGACCTGAGCCAAAGTCGGACGCTCAACTGACTGAGCCACCCAGACGCTCCCGGATGAACAGGATTCTTAAAAGTATAGGTGATATATTTACCAGGCATCCTTACTCTCAATCAAATTATAATAATCATGGTCACCATTTAAATCTGCTTAATAACTTTTAAAAAGAATTTGAGAATAATGCATTATGATAATGCTTAATAACATCTTGGGACTCCAGGGTGGCTAAGTTGGTTGAGCATCTGACTCCTAATTTCCACTCAGGTCATGATTCCAGTTCAACCCCGCTTTGGGCTCCCCTCTGAGCATTAAGTCTGCCTAGAATTCTTTCTCTCTCTCCTTCTGCCCCTCTCCACCACTTGCACATGCTCACTCTCTCTCAAAATAGACTTAAAAACTCCAAAGGGATTTGACACTTTAACCAAGAAAATGCCTCATGCATTTGGGAGCATCAACTACTGTGAGGTACCAAGCAAAATTAACCAAAACTTAGTCACAATTCAGGAGAAAAAAAAAATCTGTGTGTAACTGATATAACATGAAAGTGTAGAAGACTCAAAACAACAGACTTTAGTATGCATAATTACATACTGTAATGCAATTATCCAACTGCCATATATTTCCAGATTCTGCACAAATGTAAAATAAAATAGTGTCATTTTAACAAATAACTAAAGGTGGAGTATAGCCTGGGAACAGTTGTCTGATTCTTTTCTTCACTTTAAAACATTAAGGAGGTTACCAAGCTAAAGGGGTGAATGTGCCCCCCAGGGAGTAGACAAAATGTCTGAAAACATTTCTGATTATCATGACTGGGGGTTTGACTTTATCTAGTGGATAGAGGCCAGGGATACTGCCAGTCCATCAATGAACAGAACAACCCTCACAACAAATGTCAATAATGCTGAAGTTGATAAACCATGGTAAAGACAATAGTTAAGCAGAAAAGCACTACTTCATAGGTCTTTTTTTTTCCTGAAAGAAAGAGGGTTACGTTTTTTTCCTTGAATCAAATATGGTGGTTACAAGAAGAGTGATTGCAACAATACATTTCCCCATCCCATTTATAGATAAAATTGAGTTAACCTAAAAAGTGTAGGTAGATGGTATTTATAACATAACTTTATAATATTATAATATTAATAACTAAATTTAGATAAATAAAATAATATAAAAATTAGTACTGTCATACTATTTAAGAGAGAAATCTGTTTCTTATGGTTCTTAGATAAAGAGTCATTTATTCTAAGCAAATGATGAAATTGAAAGGATATTAAATTGACAATATAGTGATAACTGATTTACTAAATGCATTTCAACTTAATATTGCAGACAATTCTAAAATTAACAGAAAACTAAAAGTGCTTGAAGCTGGCATTTTGTATACAAATCTGTATACTTATTAGTGGTGCACACACATGTTCTATTAACATTCCTGTAATAGCTGACAAAGGAAAAAATATCACACTAACAAACATGCGTATGTATTGACATGAAAATATGTTCATAATAATAAACTTACCCTTTGTTAGACACAGTTATGATGTCATCTGAACAGTGCTTTAGGCTGTAAGGAAAAGAAAAGGTTTGTCAAATACTGCACCTAAATAATAATTATAGCAATATTTAGATTTTTCATAATTTGAGTCATATTTGATTAATTATAATTAAAAGCCGGCATGATTTTCCCTCAAAAAAATGTAACATAGTATTTTCTATGTAATACAAACTTCTGATGAGCAAACTTAAGATTAAAGTCACCAAACAAATTTATCCAGATAGATGTAATATTAATTTATTACTTTCTAAAGTTGTGTTTTACATGCATAAGTACGTTTTTTGAAAAAAGAATTAACTCTATACTTTTTAAAAAAAATTTTTTTTTCAACGTTTATTTATTTTTTGCGACAGAGAGAGACAGAGCATGAACGGGGGAGGGGCAGAGAGAGAGAGAGACACAGAATCGGAAACAGGCTACAGGCTCTGAGCCATCAGCCCAGAGCCTGACGCGGGGCTCGAACTCCCAGACCGCGAGATCGTGACCTGGCTGAAGTCGGACACTTAACTGACTGCGCCACCCAGGCGCCCCAACTCTATACTTTTTTTTAAGTCAATGATTATAAGGTATATTTTACTAAATTAGATCATTATTTAACCTTATATTAATTTTTAGGACCTTAAACTTAGAATACGATGGCATACTTCCAAATATTTTTAGTATATGTGCTGCCAAGGCGGGCTCAAATAATATTTTTAAACACTTTAGAAACTAGTATACACACATTATTTGCTAATAAATAAATTATTGTTTGTACTCCCAAATATGAGATTTTTCCATCTCCCAATAATATTCCATATTCCTTAGAATTTTGTTTTTATTTGTGCTTATGTGTATGTTCCTATGTAGATATGAATAGTCACCTGATGGATTGGACTTTAGCAGAGATGTGTGTTTGTGTATATGTACCTTTATGTGTTTGTGTGTGGATATGAAAAGAGTTTTGTGATGGATTAAATTCACTTGAGATTATGGGTTATATTAGAATATCATTTTTAATTAATGCAGTTCATAGTAGCTTAAATGTATATCTAGAACTAGTTTGATGATCTATCTTCATAATTTAAAATAGAAAATAAAATTATTCCTCTTAGAAGTTTCATTTTCTAGCATACCTTTTTCCTTTGTGGAAACACACATTCTGCTATAACTACCATTATGTTGGCTGGATTATTATGAAGTTAATGCATAGAGACATTATGTCACCCAAATTTCTCAACTTTAGAGATCCCTGTCTCTCAGTTTCAGTGTCAAGCTTCCTATTCTATTAACTTTATTTTTTCCTCCTTGAAGTAAAAGAAGGTATTTGAATCTTCTACCGAGTGAGAACAGCTCACCAATCACTGCCCGCATTCCAGAGAAGCATATTTTATATGAAGTTGGAAGATGTAGGAAAAAAATTAGTATTTTCTTATTATGTTTTGAGGTGGTAGAGATAATTATCCTCCTTTGATATATTTCAAATTAATTTAAAAGTCTTTTGTATATGTTTAAACCAACTGCTACTAAATATATGGGGTGGTGCATGTTAATTCCATTTAAAGTCATGCCCAATGGCAAAAAATAAATAAATAAATAAAAGTGTGCTACTATGAAATCCTTATATTTGGCAGCATTTTGTAGCTTAGACTGTAAGTCTTATGTTAGGCTTAATGGTTATTTTTTTTGAGTTGAATGTTTTGAGAACATTTTTTCTATATAATATTATACATATACGTTTTTAATGCCAAAGATTGTTAAGGGAAATTATTTCTTACCCCGGAGTTGTAACAGTGGAATATTTCCCTTACGCATGCAAAAAAGCTAGGTTTTAAAGAATGAAGAAACTAAGCAACAAAAATATTTATAGAATAAAATCACCTAGAGGCTTTTCCTCTTTTTTGGTGCCTCCCACTTTAAATACCTATACAGACATCTATGGCTATATCTACATCTACAAGTACAGCTCTATCGATCTCTACTATCTATCATAGTCCATGAGTTTCTTCTCTAAATGGTTATATTTATGATCCAAAAAACAAATCTTTAGAATGTCCTAACACACACACAAACACACACACACACACACACACACACACACACACACACACACACCTATACAATGAATACAAGCTATTAACAGGTTAGTAAAATTTGCTCGTGGGGGGGAAAAAGGTTTTTTTTCTCAATTTTTAACAAAACCTCCTATCTTCAAGGAAAAAAAATAACATACATATAGCTGGAGAGAAAATATTTGGACAGAAAAACCATTTAAATCCCTGAATAAATATATGTTAAATAAATCTAATAGAAATTTTAAGAGTACTCTGCAAGTGAAAAAAACTTTATTAAAGTTATTCAAATTATCTAGAGTTATTTGAGTCTACATGAAGAGTTTCATTTAAAACAAATACACAGTCAAAGAGCTTTCTGCTGTCCTTATTTTAATAATTTTCAAAGGAAATATCTCCATTTTTTCCCATTGAATAATAAAATATATTGATTTTAATAATACATAAGAAAAATACAGTAAGGTTAATCTGAGGCTACATACTAAGATCATTTGTTTATACTAGTGGACATTGGCATAGATAATAGATAATTTTAGAAGAATTGCTAAACTATTTCTGTTATGATTATATCAAAGGTAGAAGATATGAAATATAAAACGAGATTGGATCAGTGATAGTTTCATCCGGATGATGAAGGCTTATGCCTTTTTCTAAGGTAGAGGGAGAATGCCTCTTGAATAGAGAAAAAGTATGCTAGGATTTTTTTCTATAAGGGTATTTTGCTCAGAATAATAGCATTATGAATACCTGAATGTTCCCAATGTTTCACAGCGTTGGGGACACTATTTTGCAATCTTGATTGCACATCAGATTCAATAGAGGACTTTAAAAATCACTAATGCTTTCATAATTTTTAAAGCATCCCTCATCATTTCCTGTCAGTTATGAAGAGTGCCAGATTATAGAGCTATGGGTAAAAGTATTACATGGCAAAAAATTATTGCATGGAAAATAATTTTCTTTGAAATTTAGCTTTAAAAATTAAACATCATTTTCTGTAGTGTCTACACATACCAAATATTTACTTAATGATTCATAATTTTAAAAACTCACTTATAAAAACTTAATCAACTCAGAAAATGATACCAGTGATAACCACTTAATGGATGTCTATATGAAAATGTGTTCTCATTTTATCCCATAATATACTATACCTCTTTAATCTTTGAAATATCTCTATTTCTTAATTCAATTAGAAGTTAGCATTTCAAATATAATTTTTAACATATTTTATCATTGTTTACAACTATTTAGTACTGAAGACATCAGAAAAAATAGTTCTTTTAAAATTTCGCTTCTCAGTGATTTGTTATATCTATGAAACGGTCTAGGGTTGTTTTGGTCTCAGGTAATTTAGTGTGTGTGTGTGTGTGTGTGTGTGTGTGTGTGTGTGTGTGTGTGAATTTATTTCATTTTCTAAATCTTTAATCCCTAAACATTATTGATACAGAATTTGTATATCCACTTTTTAAATTTTGGATTGACTACTATCGTTCATCCTAGAAGACACTGTCATGTAACCTTCCTGAACTTAAAATGAGCCCATTGACCCTAAATACCAAACAAAAAACAAAAAACAAAAAACAAATTGATTCACAGCGTATCTTAATGAGTGACCTATCTTGACTTATGATACATAACAGCTTACAGATAGGAAAAACATAATTTACCATGAAGATACATCATTATATATAAGTGTTATATAGTTTCATGGGTACAAAAATCAGCTAGCCCATTACATTTTTATGAACATTTATTAAGACTACTATACAATATATGCAAAAGTGAAATCAGAAGTAAATGGATTATTTGCTATTTACTATTGTTCCTCAAAGATGTCTGTTCTTTCTCTGCATCTTTCTCTGCTACATTTTAATGTCTAGACTAGTGAATTACACACTAAAGCACAACATATATATATGTTCTTCTTGCAGCCGAAGACCTGCACAGACTGCAAAGGACCCTTGGACGGCATGTGTATATATATATATATACACACAACTTTAGAAAAAAAAACATATATATATATATGTATATATTTTTTCTAAAGTTGTGTGTATATAGTATTTATCTACATTTAAGGAAATATTTTGAACAGATCTAACTTATAATAATTGAATGTAGTCTTATCTTTATGAAATTTATTCTTAAATTAACTTCCCTAATTTTCACACTATTATGAATCTTTGCTTTTTTTCTAGTAAGAATTGATATTTAACATACAGCTTTCCTGGAAATATATATGAATACCTAATTACCCCAGGTAATAATGAACAACAACTTTATGCTCTTTATAATGAAATGGTTTTCTACTGTCTTAATATTTGAAATATAGGCTAGATTATATTTTTAATTTCTTCATAATTAAGAAATTTCATATAATATTTTAAGGTAACACAAAATCAACATAAATGGAAAATAATAATAAGTATTAAACTTTCTTTTGCATGTTCTTATTCATGTGCTTCCTGCTAAATGATGTTTTAATGAGTTTAGAAATTTTATAAACAGTAGCTGAAAGAATACAGGGAATGAAACATCCTTAACGATGAAAGATTGGACTTCATGCCTCAAAATATAAATGCATTTACTTTGATTCAAATCAGATCACAGTAATAAATAAACTTTATTCTATGAAATACTTTTTGAAATGTGCTAAGCATATCCACTTGACTTCTTTAAGTAGCCTTGGCATAAAGACATCTCTTTTTGTATCAAATTAAAGTACTCATACTTTTCCCAGAAAAGTGTGGATTTTGAACTGTTCCCCTGTAAGTCACTGTCTATATATTTTCTTCATAACATAAAAATCATTTCAACAAGACATATTTAGACAACCAGAAAATGTCTTGGACTTTCAAAACAATAGGACATTTTTTTCTGAAGATGTTATTTTTTAATTTTAGTTTACTTTCAAATGCATAGCGAAGCAGCCCATAAATTCTTATTGTTGCTTTAAATAGGAACTTTACCATGGTTTCCATTAAGTAATTTAGTTTCTAATACTGTTGATGTCACAGATCTGGAAAATGAGGACCTCAGGTGTTCTCTATACATTTTAGGATTGTTCAAGTATTTAAAACAACCCAGAAATTTGAGGTTGAGCACATCAAGGTGATGTCTGGGTTTTTGTTTTGTTTTTGCTACATCTTCTCCCATGTGTACCTTTTAGGGTCTCGTACCTACTAGTTAATGTATATATTTTAAAAGTTCTATCCAAAAAAGTAGCACTCTTTTACCTCCAGTGGGATTAAGATAAGTATGCATGTATCCATTTCACAAACTATGTCAGCCAAAAATGTGTTTCTCAATACAAAATAAGTTCTATACTATTGAACAGTGTATTGGTCCTACTGTTCTCAATTACAATACACACATTTAAAGTTATACATGAGGATGTAACTCAGCTTACACTAAACAAAAACATTGTCTTCTAAATGCTATTTATAAAAATGCATTGTGATATTCAGAAATCATCTATATTAAGTTTTTAAAAGTACTCTTAGGGAAATTTTTCATAGAATATCATTAGTAAAAGCAACCGTTAAGTATCTGTCTTTCTTATAAAATTTTATTTCATTGTCTGTCGAGTGGCAGAGACAAAGAGAAAGAGATGAGGAATATCACTAAACATTTTGAGTCAGATGTTTGTTTAAAGTTCTAGTCCCCTTTTGTCATTAAAGAGAAGGAAGGATGAAGAATAATGTTTCAATAGTTTCTTAATTTTAATTAATATAGTTGGTAACACAAATGTATTTTCTTCATAACATAAAAGTCATTTCAACAAGACATAAATAGACAACCAGAAGATGTCTTGGACTTTCAAAACAATAGGACATTTTTTTCTGAAAATATTATTTTTTAACTTTAGTTTACTTTCAAATGCATACCAAAGCAACCCATAATTCTTATTGTTGGTATTAAATAGGAACTTTACTATGATTTCCATTAAGTAATTTAGTTTCTAATACTGTTGATGTATTAGTATGGTCATGCAAAAGATATGTGAAGTGCCTTCAAATTTAGATAGAGATGCCATGAATAATTTTTGAAAAGTATTTATTTCACAACATTTTGTATAATTGATATTAAATTGTTCATTTATAGAAACTGTATGGCCATGTTGTCTTTGTTAAAAATAAGTTGAAACACATATTCAGGAGCATACAAAGATAGGATGCTCTCAGTTTTATAAATGTGCCTTTTAAAAGAAAATGCTTGAAGAGCTTAGAAAACTTTAAGTTTCAATGTACCAAATTGATTGGTAATGTTTGTATTTGCCTTAAACTTCACCAACCTCAATATATTTAAACCTTAAACTCCTCATTACATTGCCTTATGAAGACAAAGTCCATCACTGTAATTCCCCTGCAATCAATGAGACTTTCACATTGGAATTTCAAGTTTACCCACTTTATTAAATATTGTTAAATTTGTATATATATATATGTGTGTATATATATATATATATATATATATATATATATATATATATACACACACAAATGTTATATGTCATCAGAGAACCACTGAAGCAACCTGAATTTAATGGGATAAAATTCTGGAGAAAGTAGCACTACAGAGGATGAGTTGGCATTCTGCAGTGGCTTTTTTCCTCAAGGGATTACCTGACTCTAGGAAAAAACTACCAGGCTGAAGATCCAGGCAAAGATATGGACAGAACATGACTAAAAAGAATAAGAGAAACTAACAATGTATGTGCCTGCATGTGTGTGTTTACTCTCTCAAGGACTCGAATCTTTTCAATTACTCATAGGCTGTGCTTAATTTGTATTCACTTAATTGGACATAAGTAATAAAAGAGCATGTTTCCAAATGTGATGATGACTGTGTGGGATGATGTAATATCCGTTAATAGTACATATGATAAATGTTCTAGTTCTTCAAAAGATTACTTCTTCATTGTGACCAGTGGATTACTAGGCCGTATTTGCTTCCAAGTAACCATGGAGTCCTAAGTTACCAAGTAACTTTTTTGATTATCAGTTTCTTGACAGCAAAATGAAAATCTCAGTGTTGTTAAATACTTTATAAATAACCCTATTAAAAAGAAAACTATTATCATTACTATTGGTGTTATTATTATCATTTGATTATTACTAAAAGAAGACTATATTTGGCAGGTATAATTCTAGATAGATAAACACATATTATTCAGATATCCATATTCAGCATCTATTAGGATGGAAACGTAATCCAAATAAATTTATCCTTTAGAGGGGCGCCTGGGTGGCGCAGTCGGTTAAGCATCCGACTTCAGCCAGGTCACGATCTCGCGGTCCGTGAGTTCGAGCCCCGCGTCAGGCTCTGGGCTGATGGCTCAGAGCCTGGAGCCTGTTTCCGATTCTGTGTCTCCCTCTCTCTCTGCCCCTCCCCCGTTCATGCTCTGTCTCTCTCTGTTCCAAAAATAAATAAACGTTGAAAAAAAAATTAAAAAAAAAATTTATCCTTTAGATTAAAGAATTATAGGATTGAGGCAAGATGGCGGCTTATGAGGACGCTGGGCTCACCGCACGTCCTGCTGATCACTTAGATTCCATCTACACCTGCCTAAAAACCCAGAAAACCGCCAGAGGATTAGCAGAACGGAGTCGCCGGAGCCAAACGCAGACCAGAGGCCCACGGAAGAGGGTAGGAAGGGCGGCGAGGCGGTGCGCGCTCCAGGAGGTGCACGCTCCACGGACTGGCAGGAGGGAGCCGGGGCGGAGGGGCGGCTCGCCGGCCAAACAGAGCCCCCGAGTCTGGCTTGCAAAAGCGGAGGGGCCTGACGGACTGTGTTCCCACAACAAGCGCGACTTAGCGTCTGGGAGGTTATAAGTTAACAGCTCTGCTCCGAAAGCCGGAAGGCTGGAGGACAAAGGGAGGGAGAGCTGCTGAGCCCCCTGACAACAGAGCTCAGTTTGGTGGGGAACAAAGGCGCTCGCCAGCGCCATCTCCCCCGCCCATCCCCCAGCCAAAATCCCAAAGAGAACCAGTTCCTGCCAGGGAACTTGCTCGCTCCGCGCAAACACCCAACTCTGCGCTTCTGCGGAGCCAAACCTCCAGCAGCGGATCTGACTCCCTCCCGCTGCCACAGGGCCCCTCCTGAAGTGGATCACCTAAGGAGAAGCGATCTAAGCCTGCCCCTCCTGCCCCCGTGCACCTTGCCTACCCACCCCAGCTAATATGCCAGATCCCCAGCATCACAAGGTTGGCAGGGTGCAAGTAGCCCAGACGAGCCACACCACCCCACAGTGAATCCCGCCCCTAGGAGAGGGGAAGAGAAGGCACACACCAGTCTGACTGTGGCCCCAGGGGTGGGCTGGGGGCAGACATCAGGTCTGACTGCGGCCCCGCCCACCAACTCCAGTTATACACCACAGCACAGGGGAAGTGCCCTGCAGGTCCTCACCATGCCAGGGACTATCCAAAATGACCAAGAGGAAGAATTCCCCTCAGAAGAATCTCCAGGAAATAACAACAGCTAATGAGCTGATCAAAAAGGATTTAAATAATATAACAGAAAGTGAATTCAGAATAATAGTCATAAAATTAATCGCTGGGCTTGAAAACAGTATACAGGACAGCAGAGAATCTCTTGCTACAGAGATCAAGGGACTAAGGAACAGTCATGAGGAGCTGAAAAGCTCTTTAAACGAAATGCATAACAAAATGGAAACCACCACAGCTCGGCTTGAAGAGGCAGAGGAGAGAATAGGTGAACTAGAAGATAAAGTTATGGAAAAAGAGGAAGCTGAGAAAAAGAGAGATAAAAAAATCCAGGAGTATGAGGGGAAAATTAGAGAACTAAGTGACACACTAAAAAGAAATAATATACGCATAATTGGTATCCCAGAGGAGGAAGAGAGAGGGAAAGGTGCTGAAGGGGTACTTGAAGAAATCATAGCTGAGAACTTCCCTGAACTGGGGAAGGAAAAAGGCATTGAAATCCAAGAGGCACAGAGAACTCCCTTCAGACGTAACTTGAATCGATCTTCTGCACGACATATCATAGTGAAACTGGCAAAATACAAGGATAAAGAGAAAATTCTGAAAGCAGCAAGGGGTAAACGTGCCCTCACATATAAAGGGAGACCTATAAGACTCGTGACTGATCTCTCTTTTGAAACTTGGCAGGCCAGAAAGAATTGGCACGAGATTTTCAGGGTGCTAGACAGAAAAAATATGCAGCCGAGAATCCTTTATCCAGCAAGTCTGTCATTTAGAATAGAAGGAGAGATAAAGGTCTTCCCAAACAAACAAAAACTGAAGGAATTTGTCACCACTAAACCAGCCCTACAAGAGATCCTAAGGGGGACCCTGTGAGACAAAGTCCCAGAGACATCACTACAAGCATAAAACATACAGACATCACAATGACTCTAAACCCGTATCTTTCTATAATAACACTGAATGTAAATGGATTAAATGTGCCAACCAAAAGACATAGAGTATCAGAATGGATAAAAAAACAAGACCCATCTATTTGCTGTCTACAAGAGACTCATTTTAGACCTGAGGACACCTTTAGATTGAGAGTGAGGGGATGGAGAACTATTTATCATGCTACTGGAAGCCAAAAGAAAGCTGGAGTAGCCATACTTATATCAGACAAACTAGACTTTAAATTAAAGGCTGTAACAAGAGATGAAGAAGGACATTATATAATAGTTACAGGGTCTATCCATCAGGAAGAGCTAACAATTATAAATGTCTATGTGCCGAATACCGGAGCCCCCAAATATATAAAACAATTACTCATAAACATAAGCAACCTTATTGATAAGAATGTGGTAATTGCAGGGGACTTTAATACACCACTTACAGAAATGGATAGATCATCTAGACACACGGTCAATAAAGAAACAAGGGCCCTGAATGAAACATTGGATCAGATGGACTTGACAGATATATTTAGAACTCTGCATCCCAAAGCAACAGAATATACTTTCTTCTCGAGTGCACATGGAACATTCTCCAAGATAGATCATATACTGGGTCACAAAACAGCCCTTCATAAGTTTACAAGAATTGAAATTATACCATGCTTACTTTCAGACCACAATGCTATGAAGCTTGAAATCAACCACAGAAAAAAGTCTGGAAAACCTCCAAAAGCATGGAGGTTAAAGAACACACTACTAACGAATGAGTGGGTCAACCAGGCAATTAGAGAAGAAATTGAAAAATATATGGAAACAAACGAAAATGAAAATACAACAATCCAAACGCTTTGGGACGCAGCAAAGGCAGTCCTGAGAGGAAAATACATTGCAATCCAGGCCTATCTCAAGAAACAAGAAAAATCCCAAATACAAAATCTAACAGCACACCTAAAGGAACTAGAAGCAGAACAGCAAAGGCAGCCTAAACCCAGCAGAAGAAGAGAAATAATAAAGATCAGAGCAGAAATAAACAATATAGAATCTAAAAAAACTGTAGAGCAGATCAACGAAACCAAGAGTTCGTTATTTGAAAAAATAAACAAAATTGACAAACCTCTAGCCAGGCTTCTCAAAAAGAAAAGGGAGATGACCCAAATAGATAAAATCATGAATGAAAATGGAATGATTACAACCAATCCCTCAGAGATACAAACAATTATCAGGGAATACTATGAAAAATTATATGCCAACAAATTGGATAACCTGGAAGAAATGGACAAATTCCTGAACACCCACACTCTTCCAAAACTCAATCAGGAGGAAATAGAAAGCTTGAACAGACCCATAACCAGCAAAGAAATTGAATCGGTTATCAAAAATCTCCCAACAAATAAGAGTCCAGGACCAGATGGCTTCCCAGGGGAGTTCTAGCAGACGTTTAAAGCAGAGATAATACCTATCCTTCTCAAGCTATTCCAAGAAATAGAAAGGGAAGGAAAACTTCCAGACTCATTCTATGAAGCCAGTATTACTTTGATTCCTAGACAGAGACCCAGTAAAAAAAGAGAACTACAGGCCAATATCCCTGATGAATATGGATGCAAAAATTCTCAATAAGATACTAGCAAATCGAATTCAACGGCATATAAAAAGAATCATTCACTATGATCAAGTGGGATTCATTCCTGGGATGCAGGGCTGGTTCAACATTCGCAAATCAATCAATGTGATACATCACATTAACAACAAAAAAAGAGAAGAACCTTATGATCCTGTCAATCGATGCAGAAAAGGCCTTTGACAAAATCCAGCACCCTTTCTTAATAAAAACCCTTGAGAAAGTCGGGATAGAAGGAACATACTTAAAGATCATAAAAGCCATTTATGAAAAGCCCACAGCTAACATCATCCTCAACGGGGAAAAACTGAGAGCTTTTTCCCTGAGATCAGGAACACGACAGGGATGCCCACTCTCACCGCTGCTGTTTAACATAGTGCTGGAAGTTCTAGCATCAGCAATCAGACAACAAAAGGAAATCAAAGGCATCAAAATTGGCAAAGATGAAGTCAAGCTTTCGCTTTTTGCAGATGACATGATATTATACATGGAAAATCCGATAGACTCCACCAAAAGTCGGCTACAACTGACACATGAATTCAGCAAAGTTGCAGGATACAAAATCAATGTACAGAAATCAGTTGCATTCTTATACACTAACAATGAAGCAACAGAAAGACAAATAAAGAAACTGATCCCATTCACAATTGCACCAAGAAGCATAAAATACCTAGGAATAAATCTAACCAAAGATGTAAAGGATCTGTATGCTGAAAACTATAGAAAGCTTATGAAGGAAATTGAAGAAGATTTAAAGAAATGGAAAGACATTCCCTGCTCATGGATTGGAAAAATAAATATTGTCAAAATATCAATACTACCCAAAGCTATCTACACATTCAATGCAATCCCAATCAAAATGGCACCAGCATTCTTCTCAAAACTAGAACAAGCAATCCTAAAATTCATATGGAACCACAAAAGGCCCCGAATAGCCAAAGGAATTTTGAAGAAGAAGACCAAAGCAGGAGGCATCACAATCCCAGACTTTAGCCTTTACTACAAAGCTGTCATCATCAAGACAGCATGGTATTGGCACCAAAACAGACACATAGACCAATGGAATAGAATAGAAACCCCAGAACTAGACCCACAAACGTATGGCCAACTCATCTTTGACAAAGCAGGAAAGAACATCCAATGGAAAAAAGACAGCCTCTTTAACAAATGGTGCTGGGAGAACTGGACAGCAACATGCAGAAGGTTGAAACTAGACCACTTTCTCACACCATTCACAAAAATAAACTCAAAATGGATAAAGGACCTGAATGTGAGACAGGAAACCATCAAAACCTTAGAGGAGAAAGCAGGAAAAGACCTCTCTGACCTCAACAGTAGCAATCTCTTACTCGACACATCCCCAAAGGCAAGGGAATTAAAAGCAAAAGTGAATTACTGGGACCTTATGAAGATAAAAAGCTTCTGCACAGCAAAGGAAACAACCAACAAAACTAAAAGGCAACCAACGGAATGGGAAAAGATATTCGCAAATGACACATCGGACAAAGGGCTAGTATCCAAAATCTATAAAGAGCTCACCAAACTCCACACCCGAAAAACAAATAACCCAGTGAAGAAATGGGCAGAAAACATGAATAGACACTTCTCTAAAGAAGACATCTGGATGGCCAACAGGCACATGAAAAGATGTTCAGCGTCGCTCCTTATCAGGGAAATACAAATCAAAACCACACTCAGGTATCACCTCACGCCAGTCAGAGTGGCCAAAATGAACAAATCAGGAGACTATAGATGCTGGAGAGGATGTGGAGAAATGGGAACCCTCTTGCACTGTTGGTGGGAATGCAAAGTGGTGCAGCCGCTCTGGAAAGCAGTGTCGAGGTTCCTCAGAAAATTAAAAATAGACCTACCCTGTGACCCAGCAATAGCACTGCTAGGAATTTATCCAAGGGATACAGGAGTACTGATGCATAGGGCCACTTGTACCCCAATGTTCATAGCAGCACTCTCAACAATAGCCAAATTATGGAAAGAGCCTAAATGTCCATCAACTGATGAATGGATAAAGAAATTGTGGTTTATATACACAATGGAATATTACGTGGCAATGAGAAAAAATGAAATATGGCCTTTTGTAGCAATGTGGATGGAACTGGAGAGTGTGATGCTAAGTGAAATAAGCCATACAGAGAAAGACAGATACCATATTGTTTCACTCTTATGTGGATCCTGAGAAACTTAACAGGAACCCATGGGGGAGGGGAAGGAAGAAAAAAAAAAAGAGGTTAGAATGGCAGAGAGCCAAAGCATAAGAGACTGTTAAAAACTGAGAACAAACTGAGGGTTGATGGGGGGTGGGAGGGAGGAAAGGGTGGGTGATGGGTATTGAGGAGGGCACCTTTTGGGATGAGCACTGGGTGTTGTATGGAAACCAATTTGTCGATAAATTTCATAAAAAAAAAAGAATTATAAATGACAATGAATTGTATTTTATGGGCTTTTCATTAATAATTTATTTCATTTTATTTATTTTACGTTTTGAAATTTCTCCAATTTGCATAGGTAAACTATGAAACAATTTGATTGCTTTGTTGTCATTTTCATTGTATCACATACTTAAATTGGACTTTATTTTCCAAAACCGTTTTGCAAGAATTTATTCATATCTTTGAAAAAGCATATCATTACTACTGTGTAAATAATCTCTGCTTCCCTATTATTCCAGGATTTATTTATTTATTTATTTATTTATTTATTTATTTATTTATTTACCATATGTATAAGACATTCCACCATCACATATTTATCAGGCCAGGTGTTCTTGCAGACCCACATGATGGAAGAGTGAAAAAAAAAATTCTGTTATCATAAAGTGTATATTCTCTTCAAAAGATACTGAGAATAAAACACCTACACAAGATATGTAACAACAATCAGTAATTAAAATCGTGAGGTAAAATAAAACAAAGTAAGGTAGAGAGTAGGAGGGATTTCCCTTTTATACAAGATCATCAATGTAATACTCCTAGTTACAATAGCATTTAAACAGAAGACCACATCAAGTATGAGTACAAAGTGTTATAACTACTATAGTTTTGTAACCTGAAATAACCTTTAGTAATGTTAATTCTTTCTTACTTTTATTTAAAAATATTTCCCCTTGTTTTTTTTTGTTTGTTTTTTTTTGCTATACTGTAATATTATTGAGTCCTCCAGAACACAGAACACACATGCATACACACACAAAATGAAATTTACATTAGAATTATAACAATTTAGAATTTAGGGGCCAAGATGGCAAGGAGCATGGAAGTTTTTTTGTTTGGTTTTTCTTTGCATCTCTAGTCCCTGAAATACAGCTAGATCAACGCTAAATCATCCTGCACACCTAGAAAACTGATTTCAGAATTAACACAACAATCTGTACAACCTGAACCAGAGAACTCAGCAGTTATGTGGTGCTGAGAGGTGAACTGGGGGAGAAAGCCACGGAGGGCAGGGAGCTGTTTTTGCCTGCAGAGAGAGGACGGAGATTGGACGGAGATTCTATATTTTTTACTTTTTTGTAAATTTTTCAAATTCTATTTTTTACTCCCATAATTTCATTATATTCTATTTCATTATATTCATTTTTTCAAATTTCAAATATTTGCTTTCTTTTTTTCTGTTCTTATTTTTCCTTTTTTTCTCTACTCTATCAAGCTCCTTTCAACAACCAGACCAGAAAACCCCTAGGATCTAGCATCCTTTATTTGATTTTTTATGTTGTTTTTCATTTTTTAATTTTAAAATTTTTACCTTATTAATTCCTTTTCTTTCTTCAAAATGAAAAAAATGAAGGAATTCACCCCAAAAGAAAGAACAGGAAGAAAGGACAGCCAGGGACTTAACCAACACAGATATAAGCAAGATGTCTGAACCAGAATTTAGAATCACAATAATAAGAATATTAGTTGGTTTACTCTGGGGTTAAGAGTATAATTTAGGAAGGATAAACATTTAGATACTAAATATGGCCAACTGGGAAACCTATCAATGTATTTTGTGAACATTCACTAAAAAGGGGAAGCCCAAGAAATGGCTAAATGAAGTTACTAATGGGAAAGTAATTAATAACTAATCCTTCATAGATAACCATATTCTTTTTATTTTATTTTATTTTATTTATTTATTTATTTATTTATTTATTTATTTATTTATTTATTTTTGGGACAGAGAGAGACAGAGCATGAACGGGGGAGGGGCAGAGAGAGAGGGAGACACAGAATCGGAAACAGGCTCCAGGCTCTGAGCCATCAGCCCAGAGCCCGACGTGGGGCTCGAACCCACGGACCGCGAGATCGTGACCTGGCTGAAGTCGGACGCTCAACCGACTGCGCCACCCAGGCAGAATAGATAAACATATTCTTAAAAAAAAAAGAAGTTTATCTTTAAACTTATCTTAAAAAAAAAAGAAGTTTATTCTTATCTTTAAGAATAGATAAACATATTCTTAAAAAAAAAGAAGTTATTTATTGATGGACAGGCATCTTCAGTAGCATGCATAAATGGTTAAATGAAGATTTTGCCCCATTCAATTAGGTTTGGTAGATTTAGTAGCTGTTGTTGTGGAATTTACAATCCTGATGATTTTGGAACAACTGTTGATGTCTATTTTTTACCAAAAACATGTGACACTTGCTAGTAGGACTTAAGGAGTGTTATTCATCTTTATTTTATTTTTTTTAAATTTTTTTAACGTTTATTTATTTTTGGGACAGAAAGAGACAGAGCATGAACAGGGGAGGGGCAGAGAGAGAGGGAGACACAGAATCGTAAGCAGGCTCCAGGCTCTGAGCCATCAGCCCAGAGCCCGACGCAGGGCTCGAACTCACGGACCGTGAGATCATGACCTGAGCTCAAGTCGGACGCTTAACCAACTGAGCCACCCAGGCGCCCCTTAATTTATTTTTTACTTTGAGTATAGGTGACACATAATTTTACATTAGTATCAGGTATATGATATAGTGATCCAATGTCTCTATATATTATGCTATTCTCACCACAAGTATAATCAATCACCATACAACATAATTACAAAATCATTGACTATATTTCCTATGCTGTGCCTTTTATTCCCATGATTTATTCACACCATAACTGTAAGCCTACATCTCCCACTCCCCTCCACCTATTTTGTGCCTCTCCCCACATAAATAATACCTTCTAGGACCATCCATGTTGTTGCAAATGGCAAGATCTCATCCTTTGTATGGCTGTATAATATTCCTGTGTGTGTGTGTGTGTGTGTGTGTGTGTGTGTGTGTGTATACACTTTCCTTATCCATTCATCTCTTGATGGACTCTTAGGTTGCTTTCATATCTTGGCTATTGTAAATAATGCTGCAATAAACAAACATAGGGATACATATATTTTTCAAGTTAGTGTTTTCTTTTTATTTGTGTAAATACTCAGTTGTGAAATTATTGGATCATATGGTATTTGTCTTTAATGTTTTGAGGAACCGCTATGCTGTTTTCTGCAATGTTATAGCAGCGGAATGAACGAAGGCAGTTTTTTTTAATCTTACATTCTTATTATTGTTGGTTGAAGATGTTTATATGTCTTTAAATTTTCAGTGGAGTGGCTACACAAATTTGAAAACTAGGGAAGGAACAGATTTTAATAATACGTCTCTTCACATAGAATGAATTCAGTAAGCATGAGGTGCATAATAGAATAGATTCTGGTGTGTACACTTGTGAAGATTGTCAAATAAGTTTTACTGTTATTTTCAGTGTCCCTCTGATTATGGTGACACCCAATATACAATCAAAAGTTTTATGTCATTCTGATGTATTCTAATCCAGGATTTCTCAAGTAGGATATAACAGATTTTTAGAGGCACCTACAATACTGATGTTCATACAAAGAGGCTGTGCCCCTTTATATGAATGTTTAAGAATACATTCAAGACCCGAAGGAAGGTCAAAAGTAAAGAACTAACTTTCCCAGCTGAAAAATTTCAGAAATCCATCATCTGACTACTGCAAAGTAACCTTACACAAGAAAGTGGACCAATTAGCCCTGTCACTCACAGACAGCTAAGTACAAAATGGATTTAAGGTTAGAGCTCTGAGATAGATTTAATGCATGACTTAAACAGTATGTATTATGGTTCAGTGCTACATGAATGACTGGAATCTTTGGCACATTTCTGACAAAGTGACTGATGATTGGCAATGAGCTGTAAGGGGAATTTTGGCTTGATAGAAATGGGTCAATGTTCAGTGTTGTTCCTCTACTCAAATAGAAACAAACTCTAGAAAACTGTCAGAGCTTTATTTTATTTTATTTCTTTTTTAAAACTTAGTCTTAGTTCAGCCACATAGCAGCAGTTCGATACTGACAAACATGGAAGAATGTGGTCTTCCTGGTAAACAATGAAGAAACAATTTTTCTCAACAACTATAATGAAACAAAGCATTGAATAAGACCAGAAGACCTGGATCCTAACCATAGTTGTGGCACAAACTGCCTGTGAGATAGGAAGTGAGTAACAGAGTCATTCATTTCCTACTTACAGAAATAGAAAAAGAGAAAATGACTAAATAACCATGAAGTTTCTTCAACCTAAAAAGCAAAAATAAAAAAAAATAACCATTATTCTATGTCTTAATTGCTTGCTTTTGTAACTCCAGTTGCTACATTACAGGATGAACTTTCAACAAAATGGTTCTTTCAGTTCAGTTTTGACTTTAAGCCCATGAGAAGGAATTATATGAACAATGAAACTATGGCAAACTAAAGTGTTTGCTTTTTTTTAAAGAATGTAGTAACAAAGATATTTTTTGGAATAGGAAGATTATTCATTATAAGTTTACATGAGCTATTGAATCTATAATAATGTTTCACTTCTCAGAAATATTTTAAATAAGACAATATTCTTAAAGTAAAAAAAACATAAAGGCTAAAATATATGAGCAGGATATATTTGCTTTTGTTTTTCATTCACATAGCATTTTATATCATTAATTAAATCTTCAAAACAACACTAAGAATATATCAAAATGCTAGTTCACTTTGAGTTACAGTTTAATGGCTCTCTTTAATCACAAGGGATCTGAATAGTTATTTCTGCAACCTAATGGCTGAGAAATCTGTTTTAGATGAGGAGGTTTGGCTATTTGTTTTCCCATAAAAGTGAAAATAATTATTTTTGAAACTTAAATGTTCAGATTTAATCAAGTTTTTAAATGAAGTGTGGCAAAGTAACAGTATTGTAAAATTTTAAATAGAATGGTATCATCTAAATATGCTGGATGATTAAGCAAAAATATTATGATGATAATATACAAAATCTATGTCATCAGCCAACAAGAGACAGCTTCTTGAAATAAGAAATAAAATTTTTATTGAGAACAGTAATAGTCACATATACATATATAGAATGAAATTTATATGTGTGTAACTGAAAGGAATGCCCATATGTCCAAACTAGGTTAAAAATTAGAAGAGATATTTAAAAGTAGAACAGAGAAAGGTTACTATTATATAATGGAATATTTTCACTTCATTATTTTATTGAAAATCACTGATTAGATCTAAAAAATTATCATTTAATTTTCTTTCTTTCTTAGATTATAAACCTTACAACCATCTATATCAAATCATTTTGTTACATGGAATGGGAATTGAGTATTTTTTAGATAGTTAATAATCTGGGAACATGTTTGCCTCTCCTATCCCCATTATTTAGTCTACTACTGGTTAAGTCATAATAGGTGCTAAATACAATTAGTTATAGATTAATGCTAGTCATTTACTACCTTCTGATATCAGTGTACTTTAGTATCATCATGCATAAAGTAAGGGGAGCTTAATGAACAAGTAGTGATGGTAATGCAATACATAACATATAAGAAAATATTTTCTATTACAGATCAATGTATATTTTATTCAGATATACATGTATATGTATTAATTATATTATATTCCTTATGGTCAAACATGATTGAAACATATGTATCGTACTCTAAAATGAGACAAGGTAGATCCACTGATTATCTTTATTATTTTGCTAAAACAAAATTTAGCTAAACTGTATGACAGATACGCTATTTTGAGCTGATTAAAATAGTCTGAATACATAATGAAATTGTAAATTATATCAACAAATTTGGCCTAAAACTCAGATTCAGTTATGTAATTATTAGCATGTAAGCATGACTCTACTTTAATATATAAATGAGCTAGAGAGGAAGTAGGGATTTGATAACAAAAAAAATATCATATATATATAAATACGATGTTTTTAGATTTTGACCTTTAAAGTTACAACATTGTTTGCTCTATTTAATATATCTTTACTGCATTCAGAAAGGCCTACCTGATATGATCTGCTACATGTGTGTCTCCAATATGATTAAGACTATAAAAATGAACATTGCAGGATGTACAAATAACTATAAAATGAGCACTGTTAACAATTACTTTATTCCCATTATATTCACATTATTGATTGGTATGAGCATTTTTCTGAAATTCAGGCCATTTGTCTCCTAAATATACAAGTAAACTTTTTCTATTTCTATTTCTAATCTTAGAAAGTGTTAATTACAGAAAATGTTAATTAAATAGCTTTTATAATTTACATCTTAGCCATTAAGTGCTTGGTACATTATCTGCTTCTCATAATTTAAATTTTAAAAAAATCCTAAGTGTTTTTTTCTTGCTGTATTTATTTTTTAATGCATTAATCAAATTTTACTTGGCCTTTATATATGTCAACTAAATAATTGTATGCCAAAATTTCAGGTAGATGTTTTGACATATTTTCTGAAGTCTAGCTTGGCTGTGTTTATTCATGCTAGCTTTTTAGTCAACATGCCTCCAAATGAGCATTCCCACGATGTCAGGGAACAGGGCATAGATATCATAAAGGTACTTTATGACTGCAGAAAGTGAAATATTGTTCTCATGCTGCTATGAAGTGACATTCAAAATATATATTATTCATCCCTCACAATGAGCAAATTTAATTACATATTTTGATTCAACATTTCAAATGGATTAAAGTGGAACAGTCTTCCTTAAGTATGGGATTTAGCCTTGAAAATCCTGATGTGATGAACTCACTTCATTATATGTGAACACATGCTTATTGCATAATCTCTAATTCTCCTGTTTAAAAACATAAATGAAAAAAGTCTAAAATAGCCCTTTGAAAATCCGCAGCAATACATACAAGTATATTTGTTAATGTGTAGTGTATAGGTTCATTCTTTTTATATCACCTTCTATCTTTAGCTAAAAGGTGAAGAGCTGTATCTCCATTACCACTGTTTTTTTCAAATTTGACTTTATAACCTTGATACTTTAGGTATACCAGTATATCTAAAAATAGATAAGAATTTTTTTTTCTTCTCTCTGAATGTTAGGAAAAGTTATTGGGAAGATTTTGTCTTTCTGATGAAGCACAGCATTATAAAAAGAAAGGTTTTTGGGGACTGTCACAATTGATGTCTCCTTCTTTCTCTTCTTGAAAATCGTGATTTGAAATTAAAAATGCTAGTATGTATGCACACAGTCTAACCAGAATTTTATTAAAAATATCAGAAAATCTACTGGTAAATTTTAAATTATTCAATTGACACATTTTAATATTAAACAAACTCTGAAGATGCATGGAGACACAAAGAACTTTGAAGATGTATGGAGACACACATAAAGCAGGAGAAAAGCACTAAAATATTTTTGTTTAATAGATTAACATAGAATTAATTAATTTGCCCACCTGAATAAAATCTACATGGAAATTTCCCTGAAGTAAGACAGATATATCACATCTTTCATTATGGGAACTGTGTTTAAAAGTATTTTATCAAGGGGAACCTGGGTGACTCAATCAATTAAGCATCTGAATCTTGATTTCGTGAATTCAAGCCCCATAGTTGGGCTTTATACTGGCAGGACGGAGCCTGCTTGGAATTCTCTCTCTCCCTCTCTCTCTTCCCCTCCCCCACCTGTGCTGTCTCTGTCTTTCTCAAAATAAATAAATAAACTTAAAAATGTTTTATTAATAGCTTAAGACTGTTGACTTTTTCTGCATCATTATTTTAATTATTTTCTTTAATGTTTAATATATATTATTTTTGTTATTGTTATTATAATTGAATGCATACTATTTACTAGACATTATATTTTTTAAATCTTTCTAACAACTCTTTCAGACATTACCATAAGTATTTTAATATTTTTTAATGTGTGTTTGTTTGTTTGTTTGTTTGTTGAGAGAGAGAGAGACAGTGGGGAAGGAGCAGAGAGAGGAAGAGAGAGAATCCTAAGCAGGCTTTGCACTGTCAGTGCAGTGAAAGCAAGAGTTTGATGTTTAACTGACTGAGCCACCCAGGTGCCCTTACCATCACTATTTTATACATAAGTCTGAATGTTTAATGCCAGTTACGTTGTTATAATTACAAATATATAAGTTAATGGAGAAATAAATGAACATATATACATTTTTTGTATCATGTATCATGAATTACTGTAAGATTTTTCAAAAATGTATGAATATGCTTAATTAAAATTTCAGAATTTTTCATTGCAATTTTAAAATATTTTATATATTTGCACACTCACTTAAAATGTTTTATCCAGAGAAAGCATGCAAAAAATTTGTTTAATAACATAATTTTTTAAATTATATTGCTTTTCTACTCATCATCCCTTTGGTTTGACAAGTTATTGAATTAATAGTAATATCTTGTGTCATCATAAACTTTCATTTGTATATACAGCACATTGGGGAAGTTATTTCTGGCTAAAATCTTGATCAGTATAATCCATCAGAATTATAAATAAACCAAATATACAATCAAATTTGTAACAATATTAAAAATATTAAAAAGCTAAAAAGAAATGTGAAATTGATTTTATAAATATATTTTATTTAACCTTATTACTCAAAATGTTATAATTTATCATGTAAGTTTATAACATTATTGAGAGTTTTTATTCTTTTTTTGTTTTTGTACTGTCTTTAAAATCGTTTATGTACTGGACAGGTGAATACATTTCAATTCAGACTAGCTACATTTCAAATGTCTGATAACCAGGTGACTAGTGCTTGACATATTGGACACTACCGGTCTTGATTAATGATAAAATTCTATTTAATTGCAACGTGTTAATCCTAATATTCAAGATAATGTGACCCTAAATGTTATACCTTTGAGGTGGACTTTCTTCAACCTAGACAGCTATTGGAGCTCATTAGTATGGTTGAAAGGACAGTGAAAATAGGTCATCATCTAGTTCCCTTACATAAAATATCTCTCTAGCCTCCTCTTCTTAAGAGTGTTAGAGCCACTGAGAACTGATGCAATGAGAATTGTCAATGAGAATTGATACAAACATGTTTCCCTCTTTCATTCCACAGAGCACTTTATACATCACTCTTCTCTTATTTTCTTTCTCCTGTTCTGGTTACAAGCTGCCTTCTCAGAAAATCCATACTTTCAATGTTCTGCTGTTTTCCACGAACATTCCCATGGGAATTAATTCATTTCTTTTTCTACTTTTGTCCTACAGACTTCTGATAAATAAAAACCTCTGTTAATATGGTTTTTAAAAAAAATTCTGTCAAATAACTAATTGTTTATTTTTATGAGTATATATTTCCCAGACAAATTTAAGAAAATATAATAACATTAACCATTTCAAATAACATAATTTTATTAACAAATAATCTACCCTGGGTGTGTGTGTGTGTGTGTGTGTGTGTGTGTGTGTGTGTGTGTGAAGGATATTAATTTTAAAAAGTACACTCAGGTCCAGATATGCTTCACAGTGAATTAAAATTGTAGCCTGAATTGCTACAAACTTTAAAGTATAAAAAAGATTTTTACATGCAAATTGACATTTTAATTGTAGTATAGAGTTCCTTTCCAAATTAAATAAAAATAGAATAATATTCCGTGATGCTCTGTAACCAGATCTTTACAATACCTAACTGGCATAGCCATAGGCATCTGTTAACTTCTTACTCCAAAAAGTGCAATTTTTTCCATATTGTAAGTTTTGCTTGATAAGCTAAATCTTACTTTCAATTTAAGGGTAATATCAAATAAGTTTTTTTTTTACCCTTAATCTGAAAAATTAGGAATTCTGACTAAAAAAAATAATACTAAATAGAATTGGAATCAGTATTCTCCATAAAATAGCATTTCTTTTTATCTTAGATGATTAAAGTTAATTGGGTGATCCAATTATTCAAATCTGTTCAAAAGTTAATTGGGTGATCCAATTATTCAGATCCATTCAAATCACAATGAACCAACATCCATCTTCAGACAAGGTAATGAAAATATAAAAATGATGCACTTCTAAACTCGTATACTTCACATACCTCCATGTTTTGTACTTCTCAAAATATTTTAATATTTTTTACATGTGGTTATTCAATAGCTAGAAAATGAATAAATCTCCCGAAACACACATATATATACATAAAACATAGAGAAATAAATATTCACTGTAGCTCACTTAAACACTTGTATTTCTCTACCCTGCTCACCTCTAGAAAACAAGATAAATTAGTCTATGATCTAGCAATCGCACTTCTGGGTATATCCAAAGGACTTGATATCAGTATATCAAAAGATATCTGCACTCTCACGTCTATTACAGCAATATTCACAGTAGCCAAGATATGGAAGCAATCTAAGGGTCTGTCAACTGATATATGCTTTTTTTGTTTGTTTAAAGGCAACACACACACACACACACACACACTCACTCACACAAAGGAATATTACTCAACCTTTAAAAAGAAGAAATTCTGCATTTGTGACCACATGAATAAACCTGAAGGATCTTATACTGAATAAATTAGGCCAGATACATAAAGACAAATACTGCACAATCTCACTTATATGAGGAATCTAAAGTAGTCACACTCACAGTCTTAATAACTTGAAATTACTAAATATGTAGAAGTTGATTTACTTTATTTTAGGAGTGTTATTATTGCCGTGCTGCCAACTGTTACAGAGAGAAGGAAACTGAAGATCAAAATTGTTAGTTTTCCTTCCACATTGCTAGTAGCCCTGTAAGTTTGACAACTTAATTATGTTTGCAGTATTTTTACTAATATTTTATATTGGAGTAAGCTTCTCATTTGGATTCTGTAGTGTATTATCTATGAATCTTTGTAAAAACAATTTTACATATAGAAGCTACATGTGCAATAATTTAATGAAAGCTAAGGATGTAAATTCTAAGGATCTAGAGATGAGTAAGACCATGCTCACAGTCCACTTCTGGAGGCCTGCAAAGTAAGCAGAAGACTATAATGCACTGTGAGTAGTTCTAAGCTGAAATCAATAGAAGGAACTAAAGATGTTCAACCTCTAAAAGGATAGGGAGTGGTTGGAGTCTAGAAAAAATTTTCCTGAAGTTAAGATTTCTCAGCTGAAGTGGGCAAAATGTTCCAAGATCCTATAGCCAGAGAGTATGAAAGTTTAAAGTTTAAGGAGTTCAGAACAGTCATGGAAAGTCACTGGCAACATAATAAGATAAGTGATAAGTAAGAAATAACACAATAATGAAAATATGATGATAAAATGTCAAAAGAGATGTAATTTTGTTTCAAGGGAGAAATAATTACAATGTAATAAATGGGCTATTTCTTTAAATCTTTTCTACAAACAATGCTAATATGTCCTTTCCTTTATCACTTACTCTAGAGAAATATGAACTATATTATTCTTTTTAGAGTTTCAATTATCCATGTTAAAGATATTTCACCTCCTTTCTGACTACAGAAATGTTCCCCGGATGCTATCCATTTTTATTCCAGCAAAAGGAAGTTTCAATAATTCTCATGTAAAAATAAGTCCTGAGTAGCTTATCTAACTTCTTAGAATAATGAAATATAGGAAGAAGTTTCTGCATGGATATACTTTTTTTTCTTTACATATTTTTCCAATAGGCAAATCTATTTTATATAGCGATGTCATTTTATTCAATTTTAATTTTTAAACAATTAACATATGAATACTGAATATACTCATAAGGCAAAAACAGAGAGGGGGCATAATAAAGATTTTCTTCTGTATTCTTTATACTAGGAATACAGAAATAGAAAAGCATGGCTTGAAAAACTCAGAGGAACTTCATAAAAACAGCTTACTGTGTTTAGCTTTTTACATTTCATAATCTGCATTAAATGAAACAATTTATTTATGTATTTGATCACATTGACACTCATCCATAGTGGAATTCAAAAACAAAATCAGGCTTGGATTTTTTTTTTTTTTTAGTTTTCTACTGCATGTATCAAACTAGCCAAGGATAACAAATTTAGAATGTTTATAGAAGTCATCATAAATGTATCTATTATTGAAGTTGATAAATGAACTTCTCAGCCCATTAGAGAAACAAGGAAGGGATATCAGAGTATTATATTTGTTGCTTTTCATGGAATGCATTTAAAATGTTGAAAAATATCAAAGAATATCTCAATCAATGGCAAGACATACAAACTGATTTGGTGTTTTTTTTAATAAGAAAATTTTATCAAAACATATTATTATAAAAGTAGTATTTATTGGCTTTTTTCTAGTATATAAATTTAACACCAGAAACTCAAATCTATTTAAAGATATCTTCACTTATTGAAACAATGTTCTTGCAAAGTAGACTGTACTTATTGTTTTCCTAAAAATATAAGGACAAACTGCTCCCCATTCAGTTTATGAAATAAAATTAATTGTGTAGGCTTTCTCTTATCTGTGTGTATGTGTGTACATGAGTATACACATATAACTGGAAAGAGTTATTTCAGTCATTTTAAAAGATAAAAAATTAACTATGCATGTTTAAAGATACTATATTTTGTGGTAAAAGTGTAGAAAACAAAACAAAAAACTTAAAATAAGTACAGTGATCATGTTGCTGGTAATAGTATCAATGTTTAAATGATTTGATAAAATTAAAAAAGAAAAAATATTTGCTTTATTGGTTACTACTGTGACATCTAGATTATGGTACAATATACCTAAAAGTCATTTGTTTAAAAATAAATTTTGGTAAAATGCTGACATCCAATCCTGTTAGATTGATTTGTTTTGTATTCTGAGGCAATATGAACTGGACTGGTTTGAAGAGAGCCAAGGAACAATACAAACAAGATGGTGGTTTGAATATGAAGCCAGCTATATAGTTAGCTTTATGGCCTGGTATATTTTGAATTTAAGATATAATTTTAAATGGACAGAAATAGCTCCTATGCATTTACTTTCATGGAAATCCTTAATTTCATGGGTGTGCCTTAACAATGTACTATGTTCTAACTAGAGCTTGAAGCTTATTTTGGATATTGGATTGAAGATTTATTAAAGATAGATAGATTTATCCTTAAACATTACATTTTGATCCACCTGTATGTTTATGTGTATTAGAATATCATTCACTAAAGGTTTTGCGTTTATTTGCTATTACATGGCCAAAACATTTATTGGAACTATTATTATTTATTCATGTAAATGGCATGGGTCATGGAAAATTATTTTTCTGCTTAAGTGTCTGCTTAATTAAATTCTGTTTTCCAGCACTTATTTTTTACTTCCATTTCTGTATAACAAAAATAATTTCTGTATTCATGTGGCATTTACTTGATTTTATTGCTAAAAATTGGTTAAATATAAAATAAAGAAAATGAATTGAAAAAAATTTTATGTATATCAATTTTGAGACTAGATTTTTGTTTTGTTTTTGGAACTTTGGAGGATTCCTCAAGTTGACTCCTATTCTTCTAACAAGATTCAAAAAATCATTGATCTCATTCTTGCTTTCTTCTGTTAAGATACTACAGAATAATAATCATTTATATTTCCTCCTCCATGTCTGGAAATGTACATTTGCTCAAGATTTCTTTTAATAAAAAATCACATATAGAGTCTATAATCTTGTCCCCAAGCTGGCTTGTTATTGTATTCTGGGCTTTTTAGTAAACATGGCTATTTTTTTAAGATAAAATATATTATGACTTTATATTTATCAATCACATTCAATAATACATCTTATTTTTAAAATACATAATTTTCATTTGTATTGACCTTTTAACTGCACATCTTTAAACCAAGTCAAAAATCGAGTTCTCAAAAACCACCAACAAAATTACTTATTTGCTTTATCCTGCAACCTGCACAATAGTATAGTATGCTTTATTGTAGCAATAGTTAGAAGTCAAGAGTATTAGGTTATGTAGTAGAAATAAAAAAACTCTTCATGATGATATCATAGTGTGCATCACTCTTTCAGATCACTCTAGATCTGAAAGATCTAGAATGTACAATAGTCCAAGTTTCCTAAATAATTTGCCACTCTCTTGAAAACTGGAGTAAAGCAAAACTCTCAGATCATCATATCAGAGGAAAAAGAATACATTTATATTACATATAGTGTTTATATATATAAACAATGTTTATATGTATATATATATGTATATATATGTATATATATATACAGTGTTTATATGTATATAAACAATATAAACAATATATATATAAATAGTTTATATTATATATAGTGTTAATATAGTGTTTATATTTATTGTCACCAATGAGCATATATTGAATTTTTAGTGTATTATGTAGACTATGTGCACTTAATGAACTTAATATATTTTAATTAATACGATTAAGGTTTTTAATATGTTAAAATTTCAATTCATAAGTTCATAGGAATATTTGTGGAAGTAAAACTGTTAGTTACTGTAAGAAATATATGGAAACAATTCATTATTATAAAAAGAGGTAATTAGAAAAAATTCAAGTGATTATCCTGTCCCTGCTTTATAGATTGTACCTCAGTGTAAACCCATGTGATTAGGACACAATCTCTTTATAAAAGTATTAAAGTATTACAGAAAATAAGAATGCTAACATTTTGCAAGCCCTCATGAATTAATGGAATAAAGAAATAATTGTCAGTGTTTTTGAATATCACTAAAAGAGAGACAACCAGACATTATGATCACTTTAATGGTCAAAATAATTTTTGAACAAAATTATTGCCAAAATATTAAGCCTGAATTTATCTAGACACTGGATTAAACTATTAATTTACGTGCAATTCAGGAAAATAATATGCAAAATGACCACTGGTATGTAAATATCAAAAGCTAGACTGCTTATGTTATTAAAAGAAAATTATTTCTTCCATAAACATACATTTAGAAAAATACGTGGGTGAGGAAAATTATACAAAATAAAGGATATGTGAGAAGCCATAATAACCAATTAAAATTTATAACCTTTGTCTGTTTGCCAATGACTATATATGGAGTGATAAGAAAGTCTCTATGTTAAAATTTTTAGGTTTGTTAATGTTATTGTGGCAATAGCTGAAAAAAACCTTCATTAAAAATGCCTTCTGGGGGCGCCTGGGTGGCAGAGTTGGTTAAGTGTCCGACTTGGACTCAGGTCATGATCTCGCGGTTCGTGAGTTTGAGCCCCACACTGGGCTCTGTGCTGACAGCTCAGAGCCTGGAGCCTGCTGAGGATTCTGTGTCTCCCCCTCTCTCTGCCCCTCCCATGCTCATGCTCTGATGTTCTGTGTCTCTCTGTCTCTCAGTAATAAATAAATGTTAAATTTTTTTTTTTAAAAATGCCTTCTGAAGTACAATTACATAGTGTTAAAATTTGTTTGAAAATTATCTGGGATGGGGAGTGAATAGGCAGAGACACAGATGAAACAAAATTGTATCTTGATAATTACTGAGGCTGAAAGATTGACATATGAAGATTCGCCATGCCATTCTATTTCATATATATTTGAGATATGCCATAATATATATAAAAAATCTAGAAACATAAATATTTCTATACCACTAATAAGAACCCATTCAATGATAAATGCATTTTGCATTGCCTCTCTTTTCCCAGCAGTTATAAATGCATTTATTTGTATTTTAAAGTTAAAGAATATGTTAATTAAATCAAAAGTAAAAGTTCACAATTTAGAGAATCTATTAAGTTGTGGATTTAGCTGACATAAAAGCAATCGAAAGTGTCAATTGAACTTGGTTCCACTACCAGCTGCACTGTCTTTGGGGAAGAGAAGAAGGTGGCTGTTTGGAAGGGTATTGCATCAAATTTCAGGATGCTCAGTCAGATATAACTCTTTGGCTTAGGACAATCCTCATTCACATCTCTCTTTTTAATTTCTATTTTTGTGTCTGTTTTCATTTTAATCCATTTAAGTCCAACATTTTTGTTTATTAAGATACTTCTCTCTTTATTTTGTTTCACTCAAATAGCAATTGCTTTGACTTATTCTAATTCATAAATAGAAAAATCACACTGTCTGTAATCATTTTTAAAAATGTTCCATTGCTTTGCTTATTACTGAACATTATTTTCTTCAATTTATCTGGAAATATATAGAGTAAATGTTAAGCAAATTATTAAGAAAATTATCATAATTTACATACATAATCTAAAATATAGGTGATGGAGTGCTGGGGCTCATTTGTACCTTTTAGACCATTAGAATTGTATCATTTTTTCTTTTATAGTTAAAACCCATTTCCAGATCTTCATGGAAAAAGAGAAGCCAAGTATTAAATATTCTGCCTCATAATTCTAGTGAGCAATGACTACAATCTAGTTAAGAATATTAAATTTAACTGTCTTTGAGACTACTGAAGTAATATATATGATATATTATTTGGTCACCTTAATGAACTTCTTATAATGAAATAAAAGTCACTTTAATTTATTTGCAAGACAATATTAAAGCAAGATCCACATGCAATTAGGTGTACATTGGAAGTCTAAATTTTGACCCTGTCAAACAAACAAAATGGAAAAGTTTCTCTGTGAAACACTATTCAAGAGCAATAAAAACATAAAATTCACAAAACCCAACTTAACCAAATAAATGGGAGTACTGTGTTAGATAAACATGGGAAAAGTTATTATTGCATGATAATGACTGATTGATTTCCTATCTCCTAATATGCATAGACATGTCTATGTCTTAACCTATTTGATAGTTAAAATACTGGAAGCTTTTTGACTTTCAAATATTTGCTAACATTAAATACATAAAAGAGTTCGATTGAGTGCATTAGCATTTATGAGCTTTGCAGAGGGTAAAACTATTTAAATCCCTTCCCAGAATTATGATCAGAATGAGAAATTTAAATTCTCTGCTATTATATGTTTAATGATATTTGAGTGTATAGGAAATAAGTTTACAGAAAAATTTAACAGATATATGGAAGACCAAGGAATGGTTACATTTTACAAACAAAATGGCTGTGCAGATCTTTTGACAACCCTTTCAAATTTACGTAGTCCTTTTTTTCAAAGCCTACTCTAAATACTGAAATTAGCACATAATGTGGAATCTTAGAGATTAAAAAAACATCAGAACATGAGAAACATCTCATATTTAATAGAATGTGTGGTATAGTGTTCCAAAATGAATGTATGTTTTAGAATATTAATGAAAAATTTTGTTTGGAACAATGCCAATAATGGAACTAAGTACACAAAAAGAATTCTATATTCCTATTTTAGAATAATAAATGACATGATACCTGTTCTGAAGTTGCCACCATGACCTATTTAATTTTGTTATGTTTATGATATAATCAAATGTGGCCATGTTAAGAATTTCAAGAAATTGTGGCATAGAATAAAACCAGTTATCAGGTATATTCCTTTCCAAGAGTAGATAGATCATTATAATAGTAATTAACATACAATAAACACAATAAAAAAGAGAAAATATTTATTATGATAATAATAGGTAGCAGCAGTAGTAGTAGTAATATATCTCAGCTGCAACTATTCTGTGAAGTGTAAATTCATCATCCTACCTTAAACTTTAACATTTAATATTCAGAGGGGAAAATTAACAAGATTCTGGGAATCAACAAATAGATGCTCTACTACAGTAAATGAAATAGAAGGTGGGCCCTTGTGATACCAGCATTTTGTTGTTCATGCTTTGGGCTTTTTTGTGTAATTCTTTTCCTTTCCAATGAGAAAGATTCAAGACTTGCTTCTAAATGATAGACTATGGCAAAGGTATGCCACTCCTGTGACTACATTAAATAAGATTCAATTTTGCTAGCAGAATCACCCTAGTTTTTATCTGTGTGTGTTTGGCTTAAGAAGCAAATTGCCAGGATTCTTACTACTGTAAGGAAATGAATTCTACCAACGACCTAACATCTCTGGGAAGTAGATCTTTCCCAGTTTGAGCCTCTGGATTGTAAACCAGCCTTGAAGACCTTTGATTTCAGCCTTGTGAGACTTTTAGAAATGATCCATCTAATTCAGGCTTGTATTTCTGACTTATAATAACTGTGAGATAACAAATATGATTTATTTTAAGCTACTAAGATTTTCATAATGTGTTATGCAATGTATAAAACTAATAGAGATGATTGAAAATAAAACCAGTAAATAGGTTTCAGAGAAAACAATATCATCATTGCTTGCCTGGCAAGGAATAGGTGTATCACTCAGTTATATGATCAGCAGGTTTCCCTGGGGAGATACTGTAAGCCCTCGGTGAGGGCTTTTTGAACATGAATGCTCATTTAAAGATTAGTCACTTTTGGGGCTCCTGGGTGGCTCAGTCGGTTGAGTGGCCGACTTCGGCTCAGGTCACGATCTCACGGTCTGTGGGTTCGAGCCCCGCGTCGGGCTCTGTGCTGACCGTTCGGAGCCTAGAGCCTGTTTCAGATTCTGTGTCTCCCTCTCTCTCTGACACTCCCCCGTTCATGCTCTGTCTCTCTCTGTCTCAAAAATAAATAAACGTTAAAAAAATTAAAAAATATATATAAAGATTAGTCACTTTTTATAACTGATAGTTTTATTTTAAATGAATTATTCAAAATTAAAGAGAGTACACAGGTAAAGATATTAAATAAAGAATACATTTTTACTTTCAGAAAAATTCTACCTGTGTAAATTGGGCAGTTAAGCCAGAGCAAAATAATTGGAACGTATAACTAAACAATAACAGTTTTATAGAAGTTGCAGATTCTGAAAAGACCAGAAACAGGACAAAACCCTAAGAGAAGGGCATGGTAGGAAGAAGGTCAACAGGAAAAATATGGCATTTTATGAATATGAAGTAGTGTTGTTCTGGCACCATTTTTATATAGTTTGGATCTATTAAATCAATAGAAAAAGAGTAAAATAAAGATTACAAAAGCTATATTAATTTTAGGAGTATAGAACATCCGCACAAAAGAACACTCTTGATAAAAGAGACAAACAAAAACCAGACCCTTGAATCAGAGAACAAACCGCTGATTGCCAGAGAGTGGTGGGGAGTGGGTGAAATATGAAAAGGGCATGAAAGTACACTTACTGTGATGAGCACTGAATAACGTACAGAATTGTAGGATCATTATATATCACATCTGACACTAATATCACACTGTATGCTAACTATACTTGAAAAAAAGACTTTTCAAGAGTTATCATTTCTAAGATATGACAAAATTCATATATCGAGACTCAAAAAGGGAGGCTATCCCAAATCTAAACCTAAGTCAGCCTGTACTTATGGGAAACCTAACAAACACCAGTGTTAGCTAGCTTATCCTTCCCTAGAAAATAAGACCTGCTAACCTTTTAAGGAAATCCCTGCCCTCCTAGCCATTCATGCCCTGTTTCTGCATTCACTCTTGTAACACTCTATAATCCCCACATCTCTCATGAAGAGTGCTCCACTTCTCACGAGGCACTATAGTTCCATGCGTTGTTTCCCCGTGAATGAAGCACATTACAATTGTTGCTACCTTGTCTATTTTGTCATTTGACAGACATAATATGTGTCTCATCATTAAAACTGAAGAAATATCATGCATCTATTGAGTTTTCATCTAACCAGTAGGAATTGAACACTAAACCTGGGCAGCAGGGCCATTAGAGAAGAGTGGGTAAGAGCTCTAGAGTTAGAAGATCATGATCTGAAATTCTCTCAAAATCCCTGATTACATCAGAATGACTGAGGAACTGAAACGCAGGTAATGATATGAACTCCTAACGTCTTCATGGCTTTTAAATGGCAAATGGATAATAAATTCAAATACAAATCTTCAAATATTTAAGAACAATATAATAGAGTTACAGATAAATGGAATTCACCTCTTCTCTATATTTACAAATTGAAGAATTGGCAAATACATAGTACTTTTTGCCCCAAAACTGACCATTGCAGAAAAGCGTCAAAGACCAAAGAGAATCTAAAATACTAGGCTCAGTCAAAATTCTGACTTTTTTCTTATCTAAAAGGAAAAAGCATCACTGTGACTACACTGTCCCTTTTCACCTGAAAGAATATTTTCTTATGTCTAAAATGAGAAAAAAAGTAAAAGGAGGAAATCCAAATGCAAATCGCGTGTTCATTTTAATTTCCCAATTTTTTACTATTACAGTTGCTGACATAAAATTAAAGAGATACATGAGAAAGCCAAATTGATCACTTTCATTATTGTTAGGTCTATTAAGTCTTGACATTCTGAAGAATAATATCCACTGTGGCTATCACTGGTTGCCAGTATGATTAACTGGCATTTGCTGAGATCATTAGAAACATGATATTTTATTGACTTAGAGGTGGAAATCCTTTTGGATTTGAATTATTTAGTTCTGAGCATTTCAATACTTATCTTGTTCATGTCCATAACAATACGACATTAACACAGAAGTGAGGTCAGAAGTGAGGTTACTTCTCAGTCTCTTAGCCTGTGCATGTCTCAGATTCACCTCATTCGAATATCTCTGTCTCACAAGTAATTTCCAGTGTCATCTCATTCCAGGTACCAAATTGCCTCTTAGTGAATGAATAATCATCAGTCTGCAGCTATAAATTAAATTAACACATGTACATTGTATTAATGCTTTTTGCAAATCAAATTAGTGTTAGAATAACTTATGTATAGACCTCCATTTAATGTATATACATTTGTTCTGTCTGGCCTTTTACACCAATATACAATTTTTAGCAGTATACTTGGAAATCAATTTCTATCTGAGGTAACTAAATTTCTTTAAAGATGAAATGGAAAAAATAGAACATAAAATGACAAAATATATTTTTTAAATTGTAAATTATCTTTTGAAACTTTAAAAAAAAATTTTTTAACGTTTACTTTTTATTGAGAGACAGAGAGACACAGAGCATGAGCAGGCGAGGGGCTAAGAGATGGAGAGACACAGAATCCGAAGCAGCCTCAGGCTGCGAGCTGTCAGCACAGAGCCTGATGCGGGGCTTGAACTCACAAACCGCGAGATCATGACCTGAGCTGAAGTCAGACGCTTAACCAACTGAGCCACCCAAGTGCCCCATCTTTTGAATCTTTTGACCCCTGAGCATTTACATGATATGTTATACTCCTGATTAATGTAAGACATATTTATGGTTTCACACTGCCAGGGTTTGCTACATCCTACTAATTAGCACCATATTTTGGAAAAGAAAACTAATTTACAATCAGGTATATTAAAATAAAATGGAAAAACATGAGGTAGTACACTGCACATATCTGATATTCAAAACTACTTTAACATTGTCAAAAAGCAGTTATTTAGTTTATGTTATGTTTCTGAAAATTCAAATAAATAAAAAGGTGAAATATTAAGAATATAAAACATTTCCAAGTGAGTGAGTGTGTGTGTGTGTCTGTTTATCTGTGTGTAATAGTTTTCTGAATAACTTGGGAGTAAATTTTGTGCACTGAGTCCTTTTCCCTAAATATTTCTATGTATATTTTTCCCCACACAAGAAATTTTCTTATATAACAACAGTACTATTTTGAAATCAGTAAACTCAATACTGATATCAGAGCTGTTCTTAAGTTGTGTAGGACTCAAGGAAAATAGTTTTATTTTTCCCTTTCCTATATACATAATTTACTTTAAAATGTATTAGAAAATTTATGGGTGCATATAGTAATTTTATGATGATTTAGAATAATGGAAAAATAGTATTTGGGTTTTTTTGCTCAAACTGCATATGAAAATTCTTCATAGTATATGAGCATCATCTCCGCTTGGTCAGGTCTAAGAACTATCTCTTAAACTTTTAATTTGTCAAAAGTTGCATTGCTGGCTGATTTAATATCTCCCAACATGAAAAACACAATAGTAACACTGTTATTACTCACATGCATGGTCCTTGAGGATCAATATACATGAACCAATAGAGATCATCTTCCTTTGCTGCTTCATAACACCACTTATTCATTGCCAGCGACATTGTTGCTAATGATGCTGCATCATACAACACACCCTCATACATACTTGTTCTCAGTGACATGTCAACTGTTGTTATCATGTTCCATAGATGATGGCCACAAAGGCAAGTCTCACCCAGAATATGTAGGCAAGTGGCTACAACCTTTAATTTCATGGTTGTAGTAAATTTGCGTTCAGAATTTTATTGTGTAAACATAGAACATGTTTCCAGCCATGGATTCTCTTGAATTCTTTAGACTATAATCATTACACTTCTGGCTTATGATTTCTTCCAATATTAATCATACCCATTCTTTCTACATCACACCAGTAGCATGGAGGGTGGAAAAGGGGAAGAATGGTCCCTTTTATGCCTTTCCCTCATAAAGTGTGTATTAAGTCTGACCTGGAGGGAAAGAATAATACTACATAAATCAGTAGCAAGAGAGGACATTCACTGAGAGGGAACAAGGTCACAAAGATCTTTATTATGTTCACTTAGAGATATTTTATAATTTAAAATAACTATACATTTAAATCAGTGACCATTTTGAGTTAACTTTTGTATGTGGTACAGAATATCTGTTGAAGTTGATTTTTTATGTATCCAATTTATCAAGATCACTTTTTGTAAAGATAATCCTTTATTAAATTACCTTAGCACCGTTGTAAAAATATCACTTGACCACGAATACATGGGTCTATTTCTCAAATTTGTTATTTTGCATTGATCTATTTGTCTACCTCAACATATTATGTTACTCCCTTGAATATTGCAGCTTTATAATAAGATTGACAACAGACAGTATAAGTCTTATAAATCTTTTTTTTGTTTTAGTGTGTTTTAGCCATACTGTCTTTTGCATTTCAATATTACATTTCAAATATGTTTTCTGCTTCTGGGGCGCCTGGGTGGCGCAGTCGGTTAAGCGTCCGACTTCAGCCAGGTCACGATCTTGCGGTCCGTGAGTTCGAGCCCCGCGTCGGGCTCTGGGCTGATGGCTCAGAGCCTGGAGCCTGTTTCCGATACTGTGTCTCCCTCTCTCTCTGCCCCTCCCCCGTTCATGCTCTGTCTCTCTCTGTCCCAAAAATAAATAAACGTTGAAAAAAAATTAAATATGTTTTCTGCTTCTATAAAAGAGCCTGATAAGATTTTAACATGATTTCATTAAGCCTATAGATCAATTTGGGAAACATATACATCTTAATGTACTGAATCTTCAAACCCATATACACAGTGTATCTCTTATACACATCTTATTTAAATTCCTTCAGCGATGTTTAGTAGTTTATGGTCTTGCACTAAACATGAATTCAGGGTTTGATTGCCAAAAAAGAAACACGACAGCCATAATGATGTTTACAAATCTATAGCTTTTTTTCTTTTAAATATTTCTTTATTTTTTAGAAAGAGAGTGTGTGAGCAGGGGAGAGGGAGACAGAGGATCTGAAAGCAAGCTCCACGTTGTCAGAGAAGAGCTCAATGCTGGGCTCAAACTCATGAACCGTGAGATCATAACCTGAGCCGAAGTTGGACACTTAACTACGCAGGTACCCCTACAGTTTTTTTTTTTTTAAGAAAAAGAATAGTATGCTAGTAAAAGACTGAAATAAACATAAGCATTAAGGGCAAAGACTCCCTCAGAGCATAAGACCCAGTAAGGTAAATCTTAAGCTCCCATTATCTTCCTTTTACAAATGCCATATCAAGATATACTTATCTCTTGGGTCAGAAAACTACTGATATGTGTACAGAATACATGAGAATCAGAGAACCCAAAGTGCAATTTCAGTTGAGGATTCTCATACCCTGTTGCACATATACAGATACTTTTCCTGTATAAGCAGGCCACCTGGAAGTGTCACCAGGACACAATACAGATTTTAAATTTCCCTGTTATCAATAAGTAATGTGACAACTTTGTGTAAACCATTCCATATAACTCAAACCCATGGTTACAAAGCAACACTATTTTTCATATTATTTCATGACTCGATGTAGTTCAATGTGTTGCAGGTTATTTAGCAAAATATTCCAGACCAATTCCATGCTTGCTGAATTAACCCTCCATAGCACGTATCTGTTGACCTTGAATATCTTTGGTCACATTTATCCTAATTATTTCATGTCTTTCAATATCCAAATGTTCATCATCAGTATGTAAAAGTAGAATAGATTATATTAATTTTTTACCTTCATCCATGTTAAACCTGCTTATCAGTTTAAATAATTTTTGTTGTTTGTTGTTGTTATTAAATCCCTTAGGGATTTCCTGCCAATAATCACATCATCCAAATGTAAAGGCATTTATCTTTTTTCTTGTCTGGATGGCTTCCCCACCCCCTGCTCCCACACTGCTGTCTAAAAGTAGAGCTATAATACAGACCAAAATGAAGACAGACCAACTAGTTAAGACACTCTTATAGTAGTCTGAGCAAATAGTTAAGACTAAGGTAGTAAGAAATATGGACTTAGACAAACTATTATAGTTATAAGTAAACAATTTGCTGCTGATTGGTTGTGGGAACATGGAAGGTAATGAGAGGAATCAAGAAAACTCCTCTATCTCTGTGTGAGAACTGCGGATGTGATGCACAGAGGGAAATAACTTGATGGTAGGGCATGGGTTTAGTGGGATATATATATTCACATCAGCAGTTCTCACACAGATATATATATATATATATATATATATATATATATATATATATCCCACCCCATTATATATATAATGACCTGATATATATATATACACACACACACACACACACACACATATATATGTGCTTCAATTTTGATAGTTTATTTTTAAACATGAGATCCACATTATATATATAGATAGATACACAGATATAGATAGATATCTATATAGAGAGATATAGATATAGATATAGATATAGATATAGATATAGATATAGATATCTCAGGTTATTGTGATGGGAGGAAGAGCTACAAATTCAAGTCACCAGCATAGATAAGGCTTTTAAAGACATTGAGACAGATGAAATGATGCAATAAGAATTGTATTTATAGAATTTGGGGCATGTTCAAATAATAAGACAAAGAAGACTCAGTGCTTTCAACTGTTTTATAGAACCAGGAGTCAAATATGCATAAAACTTAAAGTTTTAAAAACCAAAGCTCAAAATATTGATTAATTATGGTCATTAATATTCCTTTATTGTAAGCCATACTTGACAGTTGAATGGATGTTCAAGTTAGACCAAAAGTAATAGCCTGATAATGAGAACTACAGTTTCTAAGGTAGAGATATTTTCACAAAGGATGAAATAATATCAATATTCAATATGAGAAGTCCAATTATACAGACTTGCAGCTTAGTCTTTATTAAGCCAATTCTCAAAATCTCAATAATAATAAACATAAATTTAGCAAGTATACCATAGGTAAGATAGAAATTGAGATTAATAGTTCAAATTATTAAAACACTCTGACAGTGGTGTTAGAATAGATAAATTCATGGGCTGAAAAGAGGACAGAAGCACTTCCAATAATGTAATAATATTCATTACATTGCATTGCAATTAAACTGTGTAATTTTAAGATAGAGATGTACTTATGTATGGCAGTTCTATATCCAAATAAATATATACACAAAAAGTTATAAAAAGTTATATTAAACTATAAATAAACAGAAATTTTCCATATGCAATAAAAACTGAAGAGGTTTGCATGGATACAAGTTGCTGAAAAGGTTTCATAAGCTTGTCAGTCTTGCCCACTGGAAAAATGACTCACAATGATGCCCTTGTTAGGTCTGTGTATTATAATTGGCCTAAGAAAATATTCTTTATTTCTTTAACGCTGATGTTGTTTTCACATAAGATCCATGTAAAATTACCTGTATTTGAAATGCTTTTTTTCTACTTTCAAATGTCAGGTTATTAAATTTCTTTTTTATTTCTCTATGGAACAGGCTGGTTTTCCATTGTGTAAAAATGTCACAGAGCAGCTGTGACCTTATGTTTGGAGATGACTGCCACAATGAAGTGTCAAAGCAAGTGAAAATGCCATTCTGTGATGAAATGAGCTACTTCTATCACATTAATCATGTTTACAATGACTGGCACAGGTGTAGACTGCTGAATATAAGATAACTAATAAAATGACTATTTACTATAATATTCTTCATTAGCAGTAAATTAGAAAAAAAATTAAAGAGAGAGTTAGGTCACCATATGTCACATAAATGAGACCTAGGCTATTCACATGGGCAGCACTATGGGCATATTCTAAGGCAGAATCTATTTTTATCATGCTATGGAACATTGGGACATTTTTATTTCTTAATATTTTATATTTGTTGTCATGTTAGAAACAGAAGTAAAATTTTTAACATCCAAATATTACCGCCCTTACAGACAAAAGCACTGAGACTTTCCTTTCAATTTAACAGAAAATAGAACACTTTTAACTTTTTAATAGCATAGGTATTTAGGAAGGCACATTGGAACATACTACCACAAGAATATTTGTTTTTCTTTTTATCTCACATTCTATTGAGTAATGAACCTACTTTAAAAAATCTATGTATTCAAGCTTGCCAATTTTTCTCTTCTAAGAGCATATATCCACAACTTCTCATAGTTTTATATTACTTACAATTCTCATTTTTAATGAGCCTATGAAGAAAATGTAGGCAGTAAATAAATAGACGATCACTAGAATTCTACTTTGGATTCACTCTACACCTGCTTTGTAAATGGATTCCTATTATGACTGTTTTTCAACAAAATTAAAGTGAACTGTATCAGTAATGTACTATATCCATAATTCTTATTACTTCTAAAGAATGACAAATAATACTTGTCAAGGGGTGCCTGCGTGGCTTAGTTAATTCAGCCTCTAACTCTTGATTTCTGCTCGGTTGTGATCTCACAGTTAGAGGGTTCAAGGTCCACATCAGGTTCTGCGCTGATGGGGCAGAGCCTGTTTGGAATTTTTTCTCTCTCCTTCTTTCTCTGCACCTCCCCATTCACATGCTCTTTTCTTCTCTCAAAATAGATAAACTGTAATATATAGATATATTTGTCAAAAATAATGACATTAGAAAAAAGTATAGATGAGAGCATACATAAAGAGTATGAAGTCATACTTAAGGATTCGGAAATATGTTTAGTCAACATATTAAACGTGATTACATAATTTCTATAGTGTACATGTTATACTTTCCATTCTTTTCTCATTGGAAAGAGCAAATCTAAAAACATTTAAAAATATAGTTGTAAGTAAATGTTTCACCTAAATGAAAAATTCACCAAAATTCAAATATTTTCAAGAAAGCTTAATTAGAGTGAGCTCAATATGTGTTTATTAATCATTGACATCACCTTCAAAACACACACACACATACACACACACACACACACACACACAACACACGGACACAAAGACACATCCTATACGCTCATGAGCACAAACTCTGCCAATTTTATATATATATATATATATATATATATATATATATATACACACACACACACACACACACACACACACACTTATATATAAAGTATCTCTCTGATATTAATTTATTAGTTGTGTAAAAATCTGGTGTTCAGATCTCTGATTTGAGACTTTTATCCCTTCTGAGATAGCATGGGCTGGAACAACTGAACATTCATGTGGTGGAAAAAAGCTAGAGCTCAATATAATTGTTCTACCATAAAAACAAACAAGTATATGTGACTATTTACCTATAATTTTTACAAAAATATTTTTTTAAATAGGAAAATTATTTCTTCAGGATATGCAAAATTTTCCAAAAACACAATTTACAACAGATAAGTATGATAAATTGGACCTTATCAAATTGAAAACTTCTGCTTGCCAAATGACACTGTAAGAAGAATAAAACAGTAAACAAAAGGCAATTATAACATATTTTCAAAATAGATAACTAATAAAAGACTTGCATCCAGAATGTATGAAGAACTCTCAAAACTCACTAAATATACAAGCAACTCAAAAAATCAGCAGAAGATTTTAAAAAGATTTTAAACTTCATTATGAAAACAAAGGCAAATTAGACCATGGAAAGATGCTTAATATCATTAGTCCCTAGTGAAACAAATTTAAAAACCACAGTGAAATACCTCTAAACACTTCCTGGAATGGCTAAGATCCCACTCTTGCCATTATTAGGTGTTGATCAGGGAGTACAGAAAGCAGAACTCTCATATATTTCTCATATATTTCTGTTGCAGAGGCAACAGCTAGTATGGAACACAATTCCATTGTTTCTAATAAAGCTAATGTGCACTTACCATAAGACACAGCAATTGCCAGCAAACACTTTTGGTATTTACCCAAAGATGTGAATATTGTATTCAATCAAATATACCGTGTGAATATTTATAACAACTTTATTCAGACCTGCCAGAAACTGAAACCCACCCAAACTTTCCTTCGTGAACTGGTAAACAATGAAGGGCAGATCCATACAATGAAATACTACTCCACATTTAAAAGTCAGCAAACTACCTACACAGCATCAGCATAGATTAATTTCACATTCATAATACTAAGGGAATGAAGACAGACCCAAAAGTCTACATACTGTCTGAACCTATTTTAATGACCATCGTGGATTAGGTGAAAGTTGTACTGACAGGTCAGACCATGTGTTTCCAGGAGATCAAGTGAGGACAATGCTTGTTTACAAGTGGGTATGAGGGAATTTGGGATAGTGATGGTATATCTTGACTGTGGTTGCAGTTACACAACTCTGTGTTGTTCGAATCTCACATAACTGCACATTAAAAAGGGTGACTTTTACTGTAGGCAATTTAGACCTAATCAAATTATAATAAAAATACAGGAGGAAATGTTACTGTTTGATGAGAGAGGTTATGTATCTCTTTAAAAATAAAACAGGACGGTAGCAGAATAAAGTTAATCTTGCTTGAAAATTATAACCTGGAAAATTCTATCTCAGAATAAGAAGTCTTTTTTCTTTTTTTTTTATTTATTTATTTATTTTTTTTAAATTTTTTTTTCAACATTTATTTATTTTGGGACAGAGAGAGACAGAGCATGAACGGGGGAGGGTCAGAGAGAGAGGGAGACACAGAATCAGAAACAGGCTCCAGGCTCTGAGCCATCAGCCCAGAGCCCGACGCGGGGCTCGAACTCACGGACCGCGAGATCGTGACCTGGCTGAAGTCGGACGCTTAACCGACTGCGCCACCCAGGCGCCCCAAGAAGTCTTTTTTCTATAATTGTTTTCTAACAATGTTTTCTTTCTTTTCATTGTTAGCTTAGATGAAAACAGGATTTTAATAAATAGTGAAAATAAAATCTAAAATCTTATAGGAAGTTTGCTACTATTTGTTTTACAAAAACAATACATATTCTTGCCAGGTATGTGTAAAACTGATCAATGCAAATCATTATCCTTTCTAAGAAGGTATTTGACCCTTAAGAAGTAATAGATACAGAAGTAATCTACCGAAGTCACATACTTTCTCTATACTGGTGCAATCTACCATCCCCTTTGTCTTTATAATTAATTTACTTAAAATTAAAGCATTTCTCATGATTGATTTTAGAACACTGGGTTCTTTTTTTTAAGGTTTATTTATTTAATTTGAGGGAGAGAGAGAGAGAGAGAGAGAGAGAGAGAACAAGAGCAGGGGAGGGGCAGAGAAAAAGAGAAAGAGAGAATCTCAAGCAGGCTCTGCACTGTCACAAGAGAGCCCAACATGGGGCTCAAACTCACGATCCACGAGATCATGACCAAAGCTGATATCAAGAGTCAGATGCTTAACCACCCTCGTGCCCCAGAACACAGGGTTCTGATAATGTTCTTACCCAAGCAACAGATTCAAACAATAGATGGAGAGAACAACTCAACATAATAGAAGACATGTAGTATCCAACATATATAAAGAAAAGACAACCTGTAAGTTTTAGAACAAAGTCTACGAACAGAAATTAGGCAGTCACAGAACCCAAAATATTTATAGCAATTAAAGATACTGAAAAGGAGCTCAATCTTACAAGCTACCAGATAACTATAAACTAAAGCAATTAAAGCCATTATTTCAAACCACAATGTTGGGAAAAATAAAGTAGAATGATAGATTCAAATGTTGGCAAGAATAAGGATAAATTTATTTCCCTTAACTGATTCTGAGAGGGTAAATTGATATTATGATCTTCAGAGCAATTTGTCACTAGCTAATAGGTATCTATTCACAAGTTTGAGTACTTTAGAGTTAAAACTTATATTAAAGTTAAATTAGACCATAAAATTTATTTATAAGTGAAATAAAATAAAATAAAAAGAATAAGCAGATAATGTATATATTTTTTCATAATTCACATGAAATGACATATATGCAATGTTCTATATGGTAGGTAGATGTTTGTCCTGTATGTAAGTAAAAATATAAGAAATTAGATTAAAGGAATAAGGTCAGGCACAAGACACTGAATGCCTTTTGATCTTGAATAAAGTTCAGTCATACTTACAATAGTTTGTTTCTAAAAGTAACAAAAATAAAATATATTGTCATTTTTTTTAGAAATTTGTTTCTTTTAATAATTTATGACACCTTAACATTTACATTTCTGAAAATAGAGAAAAGTAGATTGTAATGACAGTTTATTTTTTTAGTTAAATTTCCATACTGGGTCTCTGTGTAAAATGAGGCAAGCCAAGATATTACTCTGACGCTATTTTTGGTATCCTAAGTAGAAATAATAACTTATATAACTAATTGTTCAGTATGTTTATTTGACAAAGTGTGGCTTGGAAGTAGCTTTTTTACTTGTGCAATATTGGCCTTTTTTTTAATATTTTCCCTGTAAAACAGAATTTCACCAACCGCAGAGACTGGAAAAAAGTATTCATCATTAGGTCTTTGTGTTAAAGGCTTTAAAAATCTTAGTTTCTAACAAAGAGCATACATTCTATTATCCTGCTGAGATCTACCAAGCAGCAAATATGCGCAGAGACCCCATGATAGCCACAGTAGTTACAACAGTTAAAAGCTAAGCAGCACTCTGCATTTTGGATAGACTAAATGAAGAACACAGTCTTCCAGTCATTAATTCTGCTTATATGTGTAGCTTTTGAGACTTTAGTACTTTAGGTTGAACAGTATTTTTAGTAATATAAAAGTAAAAGTAACTTAACCTTGTAAAAGGCAGTGAAGACAGAGTATCAAATCATTAAAAATAAATATGCTACTTTGAAACATCCAACTGAGAAAAAGTCCTAGGGAAGTAAAAATTGTTATGATGTCCTACTTCCAAAGAAAGTAAGACTTACAGCCAAGGATAAGATCAGCTGAATGTCTTTTTGTGACCTAAATGAATATATGTGTTTAAGAGCTAACATATTACATTACCATATTAAATAAGTTTATGAATGATATATCTGAATTTATGATTGCTTTAATTTGTGCTGTGATTATGATTCTTTCAAATATCTATACACATGTGTAAGCACACACCCCTTTATTTTATTGTGTAGTATTTTGGTTCACTGCATAATAAGTCTCAGCTTCCTTTGGTGTTCCAGCAATGAGAGTCACATAAAGAATTAAAACAAGTCAGGAGGACCTGCACAATTTCACTTAAATACAGACAGAACTGTGAAAATACATTCAAGTATTTTAAAGTCTGACAAGTAACCTTTGACTTGTAGCAATTGAAAACATTAAATATGATGCAGACATAGGACTAAATCAAGAAAAACTACAGACTTGGATTGGAAACCTTTCCCCTCAGAACTCTTTGTCAGATCACTCTGTAAGATGACTCAACTAGGAGAAAGATGCAACAGAGACCTTAAATTTGGACAGAGCTTATTTATCATAATTGGTAAGAAATTGGGGCGCCTGGGTGGCTCAGTCAGTTAGGCGTCCGACCGGCTCAGGTCATGATCTCGTGGTCCGTGATTTCAAGCCCTGCGTCGGGCTCTGTGCTGACAGCTCAGAGCCTGGAGCCTGTTTCAGATTCTGTGTATCCCTCTCTCTCTGCCCCTCCCCTGTTCATGCTCTGTCTCTCTCTGTCTCAAAAATAAATAAACGTTAAAAAAAATTAAAAAAAAAAGAAATACATTCCCTTAAGTACCTAAGTTAGTATTTTCTTTGATATACAAAAGAGATTTCGTGTCTCTAAGCAAGAACATGAAAATACTTAGATATAGTCATCAAGTTAGCCCACCTAACAAACATTTATTCTCATTTTGGTAGTCTGCTTTGAATTTTTTCCACTTTTTTGCTCCTTGTCTAATTGCTCTGTAATATATAACAGGCAGATGACAATATAGTTGCATGAATGACAGAAAAATTACGTATTTTTAGAATGCCTCGCCTCACCTCCATCAGGTCATAAAATATGACAATTAGGAAAATTTTTGAATATGCACTGACAGGTCTTACAATAAGCCTGAATACAGGATATGAGCAAAACAAACTAATAAAAGAAGTCTCCTAGGTTTTTGGTTTAGGTAACCAAATAAAAGACTGTGTCGCTTAAAAGTTAGAGAAGTGGTCAATCATGAGTCTAGAAGTGTGTATGAGGAGAAACAAACCTTTATTTTAAAATTGGTTTAGTTAGATGGCTCCTGGATACTAAAGCAAAGATACAAAGTAGGCAGTTTGATATTGGGGCAAACACTGTTGGTGCACCTCCCAAATGTCTTAGGTTCCCATTGACTGCTTTAGTGCTATCACTCACCCAACTGCCGCATACACTGCCTGTGCTGCTGCCTATACCTGCGCATACATTGCATTTGGGCCATTGTCAACACCTCACATTAAACAGTTTCTTCCAGGGCAATAGCAAGTAAAGAACAAAAGGCAATACTCTTGTCCTCATGGTTCAATGTACATCATCACCATGGGGCTAGACTTATATCTGAAAGCAAGTCTTCATTGGGCTTCTTCTGTTTCCTTTTCTGTTTCCTTAGGCTCTTTTACATTACCCATGACAATACAGTAAAATCTTGGATTGTGAGTAACTTGTTCTGCAATTGTTCTGCAATACGAGAAAACATTTTTAATAAATTTTCACTTGATAAATGAGTAATGTCTTGCAATACAAGTAGTATGTAATGCCGAATGTCACATGATCACAAATGAGCCAATGATTCTTCTCCCCCCCCCCCTCTCTCTGTCTGTCTGTCTCTTTGCAGGATTATGAGTGATTGTCTCCCATGCTCGGATGCTCAGTCTCAGACCACAGTGTTTGGCAGAAATCAGTTATTTTTCAGAAGGTTGGAAGGTGCCCACAACAGCCATTAGTGTATTTTTGTCACTTCAAAGCACCTATGGACAGCCCTTTGCTTTTCCATACAAGAGTAATCTTAGGAATGCTTTGCTTCATTCTAGGTCAGGCTGCCTGCAGATATAGACCCTTTCCTCTGCTCCTTATTTCCAGTTACATTCAATACAGTATATGACAAGAGTTTATCAACACTGTACTGTAGTCAATATCTGTGCAAGTGTATACAATGGCCCCCATGCAGAAAAAGATTCCATTGAGCCAACAGATAGCAATCATTCCATTAGTAATAGTGAAAGTCATCCTACATCCTCCTCTCTCTTGTCTCCCTCACACTAGCCATGAAAGTTTTGAAAGGTAAGTGCAGGTTGATTTATTTTTCTTTATATTTTTATATTTTCTTTATTATTTTATATTATATTACAGCATTGTAATCATTTTACTTGAATATTCTGGTTTGTGTAATGACTCATCTAAGTGCACTATTTCTCATGAGGAAATTCTCTTTGATATGCAAGTGCTTTGGTTTACAGGCATGTTTCCAGAATGAATTATGTTCACAAACTAATGTTTTACTTACTTTCTTGCATGTAAATTCTATTCTCAAACTCTTTTTAGGGAATCCTAATAGACCTGATATACAAGTCAAATAGAAACATTTGGTTTAGAAATACAAATGTAGAAAATATCAGTATAAATGACATTTAACGCAGAGCCTTGCATATAATTATGAAGCTAATTAATGTAGATATAGGTAAACAGTGGGTGTAAAGCCTCGGTCCTGGGAAGCTTCAGTATTCAGAGGTGCATATGGGAAGAACAGTCAACAAAAGTAACTTAGAATGTCTTGTGAGAAAAAAAAAGAATAATAAAGTGATGATAATGCACCAAGATGCTCATATGATCAAATATGCCAAAGTGCTATAGAATCGATAAGCTGAAGAAACTGAATTGATCACAAAAAAAATCTTTACAAAAAAGCAAATGTAGAAATATATTGAATAATTACAGCAAAAGCTTCACTCTCAATATTTCATTTTATAAATGACATGAAATGATTTGGCATCTTCAGCAGTACACAAAGGCCAGTGCCTCCTGAGAAATTGGGACAGAGAACATTAAGGAAAGAGGCTGACAAGAAGCAGCAGAGGGATGAAATTTTGAAGAACTGCTGTGAAGCCCTAGACATAATACCAAAATTAAAATTTATACTGGAAGAGCAGCAGAACATAATTTTATTCATATAATATAGAAAACAAAATCTGTGATTGTAGGTTTGAGAAACTCTAGTAGAATGTAGAAAAGAATAGAGAGATTTAGTACAACATGCAACAAGAAGAAAAGCTGGATCATAGAAGAAACACTAATAGTCAATACATTAAAAAATAAAATATCCATATGTAAACGGTAACCATAAAATGATATAATAATATCACATATGATTTTCACTCATCAAATGTTAGCAAGAATGTGATGAGGGATTTCTGGAAGTACACCATTATTTAAAGCTTTCTGACAATCTATTTGTCCCTCATACATTGGGACCCAATAATTTCACTAATAGAAATCAATCCTAAGTACATTTATGTTCTAATTTTTTTATACGAGAATAACTTATTATTTCCTTTAGCAATATTAAAGGCAATGAAAATTTCAAAAGGTTAGTTATTAAATAAATACTGGTATATTCTCACAGTAAATATAGATGAACATTAACGTTAATGATTTTTTCCTTTTTAATATCTTCTGATTAGTTTTTTTTTATAAATTATTTAATGTTTACTTATTTTTGAGAGAGAGAGTGAGAACAGGGGAGAGGTAGAGAGGGAGGCAAGTATTGGAAGCAGGCTCCAGGCTCTGAGCTATCAGCACAGAGCCCATGGTAGGGCTCAAACTCACTAGCTATGAGATCATGACCTGAGCCGAAGTCAGACGCTTAACTGACTGAGCCACCCAGGAGCCCTCTTCTGATTAGTCACAATATGATTAAAAACACAATTTAATATAGTCAAATTGAGATATTTGTATGCCAGCCAGACCTACAGCTACCATGCACATATGCCTATTATATGGAATTAGCAACTTCCATCTCTCCTTTATCCAGATAGCCATAGTATCAACTATGGCCTAAGAAGAATGTGAATTATAACATCACAATTGTTCTGAAGTATTGACATGCCTTGTACACTTTTGGGTAACATATGGACCAGAATTTATATGTAGAATGAAAAATATGCCTCTGATAGTAAATCCGTAATTCATTAGGAGCCAACAATTATGAAGAGTTAAACTCTGGAGCGAACCCTGGTTCCAAATGGAAAGTATGGTACTTAGATGAGTCCAGGCACAACTACCAGGAAAGTTGGAGACCCCTTGATGTGGAAAGAATTGTGAATGCCTATAATAGCTATATCATAAGGGATCACATAGACAGTGGTTTTTAAACAAACGGGGAAAACAAACAAACAAGACCAGATCTTGTCAGCAAGTTAAAATGAACAAAATAATTTTAGAGCAATGGTGAGAGCAAGAATTTAAGGAACTGTGAGCAGTCTGGGTTGAACAAACATTATTCCTAAGGAAGTTTTGAATACATTCAAAGTATGGCCCTGATGATTCTAAATGATACTAAAGAAGCAAGGAAACCTCAACATGAGGCAGAGAGTATATAGGTTTAAATCAGTGTACTTGATATTTATTGTAATACTCCTATGATCTCACTCATATTCTCTTTTTTTTTTTAATTTTTTTTTCAACGTTTATTTATTTTTGGGACAGAGAGAGACAGAGCATGAACGGGGGAGGGGCAGAGAGAGAGGGAGACACAGAATGGGAAACAGGCTCCAGGCTCTGGGCCATCAGCCCAGAGCCCGACGCGGGGCTCGAACCCACGGACCGCGAGATCGTGACCTGGCTGAAGTCGGACGCTTAACCGACTGCGCCACCCAGGCGCCCCATCTCACTCATATTCTTGAACTTCTAATGAAGTATCTGTGGAGTTAGAATGAATACTTTGTATTTTTCCAAAGATCTGCATTGAGAACATGTCTCACTTATAATAAATACATTACAGAATTGTATCAATTGCTCTTCATTTCAACCAAGAACAAAATGTATAATCTATAGTACGAAGACAGATTGTAAAAGTAGTTAAATGTAAATGGATTCTAAAATATATTTTTACCAGGGGCGCCTGGGTAGCTCAGTCAGTTAAGCATCTGATTTCAGCTCAGGTCATGATCTCGCAGTTTGTGAGTTCGAGCCCCACGTCGGGCTCTGTGCTGACCGCTCAGAGCATGGAGCCTGCTTCAGATTCTGTGTCTCCCCTCTCTGTGTCCCTCCCATGCTCATGCTCTGTCTCCCTCTGTCTCTCAATAATAAATAGACATCTAAAAAGTAAAATAAAATATATTTTCACCAAATGAAATAAATAACAACAGATGTTAATGATAAAAATTTTCCTGTAATAAATGATTCTGTTTTCATTGGATATCAGCTACTAAATAAAAGAATATATGTGTAAAGGTTTGGAAGTAAATATTTGGTTAATCTTTGTTGAGTTATCTATTTATGCAAATTTTTTACCTTCGTAAATTTTGTGAACTCATAACTTTGTGTACTCATATAAGTTTTAATACTTTCAGTTTTTTTCTTAAAATATAAATGGTATGAAAATGTAGAGCTGTACTCTACCTTTCCAGTATCTTTCTAGATAATTAAAATTGATTTACAAAACAATCAATGGGATTAGTGGCAAACACTGCCATTCACTATTAATAATAGCATACAAATTTTATTACATTTTGAGTGTTCTGTTCACAGAAATAACTAGTTTAAACATAATATATACTTCTAATTTCCTCAAGTATTGTGTAGACAAGTAAAATTAATAAAGTATATGCGTGCAAATCATTTGCCCAACAATCTATTTTTTGATAAAGGTAAACAGTTACAACACTTGATTCTGAAATTGCATATTATTTTGGCTAATCATTGGTCACTTAAGATGAAGGAAATACTCTGCAATTAGAAAGAAAACAAGAATTCCCCTATCATCATTTTTATGTAACATTACACTAGAGGTTGTACCTGGTGTCAATTTGAGAATAAATATATATAAACATAAAGCACACAGACTGGAAAGGTAAAAGTAAAACTAGCTCTATTCAAAGATGATGTAATCTTGTATACAGAAAATCTTAGGAATCCACTAAAACTATAAGAACTAACAAACTTGTTCAGCAAGTTACAGGAGAAAAAATCAATATAAAAATAAATTTTATTTCTATATACTAAGCAAAGAAATTAAGTAAGAATTCAATTTACAGTAACTAAAAATAATAAACTTGTTACAAAATTTAACAATAGTGCAAGACTTTTACACAGAAAGCTGTAAAACACTGCTGGAAAAAAAATTTAAAAATAAATGCAAAGACTACCTGTATTCATGGAACAGAAGACTAACATTGTTAAGATGGCAACGTTCCACAAATTGATCTACAGATTCAATATGATCCTTATGAAAAACTTAGCTGTACAATTTTCTTTTGTAGAAGTTGAAAATCACATTCCTAAAACTAAATGGAAATGCAAAGGATCCAGATTAGCCCACCCCCCAAAAAAATCTTGAAAAAAAATCACATTGCCCTATTTCAAAGCTTACTACATAGCTGTTAACTACTTTGGAATAGTGTTAGGCAGCTCTTCAAAATGTTAAACAGAATTATCATATGATCCAGTAATCCTATTCCTTACCAAGAGTAATAAGAACATATATCTCCGGGGGTGCCTTGGTGGCTCAGTCAATTGAACATCTGACTCTTGGTTTCAGCTCAGGTCATGTTCTCAAACATTGGGCTCTGCACTGCCAGTGTGGAGCCTGCTTGGGATTCTCTCTCTCCCTCTCTTTGTCTCTCCCTTGCTCTTGTTCTCTCTCTCTAAATAACTAAATAAACTTCTTTAAAAGTTTAAAAAAAGAACATATATCTCCAGGAGAAAATGTATATAAATGATCATGGCAGCATTATTCCTAATAGCCAAAAGGTGGAAATAATTCAAATATCTTTCATTAAATGAATGGGTAAATGAAATGTTGTTCATTCGTACAATGAGATATGGTTTGGTAATAAAAATAATAAAGTACTGATACATACCACAACATGTATGAAAATTGAAAACTTTATGCTCAGTTGCAGAAGCCAGATACAAGACCACATATTTTATGGTCCCATTTATATGATATGCACTGGTTGTCAAATTCATAAAGATAGAAAGTAGATTGGTGGTTGCCAGTGCTGGGAAGGAAGGGTTGTGACTGCTAATGTGTATAGAGTTTCATTTAGGTGTGATGAAATTTTCTACAACTAAGTAGTGGTGATACCTACTCTACGAATATACTAAGAAACATGTAATTGTTCACTTTTAAAGGGTGAATTTTATGGTATGTGAATAATCTTAATAAAGCTATTTTTTAAAGAGATGGTTTTAAGAAAGACCAAGAAAACAAATAAAAACATACATATATTTAGTACTTCTATCATTCTAAAGACCTTAAGAGATTCTGTCTTTATTTTTCATTAAATTGGTAACGATTATATAGATTTTCATCAAGAACTTATTTTTTAATTTTTAAAAATGTTATTGATAATAAATATTTTCAGTTACATTGCTCAGTTAAACATGATTTAATAATATTAATTATAAAATATCTTGACATAAGTCTTTTAACCACAATTTACTTATTTATTTTCTTTTTTTTTTAATTTTTTTTTCAACGTTTATTTATTTTTGGGACAGAGAGAGACAGAGCATGAACGGGAGAGGGGCAGAGAGAGAGGGAGACACAGAATCGGAAACAGGCTCCAGGCTCTGAGCCATCAGCCCAGAGCCTGACGCGGGGCTCGAACTCCCGGACCGCGAGATCGTGACCTGGCTGAAGTCGGACGTTTAACCGACTGCGCCACCCAGGCGCCCCTACTTATTTATTTTCAATATAATTTCCCAGGGATCTCTTTCATTCCAGGCTGTGGAGATCTTAAAATAGTGTCTTAACAAACTGGAATCACTTTTGGAGGATGAGCAAGGACTTTGCTCTTTTTCCTTTACTATCTATATCAAAAAGACATAAACTTGTTATTCCTTTCAGGTTAGATTACTTTAATTACTGGATACATGGGTGACACTTTGAATTTCAGTTGGGCAATTAAGCAATATACACAGATGAAATAAAGGCATGAATATATTAGGATAAAGGGACCTCATGGTTTTCTTTGCTTCTTTCTTTCTTTCTTTCTTTTTTTTTTTTGATAAACAAACCTAAGCAAGCATTAGGAAGAGAAATTTGTAATTTCTTTAACATTTTCTAAAATCCTAGAAAATTCTATAAACATAATGTCAGTAACTTTCAATTTCTTTAAACTTAATTCCACACAAATTACAGTCATCTACATAATAAGTACTTAAGAATACAATATCTTTGAAGTCTGTCAGGGTGATCTCTAAAAAGCTTTGTTACTCATTTTAGACCCTGGCATTACTGCCCATCAACTAACCTTTTTGTCTTTCTTTTACTTACCTTGTATTACAAAACTAACCCAAATTTAGGTGAAAGTTGTAGTTTAAATGGTAAATAATTAAAAAGCAACCTGCCAGCTCATCAGCAGCAGTATATTATTTTGTCAAGATTTTAAGAACAAATCAATTGTTTCTTTAACCAAAAAAAAAAAAAAAAAACTGTTATTGCAATCAGAGGTAAGGTATTCTATTAAAAGTAAATTCCACAGAAAAGCAATGGTGCTCACTCCAACTGATAAAAGAGAATAGCTGGCATGACAGATTTTGTAGGAGTGATGTCAACAAAAAGCTTTTAGAATAAGAAGTATGTGATACAATAGTTTATAAGCCTATAAACTTCAGTGTGATTTATCTTTCTGTAATGTGAATGGGATAGATTTATAAGCCATCCCTACCATCCACTGATGATTCATTGAGTAAGTATGTTTTCAGGCTGCTGTATACAGAACCTTCAACCATAAAGTCATGCAAGTGGTGACTCACATACCATATATTCAAGAAGCTTTTAAAATCAAACTTTTTAAAATTGTAATTCACCAATTACAAGTGGGTCTCATGTTTGCTTTGTAACCGACACTGACAAGGGAAAGCACTTTTCTGGGTGTCTCTTCAGCTGTTTATCAGACATTTGTGTGCCCTCACTTCTAAATGGGTGGGATCAAGTAGTTGATTAATACTATTATTCAACTTCTCAGTTTGTTCTTCTTAGAATTTATTTCTATACTTTTGTTACCACAATAAAGGTTATCAGAGACCACTGTAATTCCAATTGTCTGTGGTAGTGAACAATAAATCTCAGTGTAACTCCATTGATTGAAAAATAATAATAATTGATGAATCTCAACCATTTTTAGAGTTGAGAAGATTTGAAGAATAAGATTTTAGTCCTATGGGTCAAGTCTCTCAACACTTGCTCAGACCCAAATTAACAAAATCTAAAGAGGAATAAGCAATTCACGCAGAAAACTCTAGTTTTTACACTCCATTGGAAATTAGAAACAATTCTTTCATGTAGATGTACCTTAACAACATGCCATTAAATCCATTAAATAACTCAGATGCAGCATCAATGATTTTTGCTTACATATGTACAAAGTTTTAATTTTGTTAGAAATGTCACTTCCTAATAAAGATGGCTATCATAGAATAAAACTCTGTGTGTGTGTGTGTGTGTGTGTGTGTGTGTGTGTGTGTTAATTTCTCTAATGCCAAATGGCTTTTTTAAATGATCTTCCTAACTGGTAATAGTGACTGACTTTTAAAAATAGAGAAAAAGACTGCAAAATAACATACAAATCACTAAAACTGTTTCAAATGCATTCATTGTAGATTTTATAAGTTAACATAAACATAGAATTGTTTTATCCATTAAGACAAATTAATGTCAAGAGGGCACAGCAAGTATCAACGGACTAAATTTGATGGTCTTGCCTTCTATAATTTTAAGATTATAATCTAGAATATTAAACTACTTTAAAATATATAATATAAATATATATATATTATTTTTTGAAAGAGAGACAAAGAGTGCAAGTGGGGGAGAGGGAGTAGAGGGAGAAGAGGGATAGAATCTTAAATGTGGAGCTGGCCACAGTGTTTGATCTCATGATCATGGAGATCATGACCTAAGCAGAAATCCAGAGTCAGAAGCTCAACCAACTAAGCCACCCAGGGGCCCCTTAAACTATTTTTAAACCTTCATCATATATGCTGAATGGATGTAACTGTGAGTCAGGACACTAGGAGTTAATAAAAGTAATGGAAATTATCTTGCTTTATACCAATGATAGAACTAGAAAGAAAAATATGAGTTCAGCCATTTATAAAAAGTCAGAAATGGTTTTATGCCAATCTTCATAAATTTATAATTTAATCAACACTTGAGGGGAAAAAAAGTGAGCCAAGTACATTTTTGTGAGTAATAGACAACTCTCCTTAACCCTCTTGCATTACCAAGTTCAGTTTTACTTTTTTAAGAGCAGTCATTTCTACTCTGATAATGTAAGTCCAGTATTACATAGTTAACCTATTGGTGCTCACTAATATTTGAATTCAAATGAGGAAATAAGTATCAAAAATATCAGATACTCAGATAAGAGCAACTAGAAGAACTTCAATCGAATAAGTCTAAGTTACTAAACTCAGTTAAATTAGGCACATTGTGCCAGTTACGTTTTCTTGAAATTATTCACTTTCCAACGGAAGTTGTGAATGTCTACCTATGATGGCTCTTCTCATATTATTTATTAATTATCCATTTTATGCGAGATATATAATAACAGCTAGGCACCAAATATGTAAAGACACAGTCCCTGTTTCAAGAAACTGATAATCAAAAGGGAAATAAAAAAAGTAAATTGACATTTGTTGTTTTGTGATCAAAAATGATGATAAGTCTAGGTATTTATTATGGAACACCACCTGGCATATCATTATACCACAATGCCATTTGAATTTGAGATTGAGAATTTTGCATTAACATCCATATTAACAAATAAGGTCATTAATATATTCTTCCCAGGCAATTATTATTCATATTTAAATGAAGAAATTTTTATTTTGCACCATATCCCTGGACTTTTATGAAAGTTCTGAAAGCACTTCTGTTATAAATCTATTCATTTTATATCTAGCATTTTAGGAAAGTTTCAGTTTTGTCCAGTTTTTCCAAAACAGAACAAGATGTTTTCAGACATGTTTATAAACAATGTATTAGATCAGCAGTGTATGAAAAAAAAAACAGGAAGTACTAAATCCGTGGTATTTGTAATATATACATTGACTATTTGCTTGCCCTTTTGAAAGTTGCAATTTAATTTATGGCTTCTGGGTTGGAGACTAAGATATAGCATTAGCCACTGGGGCTCCGTGATATGTAATTTTGTGGTATGTGTTGATGAGCAAAAGTGGGGTTCATGACGGAATGGCTCAGGCTTGACTGCTTAATCTTTGGAATAAATATGCAAGGGAATTGTAAGAAATTATTAAGATCCCTGCAAATTCTTTGTTTCTAGGGATGATTTATAAATCTTTTATAACAACCTGCCATTTTGCATCATATAATCAATAATTATCATCCTTAGCTAAGGTAAATAAATTTATTGGACAACATTGATAACTAGATCTCTTCTATTCCTGGATTACTTGACCTTCACTGAAATGAGAACTTCAGAATCTTAAAATAGTATATATTTTTTAATCTTCTCATGATTATTTTCCCATGATAGATAAATATATCCATGTGTGCTCTGTTACTTGTTATGTTTTAAGTTCAGACTGATTCTCAAAATAAATCATAACAATAACAAAATATGAAGGCAAACTAATCATTTTAAACTATTTTTGTAATTATTTACCAAATGTCCGGAAAAGCTTTTATTAAGCATGAGTTAACTGGTATCCTCTATTAACTCTTGAGATAAAATGTGTATAAGACAAAAATTAATCATGAGGGTTTTATTCTTTTTAAAATTACTTTCGCTATTCTAGTTCTTTTGCCTTTTCATATAAATTTTAGAATTGTTCATTGCCAGTAATTAGAAATACAATTGACAGCTATATATTGACCTTGTATCCAGAAATCTTGCTAAAATCACTTTATGTCTAGAATATTTTGTGTTGCTCTCATTGGAATTTTAACATAAACAACTATTAGAAAAATTTTCACTTTATAATCTGTGGGGTTTTTTTTTTTCTTTACTTACTACAATGACTGCGACTTCCAGTATAATGGTCTATGGATGGCTGAGACTATAGACATGCTTGCCTTGCTCCTGATTTCTCAGGGAAACTGTTAAGCCTTTCACTATTTATAATGATGTTATCTGTAGGGTTTTTGCAAATTTGCATTACCAGGTTAAAGATTTTCCCCTCTATTCTTAATGTGCTAAGAGTTTCTTATGATCAGATGTTGGGCAAAGGCTTTTCTAAATCTGCTAAAGTGATCACATGACTATTCTGTCTTTTGTAAATACTGTGAATTACAATGAATTTTATATAGTGAATTGCTCTTTCATAACTTACATATACTCTACCTATCTAAGATGTCTTGCGTGTGTGTGTGTGTGTGTGTGTGTGTGTGTGTTATTTTATTGTTACAAAGAACTTGTGCAACTCTACTCATAAAGAACATTGTTTTGTGGTTTACATACAATTTGTTGGGTTTAGGTATCAAGAAATGCTGATTGCATAAAGTGAATTGGAAAATGTTTCCTCCTCTCCTCGCTTTTTAAAGATTAATAAATGATATTATTTAATGTTTAAATATTTATAAAATTTCACAGTGAAACTTTCTGGGCATCTTTCTTTATTGGAAGATTTTGGCTGAGAATTCAAGTTGATATTATATTATCATGTTATATATTTCTTTTTGAGTACATTTTGGTAGTATGAGAATTTCAAGGGTTTTCTCTTTTTCATTTAAATTACCAACTTTACAATCATAGAGTTTTTCAGAGCATTTACTTATTATCTTCTAGTTTCTATGTACTATGCAGGGATATTCTCTCTTTCATTCCTGATATGAGTAATTTGTGTTTGGGGGTTATTCTGTGGTGAATTTTGCTAAAGGTTTAATACTTTTTTCAAAGAACGAAATTTTGTTTCACCACTTTTCTCTTGCTTTCTTTTATTCTGTGAGGTATGAGCTCAACTTATTCTTTTTTATCTATTCTCCTAAGATGTACTTTAGATCTATTTCAGATTTGCCTTCCAGTCTAATAAACACATTTAATGTTATAAGTTTCTGTTTAAGCATTGAAGAAATTTTTTATATATTGCATTTTCATTTATCTAAAAATATCTTCTATTTCTCTTGAGACTTTGTCTTTGACCTATGAGTTATTTAGAAATATTTTGTTTAATTTCTAAATATTTGAGAAATATATATATATATATATATATATAATATACTTATATATACACATATATATGTATACCTAAATACACTGTATACCATTTTGTAACTGATTATCGCATGGTAAAAATGTAATTTCCTACATCCAAAAAAAAAGGCCGGTAAGGAAATATTAGTGACAAGGAAGAATTTCCTTTCTTCTCTGGGGACCTGATTCTGATAAGTAAGGAGGTTTCAATGATTATTTGGTATCAATGATAGTAGGTGGAGATATTATAGCTGTTCATGTAGAGATAGCTATAGCTGGAGATGTTCATGTAGAGATAGCTATAGCTGGAGATGTATAGGTGGAGATGTTATAGCTGTTCATATAGAGATAGACTATAAAAAAAAAACAACTGTAATGTCAATACTTTCTCTATGTTAGTAACAGTAATGTCAGCAACATTCTCCATACTATCAATAGGGCCAGAATGAATTGTAGCAGTGAAGACTCAAGGCAGAAATTGTAATTACTTAACAATTCCAAAGGGTGATTTCAAAATATGTTATCACTGGTGAACACTGAGGAAGAATGAGAACCTTCGCAAGGTCAGAATGTTATTTGGCAAGTTATGTATATATACAACAGGATTATAACTACTCCAATCAGAGGTCAAATTTATCAATGTCATTTGCAAAAGGACATGTAGCAGACACTTCAAGTAGAACTAACTACTGATAAGTGGACTGACAACAGCTCATGCATTAACAATTTCATTTTAGGAAAAAAAAAAGTGCAATCACGTATTATATCCAAAACCTGCTAAGGGTAATGACCTACACATACAGTTGTTTTACACTTCACTTGATTGATTAGCTTCTGAAAGTTTATTCAGCTCTAATCAGGTTAGATGTGAATTAGAGTGCATTTATATTCATGATTATAATCACACCTAAATCGGTAGACCCAAGAAATGTGGTATTTCCCATTCAGATACTGGCATTCTCATAATCCTTTGTTTATTTATACTTTAAAAAAAACATCTTATGCCCTATCATCAATAGCAGTACTCATACGAAAACAACTTAATCTAAATTAAAAAAAATTATCTCTGTCTGTAGATACCATAGTTTAAACTAGATGTGCTTAAAAAAAAAGTTAGTCGTAATAAGAATAAAACATACTCTAAAAAACCCACAGAAGATTGTGAAGTTATGTAATTTTTTAAAAATATTAAATTAAAACTTGTAATGTCTCTCACACACATACACACATGTGCGATCGCACGCGCGCGCGCGCACACACACACACACACATCTCTAAAAAAAACGTTATTAAAGTAAGGCTTCTCTTGACACCCAGATGAGTATGAAAGAGTAGTTCAATATCCTGGTTCCAAAGAGAAAAAAATTCTTCTCAAAACCTGCTTGGAAAAACAAAAACAAAAACGACACTCTATATGCAGACACAAATGCACTTTCAACAGTGTTTCCTCATTCGAACTCACTTGCTATAATTAAAATACATATGGACCAACATCCTTTGGTTTCAGCTAATATATTGATTCTTTCAAACACAAATTACTATTCAGTTCTCTGTATATCCTGGGTTCAGGAAACATGTATTTGGACAAGATACAAAAGGCTCTTCCTCTTCTGAAGCTTAAATTCTAGTAGGATATGACAGATGATAAATAGCAAAGTTATGGAGTTATTTGAAGTAAAAGTTTCCTGGGCAGAAAGAACAACTGGTACAAATGAAGAAAAGTACATATGACACTGATATGATTCTAGAACTCTCCAAAATTGGGCCAGTGTGCAGTGGACTCAGTGTGAACACAGAAAGATGATAGCACATTAGTTCAGGGCGGTTGGCAGGTCCAGGAAGAACAGAGCCATCTTAGGAAAGAGGGAAAAGTTTATGGTCAGTGAATCATAAAAAGTGTAAAATAAAGGACAAAGCCATTTTCCTTCATACATTATTTTTAAAATAACTTCTACAGCTAAATCCTAAGGAAAATTAAAACAAAACAAAACAAGAACAACAACAAAAACAAGATCCTCTTTGATCTAAAAGGCCTGATTTTCTTCCATACCAATTATAAACATTTGCCTTTTTTTCTTTTTAGGGGATATTGCATATCATTTAATAATGGTGTTTAAATACGGAGTACAGTAATTAAATTTATTGCTATGCAATGCCATATTAGCCAGCATCCTAGAAGTTTTCTAATTTGGATATATCAGAAAAGAATGGTTTACTGACACAGGCTTAAAATGTACTTACTTATTTTTACAAGGTAACTATTATGTTTCTGTCATTTTCAGAGTTCCGTTTGACCTCTTTGACAGAGATCTCAATAAGTTTTGCCTGATAACACCTGTGATATGTAATTTAAAAGGAATTGCCTGCATTTTTTTATGGCTCATCAGATCCACTCTGAATGGTCAATTAGTGTACATCAATAATTACTGCACATTCTAGAAAAGAAGATTTATATGGAATTTATAAATTATACCTCAATTATCCATCAAAAATAGAGATATGAAAACACAGAAGGTGAGTGTGAACCATGACAAATTGGATAAGCTCTCACACACCATTAAACAGCCTCAGTAGTCATGTTAGGGGGAAGACTTTTGCACTTTTTCATTTTGCCTTCTCATCACCTGTTCCAATTATGTCTCTCCGTAAATGAGGTCCATAAATGCCATTAAAAACAGAGTCATCTAATGCCAGTTTCCTGTTTAATAGTCATAAATATAATAAAATGATAATAAAAGATAGTTCATTAAAATGAACTATCCTTTACTGAACATAAAATGTATTATATTTAATACATAGCACCATCTAGTGAAATTTGAGGGGAGTGTGTAATATATTGAATATGACGCAAAACAACTTTACAAATATTAGAGATTAGTCCTTGTGCACTAGTTATACATTTAAGTTTCTCCAAGAAATTTCCTAAAGAATAAATAAAATGTTATATCACACACATTTATATATATCACATTTGTAAATGTATGTTTTTTTATATTAATGTTTATACAACCAGGAAAATGATCTTTTACTCAAACATACAAGCAATCCTATGCAAGCATTTATTATTTAAGTGGGTATTCCTTCAAAATTAAGAAAATACAACCCAAAATAAGTCAACTAGAATATATGAAAGTAAAATGATACGTGTAGTATGTGTTGTCTCTCAAAACTATTCAAAAGTCTGTAACTTCTCTCTGTAAGAGGAGAGTAATCAGGGCATCCACAAATGTACTTCGATTTTTTAATTTATTTATTTTGAGAGAAAGGGAGAGAGAAAGTCCTCCCACACAGGAGAGGGACAAAGAGAGAGAGGGAGAGAGAGAACCTCAAGCAGGTCTAGCTGTCAGGCTGTCAGCACAGAGCCTGACACAAGGCTTGACCCCACAATCCTGAGATCATGACCTGAGCTGAGATCAAGAGTTGGATGTTGGGGGCACCTGTATAGCTCAGTCAGTTAAACATCTGACTCTTGATATTGACTCTAGTCATGATCTTACAGTTGGTGCCCCGTGTGGGGGTCCATGCCGGCAGTGCAGAACTTGCTTGATATTCTGTCTCCCTCTCTCTCTGTCTCTCCTCTGCTTGCCTTCTGTCTCTCTCTCTCAAAATAAATAAACAAACATTAAAAACAAAAGAGTTGGACAGTCAACCAGCTGAGCCACCCAGGCATCCCAACTTCAATTTTCTTTTCTTCAAAGAATGTCCCTAATAACTTTTCATGATACTATTTGATGGTATTTTTTTTATAAAATGCAGGCTGAAAGTTTATGAAAGTTGTTGTAATAAATTTATTTATTTTTGATACTAAATTGTCTTTTTTTACATTGTAATTAATTTTTTATTATTTTTTAAATTAAAAAAATGTGGGGCTTGAACTCATGATCCTAATGACAAGATTGAGTTGCGATCAAGAGTCGGACGCTTAACCAACTAAGCTACCCAGGTGCCCCAGTTGTCATAATAAATTTAATGTGCTTGTTCACAAAATATACTCTGGCTTGTTTTACATATTAAATACTGAAATATCAGTTTATTAAAATAATATGTATAGAATTACATGAACATCATATCTTACTCCTTGTGTTGATTTCTTGCCATTTTAACATAGAGTTCATCTATGCATAGCATTTATATTTCTATACACATAGTTTACACATAAATTTGATCTTCAATGATAAGAATGTATCATCCTTTGTGAATAAATTATTCTTAAAAATTTAAGTGTTTAATGATTCATTTAAAAATTACAATAACAAACCCATTACATGTTAAGTAACATTTTTTATGTTACTTATGTTATGAAAAACATTTTTCAAAATAAGAGAAGTTTTATGAAAACAGTAGGACTAATTTACCTTTTTTGCAGGTGAATACATTGTTTGGAAATAACAACAATGTTTTAAAAAACACTCTGGCAATAAAAGTTGTATCAGGATTTAATAATACCTTTTAACTAAAAAGGATAAGTTATAATGCAATCAAGTGTAGATTTCTTTTGGATTTCATAACTGGACTTTAAAGGCAATTCTAAAGAGATAAATTCAAATGACCTTTGTAACAATTTTAACTAAATCAATTGTATTATTTAGCTATTAAGTATTGACCAACTATCATGAACTATCAATTTAATGAATAAGAAGTACATCAGTGATGAGAACATACTGTCTGATTTTCCAACTATGAGAGGATAATTGACCAGAAGCCCTAGGTGCTATGCTCTGAAATGCCTTTCCATGTGTGCTTAAAGGCTATGCTTTCCACAGTCTCCTCCCAATCAGTGACTAAGTAAGATATAGATAAAAAGGCAGACCCGTTCTGGGCGACATGGGACTCTAATGACAGCCATCTTTGAATTAGGAACTCCACAGCCTGGATGAGCTTCCTGTAAATTGTTACTGTCTGTAAAGCTTCCACCAACCTTCTTTCTCCCTCTCTTTTACTGGGATCAGACCTGCACTGCAATTCAATGGTTCTCCTTGATTGTTACAGCTCCCAGATCTTACCCCATACTTTCCTCATGGCTATTTCCCCTAATAAAATTCTTGCACACTTAATTACATTTAATTTCATTTGCCTTTACTTCTAGGAGAATTCCTAGTGGGAATCCTGGGATCCTGGAAGGTGGGATCCTGGAAGGACCAGATTTTTTTTTTTTCCTCAGAGTGATAGATATTTACTCCAGATACTGGTTTGCTTTTGTTACACACAAAGCTTTGACCAGGACAACAACACAGAAACTAACAATACTTAATCCAGAGGCTTGGAATCCCACACAGAGTAGCACTGGGTAGGGGACAAAAGGGTAAAATTTAACTATCAGTTATGCCCACCAGCAGGTCACTTCAGAATCCATGTACTTGGGGATTGCAAGTCAAGCACAAAGAACTATAATGTCAGATGTAATTGACCTTGATGAGTAGGAGAAAGAATTCTGTTCTTAGACAATAGGGTAGGGAGGAAGATGTATAGAACCCAGTTGATCTACTTGGATAACCTCTGTTCCATCTGTATTCCCATGCCCCATTTTAACTGTGAATAGACAAATGCAGAAACCTTGAGCTGAGAAGGAAGTTAAGATTATCAAGGGATCAGGCTCATCTGGAATGAAGTTTTGGGTCATACTACTAAGTAAGCCAGCATGACTCTGAAAAGATAACTGAGAGTGGGAGGGCTTTAGAATGGATGATGGTGTTTGGGGAGGATATCAGTTGTAATTTCAAGATCAATTGCATCAATGGGTGCTAAAATTCATAGCAGTAACACTTTTCTAAATTTTTCCTTTAAAAAAAAAAAACAGGCTACAGAAAACCACCAAAGAGCTACCCTGATCCTATGTGGAGAAGCTGATCTGTTTAGCACAAGAGGTATACTCTGGTGGGCATGAGAATGGGAGCACAATTGACCAAGAGCCCTAGCTTCTGTGCACTGAAATTCATCAATTGTGTTTGCATCGAAGCCAAGGTTTTCACTATCTGCTCCCAACTAATGACTGAGAATGGCAAGGATCCTAAAGCTGGCCTATTCCTGGAAGATAGGACACATTGGATTGCCCAATTTGGCTCCAGAACTCTCCAGTCACTGTGCCCAACATTTCTAAGACTGAAAAACATTCTAGGAGTCTTTCACACACATTCCTAGTCTCTCTCCATCATCTGGAATCAAATTTGCATGGCAGCATAGTGGATCTTCCAGCTATACCAGCCTCCTGCCCATTTTCTCTCATGGGACATTTCAGGATTTTTCTCTAATAAAATTCATGAATGTTTAATTCTGACAGTGCAAAGTCAAGCAGCTCAACACTAAGTTATGCTCCAGGTTAGGAAATTCCTAAATATACTAAATTGACGCTTTTGCTGATCCACAGCCAGTAACTTAGTAGGAAAAAAAATTCTTCCCATCTTTGAATTAAAATTCTCCCTGCATTTAGAAAGGCTAAAATAAAAATAGAAGGTAAAAATGAGGTAAAAAGAAAAAAGAAAACAAACAATTCTGTTATAGGACATAGGACAGGCAAAATAGAATAGAAAGTCTGTTTCTCAAATCACAGCACAAAGAAACATGGAAAGAAGCTCAAAAGAAGTTCATATTAGGAGATTCTGCTCAGAAAGGGCCAGTGACCACATAAATAAATTGCATTATTTATGTTTAAATCCTTGTGAATAAGATAAAATTATATACTGGCCACCATTTAAAATATCATCCGGACAGAGTTTTGTAACACAGCCTGTCCTCATTTCTTTGCAAAATATTTATGAATAAGTGTATTCCTATAAAAGCTCTGGATACTAAATTTTGAAGCAATCAAACTGTTATTTTAAGGTAGAAATCACAATTTCTGCTTAGGGCATTCTCTTTGGTATGGTACATTTTTTGTGCATAGTTTAAACATAGATAAATAGGGGAAGTTTCTAATTATTGTTCTTGGCAAAATCTAAAACAGTAAGTTAAAATACATTCAGTTTATACTGCACAGGGGTGATGCATAGGAGGATATCCTTAGGTGTGATGGAAGCTGGACTGCACAAGGGGTATGTGGTTATAAGTGCATGCACAATAGAAGTTAGGCTAGTTGCTTTCTGCAATATGGTGATTGACCCTCGAAGAGAGAAAAGAGCAGAATGAGTGTCCTTGCACTGGTCTGTGGAACACTAATAGTTGTAATGTTTCAGGAACTTAAGAGAGGATCATGTGTCTCTATTTGTCATGGTTAGAAACATGAAGTCAGGTACAAGACCTCAGGAAGTAATAAAGAAGGGTAGCAATGATGCAGAACAAGGAATGATTTACATGACAAACAGATCTCGGGAGATATTTATGCAATATAGAGAAATGTACTGATACTGCCAGAATATGTCCCCTCTGGTGATGTCAGGGATTTTATTTTGGGGATAACGAAGTAGAAATAAACAACCTCCTTGTACTAAAAATTGACGTGAATAAAACCATATATCTAGACAGTCTCCATTCACAAGCTGAGATATTCAATCTTTTTATTTGGCTTATAACTACATATCTGATTCTACTTTTTACTAACCTTTGGCAGACAAACATAAGCTTTAAAATTGGGCACTAAAGAAGTCTTGTCACAGTCAAGAGAAATCATGACTTTGGTATCTATTGTCTGCCACTTTCATCATGAGAGAGGGTGCCAAAAACCAGCCACTAAAATCCTTTTATCTGTATGGTAATTTAGACAGTTGGGGATTATGAATGTATATTTTCTTCTGTTTTTATAGGTGACCTAAAGAAGGAGAAAGTTGTGTTTCTCATATTAAAATAGCCTTTCCATTAGCCTATCACCACACCTAGGAATGTAGATCCAGATATACTTTCCTAGAAAGTTCATTTGTGTGATCTCTTATGGCAACACAAAAGAAGGAACCTGGGATATCCATACCACTAGTATTTTGAATTATGAGTCTATTTCTAGGAAAGGCATGCAGAAAAATATCTTCAATACATATTTGGAGACATAGCCTTTCTATATTAACATACCCTTGAGCTTTATTTTTTTACTTTTGACTCTAGTAAATTCATGCAGTCTGTGATATAAAACAAGACATGTTATTCATTACTGACAAGTTTTGCGTTTTATTTAAAGTTCTCCCTTACACAATTCTAAGACCATTGAAAATAGGCTGAGATTATTTTACTAACTTTTTAAAATTTCAATGCCTCCTTAAAGGGCACCCAGGGGTACAGTGCCTGGTACAATTTTTATCTTGAGGGAAAATATGTAAGAAAATGTAAAAAAAAATTAAAAATAAAAATAAACATGTATATATTTTTATGTATTACAGACAATAATTTAGTAAAAGTTGCTTTTTTTCTCCATTATAATAGTACATTTTTGTTGACATAAACAAAATATAAGACAAAAGAAAATACAGAAAATAATAGTGTTGTCACTATTAAAATTCTTAAGGATATCATGCCTAATATCATTATATTCATTATCCCTGTTTATGTAAATCACCGCTACAGGTCCCAGAATTCCAGGTCTCAACACATCTCCCATTTGCAATTATTCCTCATCATTATCTCCACTTTTAGTACTTCTCTGCATAGATTTTATTTCCTCATATATTATGCTCCCTAACTTTGAAATTTCTTCCAATATACAATCTAGAATTCAACATTCATTATCAAAAAAATTCCTAAATCATTAACCTCATTTCTGAACATTCCCAAGTCTCCCCCAAAGACAGTGAATGATACCTCTAAATTTTTATTATGTGGCAGAGTTTCTTTCTTTTTTTTTTCTCCCAGCCCTTATACAAATAGGCCCAGAATTATTCTGGACACACTTTTTGGCCCCTCATTCTATATTTTAAAATAAATTCCATTATTTCTCCATAATTATCCCAATTTTTAATTTCATGTAATCAGATTTTATACTATACAATTTCTCTCTTGACTGTGGTTATTCACTAATGTGGATTTTATTTCCCTGTAGTTTTCAGACTGAGGGCCAGACACAATGAATAAAGCATACTCTCATCAAGAAACATTGATACAAAATTTATTAGGTATTAAGAGACATTTCTAAAACATTTAAAAGAAAAAAAAACTCAGGAAAAGTTCAATAAATGATCAAATATCAGAATGGTAAAGAAATTTTCAACAGCAGAACTGGAAGCTATATTGAAAACATTAAAATTCTATAGGGGATGTGTGTGTGTGTGTGTGTGCGTGCGTGCGTGTGTGTGTGTGAACATATACACTTATAACTCTGTATATGGCCAAACTATTAATCAAATACAGATTAAATATGCACTCTCAGAAATGACTCCCATTTGCCATGCCATGGAACTACCAGAGGATGTTTTCAATGAAATCATGAAAAATGAAAATATTGAATGCAGAAGTTGGAGAGTTCATGACAAAAGACACATAAAGATAATCATCAAGAAGACAGTAAAACAAAATTGAAAGATACCACTTAAGTGAGCAGTACCAGTAACAAAAAGTTCATATCAAAGCAGGTAAACAAAAACACCCAGGGGGTACAGTTGATAAATAACAGAGGATTCCAGTGAGATTTCAATTTCAGATAAACTACTTATTTAGTATAAAATGTCCCAAATAATTCATTGGACATATTTATACTAAAAAATAGCTACTCATTTGACATACAAGTTCAACTGAGTATCTTTTATTTTTATTTGCTAAATCTAAGTTACCTTATCTATGAAAGATAACTCCAAGAAATAAAACATCTAGATGATTTTATATTTAAACATATTTATATGTATTGACATTATTTTAGAAATTTTAGAAGAAAATTTACCTAATAAATTAAGCAAGTGGAGAAATACATAAGTAACTTTGGAAATTAAAATTAACTTAAAAAAAAAGAAAAAAAGGAGATGTAACTATAAAGAATTAATTCTGCCAACTATTATGTATTTGTAAATGTGAAAATAAATAACAATTTCATGAAATGATTGGGAAAGAGCATTGTGTATATCTGTGCAGGCGCACATATGTGTCTATTTGTTTGAAATGCTAAAAAGTGTTAAAAAGATAAACCATTATTTTCTATAATATGAAAATAAGTAGTGCTTACTTTTTAAATTAAAAAAAAATAGCAAGATTGGGGTGCCCGAGTGGCTCAGTCAGTTAAGCATCTGACTTTGGTTGAGGTCATGATCTCGCAGTTAGTGAGTCTGAGCCCCGCGTTGGGCTCTGTGCTGACAGCTCAGAGCCTGGAGCCTGCTTCAGACTCTCTCTCTCTCTCTCTCTCTCTCTCTCTCTCTCTCTCTCTCTCTCTTTCTCTCTCTCTTTCTCTGTCCCTCCCTTCCTCACACTCTGTCTCTCTCTCTCAAAAATAAATAAACATTATTTTTTTTAAATAGCAAAATAAAATTGTATTTACAATTATACAGTTAAATACTAAGTGACTGGAGAGTTGTTGTTTCTGGTGTATTAGTCTCAGGAACAACTAGATTTGGGACAGACAAATGCTTTTTTCCCCTCCTAATACCTGTTAGTGCCTTTTGAGGTCTTAAAATATGTTTAAGTACTAATTTGATAAAATTTCACACTAACTTAAATATTTAATTAAACCTTGCCTTTTAGCTTTATGCAGAGATTAGAGACAGCCAGAAACTGACACTGCATCCAGCCTACAATTTCAATTATATGTATCTGGTACTATATTCAACAGAGTACTATATTATGTTGTTTTTTTTTACTTCACAGAGGTTATGTTTTAGGTCACTTACAAATTTACAGAAAAAAATCAATGAGGAGTACCATGAGTTCCCATATACATGCTCCTCCCCATTCAGAATTTCCCCTGTTATCATAACTTTCCTTCATGTAGTACATTTGTTTTGATTAATAAACCAATTTTGATACATTATTTTTTTAAATTTTAGCATTTTAAAAAAATTGAAGTACAGTTGACATACAATATTATATTAGGTTCAGGTGTACAGCATAATGATTTGATATCTGTACACACTGCAAAATAATCACCACAATAAGTATGGTTAACATCCATCACCTTAAATAGTAACAAAACAAATTATTGTGATTAAGAACTTTTAAAATCAACTCTCTTAGCATCATTAACTATAGTTACCATGCTGTACGTTCCATCCCCATGAATTATTTATTTTATAATTGGAAATTTGAACCTTTTGCTCCCCTTCATCCATTTTTCCTACCCTGTCATCCAGTCCCCACTGATGGCAACTAGCAACTCTGTTCTCTGCATCCATGAACTTCTATTTTTGTTTGCTGTTTGTTTTGTTTACAGATTCCAGATATAAGTGAGATCATATAGTATTTACCTTTCCCTGACTCACTTCACTTTAGCATTATGCCCTCAAAGTCCATCCTTGTCACAAATAACAAGATTTCTTTTTTTTTTTTTTCAACGTTTATTTATTTTTGGGACAGAGAGAGACAGAGCATGAACAGGGGAGGGGCAGAGAGAGAGGGAGACACAGAATCGGAAACAGGCTCCAGGCTCCGAGCCATCAGCCCAGAGCCCAACGCGGGGCTCGAACTCACGGACCGTGAGATCGTGACCTGAGCTGAAGTCAGACGCTTAACCGACTGTGCCACCCAGGCGCCCCAAGATTTCATTTTTTTATGACTAACTTGATTATCATTAAATAAAATCCATAGGTTACCTTTGGTTTACTCTTTGTTTTGTACATTCTATGTGTTTTGGCAAATGACTAATGACATATATTCACCATTACAGTATTATACGAAAAAGTTTCATTGTCCTAAAATTCCCCTTTGCCCCATCTATTCATCATACCTTCCTCACAGAACCTCCCAACCACTGATGTTTTTACTGTCTCCAAAGTGTTGTCTATTCCAGAATGCCATATAGATAGAATTATACAACATACAGCATTTTCATACTGGCTTTTTATACTAAGAGATATGCATTTAAGGTTCCTACAGGTGTTTCTGTGCTTTTGGAGTTCATTTCTTTTTATCACTGAAGAACATTCCTTTGTATAGGTGTGCTGTAGTTTGTTTATCCATTCACTTCCTGAAGGACATCTTGATTGGTTACAAATTTTGGTAATTATGAATAAAATTGACATAAATATTTGTGTGCACATTTTAGCATACATATGTTTTCAACTCATTTTAGTAACTGCCATGGGGCACAACTGCTGGATTGAACGTGAAGAATGTATTTAGCTTTGTAAGAAACTGCCACTGTCTTGCAAAGTGTCTATGCCATTTTACATTCCACCAGCAATGAATGAGAGTTCCCGCAGCTCCACATCCTCACCAGCATTTGGTGTGAGTACACATTAGTAACCAAAATATTAGGAGCCTTTAATTATACAGCAGCATCCATAAAAGGTGGCAAATCCTTTGGTTAGGAGGCAGCAAGAGTACTTTGTTTCGTGTCACTTTTGCCTACCAGATTTAAAACACAGAATGCTATAAATGATTTCAGAAGCTAATGGTTATAAAATACATATCCACGAGTGAAATACAAATAACTGTTTTCTACTGACTTTTAATCCAATGATTGGCTATTTGTTGATTAATTAAGTATATCTGTGGCAATTTTTCCCTGAGTAAGAATTTTTCTTTCCTTTTTCTTACCTTTTCTCTATTTTTTCTTCTCTGGTTTTGAGATTTACCACTGTATTATTTTTAATTTTGTTTGGAATTTTACTTAGAAATGAACCATATGTGTATATACATGTACATAACCCCAATAGTTTTTATTATTTAGAGCTGTTAATAGATTCACTAACCTTTTATTTTTTTTTTAAAAATTTTTTTTTCAACATTTATTTATTTTTGGGACAGAGAGAGACAGAGCATGAACGGGGGAGGGGCAGAGAGAGAGGGAGACACAGAATCGGAAACTGGCTCCAGGCTCCAAGCCATCAGCCCAGAGCCTGACGTGGGGCTCGAACTCACGGACCGCGAGATCGTGACCTGGCTGAAGTCGGACGCTTAACCGACTGCGCCACCCAGGCGCCCCTCACTAACCTTTTAATAACATGAAACTTGGTATCTAAACTCAGGTTTAATGCACTATGTTGGACTCACTGACAAAATGGCCAAGAAATGCAAATATGAATAAAAAAATTCAGTAATTATGCTCTCACTCCTTTCATTACTCCTGTGATTTAGGACAAGTTATTTAACCTCTTTTCAATTACCATGCATGGCATGAAATGAGGAACATACCATATAAACATTAGGTGGTTTGATGAAAGAACAGAATAGAATAATGTAATATGCTTTGAAAATAAGCATCTTATTTAACATGTTTATATTTGTTTATTTTATATGTATGATTTTTAAAAGCATAACCCCATGGATCTGTCATCAATTAGTATACTTGATTATATATTTAAATGTTTTATTTTCTTTTTTTTTTTTAAATTTTTTTTTTCAACGTTTATTTATTTTTGGGACAGAGAGAGACAAAGCATGAACGGGGGAAGGGCAGAGAGAGAGGGAGACACAGAATCAGAAACAGGCTCCAGGCTCTGAGCCATCAGCCCAGAGCCCGACGCGGGGCTCGAACTCACGGACCGCGAGATCGTGACCTGGCTGAAGTCGGACGCTTAACCGACTGCGCCACCCAGGCGCCCCTAAATGTTTCATTTTCAATAGCTTGAAAATTTCATGTGATACATTGTTAAGACGTGGATATGATTTTTAAAGATGCATTTTTTTTTAAATTTATTTAGTAGAGAGAAAGAGAGAGAGAATGTGAGCGATGGAGGGGCAGAGAGAGAGGGAGACAGAGAATCCCAAGCAGGCTCCACAATGTCAGCCAAGAGCCCTTCACGGGGCTCGATCTCATGAACCATGAGATCATTACCTGAGCCAAAATCAAGAGTTGGATGCTTAACTGACTGAGCCACCCAGGCGCCCCTAAAGATGAATTTCTAATAAACAAACTGCTTTCATGAAAAAAGATATTCATGAAACACAGCAAAACATAAATATGAATAGTAGTACAGAGATCCTTCTCTGCTGAGGAAAGATAAGTACTCCAGTCAAAACCAAAATAATTTTTGTAAAGTATCAGTAAATGGGATAGATCTATGGGAACTGACTTAAAAAGTTATAATAGAAACATTTTTATTCTTCCCATTATGAAGGGTATAGATAAAGATACAAAATACCAATAGATTTTTGTCTAGAACGGCCTGAATCTAAAGTGCTCCAGGATATGTGGATTGTGTAAAAATGTCTGTTCTCACCTAGGTTATCCTGAGCCCATTTTCACATACTTTCAAATCAGAGAAAGTAGTGGAAGCTCTCTTTAAGATTCAGTAGAGACTAATTTCATCAATATCAATATTTGAGGTAAAGATAGAAGCAGGAAGGCTGATGGCTACAATATCAATTTTCAATATGGGTAAACCACGCTTACTAAGAAAGATATAATTTGAACTGTTTCAAAATTATCTAATAAAAACTATATGTTATGTATATTATATGTTAGTTTCACATCTCCCCCCCAACTCCCTTGTTTTGGCTACAGATAGATAATTCTGACAGGGGACTGGTGGGGTGAACAGTCAGGCAAAAACAGAGTTGTCCTAAAACAATAAATTATTATTATTATAATGAAAACCTTACTCACTTCCTCCTAAATTTCTATTGCTATTTGACAGATGACAAGTTGGCCTTGTCAACTCATTCTAAAAAAAAAAAAAAAGGCAACATCTAGAACTGTAGTTTTTCACATAGCGTAGCAATTGAAAATTCCAGTTGTTGAATTACTTTTGAAAACCTAGATTATCATTATTATTATTTCAGCTATTTTAGGCTTGTGTAATATATAAAATAATAGAATATAAACATGGAGGATTGTTAATTTATATTTTCATCTGAAAAACTAAGAAATGCAAATACTTTTGATAGAACTTTACCATTAGAAAAAAATTGGTTATCTGTATCTGTTAATATCTATATATTACCTATATTATTATGTTATTATATATATATATATATATATATACACCAGTTATAATATATATATTTTTTCAGTACCTATAAAAACATTTATATGTAGCCATGGAAGACTACTGTCTGCGTAATGTGGTTTGAAGAAACTGGGAATTGAACTGTGGTGAAAATATTTCTGAATTCTGTCACGTAAGCAAATGTTAGAGTTTCATTAGAAATCAGGATATGTTATTATATTTGACCACATTTTCAATGGATTTCCTGTAAAATATAACTATCCTTTGAGTGAAGTAGCAGATTAAGCTCATGATAATGAAAAATTGTTCTAATTGAGAATTACTTGTTAAATGAAACATAATTATGCCTGCTAAATATAAGTGAGTAATGGTGTTACCTAAGGGTTTATTGGACAGCTCACAGGACCTCCAGGAAGACAAGAGAAGTTGGCTTGAATACCTGATAGTCCAGAAGAGTAATCTCAGTCAAGTAAAGGATTGGTTAGTGAAAACGTCACTGCCACTGCTACCAGGCACAGACACTGTAGGCTATGCTGACCTCATCATTCTCTTGACCGAAGATGCCCCCATATGAACCTGTTGCCACTGCTAATCCCGTAAACTGGATATGGATTCTACTGATTCCATGAACCTCACCATAAATCCCACGTGACACTGCTCTTTATTTTATTTGGTTTTGCCTCAGTGTCCGGAATAGGTGCATGGGATTGATCGCTCTGGTTTCCAAGTAAGTGCACATACTACCAACAAGACAGATTTGGAAAGCAAGAATCTGAAAATATCAAATTCTGCTGTTTAAAGCAGGGACTTCTTTGTAGCATAAAAGATTCCTCAAACATATATATGGCATTAATTTACTGAGGAACAAAAAGTAATTATAAAAACCTTCAACAACAACACCTTCGGTTGTCCAATATCAGTATAATTATCTCTTCCCTTATCTTCATTTCTAAAATAACCCCCCCCAAATTATCCATTTTCCCAAAATAATATAATTATATTTTATACAATCAAATACATTTAAACATTCCCATCAAAAAGCTTAAACCAAATTATCATGAACTATGGCATACAAATTTAAGACCACAATCATATGCATTAAAATTTTATTCTGTCAAAATTCTCATTTTGATATTGCCAATTACACACACCCTTTATCAATAAAAGAAAAAAAGAAATATATAATGAAAGGAAGTTATTTACATTGTACACATATGCATATGCCAGAGCAAGTAAGGGAACATGGGTAGATGCTAGAGTACCCATTTTTTAACATGTCAACAAATCACAGTTTGTTTTGACAAATCCTCTACTTCATTAATCATATCATGCGTCCGGTAATTTCAGCAAGCAACTTAAGTGTTAAGAGTTCCTGCCCTGTAAGGTAACCCATATCTTCATTTTTAGGGGATCTGAGTCTTTGTTGGTCCTACCTGCATAAAATGGCCATGTTTTCCTTAAGGTACACCCTTTGATATAACATCACAAGTGTCTCCATTTGCATTAACTAAGAACAAGACTCAGAGTCTTTCAAGTGAAATTCTTTAGTTGTAAAATTAAATTATTCAAGAAGTAGGAGATTGATAAGACAAGGAATAATTATCAATAATGAGTGTGGTATTAAGCCAGCTACCATAAAATGCTATTCAGGCTTAATCTTCTGGGAAAATTCTGGGAAAGAGTGCAAATGTACATTTCCATCTTAGTTATTCTACTCATGGGATAAGCATCATTGGTTGAGTGCTGCTCCAGGGTGCTATAATCACTTGGCATGTCCAGCCTGCTGCCAGCACTGTGTAGGAAGATAGCCTTTCCAAAACCCAAGATAAAAGGACCTTCAGTATCAGGGATATAGATACTACCTGGTGGAAATCACCTGGAGCATATAAAAGGTCCAAGAGGTATGGGTTAGGTATTGCCACTGCATGCTACACTTTGGTGTTCTCTTGTGTTTAAATTATTTTCCTTCTCATTTCTACTGAAACAGACAATACAGACTGCACCACTGAATCCACAATGAGCGCTGATGCTGTCACTACAAACAGCTACAACTCTAATAACTGCAGTTACAGGACCCAGATATAACTATTGATGTCCTATTGCAGTCCTTGATTCCTCGTATTATTAGACACTAACTCAAGTCTATGGTAGGTGTGCTTGACCAGTGAAGTCTAGATCATGGACCTCGCTGTATATGGAAAGGAGATTAAAATAGAAAATAACAGGAATTTTCATATTTTTATATGATGCTATAAAGAACTCAAATAAAAAGCATAAATGCAAGAGGAGATATTACAACTTATGTCACAGAAATACAAAGGCTCATAGGAGACTACTATGAACAACTATATGCCAACAAATTGGTAACCCTGATGAAATAGACAAATTCCTGGAAACATACAACCTACTAAGACTGAATCATGAAGAAACAGAAAATTGGTTCAACCAGTAATGATTAAGAAGAATGAATCAGGCCTTAAAAATCACTATTCACTTACCTCCATGTTTATCTTTTATTCTCCTATCTCTGTTCAAATACAGTCTAGAATCTCCTCAGTGTATACGGGAGAACAGAGAACCCCCAGACAGTTCCATGGTCTCCAAACACTCTACTTTCTCATTGTTTCTTCTCTTCCACCTTGATCTTATCATCTACCTAAAAACAAATGTCATTTCTGAGGGAAAATTTCTGTGGTCATATCCCTTTATTTTATGTTCCCATAATATCCTGTATTTTTCTAACACTATCAAAACACGATTTTTTCAAATCATGATTTTATTTTTTAATTTTTTTAATGTTTATTTATTTTTGAAAGAGAGAGAGAGAGAGAGAGAGAGAGAGAGAGAGAGCGCACAAACAGGGGAGGAACAGAGAGAGAAGGAGACACAGAATCGGAAGCAGGCTCCAGGCTCTGAGCTGTCAGCACAGAGCCTTACACGGGGCTCATGAGTGGTGAGGTCATGACCTGAGTGGAAGTAGGATGCTTAACTGACTGAGCCACCCAGACACCCCTCAAGTCATGATTTTAATGTTATTTATTTTCTATTTATTTTCTCTGAAATATTCAAACTCCATATTTGAAAGATAATTTCTCTTTTATTTAATACTTAATCTCAACCACCTAACGGGTTTCTCTTCATTTGTTGTATTATACATATCGGAGGAAGGAGAAACCTTTAAATGAATATTAAAAAGTTATGGTATATTGCAATTTGTGTCTTAGAGATTTCTCTCATGCTGATACCTAGTAACCGTGGATCTTGAGTCTGGTAGGTGTTTTATAAGGCTTGTGGGGTTATCTAGGTGAATGGTGGCTCAGACCAGGGAAATGATGGGAGTTGAGAGAACTGGACAGATCCCATAAATATTTAAGTGGTAAATTGGTAAGACAAAATAAGAGTTGATGCATGGAATAAGGTAAAATGAGATGGCCAGCTTGAAAAAATTGACTTTACTGGATTGATAAACTCAGTTGGACAGTGATGACATTAAGTTAGAAAACAGAGAACAGCCAGTTTGGATGATAGGAATATTTTCTTTGCCCTCATGCTGCACAGAAATAGACATTCTAGAGAGAGTTCTAATGCCATGTTTCATTCTTTAAATTCTTTAAATGTTCATATAGTTTTTAGAATTATATACAATAAATAATCTATGTCTCACTAATTAATTAAGACAGATTTTTAGAGCATATTTTATTTTTTATTAAACAGTAGGGACATCTGGGTGGCTCAGTCGGATAAGCGTCTGACTTCAGCTCAGGTCATGACCTCACCGAACATGAGCCCCTTGTAAGGTTCTGAGCTCACAGTTCGTGAGTTTGAGCCCTATATCAGGATTTGTGTCTCCCTCTCTCTGCCCCTCCCCCGCTTGCACTCGGTCTCTCTCAAAAATAAATAAATAAACATTAAAAAATTTATTAAATAGTAATAATTTATTACACAGTAATAATATTCTCTCAAAGAAAATTATTATATGCTGAAGATGTTATGGGAAAAGTTATAATTTGAAGGGTAACTAACCTCAATTTTGAATTTTGTCTTTCCTAAACTTAAATATAATTTACAGTCATAAATAACAATGAACTTTTGTTATAATACTCCTCATGAAGAAAGATATTTTACAACCCCCACAAAATGTTTCTAAAATATTCTATGTTCTTGTGTTTTTACCATTTAGGTTGGCTACTTAAAAGTGCAATTGGAGATTCAAATAGTGACACTATGCTGCCACCCAATGGAAGATATGGGAAATTATCTCTTTTAAACGTACTTCAGTGATGTTTATACCACATTAAGTAAGAACACTCCCATGACATTTAGAGTATTTTTCTATTAAAAGAATATCCACAATGTACAAAGGTGTGCGTCAATATATGTTAATTTCTTTAGTTGTAATTAAACTTGTTTTATGTCTTCTTATCCTCACTATGGCCCAACTCTAGTTTTATTTTGTAGAAGCATACCCATTCAGGAAATGAAAATTTGATGTTAGTTAAAAATCAATACATAAAGTTATTAAATATTTAAATTCATTAAAACAAAAGACAATATTTAACCCACCTGGGTATATAAGTACAGTCAAAAAGGAGTGTGCAGGAGGAAGAAAATAATAAAGTGATTCAACATGGAAAATGGGGTTGGGGTTTGCATATAGTATATTAATTTAGGACAGAGGTGTAGGCTTCATCTAGATTTTATTACAACTCTGAAGCTTAGCAAAGGTGAATTTTGAAACGTAAGTAAAGCATTTTATCTCAGATTCTATTTAAAATGGGAATAATATAATTTATATCACAGGACTTTTGCAAGGATTAAATTAAGTAATATCTGAAGAGTACTTGCATACATTAGTCATCAAAAAATAATATCTAGCAATAAGATTTTCTGTACAGTAAAAACATTTCACAAGTTTTATAATGCTTTAAAAATATTAACCCCACAATCAGCTGTGGACTTCTTGGTTGACACATATTTATATCTGAAGTCATATAAGCTTTTAATATTCTGATTAGAATGCATCACTAATAAAAATCACTTAAAATCAGGTTTAGTAGATACATTAACCCTGCTTGTAAGTAAGGCTTACTTTTGCTTACACTGCAGTAATGATGACGGTAAATAAAAGCATGATGTTTTTGTCGACTTGAGTGGATGAACTCAAGTATTTTTTAATTTTAATGATTGTCCTACTTCTATTTCATTAGACCTTGCTAAAATGACCGTCTCTAATGGTTCTGATTGCTGTCAAAATTTAAGACCTTTCCAGTGTTCTGCAAAGTTTGGTCTATAGGTCACTCACTAGTGGTTCATGTTTACAATATTTCCTCATGTTATTTAGTCCTCCACTGCTGGTATAATAAATTACCATAAACGTAGTTGCTTAATACACACACATTAATTATCTTGTAGTTGTATAGGCTAGAAATCTGATGTAAGTCTCCCTGGCTTAAAATCAGTAAAAGCAGGCTGTTTGCAGGACTGCCTTTATCCCTGGAGGCTTTAAAATAAAATCCTTTTTTTCTTTTTCTTTTTTTTTTGCTAGCTTCCATAGGCAGCTTGATCCCTCACTTGCAGCCTCTCTATCTTCAAAATCAACACCATTGCATCTCTCTGACCATTCTTTTGTGGTCACATTTCCCTGTCTCTCTCACTTGCCTATCTCTTCTTCCACTTCTATGAATCCTAATGATGTCACAGGACACACCCACATAATCCCCTTAAATTAATCAAATCTGCAAAGTCTTTTCTACTATGTAAGGTAACATTCATAAATCCTAGGAATTAGGACATACACTTATTTGGAGACATGATTCTATCATATCTATCAGTGGCATCAAGTGGTTTGGCAGTTTTGTTTTTTAAAACAATATTTTGTTTTGACATGTATTTCACAATTTTGAAATGTTGAGTCATCATTTTTTTTTCAACGTTTATTTATTTTTTTGGGACAGAGAGAGACAGAGCATGAACGGGGGAGGGGCAGAGAGAGAGAGGGAGACACAGAATTGGAAACAGGCTCCAGGCTCTGAGCCATCAGCCCAGAGCCTGACACGGGGCTGGAACTCACGGACCGCGAGATCGTGACCTGGCTGAAGTCGGACGCTTAACCAACTGCGCCACCCAGGCGCCCCTGTTGAGTCATCATTTTTATAGAAATCACATTACAGTCTTAATCATTACTTCTGAAATTAATTTTTAGTGAAAAATGTTATTAGAAATTTATTTATATTTCTTGATCAACAATCAAGCTGCAAATACACCAAACAAAAACAGCATTTTGAATATTAACTTACACAAATGACAACTTAAGTTTGAAACACATATTTGTGTAATAACACAGTTCAAAGATGGAATGAAACAAAGTCTGCTTTGAGGTCTGTGAGGGGGGGTATGTCAGTCAATAAAGTTTACACATGAAGAAAAATGCATACAACAAGCCAGGTATGCCTTTTTATCTTGAAAATTGTGCTATACCACTACAGACTTTTAAAGATCAGATTACACTGGAAACTTCTCTATTTTTCTATAAAATTCAATATTTTTTCAAGAATTATAAAACAATAAGCTGCATAACAAATAGGAAGATAAAAATTAAATTCAACCAGATTTTGATGTTATGCCAAATGGTATTTATCAAACATTTGCTTGACTGTACAAAGTATGGGTTAACACATAGTTTTTACTTGGGACAATAATAAAAAGAAACTATACTGATCTGCATAGATATCAGTGTTATACAGTCCTCTTAGAACAGTGTTCACTAAGAGTATTTAAGGCCACTACATCAGAATCACCTGAAATTACTGATAGGAGCTGAGTCAGAATTTGTGCAGACCCCATGGTTCTTAAAAATCTGCAGTTTGAGAAACATTATCTTTTTTTTTCTTAGTTTTATTCATTTTATTTATTTATTTATTTATTTATTTATTTATTTATTTATTTTTATTTATTTATTTATTTATTTATTTATGAGAGAGAAGGCATGGAGGGTCAGAGAGAAAGAATCCCAAGCAGGCTCCATCCTATCAGCACAGAGCCCGATGTGGGGCTTGAACTCAAGAACTGTAATAACATGCCCTGAGCCGAAACCAAGAGTTGGACACTTAACCTACTGAGCCACCCAGGCACCCCAAGAAACATTATCTTATGCCACATATGAGAATATGTCATATGCTATACATTACATATAACATACGGGATAGTAGGACAATGTTAGGGTTGAAGTGTGAATTGCCATTAAAATTAAGATGGCTGCTAAAATTCTAAGAATCCTTTATGTAGTAAGAAATTTTTTTTTTTTTTGAGAGAGAGTGTGTGCAATTGAGTGAGGGGTGGAGAAAGAGAGACAGAATCCCAGGATTGGCAGAGGGAGAGGAAGAGAATCCCAGGAGAAAGAGAGGGAGAGGAAGAGAGAACTGGGGCTCATCTGAAGTGATGAGCATATTCACCTGAAGCAGGGCTCAAGCACACCTGATGTGAGACTTGAACTCAAGAACTGTGAGATCATGACCTGAGCTGAAGTCAGATGCTTAATGACTGAGCCCCCCAGGTACCCTGTAGTGAGATACTCTTAAAGATCAGAGTTGTTTTTTCTAATTTTTTCTTTATCATTTACTTGATTTATTTTAAAGCAGAATGAAAGGTTAAGTGTAACTGAATGAGTAAATAGGTTATTAGTATACCTTCAGAAATATAAACAGTGAGATAAAATTTTAAAAATAGAAATCTTCCTTGAATTACATGAAGATAAAGAACTTCTCTGTATGGTATTAAAAGCATCTCATTTTCATATCATGCACTCATTATGAATTTTTCTAATAGCAGTGTAAGGGAAACATATATTCAGTGTAGATGGTCATTACAATTCAATTTATAGAAATTAAAGAGAGCACCTCTATAGATCCTAAGATGTTAAAATAATTATAAAGAAATATTATGAATAGCTGTATGCTACAGAATAAGACAAATGAGATGAAATCAACAAATTCCTAGAAAGACAAAAATCACCAAAATTGAATTAAGAATCAATCAAATTTGTAAATAGATCATGTAGTAAAGGTGAACTAATTAAAAAATCTTCCCATAAATGAAACTGAGTTAACTTTATCAAACACCTAAGGTAAAGATATCCTAATCCTACCCTAACTTTCCAACTCTTTATATTACCCCAACATGGATATAGGATGAAGACATAGAAAGAAAGAAAGAAAGAAAGAAAGAAAGAAAGAAAGAAAGAAAGAAAGAAAGAAAGAAAGAAAAGAAAACCACAGAAAAATATCTTTCATGAATATACACACAATTTTTTTAATATTAACAAACTGAATCTGTAAACATAGAAACCTTTATACACCATGACCAAGTGGGGTTTATCTAAGGAAAATTTGGTAGTTTAAAAACCATAAATCAATGAACATAAATAACATTACCTACTTCTACATATAATAGGATAGGAAAGACAAAACAAGCAAACAAATCTAAAATTTACACATGATAATATCAATAAATGCAGGAAGAGCATTTGATAAAATGCAACATCCATTCCTGTTATAAGCGTTTAGGAAACTACCAACAGAATTGAATTTTCTCAAACTAGTAAGAGTTACAGAACACCTATAGCTAACGTCATAGTGAATAATGAGTGTCTCTCCTCCCCACATTGGGAAAAAGACCATGATACCTCTTCTTAACAACCTCTATTCAACATAGTACTAGAAGGGTCTAGCTAGTCAAATAAAAATTTTTAAAAGTGCACAAAGATATAAAATAATGAATAAAACTGTCCTCATTTGTTGGAACACCGCAAAAAAGAGCTGGCAATAATACAAAACAAAACAAACAATAGACAACAAATTCTGAACAGCTGGAAGTATAGTTTTTCATGACTTCATTTTCTATTCTCTCAGCATGTTAATTATACTTCCTTTTTTGTTGTTAGTGTTTGTCTGAGAGTTGGAAATATAATTTACAATTAATGTAAATCTTCCTTCATATTGCACTGTACCACTTGATGTGTAGCGCACACACCTTATAACAGAATATTCCCAAATTTTCCCATCTGTCTAACATATCTGTCATTTACTTTATCTACACACTATAACCACCTAATACATTATTTTAAATAAAAATTTAGCTGATAAATTAAAAAGGAGAAAATAAAATATTTTATTTTACCTATAATAGTCCCTTTATAACACTACTGTTTTCTTTACATAGACCCATATTTCTGAACTGTATCATTTTCCTTTTCTATAAAGAACTTCTTTTAAAATTTCCTTTAAGACAGGTCTACTGGGAAAAAATGCCCTCAATTTTTATTTGTCTTAATATTTACTCATTATTTAAATGATAATTTCACTAGATACAGAGTTTTAGGTTGGCCTTTGTTTCCTTTTAACATTTAACATATTTCACTAGACTTTTATCTTATTTCAAGAGTGACTATTAGACCATACTACTTATCATAAGGTTGAGTTGCTAGCAAAGTAGAAGAATAAATATCTTCTGTAAGAATTTTAATCTCAATGAATACTGAAGATGTGTTTATCTAAAATTAATAAAAATTTCAGGATTTATTTTTAAATAAAGACTTTATGTTGAAATATTCATACCAGTCAATTCTAGTTTTAAGGGAAGAAAACAAAACACTCAATGTTTAAAATACGTGAAAATATTTTCTATTCAAAATTAAATAAAAACACTACAAGCCCTCTAGAGAGATACTTATATTTGACTTTTCAAAGTGACCTACTTTAACCAGTTATAATTATTTCAATCATCTTTCTATTCAATTTATGAAATGAAGGCTTTGCTTTTTAATGGGTAATCTGCATTTTATTAAAGATTGAAAGCAATGCCCATAGCTTAGTTATTCTGCACCGAAGCAAACTCCTTTTTGGAACTCAATGCTTATCATATAGTTAAAATGCACATTTCAAGTAGTTAATTTCAGGCTTGAAAAACAAGAAGCACACATATAACTGCTATGGTTACAACATAAAAAAAATAATGCAACTTTGATTTCTCAAGTACTACATGTCATGTTCTGGAATTCCACTGAGATAACGTAAGTTAGAGCTTAATTTTCAATGAAGTCTATATGGAAATAATAAGCACAGAATAACAGTTCCAGTATATGTGTTTGATGTAATTAGAATGCTAATAGGAAATGCTTCAATGAACAAAAGTCAAGAGTCCACATCAAATTTAAATTCAAGCACTGTGAACAATGAAGTTTTTTTAAATGCTTTATAAGAAAAAAGAACTATATTTTCTTACTCAAATTTCTTTACGTCTGAAGCAGTTAAATCTCATACTCACATAAATGGAAATTTGATAGTGTGTCATTTTTTTCTTCTTATCAAGTCTGCTGTGTGAATAGGTAATGGTCTGGGAAGAGTTGTATGGTTTTTTTTGGAGTTCAGTCCAGTGTTCTTTGAGTTCTGTTTTGGTGCTATTTTGACTTTATGAAATGCAGGATATTAAGCTTCAATCTCTGAGCCACTGTTTTCTCCTCTGTAAAATGAAGATGATACTTAGCTTGGTATCAATACATATGTAATTGTTTTGAACATGAATAATATATGTAATGAAACAATCCAATCTATTTATATACTAACTGAATGATGTTAAGTTCCAAAACTTGCGGTTAAGTGAAATATTAGTAAGCAACTTCACACACGCGCACGCGCACACACACACAAATTCTTACAATATGCTTTCCTTCAGGCTTTAAAAATCAATAGAATGACCTGAAATAGCATACTTATCTCAGTCAAGATTTCTTCAACAATAAAGTTTTACAAATGAGTTATCCTAAAGGATGATGATTGTTTCAATAATGTAATATAAATTAATAATTATTTGATTTGTTTGCTATTTTACTCAATTCACTAATAAAAAATAAAGTTTCAAAAAAATGAAGATAAGTATACAGCTATTTAATTTCAAAGTAGAGGGGCGCCTGGGTGGCTCAGTCGGTTAAGCATCAGACTTCAGCTCAGGTCACGATCTCGCAGTCCGTGAGTTACAGCCCAGCGTCAGGCTCTGGGCTGACAGCTCAGAGCCTGGAGCCTGTTTCCGATTCTGTGTCTCCCTCTCTCTCTGCCCCTCCCCCGTTCATGCTCTGTCTCTCTCTGTCTCAAAAATAAATAAACGTTAAAAAAAAATTAAAAAAAAAATACCCCCCCCACCCCCAGAAAAAAAGTCTTTAAAGTCTGTGGGGGTGAAAGGAGGCTTAGTCATTTAAGCCTCTAACTGACTCTTTACCTCAGCTCAGGTCTTGATCTCAGGGTCGTGAGTTTAAGCCGGGAGCTGGGCGTGAAGCCAACTTTAAAAATAAACAAAAACAAACAGACAAATATCTGTTTTAAAAACTCTGTGTAGCAGATTTAGTTGCAGTAAACTCGGGAGCTGAAGCAGTCCACTTACCCTGAAATTCCTCCTTTGTCCCAGCCCCATCACCTGGGTCCTGCTTTTGCTTTTGCAATCCTTTCAGAATTTCTGGCGAACGAAAGAGAAGGCGTGACCTCCCGTGGGCGCTCACGGGAGACGGTGTTGCGCATGTGCACAACTTCCGAGGTGGCATCCATCACAACAGACCCGTCTGGGGAGCTCCCTTGTTGCGCGGGAGAGCTCTGTTCAAATAATGCAGAGGAGAGTCCCTGTTACCCAGAACAGTGATAGGCAGGTTAACGTAAGAAGCCTCTCTGAGAGGATGGCGGTCAGCCCTTACGTATGTAACCATCAGAAGTCGCAGCACAGGAGGCTCCCTGGAACTGGTTACTGAAGTTTCCAGAAGTGAAGCGGCCAAATGATACGACTGGCTCGAGTGGTCGCAGCAAACTCCAGCTCACCTCGCTGGCAAGTATTTCTTGAGAATGTGACACTAACATCAGCCCAGTTTTCAGCGACAGCAATGGCACCAGTTGCCACCGTGAGCTGCTCTCAGGTTCTCTTCAGACTTAAAATATAGATGCCTTTACGTTTACTTTTGTAGATTATTGTTCTCTTTCGGAGTCAAGGTTGGTGCTACTTAAGTGGGTGTCTGCTGCAAGGAATTTGAGGACATCCTCCTCCATTTGCAGGATATTAAGGTCTCCAGATATTGTAAATGTTTCTCTTTAAGTTAGGACGGGAATCCAGAACAACTCCATACAGACCTTGTGCGTATCGATGATAGGTTATTGCTTTGTGGTTACCACAAAACTTACATAAAACTTAAATGCCTAAAGTCTTGGCATTTAATAAAGCCTTCCGGAGGAATGCTGGCGATTCAGGAGAAGGCAAAGGCCTTCTTTTGGAACTTCTATTGCCTTTCATAATTACTAAAATATTGTCTTGTATTTTTATACTGTAGACAATTCCCAAGCTCAAGTTGTCACAATATGCATGTGAGGAGGGCATTGTTAATATCTCTGCTATAGAAAAGAATATTCAAAGGGTAATGGTCAGTTCAAGGTTATAACTGAACTAGCAAGAGTAGGAAATAGGACCCAAGTCTCCCAAGTTACAATTTGGTATGTTTCTACTAATAAAGCCCATGTAATAATAAATGCATTAGTGATGCATACTGTACAGTATAAAAATCTACCCAAGAAGTATGTGCCTGTATGCACGTGTGTGTTGTTTCTAAAGCCCCTAAACTCCCCAGTACATGGAGTTTTAAAACTATAAGGCCAGCCTCTCAAATGTTTTTTTGAAACTAAATTACCCCTATATTTTATGAAACTAATCTACACAGTAACCAAAGGTTTTATTTTTCAGTTTCTGGAACTTTTTTTTTTTATTCTAGTAACAGTAAAGTATTTTTATGTACTTTATGTATGTACTGTAAAGTATTTTACATACTTTTTATGATGTAATATTTAAAAAAGAGTAAAAATAACTGTTTGGTAACAAACTTATTTTCTTGGCCAATCAACTTTCCTATATTCAGAATAGCTGATAGGGTGCTTAGGTGGCTCAGTCAGTTATGGGTGCAACTCTTGATTTCAGCTCAGGCCCTGATCTCATGGTTCATGTGTTCAAGCCCTGTGTCAGGCTCTATGATGACAGTGTGGAGCCTGCTTGGGATTCTCTTTCACCATCTCTCTCTCTGCTCCTCCAAGGCTTACACGCTCTCTCTCTCTCTCTCTCAAAATAAATAAATAAACATTTAAAAAAATAACTGAAGTGAACCCCCTAAATTGAATTAAGATGCAGTGAGTATGCTTGGTTCCTATACCCCAATACTGCAATGTTTATGGAAAGGTATAGAATCAAAAATATTTTAAACAGGAACACATGGTTCTATTCATTTTTCTTATAATATTGTTTCATACTTACTTGAACCTTGTTGTACTTTCACCAGTCATATTAAATCCTTCTCTTTTATAAGTTATTTATGTAGCAAAAGCTATGATGCTAATTTAATAAATAATTATTTTAATACTATTTCACTTAAATTGAAATTTTATTTAGACTCATATCCTCAAAAATCTCCTTTATCTTCTATTTCATACTCTATAAAATTTTCACGCATCCCTACTCTTGTTTACAAGAGGAACTGGGAACAGAAAAGCTATACTATTTGAAAATAAATTAACCTGTCACATTCCTAACTTGGCCGAGCTAGTAACTGTTTTTATTCTACCAAGAACAATTTGCTGTAGTATTTCCAAATCAATTATTTGTACAACATTTCATTTGAATGACTTTCAGATAAATTTTAAATTTGGTCCAACTTCTATTGCTTTTCCATTTGATATCCTTCCACACATTTCTCTTTTCCTAAATGTTGAAACTTTTCAACCACTTTGTTAAAAAAAAATCTGAATTCTTACTAGATAAACACAAACTTCTTTGATTTATTTATACTAAAGTAATAATCATAAAATTTTGAGTTTCTGAAAAAAAAAGAAGTAAAAGGAATACATACTTGTTTTAAAAATTGTCCAGGTGATTGAGAAGAGTAAAAAGTTAGTGCAAAAAAATACTTTCCTAGGCAATGAAAGATATTTGATAAGTTCAATCCTTCACCTATGAATGTTCAATAATTTTGAAATTTTTGTTTTGCATTTTTAGTTGTTTGGTTCCCCCAAAGGAGGACATGTCTACACCATCGGGATATCTCTGAAATAATGCATCAGTGAGTATTCAAGGTTATTTTTACATTCAAAAATATTAATAAAAATAACATGCAGCCATGACATAACACCATGTCGTGTATAATACTAGCTTAAGAAAGACTTGTCATTACGCTTTGTTCTGTTAAATAATTGATGGGGTGGCATGAGTTGTCATTGCTTTCATTCAAGTTCTAGCATTTACTCTAAGCCTCTTCATTTCTTGCCTTCCTTCATATAGTAAGATAGCATGGTTGAGCTAAGACCCAGAGAACTCCTTATGTTCCTGCTGAGACTTATACTTTCCTTTACTTCCACTTAAATGTTCTGCCTAAGAGCCCCTGCCATAAAGGAAACTATAAAGGGCAGTGTTACCCATATGAACACGATCAACATGACTAAGTCTCTAATTTAGCAAGAGAGTTAGACTCATTATGCCCTACATTCTAGGTTATCTGAGTTCCCATAAACACCCCAACCTCCCCAAATTCCTTAATATCTGGGCACTTAAAATGACCAACACGTTGATCTCTATGCCTTCACGTAATATAACGTGATCTATCCCTATCTGCAGTCATCTACTTCCTTCATATTTCTCTTCATTCAGTGAGGATTTTAGTGCATTTCATTGTATTTCACCAATTGTATATTTTATCATTTATGATCATTCAATGTTAAATAGGTAAATATATTAATAGGTAAATAATAGGGGGGCACAGAATCCAAAGCAGACTCCAGGCTGAGGTGTCAGCACAGAGCCTGATGCAGGGCTCAAACTCATAAGCTATGGGATCATGACCTGAGCCAGAGTCAGATGCTCAACTGACTGAGCCACACAGGCAACCCTTGACTTCCTGTCTTCTAACGAACTTTTCTTCTATCTTACCTCAGACATTCTAATTGTCATACCAAGATTTTTAATTAACAACAATAGAACCACCTGCTGAATCTTGATTTCAGTTATCTCCCTGTCACCTTCTCTTTGTATAGTTTAATCATTCAAATACCTTGACTCTAAAATCTTTATAGACTTTTCCATGACCTACAAACTACTGACTTTTTCACTTTTCATCAACCTCTCACATCCTTACTTCTCTGCAGAGAGATCCTAGAACCAATTGTCCACGTGTTTAATTATACCCTTGCATATATCCTCCAGTTTTCTCTATCTCTCTTGATTAAACTCTTCAAACTGGGGTATGTGGACTACAACTACATTTGAATTAAACATTCTCCTCTGTAAAGCAGCATGTAGGTATAACTGGGGACACACACACACACACACACACACACACACCTTTTTTTAACCAATGTAACTCTCAAGTGGGCACTCCTATGAATTCATTTTTCTACTTTTCTGTGAAACTAATTCTCCAAATCTACTTCCCAGTCATAAATCAGTTGAGAATTTTGTTTCTTTTACCAGTGAGCTAATTCAAGCAATCAAGAACTTTCCCACATCTACCCAGTGCCAAATTCATTAAACTTCTTTTTTCTATCTTTTCCCCTATTACAGTGGATGAATCATAAATGTTTCCATCCAAGGTTAGGCTCTCCACATGTGCATTGAATCCCACTGGTGCATCTATACAAAAAATTCCCATTTTCAAGCTTCCCTTTCTTCCTGAACAGCAATTCATATCAACATTAGGAAACACTGTATTATATATCACACAAAACAAATGAACAAATGTCACTTTTAACTCAACATCTTCCTCCAGTTACCACCGTATCCTTTTCTGTGTTTCTATGTTGTAGTACATCATCAAAAAGAATGCTCTACTCATGTAGTCTTTCTTTTTCTTCTATTGAAATGTATTGAATCCAGGCCAGATCCTTGAGTTTATCATGCAGTAGAAAGAAGCCCAGTGATCTCCACTATGCTAATTTAATAACAAGTTTCACTCTACAGTTCATTCAATATATTATCTGCATTTAACACATATTGGTTTTCTGTGATAACCACTTTCTCTTTGCTGCCATATTACTACACTGATCATTTTAAATAGTTTAATATATTTTTTATGCCTTCCGCAAATCTAAATTTTATAATAAACCAAGAAGATTAGCCTCCTGTTTATATATATTCTCTTCCTATTTATTTTAATAAACTTTATTTTTAAAGTAGTTTTAGGTTCATTATAAAATTAAAAGGAAGTTATAAAATTTTCCTACATATCCCCTGCCCTTACACGCATAGTCTTCTCCATTATCAACATCCCCCCACCAGTGTAGTACGTTTGTTACAATTAACGAATCTACATTGATACATCATTATCACTTCAGACTACCTCTGGGTTTGGTACAGGCTATGGATATAGATATGGAGCTATATATTTTTTTTCAACATTCTTTATTACAATATCATACAGAGTAATTTCATTGCTGTAAAATTTTTCTGCACCACAGCTATTTACCTCTTAAACCCCACCCAGTCCCTAGCAATCACTGATCTTTTTATTGTCTCTATGTGTTACATAGTTGGAATCATACAGTATGTAGCCTTTCTACATAAGCTTCTCCCAATCACTAATGTGCATTTAAGTTTTCTACATATCATTTCAAGGCTTGATAGCTCATTTCTTTTTAATTCTGGATAATATTCCATTGTCTGGATATACCACAGCTTATCTACTCACCTCCTGAAGGACATCTTGATGTTCTTGTGTGAGCATAAGTTTTTAATTCTTTGGGTAAATATCAAGAGATCAATAGATGGATCTTATGGTAAAAGTATGTTTAGTTTGGTAAGAAACCTCCAAACAATTTTCCAAAGTGGCTATACCATTTTGTTTTCCTGTTACTAATGAATGAGAGTTCCTGTTGTTCTACATCCTTGCCAGCATTTGATATTGTCATTATTTTGGATTTTGGCCATCTAATAGGTTATTTCATAGTTATTTTAATTTATATTTCTTGGTAGTATATGATGTGGAATATCTTTTCATATACTTATTTACTATCTCTATATCTTCTTTGGTAAGTGTCTGTTAAGGTCTTTGGTCCATTTTTAATCAGGTTGTTTTCTTTTTGTTGTGTTTTATGGGTTCACTGTATATTTTGAATAACAGTCCTTTATAAGATTTGTCTCTTACAAATATTTTCTTCCAGTATTTAGCTTGTCTCCTAAATCTCTTGATATTTTCTTTTGTAGACTAGAGGTTTCAATTTTAATGAACTCCAGCTTATCAATTGTTTCTTTCATGGATTATGTCTTTAATGTTATATACCCAATGTCATCTAGGTTTTCTCCTTTGTTATCTTCTAGGACTTTTATAGTTTGATATTTTTCATTTAGGTCTGTTGATTGATTTGGAGTTAATTTTATGAAGGATGTTAAGTCTGTGTCTAGTTTGTTTGTTTGTTTGTTTGTTTGTTTCTTTCTTTCTTTCTTTCTTTCTTTCTTTCTTCCTTTCCTTTCCTTTCCTTTCCTTTCCTTTCCTTTTCTTTCCTTTCCTTTATTTTTTTTTCTTTTCATGTAGATGTCGAGTTGTTTCAGTGACTTTTGTTGAAAAGATGATCTTTGATCCACTGTATGTTGCTTTGTCAAAGATCAGTTGACCCTATTGATGTGGACCTATTTCTGGGCTCTCTATTATGTTCTATTGATCTTTTTGTCTATTCTCTTGCCAGTACCACTTGGTCTTGATTACTGTGTATTTATAGTATAACCTGAAGTTGGGCATTGTCAGCCCTCCAACTTTGTTCTTTAGTATTGTTTTGGATACTCTGGTTTTTTGCCTCTCCATGTAAACTTTAGAATCATTTTTTTTTATATCCTCAAAATAACTTGCTGAGATTTTTATTGGAATTGCATTGAATTAATACATCAAGCTGAAAGGACTGACATATTGACAGCATTAAATCTTCCTATACATGAATGTACAATACCTCTTCATTTATATAGTTCTTCTTTATTCTCTTTTATTAAAGTTATATCTTTTTTCTCATATAAATTATGCCCAAATGTTGTTAGATTTATACCTAAGGGCTTTGGTTTTTTAGGCTATTAATGTAAATGGTATTGTGTTTTTCATTTCAAATTCCACAAGCTTACTGCTGATATATAGGAAAGCAATTAACTTTTTGGATTAGCCTTGTATCCTGCAACCTTGTTATAATCAATTAGTTCCAGGAGATTTTTTGTAGATTCTTTTGGATTTTGCACACTGAGCATTATGTTATCTAGAAATACTGTTGTATTTCTTCTTTCCCAAATCTTTCTTACTATATTAGCTAGGACTTCTAATATGATGTTGAAAAGCAGGGGTAAAAGGGAACATTTTTGCCTTCTTCCTGATTTTAGTGGGAAAGCTTCAAGTTTGTCACAATTACATTTGGTATTAGCTGAAGGTTTTTAGAAATATTATTTATCAAGTTGAGAAAAGAGTTTACTGACAGTTTTTTTTTTTGTTATGGATAGGTGTTGGATATTGTCAAATGCTATTTTTACATTATTGACTAATACTTAGGTTTCTAAAACGTAATGGCTTTTATTACAGTCATAAAATTAACTCAAGAGATGTTTCTTCTAAACACACAAAAAAATGCGATGGTTAACACTCAATCTTTCACTGCACAGGATATACCAAAAGACTTCCTTAGCTTCAGATGAATAATTGTATATATAAATTTGGGGTTACTTGAGTTGGTGCATAGATGTTACTTCCCTGAAATATTTGCTCTCTCAGAGGTATTCAGACATTGCCATAGCTCTGAAGCATGTGCACCAATGTCTATTCAGTCCTACAGGAAATGACAGCAGTCTGGAGAAATGTAATTGCTTATGTAAGGAAGTGAATGAGAAAACCCAAAGAGCTTTAACCAAGGAAGCTGTCCTATTTGACTAGAAGGATTTTATTTAAATGTGATAATGTTAAATAAGACTGCTCACTTTAGAGGGGGAAAAAAAACTTTGTTAAGTCAGTTATTTTCTAGAAGTAGATCCTGAGGCAGGGGTTCTAGTTCAAATATTATTTGGGGAATGCTTTCAGGAGAAGGGGAATTGAAAAAGGAAGAAAGGATACAAGAAGAAAGTTGAACAAGAATATGTTTTTAACTATAGAAACATACAAATTCTGGAACACAAATTGTAACATTTTTCCCACCTTGAGGCAAGGGACTGCCCTTTGGGATCCCTCTGTCAATCAGGCATTAGGGAAGGTCTGGGTAAGGTAGCTCCCATTTGACCATGCTCCATTCTTAAGTAGGAAACCTAAGTATGTGTTAGGCAACATTAACAGTGGGAGGAGGGAAATCACACTAGCATCTCCTTTTAGAGCTGATACTTACTAGCTTATATATGTGTCAATTTCCCTACAAAGAGATGCTTTTCTCCCAGTTTTTTTTTATTTTGGACATGGCCCACCATTTTGTTTGTTTGTTGCTTAGCAGTCAGTATACCTCAGTAAAAGTGAGCTCAGCCAAATTAAGTCCCAACAGGTCCCGAGAGACCTCCGTTACACTTGAGCATCCCTCAGTGCATGTAAGATAGAGATTACATTTTAGGAAGATAAGACACTCAAAGAGTTTCATTTCTGTTGTCACTGGCTAGGACATGGAATTAGTACTGCTAAACTTTGCAAAGAAGGTGTATACACAGCCTCCAAAACCCTAAATCATTTTCCTTGGTGGTTTCTGTGTGAGTGAATTATTTGAAATGATGCTAAATAAAAAATTTTAAAGCTCTATTTGTCACAGGACATCTGTAGAGAAGAAAATAATTTTTAATTATTTGATTGTTTTCTTTATATGAAATATTCTATCTTATATCATGCCATCATTAAAATGTTAAAAATAAAAACATAAAAAAATATCATTACTATGTTTAGATTTTGCCAAGATTGTATGTATGTATAGCAGAAAAGAAAACTTTGAGCTCTCAGTGGTTTTAATAAGAATACAAACCTAATGAGGCTTTACTTTGTCAAATTACTGTTATTCAGACTCTTGCTGTCATTGCGCTTTTTGCATAAAACAATTAGCCTTTTATGCTCTATGATATATAAATTTGGTGCTTGTCATTTTTACCGCAAAACACAGGGATCATATCATTTGTTTTTATATGCTCACGCCTTAAAACAGTAAAGCATTTTCCCCATTCCTATTCAACCATCCCACATTGTTTTTCCTTTTGGTTAATTCCTACCACAATAAATTTCATTAATATCCTCTCAGACACTCAAGCCAAATGAATGACATTATATTTTCCTCCTCTTCTTTTTTTTTTTTTTTTTACAAATTGGTTCACAAAACTTTACTTTTTCAACTTTATAAAGTTTTCATGCCCACTTCCATTATTATTGATCAGGATTTTTTTTTTGAAAGTTTCCTTTGCATGGGTATTTGGTTCCCCTTACAATCTATCCATAAAATTGCTACAGTACCTTCTGTAATATTATATTTTGGTAACAACCTGGATGTCAGAATTCTATTTAAGACCTTTTCCTACCTGTCCATCACCTGGTTAATAATAGTACACCTTCCTGAACAACATGTAAGACATTGTAATATGGCTGCTATGTTGCTCTTGATCCTGAATCTACATATATCCTCTAGGTCTGCCCTATGATCCCATTTCTCAACCTCAGGATAAACCTTTCGTATATCTGAAATATGATTTTTTTCATGCCTTCTCTATTCCTCATTGTCTTTCCACCTGACTAATCTGGTCTTTTATTCATACACCCCTCAACTGTTACTTGTAAAGGGAGCATTTATTACTTAGTAGTTCTATATGCTGTCTTTTCTTTCTCTGCCTGCACACTTTTTGCTAGTTCTTAAAATGAGATTCTGTCAGTGCTAAACCTTCTATTTTGGTATTAATTTCCTCTAATTAGAGTTGATATTTATATAGAAATATGAGATAGCATTGATTATCTTCCAGGAATTTTAAGAGATTTTTTATTGTATTTTAGCTGCTTATTTTGCTTGTTGAAGAAAGTTGTCAGCCAAGCTGTCATTCTTTGGAGATAATATGTATTATTATTTTTTTTTTTACTTGCATACCATTTGGTCTTTTATTCCATTTGTGTTTCTGTAATTTAATTATGAGGATGTCTAGGTGCTAGTTTATTTTTAAGATGCTCATACTTAACTGTGCTTCCTGAATCTGAAAATACATGCTTTCATTATATCTAGAATATGCTTAGCTCAGTTTAAAGATGGTTTACTCATTCTTTTGATGGAAGTTCTATTACATACTACATTTCTCATAATCTTTTCTTATACTATTTCACAATGTTTCTGTGAGGTTTCTGCATTTGACCAATTCTCTATTGAATTATACTGATTTGCCATTTAGTGCACTATTGCACATTTAATTTTGATTTGGTCTTTTTCAAATCCATATTATTTATTTATATTTATTTATTTATTTATTTATTTATTTATTTACTGAGGCACTTTTTTGTTTATATTCTGGTTTTTAAATTAATTTAAATACTTTAGAAATACATACTTTATTTCTTGGATGTCTAAACCTGTGTACTTTGTTTCCTTTATTTTGTTTATTTTTACATATGTATGTAAAGTTTTTTCCCAAGTTTTTATTTAAATTTAAGTTAGTTAACATAGAGTGGGATATTAGTTTTAAGTATAGAATTTAGTGATTCATCCCTAATATGTAACATCTGGTTCTCATCACAAGTGCCCTCCTTAATACCCAACACGTATGTATGTATGTATTTGTCAGGCTGACAGATGGATTCTTGTATCATGAGATGCTTAGCATTTTACTTAAGTGCATTTGTGACAGCTTCTGCTGTCAAGTGCATCACTTACAACATCTAGTGCATCACTAGGATATAACTACTTTGTATGTTAATTGCCGTTACAAGATTCTGAATAGGCATGCCTGCTTAGTTATGATTTCTTGTTTTCTCCCATGGAATCAAGGCAGACAGGCAAGTTTCCTTTCCCTAGACGACTCCTTAATTGAGGGATATATATTTTGTTATTATTTCTTATAATTCCCACCCTTGTTACACAATTCCCTGTAATAGATTGTCCCAAGGTTTTGTGTCTTGCCTTGCATCCCCACCCCTGGCACACATAGGTATTCAATACAAGCTTTTTTTGTTAATGAGATGGGCAAACTCCCCTAAGTGCCACATCATAAAATTATGCATTTGAAGCTTGTACTTATTTTCTCGCAAACTAACCTGGATATTTAAAGACTGCTTGGTTATTTAACCCCCAGATTTTAGGTTCTTGAAAGAGGAATTTCAGATTAGCTACTTTGTTATGGTGTTAGAACCAGAGCCCCTCATACTCTCAATAGCACTTTGCATTTTTTTATGATGTATTCTATTATTAACTATATTGTGCACTCGTTTTGTCCCGATCTATAGTGAAAGAGAGAAAACTGGATAATGCAATTTGTTACAAGAATTAATGAGTAGAACTAAAGGGTCAATTTAAAGTGCCCAATATTATATTTTATGCTTTAGCTTTGGTCATTAGCCCATTTATACAATAACCATTTGCATAGAGCACAATTCTTTATTATTATTTTATTTCTTAAATAGAAAACTAAAAAATATTTGTTCTGTATCACATACTAAAGGCTAGATTTGTAAATTTGCTAGGATTAAATAAAGAAACTCCAAAATTACAGTAATGTAACATAACTAAGGGCATATTATTCACACTACTGCTGTGTATATATTAGCAAGAGCCTCTGTTCATAGTAGTCAGTCCAAGATCTAGGCTGGTGAACACTCATTAATCTGCTTTCCCTGTAAACAATTTACCCACAAATTTCCCAAGTAAGACAAATTTCCTATTCAGTTTTGAGACTGAACTCAGAGTCCAGAATCTCTGAATGATGCTTTGTGTCTTCATGAGAGAAGAGGGACGCTTGATAAAAACTTAGTTCTGCTTTCTGAAAGAAGCTCACATGTCTATTATTCTCCAGAATCACTGTTTCCACTTACTGTGATATCCTTCACTTATAGTTTTGGCCTTAGTATCTTGATAAGGAAAAAGCCATATTGGTCCTGTTTCCTGCCACTAGATTATGGGGGGCCCTAGGCAGCTTCAAATCTCAAAAATTCTTAACCTCTTCATTAATACAGACTGATCAGTATAACTTTCCTTAAAACTTAATTGGATTTATGTTTATTTTTTGATGATAGATAGCACCCAAGATAATAGCTATATGTTTCTTTGTCATTGTATTGCTTGAATCACTATTTTTTCATGCTGCAATAACAATTTCTCCCATTTTGCTCACTGTAGGACTTTTAGAATATGTCCCACATTGTACTTATCTATAACACTAGCATCTCCTTCTGTTACCACCTATTTCTGTTTCATATCAGGATGGGGTTACTTTCACTGAGTTAGCAAACTGCTTCCACATTTCAGTGACTTAGTAAAACAAGTTATTACATATTCACACCCATTTTTCTAAAACGAGTTGCTTTATTCAATATTAGCCTTATGAGGGGACATAAACCAATTCCCATTTTCATCTTGACGATGCTTCAAAGATCACCAAGGCAGGAGAAAGGGACAAGATAAATAGTGCTTTGCTAAGGCTATTGATGCTTCTGTCCAGAATTGTCTCCCATCTAAACTACTATACCATGGCCAAAACAAGTCACAGGTAGATTCCTAACTTTAAAAGGACAGAGAAACACTATCATATGTTTCAATGAAGTGATGATCCAGAAATTTTGGTGAACGGCACTAATGTCTAACACATTGTTTATATACAAATAGGACAAAGGAAAGTATGAAGATCTATACATAAAAAATAATGTCCAGAATTTATTCAGCATCATTTTTTGACAATAGATATTCTCTTTCACTGAGAATGTTTTTAATAAAGCTTTTCAAATATTTTAATTTTGTGATATTATTTTGAGTATTTAGTCAAAAAATGAGGAATAAGATTTGTAAATTTGCAGGAGTTTCATTTTATCACATCCATAAAATTCAGAACACATATCCTTACAAATTTTAAAAACACAAATAATTAAATATTTTCTCCTGGGATATAAAGTTAAACCAGGTCAATACAATTTTTAAAAAATTATATTTTGATTTACTTGGAATACAGTAATCAAGTTTCCTTTGAAATCATTGATATGTTTCCATTTTCATTTGCATAGTTCTTGTATTTTGAGATATATCCCAGCAATAGACTTTTTAGCACTCTTAATGTTTTAAAAAGTCTGTTATGTGAGCTATTTGAAGTAAAGGAGAAATAAATATTCCTTTTATTCTTTCAAACATTTTTCAAGTCAGCACCACCTCAAGAATCCCTCCAGGTAGATTTGATATGCCCTGTTTTTCTTTAGTCCTGCCGGATGAATCAATTTAGATTCTTACTATAGGCTCAAAATGCCATAGCACATGTGAAGATTTTTTTGTTTCCACACAGTGATTCTGCTTATGTTTTTGTTTGCTGTTGTTGTTGTTGTTTCTTCTCCTCTCTCCTTCAGTATTAATTCAGATTCAGTGAGTGCCTGGCTTCCAGGCATTTGCATCGCAATAACTCCAAGTGGCAAGCTAGTAGGCTCTGGCCTGGAGCCAAAGGGGCTGAGCTGCCCTGAGCTTCCTTGTGCTTTCACTACTTCTTCAATGGATCTTTGGTATTAGCTTAAAAAGGTGCAATAAATCCGGCTGTTTCGTCAGTTGGAATGCTATGATTGAATTAAAGAACATTTTAATATTTTACAGGAATCTCAGAACATCTGTTAAAATCTAGCTGAATATGCTGTGGTCTAATGGACTGGAAAAGCATTTTGTGACTGTCCACTCTAGTAATTTTCCCAGCTGCCTTTCTTATTGTTAATATTTCAGCAATTGCATTCTGTGTCACTGAGTGGTCAGAGCAATTTCCACTCACAAGTCAAAGCTAGGCAGTTATCCTCTTTTTCTTTACCTGTTTTTTTTTTTTTTTTGGTGGTGAATTGTGGCAAATATCTTCATCTAAAACTCCTGAAGACTCAAAGGTGTTTGTAGCTAAAGAAAGTTTGAATTCTAAATAGAAATTATTAACCTACTTTAATAATCCACTTAAGAATTTACATGACACATATGTAAGGGGTAGCCTTTTTTTTTTTCCAGAATTGAAGTCTAGAGAAAATAAAAAAAATAGTTTTGATGTTTTCTTTTTCACATATACACAGAATTCAAAAGGAACAACTTTTCATTATTTCACAATTTCAAAATGAAATGTGAGGAAGATTCCTCAAAACCTTAGTTTCATATATCACTAATATAAATTTGTTCATCTGTTTGTCTATCGATTTAATAACTTCTTTTTATTCTTTGCCACATTTCAGAAATGATACTAGGTTCTGTCCCTAAAAATCATTTGTAACATCCCATTAAGCAAAACTAAAAACCAGATAATTAAATAGGATAAGTATAAACAGAGCACATGGGAATGTTTGGTTGGGTCAAATACCAATTTACAGCAAATTATTTTGTGTTGTCTCTCTTTCAATTTCAATTTTTATATCCTATAGGCAAATAATCTATTCTATTGTATTTAATTTAGTGTTTAGCATTTTATATTACAAATACTTTTCTTCCTAGTCTTTTTGTTAACTGAGTGGGCAAGTTTTTCTCTCTGACTAATGAATGAAAAGTGGAAGTGTACATTTCACATTCAGTGAAATGTCTCTGAATAATACATTTAAAATTACAAGTCCTTCCCAGTCAGCAATCTTTATGACACTGTTAGCTTTATTTTCTGCATAGTATTTATTGACATTTAGGAAACAGTGTTCTTGTGTAACTGTTGTATGCTTCCCATGCTCTGAAAGGTACACATTTGAATGTAAGATCAACAAAGGCAAAGTATTTCTTCAGTTTTTCTACTGATTATTTTTTCTTTCCCTTTAGGTCTAGAATAGAGCTTGGAATATAGAAAGTACTGTGTAAATTAGCAATTATCAGTGGAGAAAGTTATGTGATTAGGTAAAGTATAAGTTTTTTCCAGAATGTTGGAGACACACATATGTGTGTATGTACATGTACATATACATATATATAAACATACATATACAAACACACATACATATATATACACATTATATATTTTATTTCTATTTACATATTACTATATATTAAGTGTACAAAATACACTTTTTAAATACAAAATGCTATACATGTATGCATAAAATACTGATTACTCACATACATACACACTTGTTCTTGTGTGCTTGAGTTTTCATATTATTACTCTTTAAATTGTTAATTTACATTATACATATTTTTATATATGGTGTAGTCCACTGAAAGCATTGAAGAAGTAAGCATAGAAAGGGAAATAAGTTAAGGGGCTTAGATGAGAATGGATTAATATTAAATTACTTAGAATATTGCAGTTTAAGAGTTCAAAGATTGTATATTTCTGATTATGATAATGTATTGGTATGGCAATGGGATATGACGTTAAAGTGGACTGCAATGAAAATTGCTTCAGTGAATTAATTTAAGGATTTGTGAGGCCAGGTTTAATAGGCTGCCTACAGCTCTTGACATCAGGAAGGATGATTGCAGGTTAGTCAATTGGAATAAAAGTGTCACACAGGAGCCCAAACTAATTTGGAAAAGTAACCTTGAGTGTGGTAGAGTCATCAGATTACTACAGCTACAAAGATACTGAAATTCTGCGATGTATTTTTACTAAATCAATGTATTTTTTACTAAATACGTTGTATTTAGTATATGTACTAATACATTTGCTAAATACCGGGGCGCCTGGGTGGCTCAGTCGGTTGAGTTTCCAACTTGGGCTCAGGTCATGATCTCATGGTCTGTGAGTTCGAGCCTCGTGTTGGGCTCTGTGCTGACAGCTCGGAGCCTGGAGCATGCTTCAGATTCTGTGTCTCCCTATCTCTGTGACCCTCCCCCATTCATGCTCTGTCTCTCTCTGTCTCAAAAATAAATAAACATTAAAAAATTAAAAAAAAATACATTTACTAAATACTAATACATTTACCAAATACAATGTATTTTTACTAAATTTTACTTAAAATTGACACATGTTTTCAAATTCCTGTCATTTTCCTTACCTCTTTTTCAAAGAAGTGGATTCACAGAAGTTCCTACTGCAGGCTCTCTCCCCTCTAGTTCTTAAGGCAGTGTAGACACAAAGCAAAGTATTACTGAAACTCTAGTTCTCCTTTTCTCCTCCTCCAGTTAGGCAGGAAGAATTCACAGACTCCAAAGACATCCATATAATTTTCTGACTGTTCCAATGGGGAGGAAAAAAAAAACATTCTTTTACATTGATCTTATGTCTCTTTTCATATAATCATGACCAACATGTCATAGATTATTTTTTCCTTTGTGATGACACAAATTGATCTAAACCTTTCAAATTTTGACTTGCTGACCTTATGCCACATGACTGACCTCTAGATTTATACCTGTGGTGTTGTTGTTGTTTTGTTGTTGTTGTTGTTGTTGTTGTTGTTTTCCCTAGTCAGAAGTAGCATTTGGGCAACAGACCCATTATCCATTCCATATTGAAGTTTCTGTGCCTGATTTCTAAACATGTCATCCCTTGTTATCCCATTTTATATGATTAAATGTATTTTAGACTGTTTTTACTGAGGCAATAAAAGTTATTGTTACCAAATAATGTTTCATATATTTGAAAACAGGCATTATATTTACATGATTTTTTCCTTTCCTGTGCTAAATCTCATTTCTTTGAATTTTCTGCTTTTAGACATATATTTTGATCTTCACTACCTTTGGCACATTATCCTTGGCAGACAACTCTTCACAGAAAGAAACAAACTAAAGCTGTACCATAATCTTCCTTATTCTCCACATTGAGTGAAGAGTAAAAATTGCATATATTTTTGGGAATTACAATGCACTGATGGACCTTCTATCAGCCAGAAGGTTTATTTTTTACATGCTAATGTTAAATCACATGATACTTATTGTAACAATATTTTAGTTGTTTTACTGACTGAAGTATAATCATAACTATTCCTTGTTCCAGCCAAATTATATCCAACTGATTACTCTAGATGCTCATATTCCTTTAGGACCATGAATCAAACATATAACTTATGCTCCATTGTCCTTGCTCCTTGAAATTCATGAAATAGGTCAGTTCCTCAAGTGTAACTTTAACCTACTGAATCAATTGAATGGAATCTACTGAATGGAATATAACTGTATTTTAAAAAATAAACAATTCTTTCAAGCCAGAAGGGAATGCAAACTTAGACTAAAAATAAGACAAAGATATTGAAGGAAATTAAAAAGACTTTTTAACCAGGGTGCCAGGGTGGCTCAGTGGGTTGAGCGTCAGACTCTTGATTTCATCTCGGGTCATGATCCTAGGGTTGTGGGATTGAGCCCAATGACAAGCTCCATGCTGGCCATGGAACCTGCTTAAGATTCCCTCTCTTGGGGTGCCTGGGTGGCTCTCTCAGTTAGGCATCCAACTCTTGATCTTAGTCAGGTCATGATCTCACAGTTTGTGACTTTGAGCCCTACATCAGGCTCTGCTCTGACAGATTGGAGCCAACTTGGGATTCTCTCTCTCCCTCTCCCTCTTCTCCTCTCCTGCTTATGTGCCCACTGTCTCTCAAAAATATAAAACTTAAAAAAAAATAAGATTCTCTCCTTCTCCCTCTACCCCCTCCTACACATGCTCTTACTCTCTCTCTCTCTCTCTAAAATAAATTAAAAAAGGTAAAAATAAAAGAAATTAAAAAAATTAAAAAAATGATTTCTTAACCATGTAAATTGTATAACAGATATGAGGCATTTTTTTAAACAGAGAGAATGTAAACATATTCCATAAAAAATCATTCTAGTTGACTTGAGATAAAAATATTGTGCTGAGTAAAATACAATTTTCAAGGGAAATAAAAGAGAACTTAAGGAAAAGGATAAAAGTTTAGCCCTACACATTTAATCAAAAGACAAGAACTATGTGAGAAATTTATCTCTGAGAAAATTTAAGCATTACCTGACAGTATATAATAACTCCAAGGCCCATCAGTTCCTGAGTTTGAGTGGAAGAAAATAAAATTAATGACTAATGTAGTGGCCCATCAGGTATAACTGATTTAGATTTTTAAGACTATTATTTAATTCTTAGCATTGGCTGGTAAAGGCCAAAGTTTTGAGTTATTTATTGGTTAATTTAGAATGGAAATGTTTAGTGCAATAAGAGAAATAGCAAATAGGAACTAGCTAGTCATTCCAATTGCTGACTAAAAACCTAGAAATGAAAAAAAAAAAAACCCAAAAAACAAAACAACTATTTGAACTCTAATGAAATTCAGATCCAAATAATGGGAAACAGAATAACAGTTGTTGGAAGAAATGGAACCTTACAACTGCAGAGGACTAGGAGATCAGATTGTTAGGAATATTCGGGGGAAGAAAAGTCTGGATTGTTTCCCTTCTGTCTAATGTTGTGACTCTGATAGCCCAAAGCTAAAGGTATGACAGAGTCATTATGAGGTTAGAGCTGAACATCTGTCCCAGATTGTACTCACACTTTCAAGCCACTGGGGATGTTCATGCTACCCTAAACCCTCTAAGAGATAGCACAATATATAAATAAAAAATGATTTCATTATTATGCACCACTGGCCCAGATCTCATAATCCTAGAATCTTGCCAGATCCATTCATATCAAGAAGGCAGCAACCCCATAAAGTGAATAGGTAAGGTAAAATTAAGGGGATGCTGGACTATTACTAGGCTGAAAAAACAAGTTTGAAGATGGCTGTACTGTAGGTCTCTAAATTCACTTACCCTACCCAGGATATGGGGAATTATTAAAAGGATAGCAGCACTTAAAATTAAGAACAAGGTCTTTGACGCAGTGATTTGGAAGTAATCCAAGGAAGGATTCGCTTGGAATGGTGGGACTCATTAAAATCTTAAATTTACACCCCTCCTCCACTAATGTAAAGAACACATTTTAGGGTCTTACTAAGATTTTTATCTCTACCTATAGCTACAGGAAGGAGGATATTAAGCAAATCAAGATGAGTTCACATGGGAAAACTTAGAAGACAATTAGGGAGGACATAAAATGAAAGTGGTAAAAGAAATAAAACAACATATACCAATGAAACAAAAATGGAGGAAACCAATTGAACAGAAATGCATAATCATATTTTAAAACCCAGAATGATGCTATAAATTGGAAACGAAGAAATAACAATAGGATTGAAGAAGTACTAAATAAAAATATTGACCATAGAAATGAAAACTGAGTGAATAAATTGAATAGAATTCTAAGTGGATAGTTCAGGAAATCCATAGTATATTCACATCACAGAATATGAACTCTGAAATAACTGCAGCAACTTAAAGAGATAGTCCAAATCACTGTAATACAGAAGGCAAATTAAATAGGTATATATAATTCCATCAATCAAAATATAGACAGTTGTAAACATTATCAAAATGTTGCTTTGGATATTAACAGTTAAGAAATATAGAATTTTTAGGAAGACAGCAAACTCTTAGAAAGTTAGTAATTGGAACAGTCAATCTGGAAAACAATTTTGAAATATTTAATTAAGCTAATTATGATGTGCCCTTTGACCTGATGAGCCAATCCTGCTCCAAAAAGGTATACGTATGTAGTATCCCATGTTATTTATGTTAGCAAAGTGGTAACATAGTGACCATCACTAAGGAATAATCAGAATCTAGTAAAATATCATATATGTCCATAGAGAAACATGGACATATATGTCCAAAAATATCTTTAAATGTAATACACAATACTAAATATGCAAAAGTAAAATTATGAAACAAAAACACCATTAATGTATTTAGCATAGACAAATGCGTACTTAAGGAACTTTGTCAGAGATGTCAGAGTAAGTGTCTATAGAAGCCCTGGAGGGGTAGAGTGAAAATAAAAGGAAATCAGAATGAAGTGCCTGGGTGGCTCAGTTGGTTGAACATCCAACTTTGGCTCAGGTCATGATTTCATGGTTCGTGGGTTTGAGCCCTGTATTGGGGTCTGCTCTGACAGCTCAGGACCTGGTACTTGCTTCAGAGTCTGTGTCTCTCTCTCCACACTTCCCCTGCTTGTGCTCTGTCCCTCTCTCAAAAATAAAAAAATAAACATTTAAAAGAAAAAGGGAAACAATGAAATAGAAAAAAAAATTAAAATCATAAAGGGTTTTACCTGAATCTGTGAATGTGATATATTGTGAGCTTAATAGTAAGATAAATAAGCATCTGCATCTGTAGTCTAAAATTGGATGAATGATAAAGAAGATATATATATACATATATATATATATGTATATATATATATATAGTGGAGTGTTACTCACCAATCAGAATGGAATCTTGCCATTTGCAACTACGTGGATGGAACTAGAGGATATTATGTTAAGCGAAATCAGTCAGAGAAAGACAAATATCATATGACTTCACTCATGAGGACTTTAAGACACAGAACAGATGAACACAAGGGAAGGGAATCAAAATAATATAAAAACAGTGAGGGGGACAAAACATAAGAGACTCTTAAATATGGAGAACAAACAGAGGGTTACTGGAGGGGTTGTGGGAGGGGGGATGGGCTAAATGGGTAAGGGGCATTAAGGAATCTACCCCTGAAATCATTGTTGCACTATATGCTAACTAACTTGGATGTAAATTAAAAAAAAAAAAAATTTTAATTAAAATTTTAGAAAGTATATGTTCATAGAAAAATAATTTTTTAAAAAAAGAAATTACCTCTTTTAGGAAAAGGTATTATAGCAGCATACAACATTGAGAATAGGGAATTATGCATTGTTTGTGTTGATTCTGTGTTTGCTCTCAAGAGTATTTATTGACCTATGGGGCACCTGGGTGGCTCAGTTGGTTAAAGGTTGGCTCAGGTCATGATCTCACAGGTTCTTGAGTTCGAGCTCTGCATCTGACCTGCTGCTGTCAGCATAGAGCCCATTTTGGATCCTCTGTTCCCCTTTGTCTCTGCCCCTCCCTTGCTCATACTTTCTCTGTCTCTCTCTCAAATATAAATAAACATTAGAAAAATAATTATTGACCTATATATGGTAAAACAAGTAATACTATGAAATATGTTAAGTACAAATCAGATAACAAGATTAGATAGAACATATGACTAATGCATATGAATTGAATATTCATACATATCAATTAAATATTCATATTGAATATGAATTTAATATAGTTCCCTGCAGAAAATATTCCTACTAGATAATGAATGGAAATATAAATAAAATTGGCACACTATCCAATTAATTTTTAGATATTTGCTGAAAATAATAGTGATACAAACAATAGTAAGCAACTGCAATTCTGTCTTTTAAAAGAGAAAACCATGTGAATTTATCAAATTAAAAATTAGTAAAGATAATATTTACTATCCAGCAAGATCTGAGAAAAGTTTAAAATAGCCTCATTTAAATCCTTTTTTTTTTTAATTTTTTTTTCCAACGTTTATTTATTTTTGGGACAGAGAGAGACAGAGCATGGACGGGGGAGGGGCAGAGAGAGAGGGAGACACAGAATCGGAAACAGGCTCCAGGCTCTGAGCCATCAGCCCAGAGCCCGACGCGGGGCTCGAACGCACGGACCACGAGATCGTGACCTGGCTGAAGTCAGACGCTTAACTGACTGCGCCACCCAGGCGCCCCTAAATCATTTTTTAAAGAACATGCTGATTATTAGAAATCAGATGAAGTTCACTAAGAATGCTATAACCCAAAATATCACATTTCATAAATTGATAGGATACTAGATGCATAACAATTATACATATTGTTTTTGAATTGTTGAACTATGCAATTAGAAAATAAATAGATTCCTAATATTAACTTGACTTCTACTTCCAGCCATAATGGAATAAATGAGATAAGATTTAAACTCTTGCCTTAATTTTTTTTCTTAAGCAGGGAAAAATATGAATCAATGTTGTCACATATTAGACAACACACAGTACATGGCAATAATCTATGAAAAAAAAGAAAACATATGTGATCTCTCTGCTCAAGCTTAGCATCTAGCTGTAGATTCCATGCAACACACAGGGACAGTGACAATAAATGAAAGAGGAAAAAGATTAGCATCAGAAATGCCAAGGTGGATGCATGCATCTGGGCACGTGCAAGGGGAAACTACCTGAGACCAGGGATAAAACCAAAGGAAAGTAGTAAGCCAAATAATTTCTAGATTTTCACAGGTCTTTTAAGAGGCTGTGCTTTCACAGTTCAAACAGAGAGAGTTTGTAATACAAAGGGCGTTAGCTATATACCGTCAAATGTGTCTAAGCTTAGTAGTGGGACTAAAATACCTTTAAGCTAAAACTTTAAGCTAAGAATTCTAAGACTTCACTGTAATAAAACCTAAAAGCCAATCATGCAAAAAAGCATTCAAATAACTTTGTATTGTATTTCTGATGTTATTTGAAGGAATGAAACAAAATTTAGCATCTGAACAATATAAAATTGACAATTCCTGGCATCCAATATAGAACTATCAGGCACACAAAGCAACAGGATAATATGACCCATGATCAAGAAAAAAAGAAAAAAGAAAAATCATTAGAAACCTAAAAATGAAGCAATGATATAAATAAAAGACAAGGATATTAAAGCAGATATTATAAATATTCCTTATATGTTTAATATGTTAGAAAAACTGGCTTTGATAAAGAAAATTTATTAAAAATCAAATTGGGGGACTCCTAGGTGGCTCAGTCAGGTGAGTGTCCGACTTCCCGCTCAGGTCATGATCTAGTGGTTCATGGGTTTGAGCCCTGCGTCGGGCTCTGTGCTGACAGCTCAGAGCCTAGAGCCTGCTTCAGATTCTGTGTCTCTCTCTCTCTCTGGCTCTTCCTTGCTCATGCTCTGTGTCTCTTTCTGTCTCTCTCTCTCAAAAATAAATAAGCATTAAAAAAAATTTTTTAAAGCAAATTGAAATTCTGGAGAAGAAAAATAAAATATTTGCAAAAAACATAATAGATGAAATGAATAACATATTAGAACATGCCAAATGAAAATAACAGTAAACTTGAAAAGAGAGCACAGAAGTAAGTTTGAAAACACAAGAGCTTCAGTGACTTATGTGACAATATCATACAGGCTCTCATATTGTAAACTGAGGAAGCAAAAAATTAAAATAAATAATGGCTAAATGCTTTCCAAAAATAACAAAAATATAAATCCGTACATACAATAATATCAGTGTGGATAAATCTCTAATTATGACAAGCGAGAGAAGTTAAACAAAAAGATTATATACTATAGAATATACATAATGTAAAAATATTATTATGATAAGCAGATCAATGGATGCCCCTGGTTGGTAGATGGCAAATTAACTCTCAGGGTACATTAAAGAACTTTCTAAGGTTATGGAAATATTATATTTGTCATATAGTATGAAGTATATATTTGTCAACCCTAAAGAAGTTGGTGAATTTTAATAAATTTAAATGGTACCCTAATGAAGATCATTTTTAGGAAAGGATTTGGATTTATGAAATAATAGGAGAACATAATTTAGGAGATTTCCAGCTGTATATCTATCAACACTGGGCCATATCTCATGAAATTTTGACACAAATGGAGTTTCCAATTTTGTCTATTGTAAATTAAAACAATCTGACTATATTACTTCCCAGCTTTAATACTTCTAAATTTTTTGGACTATCCTCAATTTACCACTTAAATAGATGTTCATATGCTTATATGAAAAGAAACAGATAGTGTCCATACTTAGCAAACATTAGGTGTCCAGTGGTAGCTGAACTATAAATTAAATTATCATAGCTGGAGTGTCTTTCTCTATTCCTAATTGATTCCATGACATATGGATGGTAGAATTGAAAGAGGAGCAATTTTTTAATTGAAACACATTGTCATTTAACTTCAGGCTCACCTCTTTGGCCTAGAATGTACAGGATTACTACATATCTAGCCCATTATTTGTGTACCAACAAAGTCCAAGTGAATTAGATTTCAGTTTAATAGTGCAGTATGTAGCATCTGGACATTTATTCGGTTCTTTATCATCATTTAATTCAATTATTCATTATCATCCTAATCAATATTATATTGTGTTTGAATTATAGTTCTAGGCTAAGCATAAAATTATTAAAAACATAAATTCTGAAAGTTACGTCAGTTTAGATGTCTATGTAACTTGCCCTTAACTTTCTTGTGATTTAATGTATAATTATAAAATAATTTATCATAATTTTAAAATCTATTTTGTTTCTAATAAACAATAAGCATTTTTATATTCACATTATATAAAAGTATATAAAAGTATTAGGCTTAGACTTTTCTTCTAAGGTAAATTTCTTGAAAAATAAATGCAAGCCATGTTTAAAATGTGAAAAGTAAGGAGTTTGGAGGGAAGGTGGCAGCAGAGTAGGAGGATGATAGGCTCATCTTGTCACATGAATACAACTAGATAGCTTTGAAATCATCCTAAATATCCCAGAAATTCACCTGAAGACTGGCAGAACAAACTCCACAACTAAAAGTAGGGAAGAGAGCACATTGAAGAAGGTAAGAAATGCAGAGATATGGTTTGGGATAGAACCTATCACGGCAGCTGTGGGGAGGGAGCTACAGTCACAGAGAAGGACAAGAGACAGACTAACACACAGAGGAGCCCACACAGTGAAGAGGAATCCCCATAGCAATTGGCTTGGGAGCAGTCTGATTTCAAATTCTTGAAACCAGCAGGGCTTAAGGTCTGGAGTTTCATAGTTTTTTTTTTAAGTTTATTTGTTTATTTTGAGAGAGAGAGTGCACATGCAAACAGAATAGGGTCATAGAGAGAGGGAGATAGAATCCCCAGCAGGCTCTGCACTGTCAGTGTGGAGCCTGATGCAGGGCTTAGTCTCAGAAACCCAGAAATCATGAACTGAGCTAAAATCAAGAGATGCTTAACCAACTGAGACACCCAGGTGCCCCAAGTCTGGAGTCGTAAAGATCAGAGTGCTTGGCTGTGAAAAAGCTCAGAAGGTATTGAAGCTGCTCTTGGAGAAAAGGCAGGGCAAACATACTGAAGACATAGCATTGAAACAGCAATCTGGTGATGGGGAGGTTAGCTGCTCATCTAAGAGCATGTCCCAGAGAGGCATCAATCACAGAGAGACCCCTCCAGGAATAAAGGAACTGGCAGGCACCCTTTTCCCCCTCTAACTTCAGCATAAATGCAGAACCACCTGTTATAGCCAGCATGGCATGGACACTTGCCACCTAAATTGCTTACATCAAGTCCCACCACACCTCACCCCCTATGCTCTGGTGGATTTGCCCTTCCCAGTAATGTTTGACTCAGTCCCAACTTGGTGGGCTCCATCTCCCAGAAGACCTGCCCAAACCCTTGCTGACACTAGCTGACACTGTTCTCCTGGCCCAGGAGTTTTACAAGGCCTTTGTTCACGTGGTGAACAATAACAAAAGGGCAATCGAAAAATAAGATATAACAATTGTAAATATTTATGCACCTAACCCGAGGATACCAAAACACGTAAAACAATTAATACAGAACATTAAGGAACTAATTGATAATAATACAAATAATAGTAGGGGATTATATCACCCTACTACATCAATGGACAGATCATATAAACAGAAAACCAACAAAAAATCAATGGCTTTGAATAATGCACTTGACCAAATGGATTTCGCATGTATATTTAGAAAATTCCATCCTAAAGTATCAGAATACATGTTCTTTTCAAGTGAATAGGGAACATTATCCAGAATAGTTCACATATTAGCCCACAAAACAAACCTCAACAAATTAAAAAAGATTGAAGTCAAACTATGCATATTTTATTTTATTTTATTTTATTTCGTTAATTTTTTTTAACATTTATTTGAGAGAGAGAGAGAGAGAGAGAGAGAGAGAGAGAGAGAGAGAGAGAATGCAAGTAGGGGAAGGGCAGAGAGAGAGGGAGATACAGAATCCAAAGCAGGTTCCAGGCTCCAAGCTGTCAGCACAGAACCTGATGCAAAGCTCGAACTCACAAGTGGTGAGATCGTGACCTGAGCCGAAGTCAGATGCTTAGCCGACTGAGCCACCCAGGCGCCCCTACTATGCATCTTTTCTGAACATAACATTATGAAACTAGAAGTCAACCAAAAGAAAAATTCTGGAAAGATCACAAATGCTTGGAAGTTAAATAGCATGCTACTAAACAATGGATAGGTCAAGTACAAAATAAAAAAAGAAATAAAAAAGTACTTGGAAATAAGTGAAAATGAAAACAATGGTTGGGGGATGCAGCAAAAACAGTTGTAAGTGGAAGTTTATAGCAATACAGGCCAACTACAAGAAGCAAGAAAATTCTCAAGTAAAAAATCTAGCACTATACCTAAAGGAGCTAGAAAAAGAACAACAACAAAACCCCGAAAATCAGCAGAAAGAAAGAAATAATAAGAATTAGAGCAGAAGTAAATGATACAGAAACTAATATACAAAAGAACAGATAAATCACACGAGGAATTGCTTGTTTAAAAATAATCAATAAAACTGATAAACATCTAGCCAGTCTTATCAAGAAGAGAAAGGACTCAAAGAAATAGAATCACAAATGAGAGAGGAGAAATAACCAACACTACAGAAAAATAAAAAATTATAAGAGAATATTATGAAAAACCATATGCTAGCACATTGGACATTCCCTATCCCTGGAAGAAAGGGATAAATTCCCAGAAACATAAAAACTACCAAAAATTAAACAGGAAGAAATAGAATATTTGAACATACGGATAACCAGCAAAGAAATTTAACCAGTAATCACACAACTCCCAACCAACAAAAATCCAGGATCAGTTGGTTTCACAGGTGAATTCTATCAAGTATTAAAAAAAGAGTGAAGACCTATTATTTTCAAACTATTCCAAATAATAGAAAAGGAAGAAAAACTTCCAAATTCATTCTATGAAGCCAGCATTACCCTGAAACCAAAACCAGATAAAGACAGGAGAACTACACACCAATATCTCTGATGAACATAAATGCAAAAACTATCAACAAAATACCAAAAACAAAAACAAAAGCAAATCCAACAATACATTTAAAAAATCATTCACCACAATCAAGTGGGATTTATTCCTGGGTTGGGTGGTACAATATTCTCAAATCAATCAGCGTGATATAACACATCAGTAAGAGAAAAGATAAGAAGCATATGACCATTTCAATAGATGCAGGACAAACATTTGACAAAGTGTAACATCTATCATAATCAAAACCTACAACAAAGTCATTTTAGAGGGAACATACTTCCACGTGATAAAGGCCATATGTGAAAAACCCAGTGCTAACTTCATCCTCAATGGTGAAAAACTGAGAGCCCTTTCCCTAAGGTCAGGAACAAGACAAGGAAGTCCACTTTCACCACTTTTATTAAAAATAGTACTGGAAGTTCTATCCTAAGAAATCAGACAAGAAAAGGAAAAATCCACACTAGTAAGAAAGAAGTAAAATTTTCATTATTCATAGATAACATAATACTATATATATAGAAAACTTGAAAGACTGCCAAAAAAAGCAAAAGAAAAGAGAAGAAAAGCTGCTAGAACTTATGAACAATTTAGTAAAGTTAAAGGATACAAAATCAATGTACAGAAATCTGTTGCATTTCTATATACCAATAGTGAAGCAGCAGAAAGAAAAATTAAGAAAACAGTCCTATTTACAACTGCACTCAAAATAATAAGGTATCTTGGAATAAACCTAAACAAGAGCTGAAAGACCTGTACTCTGAAAACTATAAAACACTGATAAAAGAATTTGAAAGTGACAAAAGAAATGGAAAGAAATTCCATGCTCATAGATTGGAGGAACAAATATTGTTAAAATGTTTATACTACCCAAAGAAATCTACACATTTAATGGAATCCCTATCAAAATACCACTGGCATTTTTCACAGAATTCCAGAACTACAATAAACAATCCTAAAATTTGTATAGAACCACAGAGTACTCTGAATAGCCAACACAATCTTGAAAAAGAAAAAGGCAAAACTGGAGGCATCACAATTCTGGATTTCAATTTATATCACAAAGCTGTAGTGATCAAAACAGTATGACTGGCACAAAAATAGGAATATAGATCAATAGAAAATAATAGAAAATCCAGAAATAAACCTACAGTTGTATGGTCAATTAATCTTTGACAAAGCAGAAAGAATATCCAATGTGAAAAAGACAGTTTCTTCAACAAATGGTTAGGAAAACTGGACAGCAACATACAAAAGAATGAAACTGGATCACCTTCTTAAACCATACACACAAATAAGCTCAAAGAATAAAAGACCTAAATATGAGCCCTATAACCATAAAAGTCCTAAGAGTGAGCACAGGCAGTAATTTCTCTGGAATCAGCTAGAGCAATTTTTTTTTTTCTAGATAAGTCCCCTGAGACAAGGGAAACTAAGCAAAAATAAGCTATCTGTACTACATCAGAATAAAAGCTTCTGCACAGTGAAAGAAACAATCAACAAAACTAAAAAGTAACCTACAGAATGGGAGAAGATATTTGCAAATGGTATATTTGATAAGGAGTTAGTATCCAAAATACATAACTTATAAAACTCAACATCCAAAAAACAAATAATTCAATTAAAAATAAGCAGAAGACATGAATAGACATTTCTCTAAAGAAGACATACAGGTGGCCAACAGACACATGAAAAGATGCTCAGCATCACTCATCATTAGGGAAATGCAAATCAAAATTCCAATGGGATATCATTTCACCCCTGTCAGAATGGCTAAAAACAAAAATACCAGAAAAGAGTGTTGGTCAGGATGTGGAGAAAAAGTAACACTCTTACACACAATGCAAACTGACTTAGCCACTGTGGAAAACAGTATGAAGATTTATCAAAACAAGTTAAGAATAGAATCACCGTACAATCCAGGAATTGCACTACTGAGTATTTACCCCCAAAATACAAAATAACTAATTCAAAGAGATCCATACATCCCATGTTTATTACAGCAGTATCTATAATAGCCAAATTATGGAAGCAACCCAAGTGTCCATCAATAGATGAATGGATAAAGAAGATTTTATATATATATATATATATATATATATATATATATATATATATAATTGTATATAATATATAATTATATATATAATATATATAATGTGTGTATACATACATATATGTGAATATTATTCAACCATAAAAAAGAATGATATCTTGCCATTTGCAATTGACATGGATTGATCTGGAGAGTATAAAGCTAAACAAAATAAGTCAGTCAGAGACAAATATCATATGATTTCACTCAAATGTGAAATGTAAGAAACTAAACAAATGAGCAAAAGAAATAGAGAGAGAGAGAGAGAGAGAGAGAGAGAGAGAGAGAGAGAGAGATGAACCAAGAAACAGACTCTTAACTATAGAGAAAAAAATAATGGCTACCAGGTGAATAGGGGAATGGGTGATAAGTGATGGGGATTAAGAAGTGTACTTGTGATGCTCACTGGGTGATTAAAATAAAAATTTACAAAAATAAAACAAATGTGAAAAGTAAGCAGTTAAATAATAAAGTGTAATATAATACAAAATTATAATAGAGTACTGAATGCTTTTTTACAGAGGCATTTCCAAAATTTTTATTAAATTTAATTTTAATTAAACAGTATTGAGGATTTTAATGGAGCAGAAGTGAAAAGATCGTCTGGTTCCAAATTACCAATTTCCATTCAACAGTCTTTGTCTTCACTATGTCTTCTGCAGTAATGCACTCATAGAACATTAAAAATATCACAGTCTTTCTTGTCGACTGGCAAGGTGACAGTTCTGAGGATAGTTGTACAGCCACTGAGAAACTAATTAGCATTATTACAGAGGATTGTATATGATAATTAACAATTAAACTTAAACTTTCAGAATAGAAGCTGGTCCTCCCTAGAGGAGGCTCTGCATAGATTATTGCTAAAGGAAGAACTTAATAAAATATTCTTTATACACCAGTTACATAATTATGAGTCTTTGCCACAGCCATTACTATTTAAGTGTGCTATTGTCACCTGAAACTTTGAATATAAATTTCTCTGTAATTCAGTACTGAATAATAATGTGGATTTTATCAACAACATTATATTGTGATTATTTTTTAAATTTCCAAACTAGGTACTCTTGTAATATTTGGCCACACATATTTTTAAATAAACATTTTTGATAAACAAGGGAACACAGAATAAAAATCTGAATGATGTTTTCATAACCATATCCTAGTGGATTTTTGAGACATCTGGGACCAGATGTTTTGGAAAACATAATCTCTATTATGTTTAAAGCCATGATATAAAAGTCATCATTTTTTTATGTGGATGAGTTTTTATTTTTTTCCAATATATTAAGTTTATTGTCAAATTGGTTTCCATACAACACCCAGTGCTTATCCCAAAAGGTGCCCTCCTCAATACCCATCACCCACCCTCCTCTCCCTCCCGCCCCCCATCAATCCTCAGTTTGTTCTCAGTTTTTAAGAGTCTCTTATGTTTTGGCTCTCTTCCACTCTAATTTCTTTTTTTCTTTTCCTTCCCCTCCCCCATGGGTTTCTGTTAAGTTTCTCAGGATCCACATAAGAGTGAAACCATATGGTATCTGTTTAAAAGTCATCATTTTAAAAGAAAAATCTAATCCTCATGTAATAAATTTTCTTGGGTATTTAGCATTGCATAGGTTATTTTTCTATTTTATTTGTGTATGGACATATGATAATTTCATGGAAATAATATCTATTCTGTAATCAGCAACATAAAATCTAAATGGGGTCAACAATGATATGGAGGGGGGATTCTATTTTGCATGTTATAATTTTGTATGCTTGTTCATAACCAGTCATTTTAACAAAGAAATAAAACTTTGTCCTTTTTTTTCCTGAAAGTGATGTAATTCAGAGTGTAGAACATATTAGACATTCAATAATATGTTTTTGGAATGTGGAATTTATGCATATTCATTATTGTTAGTGAATTTCCTAGTATAAATTAAGAAACCTGCACAACTCTGTTGTGTCAGTCACATGTTATTATATATGTATTAATTATTTTTGTTATCAGAAATATGATTTCACAAACTGCATCCTCTGATATATACTAGTTTTTGTTTTTTTGAAATCTAAATTTTGAAGGTAAAGACTCATTGCAATTAAGCTTTAAAACATATTATAGATATAGAATTATATGGTATTTTTAGTGAAATTACCATATTTTCATTAGCCGGTTTCTACACAGGCCTGAATGGTCCTGGGCTAATGATATATTCATGCACTTAACATAGTCTTCTGCAAAATACAGGGCTGTCCCTGTATAATGAATCGGTTACTGAAGCAGTAATGAAAAATGACCTCTTAGACTACATCATAAAAGACATTATCATTTCCATCTTGGTCTCTTGGATCACTTGTCCTGGAGAATGTCAACCACCATTCAGTTAAAACAAACAAACAAACAAACAAACAAACACACAAATATCCTGAGAGGTGCAAATAGAGAGAAACCAGACACTAGACAAAATCAATACCAGTTTGCCAGCTATGTGAGTGAATCTTCCAGTCCTTCTTCAAGCCTCAAATGACTGTGCATCTATCTGCAAATTTATTAGACCACAAGCAAGAATTACATGGCTTGGCCCTTCTTGAGCTACTAACCCAGAGGGATCTTTCGAACTCTTTACTCAGTTCCACCCTGTAATTACATCTTAAAACTATATATTACAATTTTACAACCAGAATATGGCATTGAGGCATTGATACAATCAAGAGAAAGAACATTCCAAACACCATATGGATTTCTAATGTTATATTTTCAGTATACCCTTTTGAAAAACAAATGTGAATTTTAGAATTAAAAATTTAATAACTAAAATTAAAATCTCAATAAGCAGACTTACCAACAGGATAGTGAGGGCAGAGGACAGAATCCATGCACTTGAAGTAGAAAAATAGAAATAATAAAATGTGAACAACATAGAGAAAATATATTGAAAAAAATATGAGCAGAGACCTGGGACCTATTGGACTATAAGCAAAGATCTAGTATCAGTGTTAATTGGAATTCTGAAGAGAGAGGGAAAAGGATGGTGCTGAAAAAGTATTGGAAAAAATAATGACTGAATCACCTACCTAATTTTGACAAAAGCTATAAATCTACAGATATAAATAGCTGAGGAAACTCTATGTAGGATAAACCTAAAGAAATTGACACCCATACACATCATAATCAAACTTCTGAAAACTAAAGATAAAACATCTTGAAAGCATAGAGAAATCAAATTTTAACTCTGGCGAAACAATTTGAATAACAGTGGATTTCTCATCAGACACACAAGAGGCCAAAAGTGCCACAAAATGTTTTCACTGTTGGAAAATGAAACAAATCAAAACAAACAAACAAACAAACAAAACCGGGGGAGGGGGGAAGGTGGCCCTTAACCAAGAACTTTATACACTTTATACCTTTCAAGAATAAAAATATTCTTCCAGAATGAAAACAAACTCAATGCATTATTAGATGAGGAAAACTAAGAGAATTAGTCAACAATAGACCTATTCAAATATAACGGCCCTAAATTTCTATAACTAAAGGAAATAATAAAAGAAGAAGCTTAGAGCATCAGGATAGAAGAAAGAACAATATAAAAAGTAAAAATGTCATTAAATGCAACACATTTTCTTTCTCCTATTGGGTTTTCTCAATTATGTTTGATAGTTGAAGCCAAAATTATAACATTGTCTGATATGGGTTTAAATATATGGAGAGGAAATTTTTTAAGACAATCATACCATAAATGTGGGAAATTAAAGGGACATAAATGAGATAAGGTTTCTATACTTTTCTCAAACTGGTAAAATGTGAATACCAGTAGACTGTGATAAGTTATGTATGTATAATAGAATACATAGAAGTAACTAATGAAAGTTATAAAACAATACATACATAATCCCTATAGGTATATTAAAATGAAAGTTTAAAAAATGTTCAAGAACCCTCTTTAATTTAGAATAAAGAAAGCAAAGAACTAAAAATCAGAGAGAATACAAAATAAAACAATAAAATAAAATGGCAGATTTAGATATAACCTGTCAGTAATTGTATCTATCAATAAATATATATGGTTTTAAACAACTATTGAAAGATTGGTAGATTGAAAAACGTGATCCAACTGTATACAACTTATAAGAAATTCATTTTATTTAAAAAAAATTTAAAGTTTTATATGAGAGAGTCAAAGACAGAGACAGTGTGAGTGAGGTGGGGCAGACAGAGAGAGAGAGAGAGAGAGAGAGAGAGAGAGAGAGAATGTCCCAAGCAGGCTCCAAACTGTCAGCACAGAGCCTGATGTGGGGCTTGAACCCACGAAACCACGAGACCATGACCTGAGTCAAAACCAAGAGTTGGACACTCAACTGACTGAGCCACCCAGAAGCTCCAAGAAATTCATTTTAAATGTAATAGTTTGAAAGTAAAAGGATGGGAAAAGATACATCATACAAACAATATAAAAAAGCACTATTCTGTAAATGATACATATATCTCTTAGCTTAAAAGAATGAAATTCTAATTTCTGTCTCAGGGACTTCATTGAAATCACAGAAATATGTCCAGCCACAAATGCTTATTGGAACTAAAAGGTATTTCACATTAATGAATCGGAGAAAATACCCAATAGAGTTATGGATTAATGCTTCAGCTGTTCACCTTTCATTGCATGATTTGGAGTGGTAAAAGACCTGGTACTAGTGAGCTGCCATTAATGTAGCAGCAATTCCAATAACAACTTTTGAATTGCATTTTCCTTTACCTACTTCCTTCTCCCTTCATCCTCAGTCCTGGTTCGTATGATCATGACCCATACAAAGTATCTGCAGCCAATCCTGGCATCTTTCGCTTCCTTCAGGGAAACATAAATTATAAGAGGGTACTTTCTTCTTAGTGGTGTTTAGCTAACTACACTAACTATTCATAGTAACTGTCTATTCATTTTCTTATTTATTTAGCTATTTGAAAGTTCTTAACATTTTAATCATACAGTTAATAGTTATCTGGGTAAGTAATTTTTACAATTTTACCTGGAGTAAAAAGATATACATTTATATGTCAACTGACTGATAACACTTCAAAATATTACATGTAAAGGAGCTTTGGTTTCCATATTACAGCTAGAACTGAGTCAAAAGAATTTGGCCACTGTGATGTAAGTCAATTTCAATCCATTATTAGTCTATGGAAATACTGTGACGATGTTCTGAGTTAAAATTTAATAATGTGGTCAGAAAACAGTAAACTTACTATAAAAATTACATTAATTCTTATGCAACTATTATCTTCATGTTTTGATTTGTTTTGAATTAACACTTGCATTTCCTCTTTAGATTGAAGAAAATAATTAATTTATGCTTTGTGTTCAGATTACAATAAATGCCAATGAATGTGGCATATAGCATACCACATATTTTTTTTATTTGGTATAACAATGGAAATTCTAAAAAACCAATGCTGAAATGATGAATAATAGAGTTAAAATCCCCTTTATGTCTTCTTGTTGATTTGAAATTATACCAGTGGATAATACTGAACCAATAACTTAGGCTGAAAATTCTTGTAGTCTCAATTTATCTCCCCTTTACATCCTTAAGGTTACAAGATAAAGGATGAATTGGTTCAAGGTAAATGTGCTTTTTATTGCTATTGCAGGATAGTAAGCATTTTTGTTTCAGTGATTTTCTGTCATTATGTGAGAGTGATGGAGTCTGTGTCTCATAAAACAGTGTAGATAAAGGGTTTTCTTGATACATTAAGTACCCTAGCAAACCCAGTGTTCAGTGTCTTCACATAAGAATATGGTTTAGTGATACCTATGGAACACAGATCTTCATCAAATGTTATCTGATTTCATGAAGAATGATAGCACAGAAGTATCTTTCTCCTGACCAAAGATGTTTGTTTCAGTTCTATATATGAAAGAGAGTAAATAATGATTTATATATTAATGAATACAAAGTAAAAGTATTCTAGAGAAATGAGATCCAATTTATTTAATCCTTTTCAAAAGTGTAATTTCACCATCTGGGTAACATGGTTTCCCACTGAAAACCATCATTAAGCTACTTCTAAGATCTTTCTGGGTGCCTGGGTGGCTCAGTCAGTTGAGCATTCGACTTTGGCTCAGGTCAGTCTTGTGGTTTGTGAGTTCTAGCCCTGCACTGAGCCATCTCTCCCTCCCCCCATCCCCAGGGTCAGGCTCTGTGCTGACAGCTCAGAGCTTGGAGTCTGCTTTGGATTCTGTCTCTCCTTCTCTATCTGCCCCTCCCCTGCTCACGCTCTGTCTCTCTCTCTGTCTCTCAAAAATAAATAAACATTAAAAAAAAGATCTTTGGGTTTTTTTGAGAAAATAAAATATTTTAACTTTGTTTTCCAAATTTCCATGGTAAAATTAGTTTTTCTCATCAAACAATTGGACTATACAAATATGAATACTAATGATATACCTTCCTTTTTAAAATCATCACTCTAAATCATCACTTTACATAGGCAGATAGATAATAAATTCTGAAAACTATTAGTTACATATTATTAGAGATGCTAAATAGTGTACCATACATTTTAAATCATCACCACATTGACATTATTGCTGATAGATATTATGTGTTTTTAATTTTCATTAAAAATATTTTGCAGTGAATATGCATATGATTGTACATATATCCTAATATACAGGTGCTTTTACCTCTAAAAGATTCTTGAATATAATATGTGTGAGCTTTGTACATATTAAAATCTCAACACATTAATTTTAATTTCTTTTTAAAATTTTTAAATAACATCATACTTAGAAAAATCCTTTTTTAATTTTTTTGGGGGGGAGAGAGAGCATGAGTGGGGGAGGGACAGACAGAGGGGAGAGAGAGAGTCCCAAGCAGGATTCATGCTCAACAAGGAGCCCAATGCAGGACTTGATCCTAAAACCCTGGGATCATGACCTGAGTGAAAACCAAGAGTTGAAAGCTTTACCAACTGAGCCATCCAGGTGGCACTACCAAAGCAAATTTAACTGTTGTTGAGCAAATTTGTTAATGATATATAATTATTTTTCTCTATTTTGAATTTGTCACAGATTATTGAAGGTTGTAATGAGATAGCAAAACTAAATCAGCCAATTTATTAGAGGACACTTTAAGAAATTGGGTATAGTATTTTTGCTCTGTAATATCATGGGAAAAGATTATCTTTGTAAAATATCAAGAACCTTAATATAGTGTTCTAAATTACATTAATTAAAATGAATAATCTAACCATTATAATATACTTACTTGCTAAATTGCCTTAACTGATTTTTAATATTTATAACCTGACAGTATAAAACTTAGCTCCTTTTATTGTTAATATTCATATAAATAATAAATATCCATGAGTGTCATTTATTTATGAAAACACTGCTACACGTGTTTAAGTTTAAAAAATAAAGAAGTTTGTATATACCCTACATTCATGAAATTTCCAGTTGGTGGAGGTGATAATAGCAACAACTAGGAAGACATGTAGAAAAATAAATATATATAATCAGGTACGACATAATATCTGCAGATGAACAACGAGTATAATGATCAAGTAAAGAGAAAATCATGAGTTACTGGGTTATTTATGTAGGAAGTATAATTTAAAAATAAGCCAGAGGGGAGAGAAATAGGATTTGGTGATTTCTGGGTTAAGGAAGCAGACTAAAAATATATAAAAATGTGCTCCTTCTCAAAACTCCACAAAACTGAAGTAAAGGCTTTTTTAAAAGACCAAAAAACCTCAAAGATGGCAAAAGCAAGGAAGGAAGAAAGAGCCACAAATTTTCTCATATGCAAAGTAAATAAATAATGTTCAAACACTTTGGATGAAAAAAAAAATTCAAACACGCAAGCTATGAGTGGAAAAAGATGAGAACAGGATTTCAATAAAGAAACTTTCAACATGCATAGGAACTGGAAACATTTATACTTTGGAACTAGTGCTGAAGAGAATCACAGGAGGACTTGGTAACCTGAAATGATCCCATCCTGTCCTACAGATGCTGTTGCTCCTCTCTTTACAGACATCTAGACCTTTTATTATCTGGAGAGAAAGCCAAGATCGTTATATGGAGAACACCAGTTTGAACTCAGAGTCTGGGTACTGTGACCATGTTCTGGGAAACTGGATAGGTATAGGAATTTCGGGTGACAATTCATCCTTGGGAATAAAAACAAAATGTCAAATTTCTGTACAGCAACATAAGAACAAAGGAGAATCTTACCAAAATGACAAATACCCAAGCCAAAAATCACAGGGGGAGCAAAGGGACTCCTCTGTTTGACAGGAAAGGGAAATCCCAATATATCAGCTATAAATAAGGCACAAAAATTAATCTTTCAGATTAGAATAGTCATTAGAAGATAGGCATGGTGAGGAATAACATCAGCAAATCTCAGTACAAGTTTATAGTTGTTATGTATAATAGAATGCCTAGGTAAGCCTTGACCGGATTTGTATCTGTCTTTGCTTGTATCATTTATGTGTTGATGAACTTCTGCTCTTTGCTTTTTCTCCTGGTGCCTACAATCAGCTAAGACAATGATTTCATTAAACAAAACTAAACAAACAAAAACAATATTTTGCTTTGATTTACTCCTCAGTGCTGGAAATGAGCCAATGAAAAGTTAGAACTACAGGGGAGGCAGTTCCCTTGAATTATATTTTTCTGCCTGACATTCAGACCTGGTCCATTTTTATAAACTACCAATGTCCAGTATGTAGTAATCTTCACGCAAGCAATTCATATGAAAACATTTTTTTCAAATAATGATATTGTTTTCTTCATAAAATTGTTTCATTTCTAAACGATATAACTTAATATTAAAATGCTGTAAACAACTCATTGTGATAGTTTGAAACATCAGTGTAATGTGATTATATTTCTTTTTCCATTTATAGTGCAGTAAACAAATGGTACATTTCATGTAAGACTGATTATATTATCGAAAACATATTTAGATATTTATAATTTATTTGGGCATTTCCAGATACCATTAAAAAGTAGTCACTTCCTGCATTAATTACTGTGGGTTTTAAGTTTTAAATACACCCATTTATCTATAATTTATTATGTCGTATATATATATATATACACACACACAGATTATAAAATATGTTAGCAGTTAGAATATTTTCATCTTGGATTTGAACACAATTGGGCCTTCAATTTCGTGATTTAATGCATTAGAACTCAAGGCATTCAGTTATATATCAGTTTAGTTTGAAGTTCAAATATTTTGAAATTTTTATTGCATACTTACCTACAAAAAATTATTTATAATTTTGCATGAGGTAAAAAGAGCTATAATGTGCATTTATTATACAGCACACCATTTTCATTTTGGACTCTCAGAATTGAAAGATCAGTGATTGTTGCTTCAATTGCATTGCCATCACCAAGCAATTAGTTTGATAATATATATAGTCTTTTTAAATTTTTTTAAAGTTTGTTTATTTTTGAAGGAGAGAGAGAGAGAGACAAGTGCGAGTGGTTGAGGGGCAGAGAGAGAGACACACAGAATCTAAAGCAGGCTCCAGACTTTGAGCTGCCAGCCAGCACAGAGCCCGATGCAGGGCTTGAACTCATGACCCACGAAATAATGACCTGAGCTGAAGTCCGGTGCTCAATCAACTGAGACCCACAGGCGCCCCCTGAATATTCTTTTTTTTTTTTTTTTTTAGTTTATTTTTGAGAGAGAGCATGAGTGGGGGAAAAAACAGAGAGAGAGGGAGACACAGAGTCTGATGCAGGCCCCAGGCTCCAAGCTGTCAGCACAGAGCCTGCAGCGGAGTTTGAATTCATGAACCTTGAGATCATGACCTGAGCCGAAGTTGGACGCTTAACCAACTGAGCTACCCAGCTGCCCCACCCCCTAGCTATTCTTGATAAAATATATACATTTTTTGCCTTGCTGGATTGGAATTCATTTATTCTATTTCAGATAAAGTATAGCCATATCTTCTCTGAAATAATATAACACTCAATAATTATGCCTGGGGTGGATAGTTACATGTTGATATTTTTATATCCAACTCTGAGATATGATTCACCCATTAAAAGTGTGCAATTTTAGTATAGTCCTACAGTTGTACAACTATCACCACAGTAAATTTTAGAACATCATTTTCATCGTCCTCCAAACCAAAACACGTACCCAATAGCAGTTGTTCCCCATTTCCTGATAAGCCTTGTTCTACCTGGTTCTAGGTAAAATAATCAAGTTTATAACTGCCTAATTTGAACATTTCATATATAATGGCATCATATAAATGCAGTAATTTGAACCTTTTTTTCTTGGTCTAGAGAGCTAAAGGTTTGCCATTTTTTTCTGCTACTTTTTCTTCAAAGTAAAATTTTTGGTTTCATTGACTTATCTTTTTTTGTGTTGTTTCTGTACATTATTCTGTAATCATTATTTTGTTCCTCTGCTTACCTTGAGTTTATTTTGCTCTCTTTTTCTAGTTTCTTATGATGGAAGGTTGGTTATTAATTTGAAATCTTGTCTTTTTTCCAGATTTATTGAATTATAATTGACAAATAAAATTTGTACATATTTAAGATATAAAAAAATGTATAATAAATGTCTTTTTAAAAATATGTGTGTGTTATGAGAATACATAAGATTTACTCTCTTAGCAAAAATTGATGTTTGCCAGAGGGAAGGGGGGCAGGAGGATGTGCAAAATGTGTAAAGGAGAGTGGGAGATATAGGCTTCCAGATACAGAATGAAGAAGTCATGGGAATAAAAGGCACAGCATAGGAAATGTAGTAAATGATATTGTAACAGCCTTGTATGGTGATGGATGTTAGCTACTCTTGTGGTGAGCATAGCATAACATACAGAGATGTTGAATCACTGTGTTGTATACCTGAAACTAATGTAACCTTATGTATCAGTCATACTGAAATAAATTTAAAAAATGTAGTCTGTTAACAAATTTCTAGTACACAATACAGTATTATTAACCATAGTAACCATCTTTCTTTTTTTTTAATATGGGCATTTTAAAAATTTATATTAAATTTATAAATTTCTCCCTGGGCACTAACTTAGTTGTATCCCTTAAGTTTTGTTATGTTTTCCTTTCATTTTTTTTTCATCTAAAGTATTTTTTAGATTCCTTATGATTTCTTCTTTCATCTATTGGTTATTTAGCAGTTTGTGTTAATTTCTACTTATTTGTGAATTTTTCAACTTTTTTCTGTCATTGAATTCTAATTTAATTTCATTATGATTAGAGGAAATTCTTGAAGAATTTATATCCTTTTAAATTTACAGAAGCTTAGGGTGCCTTGGTGTCTCTGCGGTTAAGCATGCAACTCCTGATTTCGGGTCAGATCATGATTTCCCAGTTCATGGGGTCAAGCCCCCTGTCAGACTCTATGCTGACATCACAGAGCCTGCTTTTGATTCTTTCTCTCCCTCCATCTCTGACCCACCCTTGCTCTCTCTTTCTCAAAATAAATAAACTTTAAAAAATAAATTAAAAATAAATAAATTCACTGAAGCTTATTTCATGGCCTAGCATGTGGTTTATTTTAGAGAATATTAAATGTATACTGGAGAATTGGTATTCTATTTTTGTTGAGTGGAATGTTCTATAGATGTCAGTAAGGTCTCATAGTTTTTAATTAGTTTTTGTTTTGATCTTCAATTTCATTTTTGATCTTGTGCCAATTTGTTCTACTTATAACTTAATGTGAGATTAACTATTATTAAACTATTATTTTTGAATTGCCAATTTCCCCCTTCAATTCTTTCCTTTTTTTCCTATATTTGTGTAATCTCTCCCTAGGTATGTGTATATATATATATATATATATATATATATATATATATATATACACACATAGTTATTATATCTTTCTTATGGATTAGCTCTTTTTCATCATTATATATTTGTCCCTAGTAACTATTTTTGTTTTAAAATCTGTTTTGCCTAGGGGCGCCTGGGTGGCGCAGTCGGTTGAGCGTCCGACTTCAGCCAGGTCATGATCTCGCGGTCCGTGAGTTCGAGCCCCGCGTCGGGCTCTGGGCTGATGGCTCAGAGCCTGGAGCCTGTTTCCGATTCTGTGTCTCCCTCTCTCTCTGCCCCTCCCCCGTTCATGCTCTGTCTCTCTCTGTCCCCAAAAAAATAAATAAACGTTGAAAAAAAAATTAAAAAAAAAATCTGTTTTGCCTAATATTAGTATAGCTACTCCACCTTTATTATGTTTGCTATTTGCATTATACATATTTTCCATCCTTTTACTTCCAAATTATTTATTTCTTTTCATTTAAAGTATATCTCCAGTAGAGAGCATACAGTACCTTAAAAACAAAAATAAAATTCTGACCGACAGTCCCTCTCATCCATTCATCTGAATTTTTTTAATCCATTCAGTTTGAGTGTTATCACTGGAGTAATTTGATTTATGCCTGCCAATTTACTTTTTACTTTCTGTATGCTTCAAGTCTTGTGGTTCTCTAGCCAGTTCTACTGCTTTCTTTTACATTAAATGAATATTTTCTAGTTTAACATTTTAATTCCCTTAAGAATTTTCACTGTATTCCTGAGTTATTTTCTTAAATGGTTGTTCTAGGTCTTACTATATGCTTTTTAATTTTACCACAGACTACTTCAGAGGTATAGTGACTATATTCCAGTAGATAGATAAATATTACTTACGTTGCTATATTCCCCCTTCCCCTTTTTGAGCATTTAAAAATTAATATATCTAAATATATTATAAACCCACCAATGTATTGTTATAATTATTAGTTTATATAACTTTATGTATTTTAGCTAAAAGAAAATGAGGAAGTGAGAGCATATATGTTTTATAGAATTTTTTATATTAACTTTCTTGTTTACCATTTCTACTTCACATTTGTTTCTATAAATTTGAGTTAGTATCTGTATTTTTCTTTTTTTTACTCAACATCAGCTGTGCTCTCACTTGCCTTCTTTGTGCATTATTTATTATCAAGATGTTACATTTCTATATGTTATAGGACTCAAAATACAATTATATTGTTTATATTATTGCTTTTCACTTGAGTAACAGGAGAACAAAAACATGCATTTTGTTGTCTTCTATAATTATGGATTTTTCTTTTCTGCTATTCTGCTATTCTGTTTGCATGTGTTCAAATTACTATCTTGTGTCACTTATTTTCAATCTTGTAATGTAGGTCTTCTAGTAATAAATAATCTTGGTTTTTTGATTATTTGTGAATGTCTTTATCTTTTCATCTTCTTTTGTGAAAGATACTTTATGCTTAAGATTCTTGGTTGACAGTTTTTTTGTGTGTATTTTTTTCTTCCTGTTATCACTTTAAATATGTCATCCCACTGCCTTCAGGCCTGACTTGCTTCTCCTAGGTCAGCTCTTTATCTTACTAGAGGGTTCCATTGTGTGTGATGACTCACTTTTCTTTTGCTTCTTCAGGATTTTCTACTTTGTCAATGCCCTTGATAATTTTTAATATAATGTGTCTGGGTGTGAATCTGTTTGCATTTACCTGATTATTAGATCACTGAGCTTCTTGGAAAATTAGTTTTATTCATCCAATTTCAGAAATTCTCAGCAGTTCTTCAAATATTTCTGTGTACCTTTCTGTCTCTCCTCCTGGTACTCACTTTATTCATATGTTGGTGTGATTAACGTCTTTCATTTTTATTCACTTTCTGTATTTTGTCTCTTTATTGTCCACCTTACATAATCACTAACAATCTATCATCAAGTTCGAGTACTCTTCTGTTCACGAAATCCACTTTTAGTATCTCTCTAGTACTGTATTTTTTGTTATTCTAATAAACTCTACAACTTTCATTTTTTAAAAAAATTTTGCCTTATTGATATTCAGTATTTGGTGATACATTATCATCATGAATTCCCCTATTTTTTATGCATGATTTCCTTTAGTTCCTTAAATGTATTTGCTTTCAAATATATATCTTGTAAGGTAGGTAGTTTCCATTTTTTCTTCCTCTTTTCCTTCTTTTCTTTTCTTTGCCTGCTTTTTCCTGTGTAAGGTTACTACTTTCCTCTCTTTGTGTGTCCTAGAATTTTGTTGTTGATGTCAAAAACTGGACAAGTTAAATAATATATCAAACTAGACAATGATCTTCTGTCTCTTTGGGGATTGATTTTTTTTTTTTTTTGCTTATTTGTAGTCTCTGATGTTTATGGCCTGTGTCTTTTGACATGGTATCCCCACCCTTGGGTGAGCAATGGAAATTGGATCTAACCCCAATATTTTTTGGCTGCTATACTTATGTAAAGCCTCAGCCATATGAGTTGGAGCTGGGTAGAAGAAGGGAGCTCCTAGCCCTTTGGCTCACCTGGAATTCACCTCTGAAACACAGAGTTGGGGGTGACATAAATCATGGTGGTAATTTCCCTACCCATTGGGTACTGTAACCCTTGAATAAAGACTGAAGCAAGGAGAAGCCACATTTTTCATAGCCACATCCAGCCCGAGTGAAATTTCAGTCATGATGATTCAGGAGTAAGCGGTGGGCTATAGCCTAAATGCCACAGACGCTCACTATTCTTAAATCAAGTTTTATTACATTTGTTTTGAATAAATATTTCTTCATTTGCTGTATGCTCTTAGGACAATTTCAAAAACTTTTGACAGTTTTTTTAAAAAATAATTTCCACCAGTTATAGTTGATTTTCTGAGAGGGTCTGTGGAATATCTCACATTTCCATTCAGAAAGTAATCCTCCATAGCATATTTTTATCTTCTTTTTGCCGAAATCATTTAGAAATGTTTATGGAATAAAATGAATTAAAACTAACAAATATTAAATTCTTAAAAGTTCTGTACATTAAAAGATGATTTTAATCTAAAATAAATGTATATAAGGATGTTAAATCTCTCACTTTAGATTTCATTGTGAAATGCAACAAACAACTGTTCTAGTTTATTTAAAATTACCACACTGGCAGGGATTGTTAAAATATATACCCCATATAGGACAGAGTTAAAAAATAGTCAATTTTACCAAGGCAATTAAATATGCATTATTAAAGATACGCTCTGTTACTTTCATCTTTACACAATTTACAGGCCCTCCCTTTCCTCAGCTACTGCAGCCTATCAGTGCAGTTGCTTGAATTCACAGTCATTTTCATTAAGCACAATTGCTTTGAAGTTAAATCTTAAGCCATTGCAAGTAATTCCATGCTAATGCAGAATGTGACATTGGTTAGTTGGAAAAGGGGGAAAAAAAAAGCTGCTCTTTGCTGTAATTTATTTTGAATGTGACTTATATAATCTTCAGGCAAACCTATTTCTGAGAGGCAAAAAAAAATGTAATTGGAATAACGTACAAATTGTTAAAACTCTCCTTCAATTCTGTTGTGAAGGAAGAAAAATATTGTTGTGGTGTCCTGTTTAGCAGGTGATTTATTCTTTTGCTAGGTTAGAGCTCCCCTTTGTGGCTATTTGGTTGAGACACACCATGGGCTTATTATTAATACATTCCAACAGTTAACCATAAATTACCCCCAAATATTTTCCAATAAAATATATTGAGATAATCATCTATAAATAATTTTCAGATTCGCAGAAAGTATAATTTTTCTCTTTGAATAACAAACACTGCCAAAGAATTTTAATAGAATGAAAATCAAAGAGGAAATAAAATGTATGATATTGACAAATATAAGCAAATTTATACCTAAGTCAACGTCCACCAATTCCTCATACTTGACAGGCACTTAAGTTTGAAATAGTTTATTTCCAAATATGATGAGTAAAGTTTTTTTCTGTTTATTTAATTAATTTATCAAATTGATATATGTACTTTTAAAGGTATGAGGACATGTAAAAAATAATGTTGTCCTCAATATACTGAAAATACGATTCTTGTAAACAACTGTCAAGTGTCTTATTGTTAAATGATGGTGACATAATGGAATATTCTCCATCCTGCCTCATATGGTTCCGTTATTCCATGCAGCAGCCAGTCATTTAATGAAGGCGTAACTCAAAGCCAAACAAAACAAAACCAAATCTCTCTACTTAAAAGCCATCGATAGTTTTAGTATAAAATGTCAGTGTGCATAAAGGAGAATAATTTTATCTTTTAAAACTAGGTATACTTACTGTGAAAATTTAAGATGTTAATGTAAAAACAATTGTGTAGATATGTAAAATGTGCAAAACTCAGTAGATATGTGAACGAATATTGTAGACCACTATTACAAATTATGGATTTAGAGACCAACATCTGCAGCATATTAGATAATATAAATTCATTTTTTTAGTTACTGTACTAATTTATATTCCTGTAAGTTTTTGGTATGTTTTATTTTTTGAAGAACTGGCAAAGTGGTTTCCACAGTGGCTGCATTTTAAATTCCTACCAAAAATGGATTAAAGTTCCAATTTTTCTACATTCTTGCCAAAACTTTTTATTTTCTGTATTTTTATTTATAGCTCCAACTGTTATCCACTACCTCAGGCAGCTGCAATGTAAAACAATCATCTTTAATTTTGATCAATATCCCTAGGGAAAAGACTCTTCACACTGGGTGTCAGATCACATAAAGGCAGTCTTTTCTAGATGAAAGTGGAGTCTTTCAGGGAACCAACAGACTGGTCAAATACTGATATTTCTCTGATAATGAGTAAAGATGGAGTCCCAGCCTAATTTTGCCACCTCGTTTGCCATGGTGCTGGTTTTTTGCTATAGTTGCAGCTGTTGAATTTAAGGTAACCACAGATGCAGAGAGGGGCAGTGGAAATAAGATACTACAACACCATAAAGCTATTTGTTATTACAGAGATTTACTGATTTTTTTTTCTTGAAAAAACTTCTTTTGGATTGCTGAAAACCATTGGTTGATTTCCAGAGTTCTGAAAAAGTGTTAATTCTGAAAATTGTTGCCATTTTTGTTGTTGCTTTAATGGAGGAGAAAATTTTCAGAGGTACTTTCTCTGTCATTCTTTGCTGACTCTGTTGAGTCTTAATCTTGTTTGAACTCTGAACTTGGTCTTCTATCCGCTACATTCCATGAGAAACACAAAGTTGAAGTTTGCCTGGTCACAGGATTGCTGTCAGGGTAAGTAACTTTTACTTCTTCGCTGCTTTATATCTGCACACATATTTTGGCCCACTGTGTCCGTTCTGTCTTGTCAGATCTTTAATACTTTAAGAAGATATATTTACATGTATCTTTACATTATGGCTATTTAAATCCAACCTCTTGTTTAGCTCAAATGTATAGAAAACAGTGTGATAGAAATCAAAGTCTGAATGATAGCTATATAATTTAAGATGCAAAAAAAATGAACATAATTATGTTTAAGAGGGAAAGCCTGTGGAGAGAGAGTGAAAACACTCAAAATCAGGTGTAAATTATGAAGCATTTTGACAAGGATAGTTGGAATAAAAGCAGAAAAATATCTTCAGAAAGGAACAGTGAGGCCTTACCATTCTTGAATTCACATGTGTTTTTAACAGTCTCTCCCTAAAAGACACCATAGGAGAGGCTACTGTATGTCTCTCTAATTATCTTTCTTTTTTCTTCAGTCAGAGCATTCCCCATCCTTGATGTTGGTCCAGTGCTGAGATAGAGATAATGATCAGGTCTAGGATGAGACTCCATGTGTTGGAAGAAAGAAAGAACATATATAGTTGGAAGTTAGAAATTTAGAAAGCCCATCACTGTTCCTCTGTCCTTAGGGAGAGTATATACAATAATCACCAGTCCAAAAGAAATTCAGTGTACTCTAAAATATTTGAATTTTAATATCCATAGCATCCAGGACACCCCAGAACACTAGGTTTCAGGCAGACTCCTACACCTGGCAGGACCTTTGAAAGGATAAGGAATTTGTAATCCACCAGGAAATGAAACTCTTTTTTTCCAGTTTGTTTTCTTCTTTTTCTTCTCATCTTTCTTTTTCTTTTCTCTTTCCTCTTCCTCTCTTCCTCCTTTTTCTCTTCTCTTTCTCCCCCTCCTCACTTTGACAATAGCTCCTCCTCATTCTCCTCCTCCTAGGCCATCTCCCTCTCTTCTTCTTAATCCAAAAACATGCTAAGACTCTCCAGCTAGTGTTTGTACTTTCAAATAATTGTAAGATATACTGTCTTATAAGAGAATGTGTTTCCTGAGAGAGATGTATATGTTAAGATACATAGTTAGATTTACCTGTTATGTATGCATCCAAATCTTAGCTTTGAGATATAAGCAAAGACTTTAAAAACATAATACATATCCTAAAAACTCTAAAAGAAAAAAAAAAAAAAACTACAGCATGGGTTAAACACAAAATAAAAGCTTGAATAGGAGCTACACAGAAATACTTTATGTCAAGGTTTAATGTAAAAATTACAGTTTGGGAAAAATATTTGTAATACATGCAAGAAGCAATCGCTTGATCGACTCTAAATAAAAGCATACCTAAAAATAAGAATTAGGTAGGGTTTTCACTGGGAAAATAGACCAGGTATACATATGTTGAAATGAGTATACTAATAATTAGGATAACACAACAGTTATTTCCCAGTTATTTCTGGGAAATAATAATATTGGCCATGTTATCGATAAACATATTAAAAGATGTTCAATCATTACATATAATCATAGCTAGGTAAATTAAAGTCACGTATGTGAGACTGATACTTTATTTTTGGATGATCACAAAACACCCAAGTTTTTTGGAGTTGTTTATTTTGTACAACTCTTTTGAGAGTAAAATTGACTTTATTGATTTGAGGTAAAGATGTGAATTTCTAAACAGCAATGCTATTCTGAGGAGGTACCCTAGAAGAATATATGTGTGTGATTGTATATGACAAATACAGGGTGTTGACTGCAGTATCATCTGAAATAACAACAACAAAAAAAACATAAAAAATAATTGTTTCTATATACAACAATCACTTCGTAAACTTTTAAATTTATATACATGAGATATATCATAGACTACAATGGTGGGACTTTTTATTTGGAGTGAAGAAGTCCAGTTGAAAACTAGTGTATGCTCGTTCTCACCAAATGGGGCATTTGTACATGTGACATTGACTAGCTTAACACCCATTTTAACCTTCTTCTATTCTTGCTCTATTGTACTGGCTGGAAACCAAAAACTATTTTCTCAAACTCCTTTACAGTTAGGCTTCTGGGGGCAATTAAGATTCTTCCAATCAAATATACTCTGGTGTCAGTTTGATTCAGGACTGGATTGTGGTAATATGACGAGCTGACATGGTCCAAGGTGACCATTTTGATGGCACTGTTTGTGGAAGAGGCAGCGCAATTCTGCAACTATCTGCTCCAGATGTGGTTTGAGGATCAGGCTTCTCCTTTCCTGATCAGGGTGTATGTTGCTGGTTCTGGAATCGGCAGCTATGGGAGCAGCTTCCTGAGACTGGAGCTTCCAGATGGCTATTCTAACAGAGGCAAAATTAGTGGCCATCGTCTGTGTTGTGATTTTAGAAATCCCTTTTAGAAGCCCAGTTTTATTTTTTTAAACCTTCTTAAAATTCGTTTGTTGCTTTAACCAGTTAAAATGTTTTCTCTTTTCTTCAATTTTCTGCAACCTGAGTAAGATACATGACTTATTATAAAAATGGCTCTCTGGGATGCAATCCACAGAATAACTGCTTCATGTTGATTTTTTTTTTATTTTACATTTGTGTGTTTTTTATTTGTTACAATATATACGTGGTACTTCAAGTTGTCTTATATTTGTATTTTAGAAAAATTTAGAAAGTGTTAAAAATGTTTACCTTTTAACTTTCACTTAACTTCAATCATTTTTAATCAAGTTTATATATTTTTCACCAAAATAATACAACTATATGGTGTGGGGGTTGGGGGAGGAGGTTTAAATCTTATCTCACTTGAACTGACTCAGAATAAAAGATTAAGAACTCAAAATTTCATTTCCTTGTCCTAGAGTCAACAATTTCTGACATTTTTTCCTTCATTTACCCTTATATTTTACAAATACTATATTTATACTGCTATCTCTTGATTTACAATTCCAGATATTACTTAAGGTTTTCTAATAAATGGGATGAGTATTAACCTTGCAGAGAATATTCTCTTCCACACACATAAATTCTTTAGCATTTCTTTCTCAAATGAAGTAAAAATACTTTTTAGGTTAAATCATCATCTATTTTGTGTTACATACATCAGCATGCAATTATGTAAATATGAATCACTAGTGAATGAAGCTATAAACCAAATTATATTTTTTTCTTGTTCATCTTCTTGTTTTCTTTAAAAATAACAGTAATTGACTTATTTTTACTTAGACCTACATTCCATTTATCCATTTAGTTTTTCAAAACTATTCAACGATCTCTCAATAATTTTTCTCTCATTTGTTATTATTTGGACTGGGTTCACCCCAGGTTCACTTTACTCTCCCTGTAAAGACACAAATGACTTTCAATGGCCTTTCCCCAACCATCCTGGAAACTTCATTCGACTACATCGGTGTTCTGACTCACGTTTGCTCCATCTTGTGATCTCAGTATTTTTGACTCTCACGTTCTATTGGAATGCATCTTTTTTATTTTTTAATTTTTTTAATGTTTTTATTTATTTTTAAGAGAGAGAGAGAGACAGAGCATGAGCAGGGAAGGGACAGAGAGTGACGGAGACACAGAATCTGAAACAGGTTCTAGGCTCTGAGCTGTCAACACAGAGCCAGATGTAGGGGTTGAACCCATGAACCTTGAGATCATGACCTGAGCTGAAGGTGACGCTTAACCAACTGAGCCACCCAGGCACCCCTGGAATGCATCTTCTAATAACTTTCTGAAAAAGGGAGGACCACAGATACATTTTGGAGATTTTACACATAGGAAAATGTATTTTCACCATTGAATACGTGTTTCTCCAGATTAAAACACAGGTTGAGAAACATTTTGTCTAAGAATAAGGATTGTTTTGTATTGTTATCTTCTAATTTTTATAAAAAGAATTACAGTCCCATTTTATTCTTGGTCTTTTGTATATGATCTATTATATTCTGTCCTCTACCTTTTTTTAGTAAATCCTTAAAACATTGCAGTGAAAGCTTGCACCCTGTTTATAGCATTTTTCATTACTTTTCCTCCTTTTTTATTGTCTCAAATATCTTAGTCTTTATGGTGATGTTATGACAGAAATAAGCACTTCTTACTGTATGCACATAAGACTCAGCTTATTACCCTGTTATATCATTTAAAACACTTCCATAAATATCTGTGTTTCCTAAAAATATTAAAAACTCTCTAATGCTGCTGTCTTCTGTCCCTTTCCATTTATACTAATAGTTATATACTAATGTATATATGTATGTGTGTGTGTGTATATATATATATATATATATATATATATAGTCTTTTATCCTAAGGGAGGAGTGTACTAAATGCTTATGTTTAAAATGCTAAGTTTGACCAGAAGTCATATGAAGGTATCATCACAATTAAAATAATACTGTCCCAGTCCCATATTTTTGACATTTGTATCATCTCTATTCTCAGTGTCTCGCACTTGTTGAGAGTGGAAACATTTGGTTTTTTTCTTAATGACATTCTCAGGCTTATTAAAATATTTAGCATATGTAGTCAACTTTGGTACCATTGTCATCAGGGCAGCATAATCAACCCTTAGTATGTCCCTATAAACTAGTATAGTATGTCCCTATAAACTAGTAAAGTGTTTAAATGAAATCTAGTTTTTAAACTATGTGAAAAGTACATATTTAGTAGTTAAAATGATAAAATACGATTTATTATAGAACTTTAAATTCTATCCCTATCCTTTTTCCATGCTCATTTCTTCTAATTACAGGCACCCACTTTGTTCGATTTTTTGAAAACAAGAGAAGTCATTTATGTTCTTCACATTTCTAACACAATAGTTGGCAACCATGCATACTATTCTGAACTGTGCTTTTTTATACTTAAATCACATCATATACATTTGTATATGTTACACATATTAATTAATATATACATATGTATGCATATATTTGTTTATGTATGTATAGATATCCATAACGTCATGTAATCATATATTATGTTTTACATCTATTTATTTAATCTTCATAGTGATCCAATGTAATAGGAACAATTTTCATTTCCATTTTACATGGGAGAAAAAGCACAAAGTTTTAGTAACTTGTATAGAATTATAAGGTTAGTGAGTAGTGGAGCTGGGACACATGCCTAATCTAGATCCAAAGTCAATGTTCTTAATATTTTGCCATCAAGTTTAATGGGAAAGCAACAGATTAAAAAATGTTTTCCATAGATTATACTGGTCTGTACCTAAGTACATATACATATAAATCTGTATAATTTTGAATTTTTTGAGCTTTAGTATTTTAAAGTGGGAATTCTTATTTTTACAGACTTCTTAGTGGTTCTAGATTTCTGAATCAGTTCCTTTTAGCATGGTTGGAATCAAAGTCACAAGGCAAGCAAACACCATGCATGCTATAAGCCCAGAGATAGATAGATAGATAGATAGATAGATAGATAGATAGATAGATAGATATGCATATATAATGAGAATATGACATAATGTATAAGTATAGCAAAGCAAGGAAGTTCTTCATTGGAATGGTTACACTGCTGATGCCAAAGTGCCCCAGCGCAACCACATATCAAAATTAATGGTCTAAGCTCAGCACTCAGCACAAAGCTCTAACAATTGTATAAATTTCTCATTTCCCGTGGGTTGGACTGAAACATTAAATTTCTGGTGCACCTTTATGTGGTCCAGTGCAAGGAATTCAGATCTACATCTATCTTCTTGTGTTCCTGACCATGTTTAAATTCTCATAGATATTCATTGGATTGCTTGTTTGCAAAACCTTAAACAGAGTCATCATTCTCATTGAATTTTTATTCCATCCTCCTCTTTGTGATCTGACCTATCTCAGCTCTTCACTCCCGGCAAGCAATATGAAACAAAAATTTCCTTTCTGTGATCACTGTTCAGAATCAGGATTTCTTCTTAGGGATACTGCTACCGACTACTTCAAACTTAGTTTACATGTCCTGAAATGTGCATTACCTGACTGCTATAACATTTGTCATTCTGCCTGTCAAGATTTATAGGACTTGCTTGACCTTTTCTGCTTTAGCTCACTGCTCTAGAACTAAATCACTGTAGAGCCTGACCCAAAGCTTACAGTTGAGAAGACCTGTCATCTCTTCCTGGAAACAAACCTTCCCCTCAATAATCTATGGCATTTGCCTGGAAATCTTTCTCTTATTCCCATTTATTCCTTGGCATGATAACTCTTTGATTTGAAACTTTGTGAATTATTACTGCATTGGATACAACCATGTTTTTATAGGAACACTGGGAGAAAAAAAGTAGCGTTGCACTCAAATAATTAATCAAAGTTATATGTCAGGAATTAGGATATCAAAAGCATTTTCAGGAGGAATAATTTTCAGCAGCCACCTGGAGAAAATATAAATCTGATCTCTTTTCTATCTCTACACCTTGCTGTGTTCATTAATTAGATTCTAAAGCAGAATGCATTTTAATCTGGTTAGAAAAAAGTGGAAACTGATAAATCAATAATAAGAAATATGGCAAAGAAACATGAATTAGAATAATGTAACAATGGAACTGAACCTCGGGGCTTTTTCTAGTCCTGTCTTCATGAACTTAGGCAGAAAATCCTGAACCATTGGCATATGCATTTATCAATTTTGTATGTAAGAGTTTGGCATTTTAAAAATCTTGATGCTCATAAGCCAAATCTCAGACGATATTCCACTGATAGGTGTATGTTTTCAAAATAAGGTTTTCATATGGCTCAAAGATAATTTCAACCACACTCTCCGTATTCATGCACAAAACAACAGGTTTGTGATATACTTGAGTTTACTTGCTATAAATTGATTATACTCTATCATACAAAGTTATTTTCTTGAAAATTTATCATTCATCCATAGAATTAAAATTATTCTTTTTTTATCAATTTAAGTAGTATTTCTCTGTGCAAATTTTTACCAATTTGTTTTCTGTTGTCTTCTGTATCTTTTAGGAATAGAGATACAGAAACAATAGAGTTAAGGAGTGTCATCTTATTAGTAATATGACATGGGATCAAACACAATGACTAATATAACAAAAAGAGAAATGAAATAAGCACATAGGAAATATCTGTGACATAAGGTTAAATGTATTTTGAACTCTGAAAAACAGGAAATAATGAAAGCAAACTCCTCAGTTCATTCGTTTAGTTATTTTTTCCAAAGTATATATTTATCAAGTTATTTATACTTTTATATTATTAAGGCTGCTTTTCACAAGAGATATTAAGTGAGAATTTCATATGCTTACTCCAAATTTCTAAATAAGACTTTAGAATTTGGGGAACTCAGGTTTAAGTTACATCCAAATAAATTTACACCTAATAAGTATCCTGAGCAGCACACTATGTCAGGAAGGCAACTTTGGGATTGGTCAGATGGGTTAAAATTACAGTAACATTGCTACTAAGGCCATGTATCCTCTACATAAAAAAGGATAAAAATTATTATAAGAACCACTTGGATAATATACATAAATTCAGTATCTCCCTTCCCTCCTAAAAAATAAAGGAAACCATAAAAATATCCTGTGCTATATTATTCTAAATTCTCACTGTCAATGTCATTGTTGAGTATACCTGGTTTACTAGTAAGAAAATCTTTTATTAAGGAAAGTACACTTAAGAAAGCATATGCTCCTTTATGCTAAGTGCTCTTATGGCAAATAATTAGGGTCTATAACATGTAGCTTGTTCCACTGTCGTGGACAAAATTCTCGGTTCTCATTGGCAAAAATCAATTTGAATCTTATATTTAAACAGTCTTCTGGGGGTACCCGGGTGGCTCAGTTGGCTAAGTGACTGACTCTTGGTTTTGTCTCAGGAATGTGGAGCCTGCTTGGGATTCTCTCTCCCTCTCTCTCTGCACCCTCTCCTCTCCTCAAAACAAATAAATAACATTTAAAAAATAGTCTTCTGTGGTCATCATTTTTTCACAAAGTTTATGGTAATCTGTCATTCAACTGATTGCAACTTAAACACAATAGCATCCTCAGTGTTCTATTAATGGAACTGAATTGTTTTTAAGAAAATAATTAGTAGTATTTAACAATCTTAACACATACCTCATATAAATGACTTGTTAGCCCCCTTCCAACATGATTATTTAATCTAATCTAAACTCTTAAGAGATAGTTTAAAAAAAAGCTTTTGCAATGCAACACATCATTCTTTTTTTTTAAACTAAAGATCTTTACCTCAGAAATCATTCTTGATATGTTTGTTATAATTTATTCTACAGATTATTTAGATATTTTTGGAAGTGAGCATTAAATTAAAAGTCTCTCTTCATATAAAACTGAAAAACAAATAGAATTGTTCCAATTGATGAAATACTTTATTTTTTTTAATTTCTCATTTCCCAGGCTCTACAATAAATGTCTATATTGAAAGTTTGAGATCTTTGAAGTTTATATTCTAAAAGAGAAATATGTAAATTTCTGTTTATATGGATTTCAACTTTATATAAAAAGCTACATTAACATATATTATTTAGTGAATGTTGTAGTCTTTATAGGGAAAATCATCATTGCAGTAATACCTAAAATGGAATCCATTATCACAAACAACGTTTTCCAAAATTATACTTTATTTTCTGTTTGTTATTATAATCAAGTCACTGACATTACCAGAATATAAGGTATTTTAACTCGGTCAATTAACATCATTTTTCACCATTTACGGGATATATTTTTATCAACAAAATACTTCAAATAAACTCATTTTAGGAATTCTGATGTTTCTGTTTAATTTTGCTTATAACACACACTTGGAAAGATGGAACAATTATTCATTTTACCAAGAACTATATGATATTTTAAAAATACAAATAATAATAAAAGTAACATTAAAATATCAAAATATTTGGGGTGCCTGGCTGGCTCAGTCGGTTGAGGGTCTGACTTTAGCTCGGGTCATGATCTCGCAGTCTATGAGTTCAAGCCCCGCATCAGGCTCTGTGCTAACAGCTCAGAGCCTGGAGCCTGCTTCAGATTCTATGTCTCTCTCTTTGCCCCTCCCCACTCATGCTCTCTTCTCCCTCTCTCTGTCAAAAATAAATAAGCATAAAAAAATATATCAAGATATTTGAAATCCTCAAAATATTTCATGTTTGCTTCTTATGTTTGCTTCTGTTTGTGTCATTCAAAAACATCTTTTAATAAACTAAAACAAAATGATAATTTTTTTGTGTCAGAACTCTATTGCAAATCTCTGTCAGCTATATTCATCAGAGAGAATCATTATAGAATACTTTTGTATTGAAATTACCTAACAAGAAAATAAAATGTGTTTGGTTAGAAAGAATTCAAAAACATATTTATAGGCTTCACACCAAAAGAAATTATTAAAGTCATGGAAAATATGCAAAATCCAAATCTGTACTTTACTGAACTAAAGAAAAATTTACTATGAATAAATATCAGGCACAGTTTTTTAACCCAAGCTCTTTAAAATTGGATAAGCTGCAAACATATGCATAAAATCAAACACCCACACATTTCTCATTGTTGCAGTACTACTCAGAAAAGTTATAGGTTAGGCAGCAGGTTCCCAGTAGGATATTTAATAATTTATTAAGCCTGACCCTTTATACTGCTGCTGAATACTCTGGAGACAATGGTAGTCCAAAGAAAAATTGTACCTTGATGTTGAATATACTGAGCTAATCTTAATTGTAAGTGAGTGAATCACATTTCACTGCTTTTTGTTTAAATTGGTTAATTTCCATGGAGAAATGCAGAACTCAGCAGTTCTTGCAGCATGATTTTTTTTTTAATGTAATGAAAAGAAGCCAAGTTTTCATACCCTAGAGGAAACTCCTTGATCCATAGCACAACACATTAGTGTTTTGAAGTTTTAACTGTGTTCTGTTGAAATGTATTCTCTTGGGAGCCAGTATGCATTGATATTGTAGCATAAGCTTAATCTTACCATCACCAAATAATCCTATTTTTGTTTGTTTCTACTTTAGAATTAACAATTTAATTGTGAATTTTCCTTGCTATCACCATCATATCTATCAACCAGTATGGATAGCCCGTTTAAAAAATCTCTGGTCCTGAAATGGTCTCATCTTTTCTCTGATTCAACAGAGCTTCCTTCTTTATTAAATTATTCTCATCAACATCCAAATATCCTACAGTCCCAGCCAAATTTAATAAAGAGAGAGAGAGAAAAAAGGAAACTTCCCCTGCCCTCAAATATTATCACCCCAATTCTTTCCCTCATAGCAAAAGTTCTCAAGAGATTTGTTTTATTATTCAACAATTATTTTGAATGCAAGACACAGTGTAGACACTAATGACACTCAGAAAGATGAAAGACTAAACTCTGTTACTTCCAGGTATAAAGGGAGAGAGGTGTCACTTGGGGCCGCAGAGGAGTTTGAACCCCAGGACAGAGAGAGTGTACCATAAACGAGCTATAAGGGCAGTTTATGTTTGACAAACGAGGTGAGGTTAGTTAGGTTTTGTGGCCTCCCTATGAATTAGCTAATTTGAATAGTTCAGTGGGTTCTGGGAATTTGAGAGACTGTCTCTAGTGGTATGACATCTGGCCCTGGGGTGATTAGGGTAGATGTATAGTGGGCACAGAGCATGAGAGACAGAAAATGGAAGTTGTTGGATATGGATTTACTCAGCAGTTCAAGATGAACCTCTAGCCAGTGCTTTAGAAGCGGCTCAAGGTATCATGAAAGAGGAAGGAAGGAAGGTAGGAAGGAAGGAAGGAAGGAAGGAAGGAAGGAAGGAAGGAAGGAAGGAAGCGAGGGAGGGAGGGAGGGAAGAATGGAAAGGAAGGAAAGGAAGGATGAAAACTATTTGCAATCATGAGTATTTCAGTATTTCTCATATTTTTTTTTCCTAGTTACCACTCCTATCAGAATTTTGTCCACACAATGATTTGTAAATGAGGTCAGTGATGACACCCACATTGACAAATACAAAAGCTAATCTTAAGTCTTTATCTATGAGGAGCATTTGACATGGTCTGACCACCTCCTTCTTCAAACATACTCTTCACTTGATTCCCAGACCAGCACTCCATTGCTAGTCATTACTTGTCTCCCTGGACTGTTCATGACTTACTAACCTTTACACGTTGTTTGTACCAGTCCTTAACCTCCTTTCATGTCTGTCTGCTTTCACTCCCACAGTCCCCTCATCCATCCAGGCTGTTAAATTCTGTGTTTAAGCTGAGAATTCACAAATATGTCTCAAACTCAGAAATTTTCCCTGAACTTGTATACAATTATACTTTATATCCAACTTATATTTATCCCCAAAATTTGTGATAATGAGTGGAGAGGATCGCTAATGATGGAATCTGCAGAAGCTGCAGCTCTGAAATAAGGATATTTGAAATCATTCTGTTCCCCAAAACTTTCATTATCACCTTTATTATCTCACTTTCAAACATGTCACTCTCCAACCTCTTATCATTCCAGTGTAATACTTTGAGTCCTACAACCCCAAACTGGTTTGATCCTACCCAGATCTAAAACCCTTGTTGCTAATACATTTTAAAAGCTTCTTATTCCTCATCCCTCTGGTGATACTTCTTTCCTTGTTTGTAGGTTAAGTTTCATGAGCCATTATTTATTATAATGACTCCTTTGTGTTAGTCCTCAACTTTTCTTCCCTTCACTCTGTATCACTGCTTCCTTATCATACAGAACAATGTCTGCACACAGTAGGCATTCAGAAAGGATTTGTTGAATGAATGGACACTTTATGTTTTAAATAATTCTAGAAATATGCAATGTGTAAGTGTCTTCTAGATCCTTCTTTTTCTTTCAGGTTAGGAAATTAGAAAATTAGATGGGAAAATGGTGTATCTCAAATCACACAACATTTTTCTAGCAAAAGACTAGGCCTTGACCTCAATTTTCTTAACCTCCAATTCATCACTCTTCTCTTCCTAATTTCCAAGTTTCTGAACAACCTAATTCATTTTTCTCAGATACCATTTTAACCTGTATTTAATAACATGCCTTCTACCACACAAGTTGCAGAAATACATGTATATAAAGAAATATTTAACTTTTAATAAAAAAAAAAACCCAAATTTGACAGTGGTACTATAAGACACACAGATTCATTCCAATAACCATTTTAGTTACAAATGCAAATTCTTACAATATGTAGTTTTTCTAAATTGAGACATGATTGAGGAAACTTTTTAATTATCTTTAAAGACTTCTAATATTGTCCTAGAATCAAGATATGGGGCCCATAAGATTCTGCCTCTGAGAAATCTGGGGACAAAAGTAGGATTATATTTTACACCTTGATTTTAGTTAAAGATTAAGAAAAAATAGCACATCAAAATGTAATTTCTGGAACAAAATTATTCAATCAGTTCACTGATTTTGAAAATATATTGTTAAAGGTAAACTATTTAAAAATGGATGTTTTAAAAAAATGAGTAGATGAGTTAGTAACTATCTTTTTTTTGTACTTCCACTAATTAGCAGAATTAGAAATAAATTCGAACAATTTAGTTATACAATTTGACTAATTCCTTGAAGAACCTTTTTTTTAAATTTAAATTCCAGTTATTTAACATACAGTATACAATGAGTTTCAGGTATACAATTTAGTAATTCAACACTGACATCCAACACCTGGTGTTCATCACAAGTTCACTCCTTAATACCCATTACCTATTTAATCTACCTCCCTACCCACCTCCCCTTTGGTAACCATCAGTGTGTTCTCTATAGTTGTGTCTGTTTCTCTGTGTCTCTTTTCCCCCCTCTGACCATTTGTTTTGTTTCTTAAATTCATGCATATGAATGAAAACATAGTGTTTGTCTTTTCTCAGACTGACATATTTTGCGTAGCATAATGAATCAGGAACTATATCATCTGACAATTTTTATCTTTTAGATAAAGCATAATAGAGAGATTTTACATTTTGTATTTATTTATTTTGTGTTATTATTGTATTTTAGGTAAGTTATTTGAAAACTGAATCTCCAAATCTAATTGATACCAGAATTATCACATTTTGAAAATATCAACAGGGAATAGAATATACTGCTGAACCTAACCTCACTAACATCTAGACACGGTGATATGTGCAGCTATCTAAGCACCCCAAACTAAATAGGAAATGTGCATGTCATTAACAACTGTATGTCACAGTCATAATTTTCTTAATCATCTACCACCTGGTTATACTAGCTTTCCTGACCAATTATTGCACTGACTTTTGTTTTCTTTTTGTTTTCTTTATGTTGGAGAATTAGGTTAGAAATACAACTGAATTACAGCACACTCTTCATCCATTGTCCTTTCGTTTGTTTCATTTGTTCCTTATTGTATCCATATATTCCATCTTTCTTACTCTTTCTCATTCTCATCCTCATCAGCTATAGGTACTCCAGTGTATTTAATATATACCCTTGAATTGTCTTTACCTTTTATTTGGGGAGGATATAATTTTAAAATGCATCTAAATGACTTAGCAATATAAAATATGGTACTTTTTATCTGTTTACATTTAAAAGGTGTACATACACTAGTTTCTTTCATTTGCTGCGTTTTATTATATAGGGTGTATCCACTATTTATCTGTTTCCTCAGAAACAAAAATTTAAACTTTCCAAACACCATTACAAGAATGCTGAAATGAGGTCTGGACACATTTCATCTTCCAGGATTGTGTGAAAATTTCTCCAGGCTGTATACTCTGGCAAGGGATTGCTGAATCATAGAATGTATTTTGACTGAGTATACTAGACTACTTGCCATAATTACTGCACCAGCCAAATCTCTACCAGCAGTGCAGAGAAATGTTATGGATATAATATGATATTTTTTAAATTTTCATTTATTAATTATGATTTTGTGTACCTTGTACAGAATTCTTTTAGTTTTATCTTCTGTGAAATGTTGTTTATATAGTTATCTATTTTTCTATGCATTTCTTGCTTTATTTCTTAGTGATTCACAAAGATCTCTTTTAGGTTTTAGCTTCTGGTAGGTTTTTGAATATAACTTTTCTTAACCTTTGCATATGATATGTATATAGTTAAATCCGTCAGTTCATCATGCTATTTTTTATACTTTAAGATAATGCTATTTCAAAATTCCTTTCCTAAGTGCAAAATATAGGATTTATATTTCACTGTAATTATTTCATTATTTATTTACTCACATTTAAGCCAGAAGAATCTGTAGTCCACCTCTGTAGATGCTGCAGAGATCTCCTTTTATTTTCAGGAGACTGAGCCAGCTTGCCTGATTTGGTATATTAAATAGTTTATCATTCATATATTGATTTGTTTTCCCCATATTTATCTTAGCATAAATCTAGATAGATGGATACACACATACATACATACATACATGGATACATAGATAGAGATATATAAATAGATATCTGAACCTTCTATTTATTCCCATTGGTAGATTTGCCCTCTTAAAAAACTGGTTTAATATGTCTGAATTTCTTTTAATTTCTTCCCTTTGTTCTACTTTTAAAATGATTTAGACACATATCATATATATTAAATAATTACAGATCATTTTCAAATTAATTGATATCCTCATAATATCACCTTCACCATTTAATGGTGTGCTTAATATCTCCATTTATTCTGACCATCATTTATGACTTTCTGATAAATTTTAACATCCCCTTCATGCTAATATGAATTAAATATATTAATGTGTAATTTATAGTTTTTGTTGACACTGTAAATTGTCTTACGCAGTACTAACTCTTTTAGTTGATTATTGTTCTTAAAAACAAATCCAATTTATTTCTGTGAATCAATTTTTATACTCAGAATCTTTCTGATCTTATTATTTCTAATATTTTTAGATGAGAATGGGATCAAATCTTTTTATCATACTGCCTATAAGCAAAGGCAGTCTGGTTACCTTCATTTCTATCTTAACATCTCTCCCTTTTTTATTGTCTTATAGTTCTGGTTAGAATACATAGTGCAATGTAAAGAATGAGAGATGATAGTAGGCATTCCTGTTTTATTTCCATCTTAGAGAATAAAGGTACCATTTCTCCATCACTTAAAATGTTTGATGTAGGTGTGTTATTAAGTTTCTTTTGTTAAGAACTTTTTTTATCCTTAGTTCACTGAAGGATTTTTGCTTTACATTCTCTCTGATGTTATATAATTTTACATTTGTATTTTTTGCCAGTTCAATCAGTTTCAAATAGTATATCACTGTGGTTTAATTACTGATTATATAGATTGTTACTAGTTACTAACATGCCAACATGATTCTTATTCTTTCTAATAATGGTCTATGATTTTGTCTATCTATATACTTGTTTGTCTTTTTTTCCTTTATTCTTCAGGGTACTATATATAATCTTTTGCTATTATTTTGTTACCTACATGTTTTCCACATGTCTTCTCTCAGTTTGTGGCTTACTTTATACACATTCTGTGTTATCTCCTGAACAATAGTTCTTAGAGTTTAAGGTAAATTTTATTTCAATATTTTATTACTATTTCAACTTTCTGTTTTGTTAAAGTACTAACCCCCTCTAGCAAGGACATGAAGAAGATATTTTGAATTTTCTTCAAAATGTTTTACATTATGTTGTGTATATTTTTGCTTTTAAACTTTCTAGAAATGATTTTGTGTATGGTGTAATGTTGAAATCAAATTTTATTTGTGCTCACAGAAAGATTTTTAGCAGTGCTGTCGTTTGGTTTGGTTTGGTTTGGTTTGGTTTGGTTTGGTTTGGTTTTATGTATGCAGACTAACTCCACCAAAGAGTTAGTCCCACATACACACTTAATGTTTGTATTAGTTGGCCTATTATGCAGCCACACTAGAAATCAGATTCCTGCTCAGTGGTATGGCAGGTCATGTTGGTTAAAACAGAACCACTAGCTTATGAGCCTGGTCAGCCTTAGGCAATGAACCGTCTTGTCTGAATCAAATCAAACAGGAAATGAGAAGGTAATAGACAGATAAATTATTTCTCCTTTTCTGCTTTCAGTTAACTACTCAATGCAATTTTTCCATGAAGCCAGTCCATATGACCACATAGAAATATCTGTTACAGAAACAGCTGTGTTTCCATAGAGCTTAATGTGAAGCAATAACCAGAGGGTAGTGCTTCATTATGTATTTCTTCCTATCTTTTCCTGTCTCACATCCCTATTGTCTTACTCTTACTCTCGTAGGATTGTACCTTTCAAAAAATGTCTTGACATTTAGTCTATGTGTAAGGTTTATTCTTTTAGGAATTCATGCTCAGAAAATTGCTAGTAGGGTCTGTTTCAGAAAACAAGCCCTCAAATTGGAATTTCAGAATTGGATTCCTACCTCACCTCAGATGATAATGAATCCACTGATGATGGTGTTTGAGATGACAGTAGCTTTTGGAAATTGTCACCCCATAATTACTTATCTTTATGCTATTAGCAGTTGAGATGAAGCTAGGAAGAGGGGAAAACATTGAGGAATTGATTCAGTATTTCATCAGTATGAGACAACAAAAACAATTACTGTGCAAGAAGATTGCTGCCTTTGATTGGTATTGGAAACCTTGCAAAAAATGTATTAGGCTCAGAGTAGTTATTCGCCAACCTGGTGAGTGATTTTAAGCCAGAGGACCTCCATGGCAACTCTAAATTAGACTTACCTCTTCTGGTCATATGATTGACAGTGCTGAAAAAACTGCCCTTGGGTCTTGTAGGAGCTCCAAAGGGAATATTAAATGTGGAATACTGACTAGATTTCTATTACTTAATAAAGGACTGATAAGTAAGACAGACATGAGCAAACATATTTGTAACCTCAAATTGGTAAGCCACCACCATTACAACAGTGCCATTCTGAGTTATAAAATTGAATATAAAACAGGAAAATTATACAATTATATATGAAAATTTTCATTAATTTATCGAGTACAGAATTACTTTAGCAGATGGCATATATCTGTTAGGAAAAGTTATAATGATGATTTATAACAGGTGTATGTAGTGTTATATTGTACTTTTTACTCAAGGATACTGTATGGATCCCTATAGAGTATGACTAGAAAATGAATCCAGGGTAGAGCTTTTGTATTGTAGTGACTCAAATTAGGGCACTTTTTACCAGATCTGTGGGTGTGTTTTCTCTTTTAATTACACAATCCTAATTGTATAATTATATGACTTGCACCCACTTATATTTGTGGAACCAACGCTAGTTACCACAAAGTACTTTTGCAGATCATTCTATTCTGCCCAGGAACTGTGAGGGTTACCTCTGGCAGTCTGGAACTAATACTAGAATTCTGGCACACCAATCATCTTACCATCCACACTGAAATCAGATAGCATGTCTCATTAACAGTATTTACCACCCACATCTCTGGTTCTTAGAAAACAGCCCAAAGAATATTTTTGTGCTTGCTCTCTCCTCACTGAAGCATTTCTCAGTGCCTGCTAAAATGATTGTTTTGTTTTTGTTTTTACCTCATCAGGGAATATGTCTAAATGGTAGAGGAGCACAGCAAGCAGTATAAGATTCCCTTACAACATTCCTATGTTCGACACACATGGGATTTTACCTTTCCATTTCAGCAAGGAATTTTTGGAATTTCAACTTCATTTTCTGTAGAATCCCACTGAGTCAGGTTATGATGAACTCTTACTGAGAAATCAATTACAACTACGTTTGTGGCAGCACACCAAATTCAAAATCTCTGGTAAATGCACTCATATTTATAAGTTTAGCATATAGAAAAGTATGTTTCTCATATCCTTGTCTAGCACCATAGGGGTACATTTTCATACATATACCTAAGTTTTCTTCAGAGGTGTAATTGTAAAAGTTGCATTATTTTGTCTTATAAGATTCCACATCTCAAATTTGATTTTATAGTTGGTCTTGTGGAATATGATATGATTCTGGATTTGTGGATATTATAAAGTCGTAATTTATACATGTACATGTATATGCATATACATATATTCATGTAGTATTATACAAATTTGTATCTATAGATAAATAGTATATATTTATATAGCCAGCTAATGACACTGAGTGCTTAGACAATGTACAGCATTATATTGTGACCAGGAATAGAGATAACAAAATTTAATAATAATAATTGTAATAATCATTATCATCACAAAAATTGAACAGCAGCAACTGAAACAAAGGAAGGTTTTCCCTGGAGAACTTGTATAATGCTGTGCTGTGTAACATAATCTTTACTTTGCCATGATAAGGGAAGTAAATAAAGATAAGCAAACAAAGAATGATATTACATATATATTACAGAGTAGGATGATATTAGAAGCAGATTAGATGTTTATATAATATAAATATATTATATAATATATACATATACACACACACACACACATTTTTTTTTTAATGTGGCTGCAGGAGAGGAAATATACGTTGGAAATATGTGAAAACTGTGTTTGAAAAGAAGGATGAGATGAATTTGGTGTTTGAGATACTTTACTTTAACAGTAGTATAAAAAATATATTAAAGGATGGGGCGCCTGGGTGGCGCAGTCGGTTAAGCGTCCGACTTCAGCCAGGTCACGATCTCGCGGCCCGTGAGTTCGAGCCCCGCGTCGGGCTCTGGGCTGATGGCTCAGAGCCTGGAGCCTGTTTCCGATTCTGTGTCTCCCTCTCTCTCTGCCCCTCCCCCGTTCATGCGATGTCTCTCTCTGTCCCAAAAATAAATAAATGTTGAAAAAAAAAATTTTTTTAAATAAAAAAAAATATATATATATTAAAGGAATGTCCCAGGGCTCAAGTATGCATTCAGAATACAGTTGATATAACATTTTAAGGTATATATTTCATCACCTGTTGAAAGTGACTGCTACCTTTCAGTTTCAAAATCGAAAGTGATTGCATGACATATTATGTATTACCCCAAAGTAGAAAAAATAAATCTTGGGGTGCGTGAGTGGGTCAGTCGGTTAAGCGTCTGACTTCGACTCAGGTCATGATCTCGTGGTCAGTGGGTTCTAACCCTGCGTTAGGGTCTATGCTGACAGCTCACAGCCTTGAGCCTGCTTCACATTCTGTGTCTCCCTCTCTCTCTGCCCCTCCCTTGCTCGTGCTCTGTCTCTCTCTATCTCTCAAGAATAAATAAACATTAGAAAAATTTTTAAAAAGAAAAAAAGAAAAAAGAAATTCTGATTATAAATCGTGTTTTTAATTTTAACTCAAAACTGAACAGTCATTAGCAAATTTTTTCTTCAATGAGTTCAACATTTGAATTATTATTAGTTGGCATAACTTTCATTTTAATGTCTATTTTGTTTTAAAATGCCTTCCTGTGGTGTAAGCCCCATTGGTTCTGATGGAAAAGTTCAGCTTTCAAACCATGTACCCTGAAGCAAACAATATTTTTTCTAGTCTTTAGAGAAAATAAGCAAACATAAATTAAGGGCAGAGACTGTGTCTTTGCAGTGTCCTTTTTTTGTGTGGTGTTCAATGTATTATAGATTGTTGATGAATATTAAATCATCATGATGACAAAATCCTAAACGGTCTCATTCTTTAAATCACCAAACTATGAAATTTTATCATTTACACATGATGTTAAAATGGCTGAGAAAAAAAGAGAAAAAACTTTGTATTTCCTCAGGTCATTTTGAAAAAGCAAAACAATTGGCATACATGACAGCCTCCCATCTATCTGTGTGTTTAATAAAGCCAAATGTGATGAAGACTAATGTACCATACTGATGTTTGCAGGATTTCATTAACGTATTTCCAAGACCATCATAACTCACTCACCTCTGTTGAGTTTATGAGCCATGGGTTTTGCTCCAGCACATAAAATCAGCTTGCCTAACACAATGCAGGGACTAATAATATCAAAGATGACACTTCCTCACATTTTGAAGCAAGGTGACTCATTTATTTCCCCCTCCCCAGTGTAATAGGACAATGGAGTCATTTAAATTAGAACTGAAATTAAGAACTTATACAAAGTCACTAAGTGATAGTAAGTTATCTTTCATAATAAAAGTCTCGTATTCTTAAATCACAAAATTCAGAGTGCTATAGCAAAGCAATACAATTTATCAGATTAATATCCATAAAATTTCCTGTTATATAAATTATTACTCTCTATTCCTACTGCTGTCTGGAATAAATATTTTTAAAATCCTCAAGAAGCTTTAATAACATGCTAATAATAAATGGATACATTTACTCATTTATTATACCCCAAATGATAATATAAACGGAATTTAAGGAAGACATTTATCAAATATATAGCATTCATCTGCTTTTATTATTATGTTAAATCAAATATAGAACTATAGGATATTTTCATAGACTGTCTATTTCACTCTAGTCCACCGCCTTTGGTGATTCTATTAGATTTGTATTGCTGCGGTTCTCATAAAAAATAAAATGATCAAGTGTGTTTATAGCTGTAAACCACTTAAATAAAAAAGCAAATGAATAAACTAAAAAGTAATGACTGCAAGATCTGGCTTCTGTCTACTCTGTTCTCTTGTAATCGCCTTCTCTCTGATGCCTCCCTATATCCCATTTGCTCCTCTCTTGCCTCACTAGTCTTCTTTCGCTTCATTTTGTCAAATTCATTCTCTCTCAGATCTAATATCCTTTCTTCCCATTGTGTTTGGAAAGCTTAAATGCAGTTTTGCGTGGCTGCTTCCTTGTGATCTTATAGGTCTCAAATTTTAAAATTCTGATGTAGATGAGAAAAAAGGAATCTCTTGTTTACTCAAATACTAGAATTAGGTCAGTGTGTTTTAATGGATTTTAGCCTAAATAACGTGTAATAATACAAGGAATTTTTTTTTAATTATGAGGCAGCAGTTCAAGTCCAGTGTTACTACGTAAAAGCTGTGCAACATTGTCGTATTGGATAAATTATTGAATCAGTTGAAACCTTTTATTTCACCTATATAAATGTGATGCTTATACTTACACTACAAAACAAAAACTCCTGGACAGGTCTCTGATATTAAATGTATGAATTTACAGAGATGTTCAACCTAGGATTTTCCCCCTCCAATATCCATCGTAGTCTCCAAAAATGCTCATATTGTCAAAAGGTGGGGTAGAACAGAAGATTCCATTTAACCCTATAGGCAAGCAGTCCAAAGCCTTGCAAAACACAAAAGCAGGTTAGGCATTTTTGTAAAATGTCCATATCTTAAATTCCAATGATATATTAAAATGATTTAAATTTCCTGATACATCTGTGTCTAATCTATAATATTCAAATAAATGCACGTATAAATGATACACATTTTATGTAATTATTTTACACAAAAGCACACAAGAAAGGAATATAGTAGATGTATTAGTATGAGCAATATGGCAAATTATTAAAAAAAAAACAAATATCCAAGAAAATTAAAAAAAAAAAAAAGGACATACTTTCTTTAGACCTGTATGTATCAGGACGTTTATTCTCTAGTGAAGAGGTAATATGGCCACTTCTTTACAAATTGCCTTTGGTTCTTGTGCTTACCCTAATTGTGAAGTTAACCTAATATAGTTCAGTACAATCTATTTGTGTTTATTTTCAAATAAGCTTTTTCCTCTCTCACTTAAGATTTAACTCTAAAGGATTTTTTTTTTACTTTTTAAAAAATATTTATGATTTATTTTTGAGAGAGAGGGAGAAAGACAGAGCATGAGCAGGGGAGGGGAAGAGAGAGAGGGAAACACAGAATCCAAAGCAGGCTCCAGGCTCCAAGCCGTCAGAGCCTGATGTGGGGCTCGAACCCACGAACCATGAGATCATGACCTGATCTGAAGTCAGGCACTTAACAGACTGACTGAGCCAGCCAGGTGCCCCTATTTTTTGCTTTTTTTAAGCAGGTCACGTAACTCAGAATATCATAAATAAGAAAAAAGAGAAAGCAAAATATATAAAATTGACAGCATAATTTAAAGTAATGTGCAAAGCTAAAGAATAAATAGAAATGAAAGAATATGAGTAACAAGCCCATAGCCCAAATACCAATTTCCTAAATATATTAGAATTATTAAAAATCAATAATAAACAGTTGATTTACAATGGGCAATAAACAACAGTTGATTTACAATGGGCAAAATAAATGAACAGGCTACCAGCAAAAGAGAGAAAAAATGGCAATGCGCTCAACACATCTCATAATTTAATGAATTATAGTTTATAGTAATAATGAGATAAATGTTTCTACTTGCCAATTTCCAAAACAAACCAAGTTTTATAAGGCAAAACATAGGGAATTGTGGTGTGAAAACCAGAACATTCATAGAGTGGGCATTAACATATTGAGCAACTACTTTGGGAGACAATTTGACAATACTGGGCAGTTTCAGCCAAGAAACATTTTTTGAGTATCGCTTTGTTCCAAATACTTTTCTAAGCCAAGAAATTACATGAGAAAAAACTCATAAACCTTCCAAATCTCATGTATATTATGTTGCAGATATATGACATAGTCAACAAACAAATTAATGGGTCAAAAATGTATTTGGTCAGATGGTGATATGTGCTATAGAGAAACATAAATCAAGGAAAGGGGTACTAAATGTAGAGTTACATGGGTTGCCACTGTGAAAGTGACATTTGATTAAAGGTTTAGAAGATATCAGGAAGGAAAACATCAGTGTTTGAAGGCAGAGCCTTGGTAAAGACTCTGTCTACATATTTTTTAGGAAGAACAAGAATTCGATTGTGTTCTAGAAGATAAAATAAAAGGAAGAATGTTAGGTAAGGAGTAGAGAAAAAAATAGACATGAAAGTAGATTGTGTATACCTAAAAAGCCTTTGACAGTTAGTCTGAGATGGAAAGATATTGTAAGGATTTGAGATAATTGTCTTCATCTGATTTAGGTATTGATTTGGGTTCAAGTGCTGATTTTGTCTCGTTGGACTTCTGTATTTGAATACATTATTAAACTTTTCCCTCTAAATTACCCTTTTCTCTTTTGAAAAAGTGGAACTAATCACCAGAGCCATCTTATACCTATTCACACTGCATTCATAATTGTACCCTCATAATAGTACTTACTCCATGTAGAAATATGAGGATTTGAGTAATAATTTTTATAACTTGTATAATAATTTATATAATTTTTAGGGGAATAAATAAGATAATATGTAAACCAGATTAGCTCATTCTTTGGAACTAAACCTAATAAATATATAAAAGACATTATTTTTAACTTCTATCTGAAGAGAATGCAGGACTTTTTTTTTTTAATTGGGGAAGTAAATAGACAACATGTGAGGCACATACCTCTTTTAAGACAATGGAGTGCTCTATTTTAATAAAATGCTGTATGTGAGTGTGATTAGAATTATTTTTATTTTTAAATGTTATTATGATTGTTAAACATGGAAGTATCTAGCTGTAATTTGGAGATAAAATAGAATACTCTCATTTCATTGTATCATTAATATACTATAAGAATTGTTACTGGAGCATTTGCCCCTCAGTCAGCAGAGGACAGGAAAACTTCATGTGGCTTTCCAATTTGAATTAGGAAATAAATCGAATTAATTTCTCTAGCCATTAACCTTCCACATGAACTTACAGAGCTTTAGTGGATCCTTGATTGGTAGCTATTAGAATACAATATAATTAGCAGTATCCTAATTATATCAAACTCATTTAAAGAAATGATTTTCTTTTTCTTTCCATCCCATAGAGAGAAACCAAAATCACACATTTTTATTTGGCAACTAAAAAAACTACAAAAATAATTAAAAAGAGCACTTCCTTATGGATTAATTAAGTGGTGTATATCATTTATTATTTTTATATAATTCATAAAGTCATTTTCATATAGTTAATGTCTATTTCGTGATTTAATTGTGGAAAACAGAAAAGTACAAATTATGTGTATATACATACAATGCAACACATATATATGCATAATTTACTCATGGAAAGTTATAAATTAGTTGGTAAAATAATTAATAATCTTTCAAAGTAACAATTACATTATATTTATTAAAAAACAAGAAAGTTATACCAATCAGTGCTCCAGTAGTATTGTATGGGGAGAAATCACTTCTAACTAACAAGAGAAGTCAAATTTTCTCATTCTAAAATGGATTTGAGACAGATTTTACAGATTTAATGAATAGCGAAGACATGTTTAGAATTTAGAGGAAACCGTTTTTTTAAAAGAAGAAATAGACTTCTAAGTAGACAAGTTAAGCAAAGATAGATATAAGAGCAAGAATATATAAAGATTATTTGAAAGCAGTGATTTTGAACTAAGGTTTTTATCCATAGAAATAAACATTACCTGTATTCATGTAGTCAACAAGTAATTACTGATGTGATCAGAAATTTTCTATGCACCTAAAATACACTCTTGTACAAAGATTTCTGCCCTCCAGGAGTTGACATTCCAAAAGGAAATGTTAGAGAATAATCAATAAACATAATAAATAGTAAATAAAATGGTGTTATAAAGAGAAAGCTGATATAGGAAAAAGGAAAACAAAACTAAGATCTTTAGGGGCGCCTGGGTGGCTCAGTCATTTAAGCGTCCAACTCTTGATTTCGGCTCAGGTCATGATCTCACCGTTCATGAATTTGAGCCCCGCATCGGGTTCTGTGCTGACAGTGCAGAGTTTGCTTGGGGTTCTCTCTCCCTCTCTGTCTGTCTCTCTCTGCCCTTCCCATGTACTCTCTTTCTCTCTCCCACTCAAAATAAATAAATAAAGTTAAAAAAAAAACTAGGATCTTTATTATTGATACTCTGTTCTCTACATTATTTAGAAAACATATTAGTTTTATAATAACTTAAATTGATGTCTTGAAGGTAATGAAGAGTTTGCCATGGGGATAATGAGGGAGAGTATATAGGCCTGAAAAAGCAGATACTATAATTTCCCTAAGTGGGATGCATGTCTGATGTATTTGGGAAACAGAAAAGAGACTAGTATAGCTGAAACAATTGGAGAGATAATAGAGAATAAGGTCAGAGAAGTGATCAGATCTTGGAGGAATTCATAGGCCATTTTAAAGGCCATACAGGGGCGCCTGGGTGGCGCAGTCGGTTAAGCGTCTGACTTCAGCCAGGTCACGATCTCGCGGTCCGTGAGTTCGAGCCCCGCGTCGGGCTCTGGGCTGATGGCTCAGAGCCTGGAGCCTGTTTCCGATTCTGTGTCTCCCTCTCTCTCTGCCCCTCCCCCGTTCATGCTCTGTCTCTCTCTGTCCCAAAAATAAATAAAAAACGTTGAAAAAAAAATAAAGGCCATACAAGGGCCTTAAAGATCAGTTCGCTCGATCTCCTATAATTAACTGCTTAGTAAACTGAGGCCCAGAGAGAATATATGAATTCCTGATCTTAAAGAATTTTCTTTTCCAGTACAGCTCACAACAACGCAGTTCATCCGCATTCATCAAACATCAGTGGCATATGTATACTGCATTAGTAGATACAGTAATAAAGTGGAAAATAAAATCATAAAACAAGGCACCTATGATTCCACTTGATAAGTTCTTTAATGGTGTGAATACCATAGTGGAGAAACAATGGAAGGATACATCCAGAGGCAGTAAGGAGAAGTTGATTGTGTAGGGAGGAAGGGCTCCAAATAAGCACAGAAATCTTGAGGAATCTTAAAGTATATGGAGACAAGTGTACACAAGATAAAACATTCTAATGGTAGTGGAAATGTGCATGTATACAACACAGACAGAAGAGGAAGATTTTTGAAAAATTACAATATATAGACAAAGATGGGGACAAAATGGAAGAAGAGTAATGTAAGAAATCTGGAGAAGAAAGGATGAGATTGTGAATGGTGTTATTGTCTATTAAAAGTCATGAGACTTATTTGATGGTTAAAGGAGAGCCATGAAATACAAAGACTTATGTTCTACCAATATAATTATTATGGTCCTGCAGGGAATCCTGTAGAAGGAAGCCAATTTGAAAGAAGACAAATTTGGATGTTATTGAAATAATGGAAGAAAAGTACTGATCTAATGGGTGAAGAGGAGGCCTTGGATCCAGGAACATTTGGTAAGTATTAGGAATACAATGTGGTGGATTACTAAATGGTGTGGGTGAAAAAAGATGGCAGGGAGCGATTTACGGACAGGCTATAATGATGGTGACTTTGCTGAAAGAAACCGTGCAACAGTAGGAGTTTGACTCTGCTTCCTGCAGGTATCGGAGCTCCATCAGCTCTCATTTGTTATCTACTAATAACTATGAGGGTTTCACCTGTATCTCTTCTATCTGAATTTAAATTTATTTTTTGTCTTCTGCCCTGGTTAGTTATTTCCCTCTCTTGGTTTCAAGTTAGTTAAAGAAATATCTAAACTATTTTTCTAACATTTGAGCTGACATCTGTGTGTGTGTGTGTGTGTGTGTGTGTGTGTGTGTGTGTGTGTAGAATGGAGGTAGAAACTTAGTTCAACTCACTGACAAGATATGACATCCAGCAAAAATATAAAAACTCTCTTTCCAAAATTTTACTAAACAGACTTTTTACATAGGACACTGCCATTGTTCCAAACAGGAATAGGAACAGTGAGGGAAAAATAGGAAATAAAAAGATCAGAGAAAGTGAATACAATTATCGCTAAGTCTAGTATATCTGTGATATAATTTCATCTCATCATTTTAGCAGCTAGATGAAAGATGGAAAGTATGTGATCAGCTGGTAGGGGAAAAGATTTTATTACTGTACACATTTTTATGAAATATTAGTAAATTTTGATTTAAATGGCATCAGGTTTTCTGCCCATTTCTTCACTGGATTGTTTGTTTTTCGGGCATGGGGTTTGGTGAGTTCTTTATAGATTTTGGATACTAGCCCTTTGTCTCATATGTCATTTGCAAATATCTTTTCCCATCCCGTTGGTTGCCTTTTAGTTTTGTTGATTGTTTCCTTTGCAGTACAGAAGCTTTTTATCTTCATGAGGTCCCAATAGTTCATTTTTGCTTTTAATTCCCTTGCTTCTCTAAAGAAGAAATCCAGATGGCCACGAGGCACATGAAAAGATGCTCTACGCCACTCCTCATCAGGGAAATACAAATCCAAACCACACTGAGATACCACCTCACGTCAGTCAGAGTGGCTAAAATAAACAAATAAGGAGACTATAGATGCTGGAGAGGATGTGGAGAAACGGGAACCCTCTTGCACTGTTGGTGGGAATGCAAACTGGTGTGGCCCCTCTGGAAAACAGGGTGGAGGTTCCTCAGAAAATTAAAAATAGATCTACCCTATGACCCAGCAATAGCACTGCTAGGAATTTACCCAAGCGATACAGGAGTGCTGATGCATAGGGACACTTGTACCCCAATGTTTATAGCAACACTTTCAACAATAGCTAAATAATGGAAAAAGCCTAAATGTCCATCAACTGATGAATGGATAAAGAAATTGTGGTTTATATACACAATGGAATACTACTTGGCAATGAGAAAGAATGAAATATGGCCTTTTGTAGAAATGTGGATGGAACTGGAGAGGGTTATGCTAAGTGAAATAAGTCATACAGAGAAAGACAGATACCATATGTTTTCACTCTTAGGTGGATCTTGAGAAACTTAACAGAAGACCATGGGGGAGGGGAAGGAAAAGAAAAGTTATAGAGGGAGGGAGCCAAACCATAAGAGACTCTTAAAAACTGAGAATAAACTGAGGGTTGATGGGGGATGGGAGGGAGGAGAAAGTGGGTGATGGGCATTGAGGAGGACACCTGTTGAGAGGAGCACTGGGTGTTGTATGGAAACCAATTTGACAATAAATTTCATATTAAATTAAAAAAAATAAAATAAATAAAATGGCATCAGGTTCGTAGTACTTGGAGCTTCTTCAAGTTTACATGAAAATCCCTGGAAAAAAAGAAAAATAGTCACAGCATTCATGAAGTTAAAGACCAGTGTATAACTTGGATCATGTTCTAAGAGCACTCTCCACTAATGGTAATTTTACTGAGATTAGGTAGATTTACCATGTTTTTCTTTAAATCATTTCATAACGGAACTCTTAACCTTGAAACTAGCAACCTGATTTCACTTCAAGGTAAATTAATTGCTTCCATTTTTGTGCTGATGTATAGATGCTTTATATGTCTGTTAGCAATTGCTTAATTCTGCTCTGCAATAGAATAGGTTTGGGTAGTATTTATCTCACAAATGAACACCTTGAAGTTGAGAAAGCATGTGTTACTCATCTATGTATTTTCTGCAGTGTTCATAAGGCACTTTTTGATTATTCAATTATTGAATGAAATTTTGTTATCAGAATGGCATTATAATATAGAGCAATTAAATAGTGTTTTGTTGTATGTTGCCTCAGTGACCTGGAAACTACTTCATGTAATAGAATGAAATAATATAGGCATGATTTGAAACTACATTTTCGTTAACTGGTTGGTTCATTATCCTGACACTTATAAGCTGTGTTTTACATAGCTATCTTAGCTCATAACTTATCACATAGTATTTTCCCATAGGTTTAAAGAAAGAAGTATTTTTCTCTAAATTTAACTCACAAAAGATAATACATATTTTTTAATTGCTTATCAGCTATATCTAGTTAAGATAAGTCTAGAGTATAAGGTATATACATAATTATTCTTTGATCAAGTACATTACCTAGTATTTAATTATGATAATTCTTCTGATAAAAAAAGAAAGAAAGAAAGAAACCCATGTATATAGGACTGAAAGCATTTACTTGCATTCCATGAATTTTATTCCAAAATTTTAAATTTATAAGTAGCTTAATTTCTGAAACATAAAATATATTAGTATTTTGTAGAATTTTTGGTGAATTTTTAATCTAAAGTTTAATATAAATGTGTGTTTAGTATACTGATAAAGAGATCTATAAAATATTTGATAGACATATACCACTTATATCTCAGGAATCCTTTCTTAAAAAGAAATATAAGACAGGTATATTTTAGTGGAGGAATTTACTAGTCAATGATAAACTTAAAAAAGTATATCTTTTTAGTTATGACAAAAGTTTACAGAGAACTAAATTGTGTATGATTTTCTTATGAGAGAGTATACCTATATTGATACCATTTCCAATACTGATATATATACTTATTAATAGATATAGGTATGTAATTGTTAATTAAAAACCACTAATATTATCATTTAAATTCAGTTATTTTAGGATAAAGATAATTGAATAACAAACTATTTTCATTAAATATTCTTAAATTTAGGAAGTAATTTCATATGATTATTTTATGACACATTAAATAAGTTTTATATATATATATATATTATACTATAAGACAGGTGTTGCTATCTGATTTTTCACCCTCTCTAATTGAGGGTGTGTGATTTTCTCAAGGTTCTATTATACCTAAGTGATAGAGATAGTAGCTGAGTTATGATGTCAAAATGCCATAACTATTTAACTATTATATAAATTTGTCATAAAGAGTATATTTAGATATAAATGTAATACTTTCTATTATACTTAAATTTCTGCATTACTTCCTCCCTTAGAAAACAAAAGCTTCACTGTTACGCTTTCCATCATAATTCCAATCCTATTACTCTTGGAATAGAGAGAAAAAGTTATATGGGCACCTGGGTGGCTCAGTTGGTTAGGTGTCAGACTCTTGATTTCAGTTCAAGTCATGATCTCTCTGTCATGAGATCGAGCCCCAGGTGGGTTTCCATGCTGAGTGTGGAGCCTGCTTAAGATTCTCTCTCTCTCTCTCTCTCTCTCTCTCTCTCTCCCTCTGCCCCTCTCCCCAGATTTCATGCTGTCTCTGTCTCTAAAAAATTTAGAAAAAAAAGAAATAGAAAGTTACATATGAATATTTATTCAGGAGATTTTTTTGTATGTTGTCTAATTTAAATTTCATCACAATTCTGAAATGCATATGATTTCATTTTTAAATTTAAAGACCAGGAAATGTTGGTTAAATAACTCAAGTTTACAAGAGTATTAATGAACAATACCAATACTCCAAATTAGGTCTGACTCAAAACCCCACAATTTTCTAGTATATACACAAAAATTAAAAAGTACTATTGATATTCTCATCTCATAAATTCAAAATCAACAAAGCCATAACATACTTGATTTGGGACATGTAGTTGATTAATTAAATAATTTTTGAAAGTATGTTGTCTACAAACATAATAAATTATGTATGATAAAGGAAGCTTTCATTTATCAGTGTTTTCCATAAATTCATGAAATTATTCATAATCTTTGTACTACACCAGAAACCAAAGATGCATTGTATTTGTGAGTAGTGTATATACATGTAACTTTCCCCTTAATTATTTAAATTATTTCTTCAATTGCTTGATTATTTCTTGAATTATTTCTTTAATCTACTCAGCTACTAAAGGTTTCCTGCTTTCAAGTACTTCATTTTATGTTATGGAGTATAAAAATATACAGGCATATAATTTATTCAACATGTTATTAAGTGCAAGTTTTTCGTAACATGCAATAATGACAACAAAAGATCTTAATGTTAAGTAATTTAATGCAACAGTAATATTGGGCTTTTTTCCCAATAACTAAGAATGTACAAATAATTTTTAACCATGATGCAATCAACCATCTATGAAAGATGGCAAAAGTATTTTTTTTTTCTAGTGTAGAATATAAACTAGATGTGGGTTCAGAGAGCTGGACTCTGACACCAATATCACCTCTCCAATCATAAGTATTTCAAAAGACTATCACATAACTTTTATGTATTCTCATGGCTTTTATTGGAAAAATTTTTTAAATTTCTTTCTGGGCACATTTTGGATCTTACATAACTGGATAATTCAACATAAAACTACGAAACTTCACTATGCAGTATAGTACAGTTTTTTTTTAATCTCTGTCGACTTTATGTTATGATAAATTATCTAATTAACAGAAAATAAAATATTAAATTAAATGAATTCTTTCTGCTTTGGTGACTAAGTTAATTCAAAATCAGTGTCTTCCATTGATTTACTCAAATCTGTGAGCATCCACATTTACCTCTACTCTATCTATATATGAAATTATTTGTTAAAAGCTACTAGAAAAAGAGGGGTGGGTAAAACTCTTGTTTTATCTATTAATATTTCCTCTAAGATTCTTCTTTATTTTTTTTTAATTTTTTAATGTTTTATTTATTTTCAAGACAGAGACAGAGCATGAGTGGGGATGGGCAGAGAGAGAGAGGGAGACACAGAATCTGAAACAGGCTCCAGGCTCTAAGCTAGGAGCACAGAGCCCGACGCTCAAACTCATGAACTGTTGGATCATGACCTGAGCTGAAGTTGGACGCTTAACCAACTGAACTACCCAGACACCCCAGATTCTTCTTTAAACTAACTTACATCAATGGATAATAGACCATGTGCCTTCTTATCCAAACATGTCTGATTTCTAATATTCCTTTGATTTATATTATTTCTTCAGTAAGATTGAAGATGTTTTTGTAAAAACTTGGGTAATTAATTTATCTGTCCCTCAGTTACTCATACAATTTTTATAGCACTCATCAAGATGCAATTTATCTTTTATTTTAATATACTGCTACTAAGGTCTTTCCCATAGGAACTTTGTTTCATTCAGGGGTGTTTTCTTTCTGTATGGTAAAAAGAATGTGGTAGAAATTTAACAAGTGAGACTCAGAGCATTTTGGAAGACTTTCCAGGTATCAAATATTTCATCATATTTTCAGGCCACTGGGCAGCTACTCTGTCATATAATGGGTTTCAAATACTGGGTTCCAAATATATGACCATTTTATAAGTTATATCCAACGCCTATGCATGTCTCAAACATGCCAACAATGTTTTGGTTGCATTGATTTCTTTTTGGGAAAAGAAGTATTTAAAAAGTCAGCCTCACTAGCTGAGACAATACATATGCCCTCCACCGTTAATGATTATGACTGTCAATGTACTCTACATAATCTGAATTCTGAAGCTATGTTAGTTTTTGGAATTTCAATTGATTGATTAATTGAATTAAAATGAATTCATTTAAAAATAATTATTAGTTAGGAGATAAACTATAAACAGTTCAAATATAGGAAGATAATAAGGAACTGAAGACCAAAATAAGCCTAGATTTTTTATTACTTTGTGCTTTTTCAGTTTTATGTTTTATTATCTATTATGTGTACATATTAAATATATACATTTATGTATATTACGTATATCCAGTTTTAAAATTTTCTATTGATATCATTATGTGTTTTTAAAATCAACTAAAAGTATCATAGAAAATATGGAATCATATGATTTGAATCTAGCAGATAAAAAGAATATTGCTCTTTATTGAATCTGTATTTTACTGTGATGACTATAGTTTCATAATTATAATGAAGTTTCAAAAGTGAAAAGATACCGTGATCAGGGATATTTCCCTCCTATTTCAAATTCTATTTATTTTTTTTATTAAAGTGTCAAAATTAATTTAACAAAACCCTGGCATCTTATTCATCCTCTATTTTGACTTTTTAGTTTTCCAGTTTTAGCAATTCACATTATATGACAGATACGGTGAATTGTAAAGCAAAATCTCCTTAGTAATAATAGTAGCTAATCAAACAATTTAGTGTTATTATCTGTTTTTTATATTTAGAAAATCCTTACCAAAGGTTGTTTATATTTTTTCAAAATCAGAAGAATGATAAAATGATACATTTCAATTTGAAAACAATACACTTTAAAGTGGTATCTTGCCCTATTTGATAAATCTATGTTAATTGGAAGCAAATATGTGTCAGGAATTTATCATACAGTCCATGTTTATGTGGCTTATTTCTTTTTAAGAATAATAAGCTATTTTTTTATGAATGCATTTCTGCTATTATTCATACCTATGTTTCTATTCTTTCCCAGCTTTCGAAATACCTCAAATCTGTAATAAGTAATTTTGCAACACAATTTTACTAAAATTTTTAAATAAAGAAAACATGCACACAGCATGTTTTACCAAATGCAAAGTGATTAAATTTCATAATATCAATGAGAAATTTGAAAATCCACATCACCTTAACACCTATTCCTGGTACCCACAACTATTGAAAACTTGCTTATTTTATTTCAGCAAAAAGTTCCATTTTATTGCTCTTCTGTTGTCATGGTTTCTGCTGTCTGGATTATCACCCTATGATCTCATTATTTCATACTTTTTGAAAACCTCTGAAACCAGAAGATGAACTTAGCAAGGACTCACAAGGCCAACATCTCCAGTGTTGTAAGTAGTTTCCAGCTTGCATCACTCTCGTCTCTGCTCTAGCTTTTTTCTTCTCCAAATCTAATTTTTCCTTCTGCTCCATGCTTTCAATATCACTCTGTATTGGCTCCTTATATTCACTCTATTATAGTAAAATATAACCACCTTTTCAATGATTATTAAATGAATGACCACCAAGTGTGATGCACTGTTCTGAACTTGTGGGATACAGTAAGTAGGGCAAATAAAATTCCTACTCCATGGGGCTTATACTCTTGTCACAACTGAATTTAATTACCTGGTAAATTTCGATGCATTGCAAAGCTTACTAAAATATGTAGTTACAGATTTTATTTTTTTTTAATTTTTTTTTTATGTTTTATCTATTTATTTTTTTTTCTGAAATTTATTGACAAATTGGTTTCCATACAACACCCAGTGCTCATCCCAAAAGGTGCCCTCCTCAATACCCATCACCCACCCTCTCCTCCCTCCCACCCCCCATCAACCCTCAGTTTGTTCTCAGTTTTTAACAGTCTCTTATGCTTTGGCTCTCTCCCATTCTAACCTCTTTTTTTTTTTTTCCTTCCCCTCCCCCATGGGTTCCTGTTCAGTTTCTCAGGATCCACATAAGAGTGAAACCATATGGTATCTGTCTTTCTCTGTATGGCTTATTTCACTTAGCATCACACTCTCCAGTTCCATCCACGTTGCTACAAAAGGCCATATTTCATTTTTTCTCATTGCCACGTAATATTCCATTGTGTATATAAACCACAATTTCTTTATCCATTCATCAGTGGATGGACATTTAGGCTCTTTCCATAATTTGGCTATTGTTGAGAGTGCTGCTATGAACATTGGGGTACAAGTGGCCCTATGCATCAGTGCTCCTGTATCCCTTGGATAAATTCCTAGCAGTGCTATTGCTGGGTCATAGGGTAGGTCTATTTTTAATTTTCTGAGGAACCTCCACACTGCTTTCCAGAGCGGCTGCACCAATTTGCATTCCCACCAACAGTGCAAGAGGGTTCCCGTTTCTCCACATCCTCTCCAGCATCTATAGTCTCCTGATTTGTTCATTTTGGCCACTCTGACTGGCGTGAGGTGATACCTGAGTGTGGTTTTGATTTGTATTTCCCTGATAAGGAGCGACGCTGAACATCTTTTCATGTGCCTGTTGGCCATCCGGATGTCTTCTTTAGAGAAGTGTCTATTCATGTTTTCTGCCCATTTCTTCACTGGGTTATTTGTTTTTCGGGTGTGGAGTTTGGTGAGTTCTTTATAGATTTTGGATACTAGCCCTTTGTCCGATATGTCATTTGCGAATATCTTTTCCCATTCCGTTGGTTGCCTTTTAGTTTTGTTGGTTGTTTCCTTTGCTGTGCAGAAGCTTTTTATCTTCATAAGGTCCCAGGAATTCACTTTTGCTTTTAATTCCCTTGCCTTTGGGGATGTGTCGAGTAAGAGATTGCTACGGCTGAGGTCAGAGAGGTCTTTTCCTGCTTTCTCCTCTAAGGTTTTGATGGTGTCCTGTCTCACATTGAGGTCCTTTATCCATTTTGAGTTTATTTTTGTGAATGGTGTGAGAAAGTGGTCTAGTTTCAACCTTCTGCATGTTGCTGTCCAGTTCTCCCAGCACCATTTGTTAAAGAGGCTGTCTTTTTTCCATTGGATGTTCTTTCCTGCTTTGTCAAAGATGAGTTGGCCATACGTTTGTGGGTCTAGTTCTGGGGTTTCTATTCTATTCCATTGGTCTATGTGTCTGTTTTGGTGCCAATACCATGCTGTCTTGATGATGACAGCTTTGTAGTAGAGGCTAAAGTCTGGGATTGTGATGCCTCCTGCTTTGGTCTTCTTCTTCAAAATTCCTTTGGCTATTCGGGGCCTTTTGTGGTTCCATATGAATTTTAGGATTGCTTGTTCTAGTTTCGAGAAGAATGCTGGTGCAATTTTGATTGGGATTGCATTGAATGTGTAGATAGCTTTGGGTAGTATTGACATTTTGACAATATTTATTTTTCCAATCCATGAGCAGGGAATGTCTTTCCATTTCTTTAAATCTTCTTCAATTTCCTTCAGAAGCTTTCTATAGTTTTCAGCATACAGATCCTTTACATCTTTGGTTAGATTTATTCCTAGGTATTTTATGCTTCTTGGTGCAATTGTGAATGGGATCAGTTTCTTTATTTGTCTTTCTGTTGCTTCATTGTTAGTGTATAAGAATGCAACTGATTTCTGTACATTGATTTTGTATCCTGCAACTTTGCTGAATTCCTGTATCAGTTCTAGCAGACTTTTGGTGGAGTCTATCGGATTTTCCATGTATATCATGTCATCTGCAAAAAGCGAAAGCTTGACTTCATCTTTGCCAATTTTGATGCCTTTGATTTCCTTTTGTTGTCTGATTGCTGATGCTAGAACTTCCAGCACTATGTTAAACAGCAGCGGTGAGAGTGGGCATCCTTGTCGTGTTCCTGATCTCAGGGAAAAAGCTTTCAGTTTTTCCCCGTTGAGGATGATGTTAGCTGTGGGCTTTTCATAAATGGCTTTTATGATCTTTAAGTATGTTCCTTCTATCCCAACTTTCTCAAGGGTTTTTATTAAGAAAGGGTGCTGGATTTTGTCGAAGGCCTTTTCTGCATCGATTGACAGGATCATATGGTTCTTCTCTTTTTTTTTGTTAATGTGATGTATCACGTTGATTGATTTGCGAATGTTGAACCAGCCCTGCATCCCAGGAATGAATCCCACTTGATCATGGTGAATAATTCTTTTTATATGCTGTTGAATTCGATTTGCTAGTATCTTATTGAGAATTTTTGCATCCATATTCATCAGGGATATTGGCCTGTAGTTCTCTTTTTTTACTGGGTCTCTGTCTGGTTTAGGAATCAAAGTAATACTGGCTTCATAGAATGAGTCTGGCAGTTTTCCATCCCTTTCTATTTCTTGGAATAGCTTGAGAAGGATAGGTATTATCTCTGCTTTAAACGTCTGGTAGAACTCCCCTGGGAAGCCATCTGGTCCTGGACTCTTATTTGTTGGGAGATTTTTGATAACCGATTCAATTTCTTCGCTGGTTATGGGTCTGTTCAAGCTTTCTATTTCCTCCTGATTGAGTTTTGGAAGAGTGTGGGTGTTCAGGAATTTGTCCATTTCTTCCAGGTTGTCCACTTTGTTGGCATATAATTTTTCATAGTATTCCCTGATAATTGTTTGTATCTCTGAGGGATTGGTTGTAATCATTCCATTTTCATTCATGATTTTATCTATTTGGGTCATCTCCCTTTTCTTTTTGAGAAGCCTGGCTAGAGGTTTGTCAATTTTGTTTATTTTTTCAAAAAACCAACTTTTGGTTTCGTTGATCTGCTCTACAGTTTTTTTAGTTTCTATATTGTTTATTTCTGCTCTGATCTTTATTATTTCTCTTCTTCTGCTGGGCTTAGGCTGCCTTTGCTGTTCTGCTTCTAGTTCCTTTAGGTGTGCTGTTAGATTTTGTATTTGGGATTTTTCTTGTTTCTTGAGATAGGCCTGGATTGCAATGTATTTTCCTCTCAGGACTGCCTTTGCTGCGTCCCAAAGCGTTTGGATTGTTGTATTTTCATTTTCGTTTGTTTCCATATATTTTTTAATTTCTTCTCTAATTGCCTGGTTGACCCACTCATTCGTTAGTAGGGTGTTCTTTAACCTCCATGCTTTTGGAGGTTTTCCAGACTTTTTTCTGTGGTTGATTTCAAGCTTCATAGCATTGTGGTCTGAAAGTAAGCATGGTATAATTTCAATTCTTGTAAACTTATGAAGGGCTGTTTTGTGACCCAGTATATGATCTATCTTGGAGAATGTTCCATGTGCACTCGAGAAGAAAGTATATTCTGTTGCTTTGGGATGCAGAGTTCTAAATATATCTGTCAAGTCCATCTGATCCAATGTCTCATTCAGGGCCCTTGTTTCTTTATTGACCGTGTGTCTAGATGATCTATCCATTTCTGTAAGTGGTGTATTAAAGTCCCCTGCAATTACCACATTCTTATCAATAAGGTTGCTTATGTTTATGAGTAATTGTTTTATATATTTGGGGGCTCCGGTATTCGGTGCATAGACATTTATAATTGTTAGCTCTTCCTGATGGATAGACCCTGTAACTATTATATAATGTCCTTCTTCATCTCTTGTTACAGCCTTTAATTTAAAGTCTAGTTTGTCTGATATAAGTATGGCTACTCCAGCTTTCTTTTGGCTTCCAGTCGCATGATAAATAGTTCTCCATCCCCTCACTCTCAATCTAAAGGTGTCCTCAGGTCTAAAATGAGTCTCTTGTAGACAGCAAATAGATGGGTCTTGTTTTTTTATCCATTCTGATACCCTATGTCTTTTGGTTGGCGCATTTAATCCATTTACATTCAGTGTTATTATAGAAAGATACGGGTTTAGAGTCATTGTGATGTCTGTATGTTTTATGCTTGTAGTGATGTCTCTGGGACTTTGTCTCACAGGGTCCCCCTTAGGATCTCTTGTAGGGCTGGTTTAGTGGTGACAAATTCCTTCAGTTTTTGTTTGTTTGGGAAGACCTTTATCTCTCCTTCTATTCTAAATGACAGACTTGCTGGATAAAGGATTCTCGGCTGCATATTTTTTCTGTCTAGCACCCTGAAAATCTCGTGCCAATTCTTTCTGGCCTGCCAAGTTTCAAAAGAGAGATCAGTCACGAGTCTTATAGGTCTCCCTTTATATGTGAGGGCACGTTTACCCCTCGCTGCTTTCAGAATTTTCTCTTTATCCTTGTATTTTGCCAGTTTCACTATGATATGTCGTGCAGAAGATCGATTCAAGTTACGTCTGAAGGGAGTTCTCTGTGCCTCTTGGATTTCAATGCCTTTTTCCTTCCCCAGTTCAGGGAAGTTCTCAGCTATTATTTCTTCAAGTACCCCTTCAGCCCCTTTCCCTCTCTCTTCCTCCTCTGGGATACCAATTATGCGTATATTATTTCTTTTTATTGTATCACTTAGTTCTCTAATTTTCCCCTCATACTCCTGGATTTTTTTATCTCTCTTTTTCTCAGCTTCCTCTTTTTCCATAACTTTATCTTCTAGTTCACCTATTCTCTCCTCTGCCTCTTCAAGCCGAGCTATGGTGGTTTCCATTTTATTATGCATTTCGTTTAAAGCGTTTTTCAGCTCCTCGTGACTGTTCCTTAGTCCCTTGATCTCTGTAGCAAGAGATTCTCTGCTGTCCTGTATACTGTTTTCAAGCCCAGCGATTAATTTTATGACTATTATTCTAAATTCACTTTCTGTTATATTATTTAAGTCCTTTTTGATCAGCTCATTAGCTGTTGTTATTTCCTGGAGATTCTTCTGAGGGGAATTCTTCCGCTTGGTCATTTTGGATAGTCCCTGGCGTGGTGAGGACCTGCAGGGCACTTCCCCTGTGCTGTGGTGTATAACTGGAGTTGGTGGGCGGGGCCGCAATCGGACCTGATGTCTGCCCCCAGCCCACCGCTGGGGCCACAGTCAGACTGGTGTGTGCCTTCTCTTCCCCTCTCCTAGGGGTGGGATTCACTGTGGGGTGGTGTGGCTCGTCTGGGCTACTTGCACCCTGCCAGGCTTGTGATGCTGGGGATCTGGCGTATTAGCTGGGGTGGGTAGGCAAGGTGCTCGGGGGCAGGAGGGGCAAGCTTAGATCGCTTCTCCTTAGGTGATCCACTTCAGGAGGGGCCCTGTGGCAGCGGGAGGGAGTCAGATCCGCTGCCGGAGGTTTGGCTCCGCAGAAGCGCAGAGTTGGGTGTTTGCGCAGAGCGAGCGAGCAAGTTCCCTGGCAGGAACCGGTTCCCTTTGGGATTTTGGCTGGGGGATGGGCGGGGGAGATGGCGCTGGCGAGCGTCTTTGTTCCCCACCAAACTGAGCTCTGTTGTCAGGGGGCTCAGCAGCTCTCCCTCTGGTTGTCCTCCAGCCTTCCCGCTTTCCGAGCAGAGCTGTTAACTTATGACCTCCCAGACGCTAAGTCGCGCTTGTTGTGGGAACACAGTCCGTCAGGCCCCTCCGCTTTTGCAAGCCAGACTCGGGGGCTCTGCTTGGCCAGTGAGCCGCCCCTCCGCCCCGGCTCCCTCCCGCCTGTCCGTGGAGCGCGCACCGCCTCGCCGCCCTTCCTACCCTCCTCCGTGGGCCTCTCGTCTGCGCTTGGCTCCGGCGACTCTGTTCTGCTAATCCTCTGGCGGTTTTCTGGGTTTTTTAGGCAGGTGTAGATGGAATCTAAGTGATCAGTAGGACGTGCGGTGAGCCCAGCGTCCTCCTAAGCCGCCATCTTGCCGCAACTCTTATTATTTTTTTAATTTTTAATGTTTATTTATACAGAGAGACAGAGTGTGAGTAAGGGAGGGACAGAGAGAGAGGAAGAGAGAGAAAATCCCAAGCAGGTTCCATGCTGTCAACACAGAGCCCAGCACAGGGCTTGATCTTACAAACTGTGAGATCATGACCTGAGCCGAAATTAAGGGTTGTATTCTTAACCAACTGAGTCCCCCTGGCACCCTACAGATTTTATTTTACAACATTTAATAAAATTTACCAAAATGTAAGCAATTGGCTAGGTACTAAAAACATGCATATGGAAAACGTATTTCTTTGCATTTAAATATTTAATAATGTACTGTAAAGATGATAAAGTGTGATAAAATAGTAGAATATTTATGAATTTGGATATTCTAGATTCAAATGCTATGCTTGAATCCAAGCTCTGCTACTAATTGGCTTTTGAGACAATTTACTGAACCCGCATTCATGATCATAATATTGACAATAATAATGAGAATGATGATAGTAGTAATGGGATTAAACTCATAGGATTGCTGTGAAGATTAAATAGCACAATAAAAGCTTTGCATATGGTCTGGCACAGAATACCTACCCAGTGAATATATTTTTGTTGGAATAATATTGTTAGTGTGCTATGCTATAGTATTATATTTTACAGTGCTATAATATATATGTCAAATGGTCTAGAAGCATCAATGATCTATTAACTTATTTCTGTCTAGGCAAGAAAGGTCACATTTAATAAGTGAATTTAACATCAAAACATTTTCTTTCTGAACCTCAGTTTCTTCGTACATAAAATGGCAATAATTTTTGTATCATAATTAGTAAAGGGAATAAATAAAATGAGCCACATTAAAGTGGAATGTGAATTCCAAGCACAACATAAATACACAATGTTATTAATATACTACATCAAACTTATTAGAAAAAAACAAGGGCCATTTGAAGGTGAATTACCTAAAAATCTAATGTTTGGTATACCATTTAGGTCTCTGCAGTTAAATTATAATACATGCATGCCTCATTTTATTGTTTTTATTTTTATTTATTTATTTTTTGATACCTATTTTTTTTTTTATTTTCTTTAAATCCAAGACAGTTAACATATGACGTAATGATGCTTTCAGGAGTAGAATTTTGTGATTCATCACTAAATATAACACCCAGTGCTCATCCCAGCAAGTGCCCCCCTCAATACCCATTACCCATTTAACCCATCCTCCCACCCAATGCCCCTCTAGGAGCCCTCAGTTTGTTCTCTGCATTTAAGCATCTCTTATGGTTTACCTCCCTCTCTGTTTTTATCTTACTTTTTCTTCCCTTCCCTTATGTTCATCTGTTTTGTTTCTTAAATCCCACATATGAATAAAATCATATGACATTTGTCTTTCTCTAACTGACTTATTTCACTTAGCGTAATACATTCTAGTTCCATCCATGTTGTTGCAAATGGCAAGATCTCATTATTTTTTATTGGTGAGTAGTATTCCATTGTATACCCATACCACATCTTCTTTATCCATTTATCAGTCGCTGGACATTTGGGCTTGTTCTATAATTTGGCTATTATTAATACCACTGCTATTAACAATGGGGATGTATGACCCCCTTTGAATCAGCATTTTTGCATCCATTGGATAAATACTTAGCAGTGAAATTGCTGGGTCATAGGGTAGCTCTATTTTTAATTTTTTGAGCAACCTTCATACTTTTCTCCAGAGTGGTTGCATCACTCAAGAGTGGTTTGCATTCCCACCAACAGTGCAGAAATGTTCCCTTTTCTCCAGCTCCTTGCCAACATTTGTTATTTCCTGAGCTGTTAATTTTTGCCATTCTGACTATGTGAGGTAGTATCTCATTGTGGTTTTGATTTGCATTTCCCTGATGATGAGTGATGTTGAACATCTTTTCATGTGTTTGTTAGTTATCCGGATGTCTTCTTCAGAAAAGTGTCACTGGATTGTTTGTTTTTTGGGTGTTGAGTTTAATAAATTCTTTATAGATTTTGTATACTAAAGCTTTATATGATATATCATTTGCAAATATTTTCTCCCATTCTGTCAGTTGCCTTTTAGTTTTGTTGATTATTTCCTTCACTGTGCGGAATTTTTTATCTCAATGAGGTCACAATAGTCCATTTTTGCTGTTGTCTTCCTTCCTTCCAGAAGCGTGTCTAGTAAGAGGTTTTTGTGGCCAAGGTCAAAGAGGTTGTTGCCTGTTTTCTCCTCTAGGATTTTGATGGTTTCCTGTCTTACATTTAGGTCTTTCATTGATTTTGAGTTTATTTTTGTGTATGGTGTAATAAAGTGGCCTAGTTTCATTCTTCTGCATGTTGCTGTCCAGTTTTCCCAAAACCATTTGCTGAAAATACTGTCTTTATTCCATTGGATACTCTTTCTTGCTTTGTAAAAAATTAGTTGGTCATACATTTGTGGGTCCATTTCTAGGTTCTCTATTCTGTTCCATTGATCTATGTGTCTGGTTTTGTGCCATTACCATACTGTCTTCATGATTACAGCTTTGTAATACAGCTTGAAGTCTGGAACTGTGAAGGCATACCTCATTTTATGGAACTTTGCTTTATTACATTTGGCTCATAATTGCATTTTTTACAAATTGAAAGTTTGTGTCAATTATGCATAGAATAAGTCTATTGGTGCCATTTTTCCAATAGAATTTGCAATTTTCATACCTCTATGTCACATTTTTGTAATTCTCAAAATATTTCAAGCTTTTTCATTATTACTGTATTTGTTTTGTGACCTGTGATCTTTAAAAAAATTTTTTTAATGTTTATTTTTGAGAGCAAGAGAGAGAGAGAGACAGAGCACGAGCTGGGAAGGGGCAGAGGGAAAGGGAGACACAGAATCTGAAGCAAGCTCCAGGCACTGACTGTCAGCACAGAGTCCAATGCAGGGCTCAAACCCATGAAATGTGAGATCATGACCTGAGCCGAAGTTGGACGCTTAACTGACTGAGCCACCCAGGCGCCCCTTGGTGATCTTTGATGTTACTATTTTAACTATTATGGGCCTATACCAACCTTGCTCATATAAGATGGCAAACTTAATCACTAAATGTTGTATGCCTTTGAGTGCCCCATCAATCTGCCATTCCCCTATCTCTGTCCCTCTCCTTGGGCCTTTGTCTCCCCTGGGACACAATAATATTAAAATTAGGCCCGCTAGCAACCCTGCAATGGCTTCTAAATGTTCAAGTGAAAGGATGAGTTATACATCTTTTACTTTATATCAATAGCTAGAAATGATTAAGCTTAGTGAGGAAAACATGTTGAAAGCTGAGTTAGGACAAAAGCTAGGTCAGTTACACCAAACAGGCAATTTGTGAATCAAAAGAAAAGTTCTTGAATGAAATTAAAGCTGTGATTCCACTGAACAAAAAATGATAAGAAAGCAAAAGAGCCTTACATCTATATGGAGAAAGTTTTAATTATCTGGAGAGATCAAATCAGTCGCAACATTCCCTTAAACTGTTGTAACTCTTTTCAATACTATGAAGTCTGAGAGAGGTGAGGAAGCTACAGAAGAAAAATTTGAAGAAAAGTCTGCTTCTTGAGGTTTAAGGATACAATTAATCTCCATAACCTAAAAGTGCAAGGTGAAGCACCAAGTGCTGATGTGGAAGCTGCAGCAAGTTATCCAGGAGATCCAGCTAAGATAATTAATGAAGGTGGCTACACTAAAGAACAAATTTTCAATGTAGATAAAACAGCCTTCCATTGGAAGATTATGCCATCTAGAACTTTCATAGCTAGAGAGGAGAGGTCAATGGCTGGCTTTAAAACTTCAAAAGGATTCAGTGCAGCTGGTGACTTTAAGTTGAAGCCAATGCTCATTGAGCATTCCAAAAATCCTAGAATCCTTAAGAATTATGCTAAATCTACTCCACTGGTGCTCTATACAAGGAACAAAAAATCCTGGATGATATCACATCTCTTTACAGCATGGTTTACTGAATTTTTTAAGCCCACTATTGAGACCTACTGTTCAGAAAAAAAAAAGAAAAAATATATATATTCATTTAAAAATATTACTGCTCACTAACAATGCACCTGATCACCCAAGAGATTTGATGGAGATATACAATGAGATTGATATTATTTTCATGCCTACAAACACAACTCATCTGAAGCCCATGGATTAAAGAGTAATTTTGATTTCTGAGTCTTATTATTTCAGAAATATATTTTGTAAGGCTATAGCCATAGTGATTCTTATGATGGATTTGGGCAGTCAGTGGAAATGATTCACCATTCTAGATGCTATTAAGAACATTTGTGATTCATGGAAAGAGATCAAAATATCAACTTCACAGGAGTTTGGAAGAAGTTGATTCACCTCTGCCTTTGTGCATGACTTTGAAGGACTGAAGACTTCAGTGGAGGAAATAAATGCAGATGTGGTGAAAATAGCAAGAAAGGTAGAGTTAGAAGTATAGTCTGATGATGTGACTGAATTTTTGCCATCCCACAATAAAACTTGAACAGATGAGGAGTTGCTTGTTAAGAGTGAACAAAGAAAGTGGTTTCTTGAGATGGAACCTAACCCTAGTGAAAATTCTGTGAAGATTGTTGAAATGGCAACAAAGGATTTAGAATGTTACATAACTTAGTTGATAAAGCAGCAACAGAACTTGAGCACATTGAGTCCAATTTTGAAAGAAGTTCTACTATGGATAAGATGCTATCCATTTAAACAACATTTCATGCCACAGAGAAATCATTCATGAAAAGAAGAGTGAACAAACTTCATTGCTGTATTATTTTGAGAAATTGCAACCAACACCTATGGTTCAGCAACCACCACCCTGATCATCAACCATTACATCAAGGCAAGACCCTCCATCAGTTAAAAGATTATGACTCCCTGCAAGTGCAGATGATGATGGTTTTAGCAATGAAGTATTTTTTAAATTAAGATTTATGCATATTTAAGTAATATTTATGGCTTGAATTCACAACCACAAGATCAAGAGTTGCATGCTTTGTAGACTGAGCCACCAAGCTCTCAGCAATGAAGTATTTATAAATTAAGGTATATACATTGTTTTTCAGACATAATACTATTGCACACTTCATAGACTATAGTATAGTATGAACATAACTTTTATATGCACTAGGAAACCAAAAAAATTCATTTGACTCACTTTATTGCAATATTCACTTTATTGCAGTAGTCTGGAACTGAACTTCCAATATATCTGAGGTATACTTCTATATTATAAATTTTATGAGATATCTGTGAAAAAGTAGAAATATGGAATGTCTTAGTATCAGGAGATTGAAATAAAAAGAGAAGGAATTTTCATATTGTCAAAAGTTGTATTTAATAAACTGTGCCGCATATTCACGTCATCATTCTGTATGTCTCTCTGAACCTCAAACCCCACATGTAAAAGTGAAATAATATAAGATCATTCAACTGAGTTGATAAATGAGGCTTATAACAAGATGTGCTACACTGTACACCAAGTAAAATGCCTGCTTCATAGTACACACTCTATAAATGTCATACCCTGTCTTATGTATTCTTCCCTACGTCTTGTGGGGGAAATAAAGAATGCCTGGAATAGGAAACAGGCTTCATACAGTCAGTTGAATTGCTTTCTCAATACATCACTATATTGCCAATATTGAAAAACCTTTTACTATAAACATAGTATTATTTTTCTGCTATAAGAAAATCTCATAGATTTTGTTCATTTTTTAAAAAAAAATTTAACATTTATTTATTGCTGAGAGACAGAAAGAGACAGAGCATGAGCAGGGGAGGAGCAGAGTGGGAGGGAGATACACAATCTGAAGCAGGCTCCAGGCTCTGGGCTGACAGCCCAGAGCCTGATAAGGGGCTTGAACCCATAAACCATAAGATAATGACCTGAGCCGAAGTTGGATGCTCAACCAACATAGCCACCCAGGAATCTCTAATTTTGTTCATTCTTATACAAAAAAGTCAAAGAGACTCACACAGACAGAGAAGAAGAGAGAGAGATCAATTGTAAGTGAGAAAATGTTATCAGCCAATATATCCCCCCAGGTGATGACCAGGGTAAAATGTTTCACTGGGGTAAGTTTGTTATTTTCTGACAAATAACGAAATTTCCCTGGAACTGAGGAAGCATTATCAAATTTTTATCACTTTAGATATATAATTTAATTTTTTTATATCATAATGTGGTCACAACTTGTAAATATTTGTTGTCTTTGAATTTCTGTACCTTCAAATGACTGAACCATATAATGTACTACACATTTACTGTGGACATGTCAGATAATTTTGGCATTTGTTAAGTTATGTATAACATAAAACATCTGTTTACTTATTTTTTTAAAAAAATATAATGTTAATTTATTTTTGAGAGAGAGAGAGAGAGACACTGTGCAAGCAGGGGAGAGGCAGAGAGAGAGGGAGACACAGAATCCTAAGCAGGCTCCAGGTTCCAAGCTGTCAGCACAGAGCCTGACACGGGGCTTGAACTCACCAACCATGAGATCATGAACTGAGCTGAAGTTGGACACTTAACTGATGGAGCCACCCAGGCACCCCAAGATCTGTTTACTTCTAATGCTTGTATTTTAGGAAAGCTCTTTAGTCAAGATTTATCTGAGTATATACAATTTTTAAAAAGCTTTTTAAGCTAATCTATTTTCACCAAATAGAAAGCAAGAAGACAATTTACTAAAGACTTAAAATATGTCTGTGATTATTATGTTGGACAGTCCACAATAACCTCTGAGGCGTATACTGTCATCATTTCATAGATGAGGAAATAAACTAGAGGTAAGATAGAGATAAAAATGTGTATAACTGTTTAAAAGTTCTTTGCTTTTTACACTGAAAATCTGTAGTAGTAAAAAAAAAAAAAAAAAAATGAAAGGGTCCAGAAGAAGAGGACTGGAGAATTTGTTGACTCTAAGCAGAATTGTAGAATAGAACAAAATGAGAATTTAAACTTGACTTGTGAAATCCTATGGCATAAAGGAAAATCAGATAAAACTGATTAATTAAATGTATCAGGAGGTTTTTACTTACAGTTAATGGAAATCCCAACCAAAACCGCGCATGACAAGAAAGTGGGAAGTAGATGCTACTAATTCTTAATACTTTCATTCAAGATCTCTTGGCTTTCACACATTTCCTTTTTGCTGGTCCTAGAATTTCTTCTTTTATCCATAGGCTTGTTATATCATAGTTAAAATTAAAACTTCACCTGCATTCCACCCTTGTGTATGTGATTGCATCCAAAGAAAGGAAGGGAAGTGTCTCCCTACACATTGTTTTAGTTACAGTGGAAATCTTTTTCCCTAGGTCCATCCAGCCTCACATCTCTAATTTATCATTGGCCAGAACTGACCCAACTTTCCCGTCTCCTTAAACCAATTGCTGGCCAAAACTATTAGTTTTGCTAACCTTACTTAATTCAATCATCATTTATCCCCTGGGTGTAGAAGGGGCCCATCTTTTCTGGACACAATATTTTCATCTGCCTTAACTACATCTAGATTATTTTGGCAATAAAGAATGAGAAAGTAGCTTCTGAATAGACTGTACCTGTCACTTTAGATATGAGTGACTTGGAGACAAGATATGGTCCTGAGTTGGGGTGTTATGGGCTTTATTCCGTTGTAAGCTGACTAAGTTCAGGTACCAAAGCATTATAGTACTTGAGAGAGTGCCATCCATTTGTAATCTACGTAAGTGATACTGCCTACAGTTTTATATCATATAGCTTGGGTAGCCATTTACATAGGCTCTGGCAGATACAGTACCTTATAACTATCACAAAGAGATGTTGTATAAATTACAATGGATTTCAGCACATATAATATTGTATACAAAGCACTGAGTGCCACAATACAATAACCATTTAATATTACTAAAATATATTAAACCTAATGTGCCACAAACTGAGATAATACTTTAATCCTTTAATATAGTTTTAATTTAATCATAACAATGGTCTTATGAAATGAATAACCTTATTGTCCCCATTTACAGAGGAGGAAATTGCTTTATAGTTCAAATATCTTTTCCAGTATCACAGTTAGTAAATAATAGAGATAAAGCTAAAGCTTGTAAATACCAATTACAATATCAAATCGTTGCAGTTAAATACCACTGTAGTATATTTCAGAAACCTAACTAGGAAGAAAATGAGTAATTAATGGTCAAGAAGAAAAAAACAACTGGAATATAAAGGGAATTATCTTGGCAATAACAAAAGAGAGAGAGAGTGCAGAGCAGAAAAATCAGGGGGTTCTCTTGGAAGCAATATTAACACTGATTAAGAGAATGTCAGTTTCTCTAAATTTTGACATGTGAAATGAGTCCAGAAATAAAAATGAGGTGTTCTTTAACCAAGTATAATTATACTCATGATTCATAAATCATAATGTGAACAAAAGTTTTTTGAGTTTCATTGTGTAAGTGATTGAAGTAGAAGTAGTAATAGCAAGAGTAGAAGCATTTACAATTTGTTAAAAATAATAAATAGACACAATGTATTAACAAGATAGAGAAATGCCAAAATATCCTATCTGTATGTTTTCAGATTCAGATGATTCTAAAATGCTTTTGAAATAGGTGACTGACGATCTCGCGGTCCGTGAGTTCGAGCCCCGCGTCGGGCTCTGGGCTGATGGCTCAGAGCCTGGAGCCTGTTTCCGATTCTGTGTCTCCCTCTCTCTCTGCCCCTCCCCCGTTCATGCTCTGTCTCTCTGTGTCCCAAAAATAAATAAACGTTGAAATAGGTGACTGATGCAAACAAACTTGTAAAGAATAGTGTCTTTAAGGACCATTCCTTTTGAGGCTTTGTAGTCTTAGAATCTTTTCTTTTTCATTTCCTAGCTACATTGCAATGGGGAAAGTTACCTTCTTGAGATTTCAAATTCTCCAGCTGTTAAATATAGATTAATAATATTAATTTGTTTTGGTCTTTTTGAGGTCAAAGGTTGATAATATATGCCAATCATCTAACTGGCTGGTTGCTTGGTACATATCAGGCATAGTTTTTACCTCATAACAGGAAAAAGAGTTATGAAAAAGATATGGAATTTCTATTTGTGTTTAGTTTATCTTGCCTTTCACCTTACTCCACATGCAGCCTGCATTCAAAAATTATCTTTGTGTTCTATATCCCCTAGGCAATTAATTCATTAACTTTAAGTAGTTCCCTTCAATAGAATATAGTTCCTTAATATAGAGAATAAAATTGTATAAAACTTCTTTTCAAAATCATCAGAGTCAACATATGCATATCACAGAGAGCTATGCACAAGGAATGAGAAATCTGAAAGAGTAAGCTCCTATTTTATACTGTGAGTCTGTGTCAAGATGGCAGGTAATGGCACCAAACTTTGCCAGCAGTAAGTAAGAAAATCTTATCAATATATTCTATCTTCTGTTTTACTCTATTTGGTATGCCTTTGTGTCACTGGTTACTTTGCTTGATGAGAATCAGTTTTAATTTCAATCATATTTTAAAATTCAATATTAAAAGATAAACATAAAACAAATTCCAAAAGGGTTTTCCCCATACCTTTCAATGAAATAGAAAAACTAAAACTGAAAAAATAACCCCAATATATTAATTCTAGCATTTTTATGTTTTATTAAATAAAAATATTAGATGAAGCAAAACAAAGAGCTACATCTCAAATAAATCTACTATACAGTCTACTATGTGAATTTATCACTGAAGAGAAGGGAAGTCATATTTCAGAATAAGAGCCTTCTAAATTATAATACCTTAAGTACATAAAGAATTTATTATATTGTCATTAGCTTTCTCATTTAGCTACATAAAAATGACAATTTAACACATTGGCAACAGCTCTTGGATATTATTGTTCCAAAAGACTAAGATGAACACTATACAAGGAAAGACAGCTTGGAAGCTGTAATAAATGGAACATATAGTCTTAATAGTATTTATATTTAAAAACAATACATATTTTTTATTTTTTCCATTTCATTTCATTTTTTATTTTAATTTTTATTTAGTTAGTTAAATATAGTGCAATATTAGTTTCAGTTGTACAATATAGTAATTCATCATTTCCATACAGCACCCGGTGCTCATCACAAATGCAGTCTTTAATCCCCATCACCTAATTAACCCATCAGTTTTTTCTCTGTAATTAAGAGTCTTTTCTTGCTTTGTCCCTCATTGTCTTGTTTTTTCCCTTTGCTTATTTGTTTTATTTCTTAAATTCCATCTATTTGTGAAATAATATGATACTTGTTTTTCTCTCACTTTCACTTAACATTATACTCTCTAGCCCATCCATGTTGTTGTAAATAACAAGATTTCTTCTGTTCATGGCTGAATGATATTCCATTGTATATATGAATCAATTTTAAAGCAATCTGAACCTAGAATTCTATTAGATTTTCACCCTTTACCAATATTCCAGTCGCCTTACCCATCCACACCTCCCAAGATGCTTTAGTAGTTCCCCATTATTGTGTGTTTCCCAAGTTTTATTGTGTTTCCAAAGTTTTATAGATGAAATTATTTGTCTTCCACATGGATATTTAACTAGATTGTGAGACAATTAATAAATTTAAATTACTGTGAAAACAAACATCACAGAAACAGGGGAAAACACAATCACCTCACCTTAGCACTCTGATCAGCTGGGAGGAAGGCAGAGCAGATGTGCTCAGGCTTTCTAGGGGAAACATTCACTAACAGTTCACCTTTGTACAAAAATCAGTTAGCATGTTTAAGTGGCAAAGGGAAATGGCCAAAGTTTGCTAAAGGGGCTTTCTATTGTGTCTGGATCATTAACTATTTTATCTGTCTATCATCTATGTATGTATGTATGTATGTATGTATGTATGTATGTAACTATCTATCAATCATCTATCTATCATCTATCCCTTTTTGATCTATCAATCATCTATCTATCTATCTATCTATCTATCTATCTATCTATCTATTTCAGAGAGAAAATATGTGCAAGTAAGTGAAAGGGACAGAGGGGGAGAGAGAGAGAGAGAGAGAGAGAGAGAGAGAGAGAGAGAGAGAGAGAGAGAATCTTAAGCAGGCTCCACACTCAGGGTGGCAATGTGGGGCTCGATCCCATGACCCTGGGATCATGACCTGAGCTGAAATCAAGAGTCAGATGCTCAAGACTGTGCCACCCAGACACCCCTGCTTTATCAGTTTAGGTATTTTGATGTTGGGGAACCTGAGTAATGCAACTGAGTTCAGATTACTCGCTTTTCTTTGGTGCAATGCCTATTGTTATATTTCATTAATTCAAGAAACTGATGATTATGTTATTAGGCAATAAGGCTTTATTTAATGTGGATAAATTAAAGATCACTAGTGATTAGATATTGATATCCTACTCATCCATTCAAATCTCCTTCTCCTTTCCTGACCCACACAGGCAGAGATGAGTGAACATTCCATTTGCTGTCATAGCATTTATGCATACTATCACTTAGCAAAGATAAATCTTTGTTTAAATGTCTGCTTTCAAAATCTGTGATGAGCAACACTTTTGAATCCCTTCTGATTTGTAACAGAGAAGGGGCTCTGTCACTGATGGTGTATATCACTATGCAGAAATGAAACTACTATAGTTTTTCCATGTTGTTCTGTTGTAACTTTTGTGTAATCACCTTTATGACTCTATTAACTTTTCCAGTCAAATGTGGCACAAACTAATATGTATGAATAATGCCTAAAATATATGAATATACTAGACAATAATTAAACCAGGTTAAATTATAAAGAATTTTAATATACTGAATATATTATATTGTGATACAAAAACATAGTTTTCATGGGTAGTTGTTTTTCACCAGGATGGATTTTGCTGCCACAGCTGACTTTGGATAATAATTGGAGACATTTCTAGTTGTCACAATGGTTAGAAAGTTACTACTATCTAGAAGGTAAAGGGCAGAGATGCCAGTAAGTATCCTACAGTGCGGAAGATAGCCAGCCACCCTCCTCTTTAAAAGAATTATTCAGGCCAAAGTGCAAATAAAGCCAAGGCTGAGAGAGCCTGCTATAGAGGTGGTGTGGTGATGATGATGATGACGATAATGATGACAATGATGATGTTTCTTATCATTAATTTTTCTGAACAGTTTCTACCAAATATAGCGTTTCTATATTAAAAAGGTACTAGGTTTGACTTTTATTTCTAAAACCTTCATTAATTAATTAATTTTATTCTATAAGAAAATATTTTTTCACTCACTTATATTTTAAGCCATTGCCTGTGTATGACGGAAATGGATAAAATTTTAACCAACTCACTAAAAATTATATATACTCCCAGATGTATATTTCAGTCACATGAATATGACTCCAGTTGCAGATAACAACTTATCTTATACCCTTTGGTACTTGACATTTTGAATAAACTGTCTTAAAATACTTGTAAGTGTTTCTGTTCTTCTTCATTTAGACTTTAGGCAGATGGCTGAATAAAGTCACCTGACTATATTTTTTTAATGTCCCATTTCCTGACATGACTCAAGGGACTTCAGCATACATCTGCCATGATATTTTTTTCTCTCTTTTAATCCTACTCATTTTTACCTCTGCAAATGTTCATCTATTCCCGAGTACGTTCGGCATACACACACACACACACACACACACACACACACACACACACACTGCTATTGCTATTTCTGTGTGTGCATGTGTATATATATATATATACATTATATTATATATGTATGTATATAAATATATATGTATGTGTATATATATATATATGCTCTCTCTATATATACTATTTTGCATAAGATGCTTATACATATGAAAATTAAAGTACTTCTCATAAGATATAAATTAATTCTTTGAATTTATAATTTAGTAGTTCTTTAACAAATTCTCCTTATTTGTTTATCTTTACCATTTCTTATAAAATCAGTGTTGTTTTCAATAACTGAAAGTGCAAAGGGAACAAAAGATTGATGATATTTAGATCTATGAAGGGTACCACATTTAGATATATTGTTTTCAATTCTTATGCTAATATAGAACATTTAAATTATATATTCAAATACATATATATATGTTCAGCAGTAGACTATATTATTTTAATTACATGCTACATAAATCTATAGGTTAGTTTTGTGGTAATTGTTATTTCATTTAATAAAAAATTTTCTTGGATATACATGAAATTTAACTAGAATGAGTCATTAAAAAGTGTGAAAAGTTTTCAAGTATTTTAATATGATAAATAATAAGGATGCTATAAAAGTTTTATCAATTACTGAAGTACTGATTGGCACACACATTTTGATGTATAAATATAGACACATGATTTGAAGATGCTAGTGAGCTGGTATCTGACTTGACAAATTCAGGGAATTCTAGGATGAATATACTGCTAAAATACAGCTGAAGATGTTAAGACATATTTGGAAAAGCAGTCAGAGAGTGAAATAACAATGCTTATTTCTTGGATGAACCTAGATATTTGATGATGAGGAAGATACCTTTTTTATGATAGTAAAAAAAATATCTTATTCTATCATTAGATTTTTTTTTCATTTTTTAAATTAAATTGTTTAGGTATATTAGTTCAGTGGGCTAGTAACATTTTTTTCCCCTCCAAGATAACACATTCTTAATGGCAAGATCAAACTATTTCCAAATAAAGTTGAGAGAATTGTGCTGCTTCTCTATATGCCCTTTTTAAAACTAAGGAATGAAGACCTTTCCATTCTAAAATGTGTCATATATCTGGTTTATATTGCTTTCCATTCATAAAAAGAAGGGGAAAAGAACACCTCATTTTTACATTACTCATACTCTGTTATTTTCGGGCAAGAAATCATTGTTCAGATGAGTGAACTATTTATGCATTTGTTTAAAAATATTTATTTGGTATATAGTGTATTTTATTAATAATGTGAAATGCTAAATTTCCATGTTAAAAAGCTGTACAGACCTTACCCTCACAAAGCTTAGCTCTAGCAGGAATCACAGTATTTAAACAATTATTTACAATAAAGTAGACATATATTGACTACTTAGACTCTAGGAAAGACATTCCCCAAAAATTAAGTTACTCAAGAGAAAATCAAAATAAGAAGAGTGTTCCCTTCAGGTAAAATTGTAGGTAAATTCATAAATGCAGAGACACCATGAAGTAATAGAGAAATAATGTTTTCAAGATAGCTAAATCTAGAAAGATGGAGACAAGGATGGGAGAAGGAGTGTATAACTAAAGCAATAAGATATCTAGATTCATCTAGATTCAATTTTATATCATATTTACAGTAAAATATACTAAAGAAAAGTGAAATACATCTATAATAATACTTAAATTGAATGCATTTTGCTTTAAGCATCATTGAATCTGCTGGATCATATGGCCCAAATTGCATAGCAGCTTGGACCTGCTACAGAGCCTTATTTTGTTCTGGGTCCTACTCACAACTAGCATCTTTTACAGCCACTTTTTATTTAAAAACATTTTTTAATGTTTATTTATTTTTGACAGAGAGACACAGAGCGTGAGTGGGGGAGAGGCAGAGAGAGAGGGAGACACAGAATCCCAAGCAGGCTTCAGGCTCTGAGCTGTCAGCACAGAGCCTGATGTGGGGCTCAAACTCACAGACTGCGAGATCATGACCTGAGCCAAAGTCAGATGCTCAACCGACTGAGCCACCCAGGGACACCTACAGCCACTTTTTAAATGGAATAGAGTAGCACACATAATTGATTTTTTTTTTTTTACTCTTTAGAATATGTTAGTCTTTGGGTAAGTTCTGTAGACATATTTTCAAGTGTAAACCTTTTGTAAAACGTGAGTTTCATATTATTACCCTAACTTACAACAGAGGGGAATTGACATAATGGAAGGTCAATTAGCAGTGTTGGAGCTGGAACTTGAATCTCTAGGACTCATATTAACAAACTATTAACTGCCATGCAATTTAAGATTACACAGAGATCAATTCAAATAATTTTCCAAATTATTTGGATGGCCTTTCTCATCTCTCTTTGTATTCAACAATCCACCCATGAACTATTCCCTATTTCTTTTGATAAAAATTATTAAACAGTCTTTGAATAAGTGCCTGATATGTTACAGACACTGGGTTAAACCTGATGATTCAGAGATGCATGACAAAATTCCAGCCATTCAACAATCTACAGAATTGCTGACACCCAGACAACTGATCAGACAAGAGACAGTGGAGAAATAAGAGGAGTGAGTGGTAAGACAAAATGATACAGTAGTTATCACTTACTCTTCGTGACTATTAGGGGATGCTTTTCCAAGAAAATCATTCCTGGATTGATATTTGAAGAATAAGTAGCAGTGAAGTAGGATAATAAGGTCATGAAGGGCATTTCAGACAAGTGGAAATGCACACGCCAAGATTTAGAATTTTGAGAAAGTATGATAAAAGCAGAAGGAATATAAAGAATTGAATTAGGGGCACCTGGGTGGCTCAGTTGGTTAGGTGACCGACTTCGGCTCAGGTCATGATCTCGCAGTTTGTGAGTTCAAGCCCTGCATCAGGCTCTGTGCTGACAGCTCAGAGTCTGGAGCCTGCTTCGGATTCTGTGTCTCCTCCTCTCTCTATCCAGCCCCTGCTCACGCTCTGTGTCTCTCTGTCTCTCAATAATAAATGAACATTAAATTTTTTTTAAAAATCATTAAAGAAAATAATTGAATTATATGCATTGATTTTCAAGAGATATAGGGGGAAAACATAATTTTTAATTGATTGTCCTGTGAAAAAGGGAGAAAAGAAAAAGACTAAAAAATCCCTTCATCTTGGCAAATTAGACAAATAATATAATTATTAATTAGATGTTATTAGCCAGGGTTCTCTAGAGAAATAGAACAAATAAGATGTGTGCAGAGGGATGTGTGTGTGTGTGTGTGTGTGTGTGTGTGTGTGTGTGTGTGTTTAAGAAATTGGCCCACACAGTTGTGAAGCCTTCACCAGTTCAAAATATGATGGATAAGGCTGGCACACTGGAGATTTGAAAGAATCACGATTCAACACAGAAGCAGTATGCTGGAGAATCAGGAAGAGCCAGTGTTCCAGATCAAGTCTGAAGGCAGGCTGCTGGCAGAATTCCCTCTTGCTCAGGAGAAGTCAGCTGATTGTTCTACTAAGAACTTCAGCTGATTGAATGAGCCCCATGTAAATTATGGGGGCCAATCTCCTTTACTGACATTACACCAAATTAAATGTAAATCTCATCCAAAAACATGTGCACAGAAATATTCAGGATAATGTTGGACCAAATATCTGGCATCATGGCCCAGCTAAGAGGACACTAATATTAATCATTATAGAGGGGGAGTACTTCATATCACCAATAATACTCTTCTTTTGGAAGTAGTGGAAATCACAAAAATTCCCAGCATATTTTCCAATTGGTAGGGAGCCCCACATGACAGCTAAAAAAAAATCTCTTTTTGTAAAATTCTTCCTGATTATTCTTTTTTAAAAAGTAGACATGGAATCTATCCCTGAAAATGATGGCCTTTGTAGCAAGGAGTGCATGGTAGTAATCTTAAATTTTCCATATTACCAGAATATTTTCTTTTTAATTATCAAAAAAATCAAAATCTATTTAAAACTGAGATGACCTGAAGAGCAGAAATTTCAAAGGTTGGTAAATCATCTCCTTCTGTATCCTATTTGAATTGGTCTCTGAGGAATTAATCTCCAATGAGATGTAGTCTTACGTACTCAAATTGATGATTATGTTCATATGTCTAACAGGTTCATTATATTAGTTCCTCTTGTAAGTCATTAATTTGATATCTTGATAATTTAAATTTATGGTCACAGATAGGGACATATTTCTAGATAATTTTCTAAAAGGAATCGGTTTCCTGTATAGTTCTATTGGACATTATATAACCTACATTTAGACTAAATCATGTTCATGGTGAAAGATAAATATCTCCAACTTGGATGCTTCCACTTAACTGACTTTTCCTTTTTTAAAGAATTTGAAAACTCACTACTACCAAAGTATTACAGTAATTTTTAAAGGCTTTGTGTAGTCTCAAACCACTAATCTATTCCTGTCAAATCTGTTAGATCAAGTTGCACTAAGGAATCTATTCTATCTCATTTTTTTTACTTTTCTTTTTTTTAAATATTTTAAAGTCACTTGCCCTAATATGCCCTACATAATATGCACTAAATGCACTCATCCAATTTTTCTTCAGTATTACTTCATGAGAAAAGTTTTGGCAAATGGCAGTACAATTAATTCAAGAAAATTAGGATAAAAACGACAACAAAATGTCTATAACTATAAATATGAAGTGAATTAGTTTACAGCAAGAGCATTCTTATCCAGAAAAGCAACAGCTCTCTTTTATTTTGTGATAATTCTTAAGACCCCAGAAAATTATAGATATCAATATTAAGCATAAATATACATATTTAAAGAAAATGAAATGTCTTTTCAATACACCTTTCGTCATTGTATTGTTAAAATAGTTACTACTGTGTTAATATTTAGTGAATAAGTATTTAAAGTATTCAATGAGTTATTAAAGTTTGTGTCTCTTTGGAACAAATCCACATTTCTCCATGGTCTTATGTTAGGACTAGAATTCTGCAAACTATATTTCTTCATGGCCACCTGATTTTCTTTTCTTTTTTTTTTTTAACGTTTATCCATTTTTGAGAGACAGAGACAGAATGTGAGCAGGGAAGGGTCAGAGAGACAGGGAGACATGGAATCAGAAGCAGGCTCCAGGCTCTGAGCTGTCAGCACAGAACCCTACGTGGGACTTGAACCCATGAACTGTGAGTTCATGACGTGAGCTAAAGTTGGACACTTAACTGACTGAGCCACCCAGGCTCCCCTAACCACCTGATTTTGTTAGGTTTGCTTCTGTTTATAGCAGGTGCTACAAGGAAACTGGCAAACAGAATATGGAAGAAGGAACTTGCTCCTTTCTCTTTTACTGCTGCTCCTGACAGCATTGTCCCAATATGAACTCATTCTACCAATAGCCATTGTTTCTGTTTTCCAGCTTGTTCTCACTTTCCAAAATTAGGTTCGTGGCACTTTCACTTCAATGTGAACACTGGCTGAGGAGCATCTTCCTCAGAGGTGCATGCTTCAGCTCTATAGGCCCCTCTTTTCCAAGCTTCTGGGGTCTGACAATGGCAGCCAATCCTCTTTGTTTCTCCAGCCCTAGGTTTAGGGCTATTCCCTACAACTCATACCTTTGTTACTTTGGTTTTCATTTGTAATTTTTATAGTTGTCTACTATCCATATAACCAAATCCTTCCAATGAATCTCCCTGTTGAAATAATTAGCGTGGTTTATTTTTCCTTGATGGGACCCAGAGTAATAATACAGATTATTGCCAGTCATTCTAGAAAACTTCTAAGAATGGGTCTCTTTAGTTCTAGAAGCAAATGAGAATATGTGTGGTTATAATCATGTAAAAATTTTGCAACTATGAATTTCCTGAAAAACACAAACACACACATTAATATATATAAATTCTACACGATTGAAGTACCCAATATCTGGATTTTTTTTTTTACCAGTTAATACATTACAAACCATTTTCTAGCTTGCAACTTCTTTAATAGGCAATGTGGTGTGGCAGATTAAAAAACAAAAACAAAACCTTATGTTCTAAAATCAGACAGAACTAAGTTTTCCTATGCTGCTGAGGCACTTTTTATAGACATTTATTATCTAAATTCTTATTTTATATCACAATTATATTTTTAGGTTTCTACCTCACTGGGATCTGAGCAACTGGAAGATTACGTTGATTTATCTTTGTATCTTTATACCTAAAATAACACAAAGTATAACGCTGGTGCTCAAAACATGTTAAGAAACATTAAATTATATTGAATTGAGCACATTGTAAATTGTAAAATGGTGTAAAAACACAAACTGTTATTATTTCAATGTTACCATAAACTCATGCGATAAGAAATTTGAATCAATTTATACTATGAAGTGATACACATAAAGAAAAAAAAAATTTTACGGAGACGAAATGGTCTCCTGCCTGGCAAAAATGCTTTCATGATTTCCCATAAAAGTTAATTTTAAAGTACATAGATTGGTAGCATATTCTCCATTCCTATCATCCCTAAAATAATCTGACTGATGGGTTAAACACAGTTATCTCAGATATCCATTAAGATTTGTAATTGTCTTAGTGTCCTATAATACAAAAACAGGACATACCTAGTGTAATAAAAATAGTAATATTATCTTATTTGTAAGACCAAACTTTTAGTACATTTCCAATTTTTTTACCTGTTAACTGGCCCTAGAAAATAGTATCTTTCAATAGATGTTAAAACAGGTAGAAAACTTTTGTCTTCTCTTAGTTCAATTTTTGCTCCCTTCTTTGCTCTGTTAATCTCATTAAATAAATAATGAATCTATAATATTTTCAATTTTTCACTCAAAATGTAATGGTTTGCACTGGTACAATAAGTGTGTATGTCATAATTGCTATAAAATTATATGTATTAATAGACACCAGAGAATTAAACTTCACTGAACAGAATCTCTGCACGGTGAAAGAAACTTATTCATTTTGCTAGAGGTCTCCTGTTCTCTTTTCTATTATACTTTGTTCTTGTGTTGTCTGGAAAACTACTTCTCAATTTGAGTGTTATTGCTTTAAAAGTTCTATCTCATAACTAAGGCTTCTGGTCCCACTAAGAAATGCTTTTTGGTCTTGTTACATAAAAATAGAAAGGATACCATGAAGAACTGCTTACCTTGCACATGAAAAATCAGCTGATACCTCAATTACATTCCAACACTTTAGGGACATTCCACAGTTATCCTTTGTGGTAAGCTTTAAATCAGCCATCTGGATTTCAACAATATTTAGGCTTGACACTTTGAATGGGGAATCAAGCATTTCCATAACAGCTCTCCCAGTGCTCAAATCCTCATATCGATTCAGTTTTGCAGCGTGTGTTACACTGTACTGTGTTCCATGCTGAAAATGATATGTTTTTACTAAGCTGATGGTAAAATCATCATAACATTTATCAGTATCGCACCAGGCTATTATGTCCCCTACTGGAACAGATATTACTTGTTCAAGCATTTCTGTCCTAAGAAAGCAGATTGTATTCCCTTGCTTCTGATTTTTGGCCAGAGGTCTGATCTAGACAGCAGGAAACCTGAGTTTTGAATTATATTAGTACTTCCTTTTACTGTAACTCAGGTCCCTTATTGAATACATAGTAATCACATTCACCTTCCTATTTAGAATTAATGTCCATTTGAAAATGCAAGGTATGAATTTTAATACAGAAAATTTGAAATTAAATCCAACAAAAATTATTGAGCACCTATTTTACTCCTCAGTGTAGATTTTTAAAATATACTTAGAAAACGGTTTGTGTCCTTAATATATATTTTAATTTTGTTGTATTGAGCTGATAATAAATTAAACAATTGAGAGTAGATATAGAAAAGAGGATTGGGATGTCAGAGTAACCAATAATTATAATAAACAAGTTCAATTGTATACATAGCATATTTTCATTAAATTTAGAGCAAAATAGCCGATTTTATGTTTTTTTTTTAAATTTAGAACCACTTTCTGCATGTATGTATGTGTGTGCAGCTTCTCCCCCAGATTTCTCTTATTAAAAAATACTTTTTAGAATCAGGCCTGTATACAGAGAATAATCTGATGGTTATCAGAAGGAAGAGGACTTGGAAGATGGACAAAATAGGTGAAAGGGTGTGGGAGATATAGGCTTCCCGTTATGGAATGAATGAATGACAGGAATAAAAAGCACAGCAAAGGGAATAAAGTCAATAATACTGTAATAGCACTGTATAGTGGCAGATGGTAGCTACACTTGTGGTGAAGTAGTTTAACATATAGAGAAGTTGAATCACTATCTTGTATACCTGAAAATAAGGTAACATGTGTGTCAACTGTATTCAAATAAAAAGAAATTAAAAAATAAAGTCAATATGGATACAAAAAAATGCTACTTATGATAGCTTCCAAGGCATAATCTAAGGATCTTTCCTGTTCATACTTTTAAGAGTTAACTTTTACTACATTTTTTACTTTATTCATTGTTCTCCATTTAAGTGCTCCACAGCCTTTTTAATGCCAATTGCATTCTTCTTAGAAAGCTTTACACTTACTGCTCCCTCTTTGTGAAATATCCTTCCCTCAATCTCTTATTACTCAGTTCTTTGCATGTGTTATGTTTTTGTTCTAGTGTCCCACTCCTGGAATCTTTTCTTTTCCCTTTCTGCCTTCTTTTCTTTGTCTATCTTTGTCTTTTTTTCTCTCTCCATCATTCATTTTCTCTAACCTTATTCTTTTATGTTTATATATTTTTTTTTCCCTCTTTCAAAAGGAGTACTTTTGGAAAAACAGAAACCATACCAGGTATTTCAGCAGAGAATTCAATATGAAGAATTGATTTTACAGGCATTAGAGAACTGGGGAAAAAAAACACTGACTTAGCAGAGATATTGCAACTGCAGGTATCAACTTAATACCCCAATAGCTGACAGAAAAAATGGAAGAGACAGAGAGAACTTCTGAGAAGACACTAAATGATTGTTGGTAGTGCTCTGAGAACTTGGGATTCTTAAGAATGGGTTCTACGGAAATGGGGCTTAGACTGCTCAGCATGGGACGAGATTTCGCTACTGCTGAAGAAGCTGCAGGGAAAACTTCATGTTGCAGCACAGGGATGATAGTTTAATAATCAACATATCCATCCCGTTGGTACATTGTATCCATGCATCCACTTATTATAATGAACTTCCATACAATAGTGATTGTAATTTTATCCTTTTGCCTAACAAGTTGCAATTATTTTTCATGCAAGCAGTTATTACCCTCTCCCCCAAAAGGGTACAAGATGTTAAGACTCATTTTATTTAATTTTCAGCATATATAATATCATTCCATCTGTGGTTTATTTTATTTTATTAATTTTATTTATTTATTTAGTATGAAATTTATTGTCAAATTGGTTTCCATACAACACCCAGTGCTCCTCCCAACAGGTGTCCTCCTCAATGCCCTTCGCCCACTTTCCCCTCCCTCCCATCCCCCATCAACCCTCAGTTTATTCTCAGTTTTTAAGAGTCTCTTATGGTTTGGCTCCCTCCCGCTCTTTTTTTTTTCTTCCCTCCCCCATGGTCTTCTGTTAAGTTTCTCAAGATCCACCTAAGAGTGGAAACATGTGGCATCTGACTTTCTCTGTATGACTTATTTCACTTAGCATAACACTCTCCAGTTCCATCCACGTTGCTACAAAAGGCCGTATTATATTCTTTCTCATTGGCAAGTAGTATTCCATTGTGTATATAAACCACAATTTCTTTATCCATTCCTCAGTTGATGGATATTTAGGCTCTTTCCATAATTTGGCTATTGTCGAAAGTGCTGCTATAAACATTGGGGTACAAGTGTCCCTATGCATCAGCACTCCTGTATCGCTTGGGTAAATTCCTAGCAGTGCTATTGCTGGGTCATGGGGTAGATCTATTTTTTTTTTTGAGGAACCTCCACCCTGTTTTCCAGAGGGGCCACACCAGTTTGCATTCCCACCAACAGTGCAAGAGGGTTCCCGTTTCTCCACATCCTCTCCAGCATCTATAGTCTCCTGATTTGATCATTTTAGCCACTCTGACTGGCGTGAGGTAGTATCTCAGTGTGGTTTGGATTTGTATTTCCCTGATGAGGAGTGACATTGAGCACCTTTTCATGTGCCTCGTAGCCATCTGGATGTCTTCTTTAGAGAAGTGCCCATTTCTTCACTGGATTACTTGTTTTTCAGGTGTGGAGTTTGGTGAGTTCTTATAGATTTTGGATACTAGCCCTTTGTCTGATATGTCATTTGAAAATAGCTTTTCCCATTCTGTTGGTTGCCTTTTAGTTTTGTTGATTGTTTCCTTTGCTGTGCAGCAGCTTTTTATCTTCATGAGGTCCCAATAGTTCATTTTTGCTTTTAATTCCCTTGCCTTTGGAGATGTGTCAAGTAAGAAATTGCTGCAGCTGAGGTCAGAGAGGTTTTTCCTGCTTTCTTGTCTAGGGTTTTGATGGTTTCCTGTCTCACATTCAGGTCGTTTATCCATTTTGAGTTTATTTTTGTGAAAGGTGTAAGAAAGTGGTCTAGTTTCATTCTTCTGCATGTTGTTTTCCAGTTCTCCCAGAACCATTTGTTAAAGAGACTGTCTTTTTTCCATTGGATATTCTTTCCTGCTTTGTCAAAGATTAGTTGGCCATACTCTTGTGGGTCTAATTCTGGAGTCTCTATTCTATTCCATTGGAATAGAATAAATGAACTAATAGGTGTCATAGTTTGGCAGGCAGAATTCTAAAATTGTCTGTCCCTACAAAGATGCTCATCTCCAAATTTTCAACAGACATTAATCTAGATGCTTTTATGAAGGGACTTTGGTGATGGCACTAAGGTTACTCATAAACTGACTTCAAGATGGCATTATGTTACACTATCCAGGAAGGCTCAATGTACTCATGTGAACCATTGAAAACAAAATAAATGCTTAAGAGTCATTCACAGACGTGCAGCTAAGGGGGAAGCAGGAAGGAGGAAGTAGCAGACAAGAAACAAAGCAGAAGTGGCAGTCAGAGAGATTTGAGGAATGAGTATACAATGCACCATTGCTGGTTTTGAGACTGAAGACAAATACCATGAGACAGAATATCTGGATGACTTGTAGAAGATGAGAAGAAATCCTGGCTAACAGCCAGTAAGGAAATGGAGAACTTAGTCTTTCAACTACATGGAACTGAATTCTGACAGAGAAGTCTGCATGTGCTTGGACTTAGAGTTGACTCCAGAGCCTCTAGAAAAGTTTGTAACTGCTGATGCTTTGATTTCAGTCTCATTAGATGCTAAGCCAAAAAACAAAACAAAAAACAAAACAAAACAAAAAAACAAAAAACAAAACAAAACAAAAAAACAAAAACAAAAAAAAACAAAAACAGACAAGCCCATCAAACTTCTAATTGACAAAACTGCTCAGACAATAAATTTGGGCTGCTCTAAGTGAATATTTGAGTTTGTGACAATTTGTTATGAGAGTAGTGGAAAACTAAAGCAATAATAATTTGATCTATCCTCATTTCACTCCTTGATTCCAAGGTATGTATTTTATGGCAGTGGAAAAATATAGCCCATGTTTTGATATTTATCTTAAAGCATAGATCACATTCTGTAAGATAGAACAATAAACATTCATGGTGTTATCTCTCCACTGGTACTATAACTGAGCCTGCAGTAGCTGTTCCTCTTTTCTATCAAAGCAGTTTCTTGGGTTGGCAGAGTATATGGAAAAACCTATGAATTCTATGTCATATAATAATTCTAAAATTTGTTTGATGCAAAAAAGTCTCTTGTTTAGAAGCAATAAGTCCATAGATGGTGGTGCTAATAAAAGCATTACGTGCAGGAAAGGCAAATCCTTAGGTATCTTTCTAAACCAGTGAGAACAAATCACTGGCCTCACCATGAGATGGGATCCAATGAAATTATCCCTGGAATGGTTCTGATGTAAGAAAGTTAGGCACTCAGAATTGAAGACAGCAAAATGAGTCTTAGAGAATAAATTATATTGTTTAGCTCATGGCAGAACCTCTGTCCTTTTTACCATGACCAATCTGTAATAAAGCCCACTGAACAAGATTCAAGGTGGCTGTAGAAAGAGGTTGACTGATATCCAAAAGATAGGTCATGTTGTCCAGCTGATATTGAAACCTCCTGAATTAATAAACCACTTTTTAGGTAAGCATTCAATGGTAGGCAGATATCTTCATATTCTTCTCATGTCAAAGGATCTATTGATATTTCCTTCTGAACTCATTTTCACCAGTTTTCTAATTTTGTTTTCTACTAATTTTCCAATTTTATCATAGAGCCAAATAATTAGCTACTTCCCATAAATTAAAATAAATCTATATATCTACATGTTTCTCAATCCAAAAAATACAAAGCATATAACATATTGATGTTCTGTATGAATGAGATTTCCATTCATCATTGTCTTAATTTTGATCAAGGCCCTTTTACTGCAGTAGTTTCTTTATGTTTGGATACATTATATGGACAAAAGTCCTAAGGTTCTTACTCTTCAGTTAATTTGTTGTAGGAACTCTGAAATATGAGGAGAGTGGTCATGTTTAAAGAGAAGGTAATAAAGGAATGTGAGTCACTTTCTCATTCCACTTCCTATGCCTTATTTACTGCTGGTACCTGATCTCATATGCATCATTTACCCAGGATGACTTATGACTTCTGTGCATGCCCTGCCTGATGATTTGGTAGGTCAGAAGACCAGAAATCCAAATTGTCAGATAATAATATCTTGTGAACATTTTCAGTTTATAGAGGGCTTAGGAGTAAGCCTGAAAGCATTTCACATAAGGAAATGAAAAAAAAATATTATATGCAGGAGAGGGCAAGGTGTTGCTTTAAAACACTCCCAGAGTTCCTCAATGCCCTATTTTGTCTTGCCAAATATTTCATAGAGCATACCTTTTTGCCACAAACATTTACATGCCAATGGAACTGCTATGTAGAAAGTTCATATGACATCACAGCTTTTATTGCAGACTGGGCTTCCTAAAGAGCTTTCTCTTTCTCTTGGCCTCACTCACTCAACATTGACAGTGTTAGTTGTTACACAAAATATGGATAACACATTGTTTTTGAAGTAAATGATGCAAAGTGCCTTTGGATGGGTTATATTTACATGTTCTAGACCCGTGGATACCCAGAACATATAATGAGATGGGAAAATCCTTCATTTTTGTGGGGTTTGACTCCAACCTCTGGTTCACAGTTTTCTTACTAATCATTTTATGGCCATTGCTACATTCTGTACATTATATTTAATAAGCAACACAGGTAAACTGCTGTTTGTCAATACTGTCAAGATGTATTCAGGCTAGGTTATGGCAAAAGCAGGAAAATTGATACAGTCTTTTATTTTTTTTATTTTTTATTTATTTTTTTTCTTTTTTTTTTCTTTTTTATGAAATTTATTGACAAATTGGTTTCCATACAACACCCAGTGCTCATCCCAAAAGGTGCCCTCCTCAATACCCATCACCCACCTTCCCCTCCCTCCCACCCTCCATCAACCCTCAGTTCTCGGTTTTTAACAGTCTCTTATGCTTTGGCTCTCTCCCACTCTAACCTCTTTTTTTTTTTTCCTTCCCCTCCCCCATGGGTTCCTGGTAAGTTTCTCAGGATCCACATAAGAGTGAAACTATATGGTATCTGTCTTTCTCTGTATGGCTTATTTCACTTAGCATCACACTCTCCAGTTCCATCCACGTTGCTACAAAAGGCCATATTTCATTTTTTCTCTTTGCCACGTAATATTCCATTGTGTATATAAACCACAATTTCTTTATCCATTCATCAGTTGATGGACATTTAGGCTCTTTCCATAATTTGGCTATTGTTGAGAGTGCTGCTATGAACATTGGGGTACAAGTGGCCCTATGCATCAGTGCTCCTGTATCCCTTGGATAAATTCCTAGCAGTGCTATTGCTGGGTCATAGGGTAGGTCTATTTTTAATTTTCTGAGGAACCTCCACACTGCTTTCCAGAGCGGCTGCACCAATTTGCATTCCCACCAACAGTGCAAGAGGGTTCCCGTTTCTCCACATCCTCTCCAGCATCTATAGTCTCCTGATTGGTTCATTTTGGCCACTCTGACTGGCGTGAGGTGATACCTGAGTGTGGTTTTGATTTGTATTTCCCTGATAGGGAGCGACGCTGAACATCTTTTCATGTGCCTGTTGGCCATCCGGATGTCTTCTTTAGAGAAGTGTCTATTCATGTTTTCTGCCCATTTCTTCACTGGGTTATTTGTTTTTCGGGTGTGGAGTTTGGTGAGTTCTTTATAGATTTTGGATACTAGCCCTTTGTCCGATATGTCATTTGCGAATATCTTTTCCCATTCCGTTGGTTGCCTTTGAGTTTTGTTGGTTGTTTCCTTTGCTGTGCAGAAGCTTTTTATCTTCATAAGGTCCCAGGAATTCACTTTTGCTTTTAATTCCCTTGCCTTTGGGGATGTGTCGAGTAAGAGATTGCTACGGCTGAGGTCAGAGAGGTCTTTTCCTGCTTTCTCCTCTAAGGTTTTGATGGTTTCCTGTCTCACATTTAGGTCCTTTAACCATTTTGAGTTTATTTTTGTGAATGGTGTGAGAAAGTGGTCTAGTTTCAACCTTCTCTCGTCTGTGTTTGGCTCCGGCGACTCCGTTCTGCTAATCCTCTGTTGTTTTCTGGGTTATTTAGGCAGGTGTAGATGGAATCTAAGTGATCAGCAGGACGTGCGGTGAGCCCAGCGTCCTCCTAAGCTGCCATCTTGCCGAAAGTCCCGATACAGTCTTTTAAAAAGAGTTTGAAAGGGGCGCCTGGGTGGCGCAGTCGGTTAAGCGTCCGACTTCAGCCAGGTCACGATCTCGCGGTCCGGGAGTTCGAGCCCCGCGTCGGGCTCTGGGCTGATGGCTCAGAGCCTGGAGCCTGTTTCCGATTCTGTGTCTCCCTCTCTCTCTGCCCCTCCCCCGTTCATGCTCTGTGTCTCTCTGTCCCAAAAATAAATAAACGTTGAAAAAAAAAATTAAAAAAAAAAACAAAGAAAAAAAAGACTTTGAAGGTGTACTGTTGTACCTGCCAGACAATAATAATCAGCCTCTGGTGTACTTTATGTATTGGTAAAAATAATAAAGCATTTCCTTGATCAATACCTGTATAAATTTCCTCTAGTGAACATACATATAAAAAAACCAAAATCACAATGTATTTCTACAATCCGTCTGCCTCTTCACAGGCCAAACAAGTGAGTTAAATTGAGATGTCTTAGGAATCACCAATACAGAATTTTCAAGTATTTGCTAGTGACGATAGTCATTTTAATCCTTTCAGAGATGTGGTATTACCTTCCACTCTCATGGATATTTACCAATATGTCCTCACTACTCATTAGGAAAATTATATCCTCCTTGCCTCTTGCCACTATGTGCTGCCATTCAATCTTATCATTCTGAGATGCTATCTCTGGAGCTACTGAAATCCTGAATCTCATTTTAAGAACAACATCTCTCATCACCATACCCAGCTTTCAGAGGAAAGCTATCACAGAGATTTCCAGTATGCTGGCAATCTCCTCACAAATGTAGTTCTCAATGCCTTGGTGAGGGGAGTGCCAGTAGCCTCACTTCTTTATTGGAGAATAGAATGAATGAATAGGAAGATATAACATATGATAAGTGCACTACAAAATTTCTAACTACCTTAAGGCTTTGAACCATTTTGTCCTATATTATACCGGGAGAGTCCTTACCTCCCAACATCATTAAATATAGGTCACTGTAAGTACAAGTCTCAAACAATCAAGTAAACCCTTATACCCAAAGTTTCTGTGCAAACTGGCATCTTAAATGCATATCTGGTAAGTGTACTTATACAAATTTGGCTTACTACAGAATTTTATTCCATTCCTTGTGTTCTACCACTAGTAGAATTCCAAAACTTATACTTATGTGTTTTATGTTATAAAATAAACTAATAATATGATATATAATGGACTAATCTTAGAATTATTTTGCAGTCTATATACTCTGAGTCACTTAGTTTCCTGATACATAATTCCATTTATTGTACTAGGAGATATAATGAGAGGTCAAGATGTGTTTTGACAGGAACAAGTAACACTTTGCAAGTCAGCTCCCCAGGATGAGATTAATAAAAGTTATTAAAGGAAGTTAAAAGTTGTGTTCTTAGATTTTGGAGAGCATCAGCCTCCTTAGAGCAGACATCCTTGTGCCAATAAAAAGGTTCAGAGGGATTTGGGGATTTAGTGTTCTCAGCTTCATCTCATTCTATGTGTCTATATTCTTAGGATTCTACTCTTTCAAAATCAATGCTTCATCTAAGAGACTGAATAAATCTATGAATTCATCACATGCTACAATTCTGAAAACTATGTAATTACTTTTTGGATCTAATATTCAGTGAGTTCTATCCTACAGCTAGAAGAGATAATTAGGTGATTCTTTTAAGTCTACCATAGAAACTCTCTGAGCTGTAAGTTTGTGATTTTTTTACATAAGCTCTTGTATACATTCACAATCACACATTCCATCTCACAGATCCTGTAGCTATCATTACAAGAATCATGGTTATGTACAATAGCCTCTTGCACCTTCCCCCATGTACTTGCTCAGTAATCATTACTTTATAATCAATCAAGGTATTAATTTAATAAATGCTATTATCAAGACAATATATTAATATTTAATTTTTAATTCCCAAGGAATTTATGAGAAGTTCAAGCAAAAACATAACAATCCCATAATCATATGTTTTTGGTTCTGTTTTCTTGAGACCATTTCTAATAACACATTCTGAATCTAATACTAAGTATTGCCTAATCATGGGATGCAAATCTTCACTAAATATTTCAACAGAAAAAAATTAATATAGGATCTAATTTACATACTTTTGGGATATCTTGAAAAGAAAAATGAAAGCATTCAAGTAAAAGAGCGAGAACATTTGAATCATTTAAGATTAAGCATGGGGGAGGAGTCCCTATCAACCTGGGGTTCACACTTCTAGGAATTGGTGCTTCTGGGAAGGTGTTGGTACCTCAGCAGAGACCTTGTAGAACCAGGCTCTGAGCAGGAATCAGTGTCTAGCTAGTAATGGTAGTTCTAAGAAAGTATAATTAGATTGATTTTGAGTGCTAAAGGAAGCTAGAAAACAAAACCAGATGTTGCTTCAAAGGTGAAAAGCCAATGATGTAGGGTACCACTGTAATAGCAATCAGAGAGGAAGTAAAAAGTGCATCTATCTCTTTCCCTTCCTACATTCTGTAGTGCACTTATTTGGCAGGAAGTAAAAGAAATCAGCAGACAAAAAATGTGGTTGAAGAATCCTAGTCCAAGCATTGTAAAATGGAATAAAAAGGGTTAGATTTGAAACTGAATGACAAGAGCTTAATTATTGACAGTCATGATTCTGAACTACAGTATATGTTGTATAGTAACAAGATTTTGGCAGTCAAGTTCATTATTTTTCTAGAACCTTGGGACTCCTACTGGAAAGGTCTTAGTACTTATTTGTTGAGGAACTTGTTATGAAAAAGTGTCTTGATATATATGTAGGGGGATAATATATACTAGCATATGCCACCTTAGATCATTTGATTGGAATATGATGGAATTTCAACAAAATTAAAATAATCACAACAAAGTATGTATTAGCACATAATTTAAAATATAGTAAATTAATCCTATAAGATTATGTGTTATATATTATCTTAGTTATACTCTAGTTCATATGAAAAAGCAAACTCAAATGCCCATTGTTTATTTTGAAAATAAAATGCCAAAAAGACTTTGGATCCCAGAGATGAAGTTTGGCTAGACTATTTCTTTCTTTCAAACTTCTTTTCAATATTTATAAATGATTTCCCTAAAATATTTTACGGAATATGTTTGAATTAGTTTTCCTCTTCTAAATGGGTTATTCCCAAGATAATGACATATAAAAATATAAAAAAACAAATAATACATATGAGTGGGCTCCAAAAACATGTGTCCAATCTTCTCAATTAATTAGTTAATAAATTAACTAATGCATTATTCATTGAAATACTTAAAAGCCTAAAAAATAAGGAAAAAAATAAACATGGAATCTGTGATAAAATATGCTAGCATTTTTTTTTAATTTTTTTTTCAACGTTTTTATTTATTTTTGGGACAGAGAGAGGCAGAGCATGAACGGGGGAGGGGCAGAGAGAGAGGGAGACACAGAATCGGAAACAGGCTCCAGGCTCTGAGCCATCAGCCCAGAGCCCGACGCGGGGCTCGAACTCACACACCGCGAGATCCTGACCTGGCTGAAGTAGGACGCTTAACTGACTGCGCCACCCAGGCACCCCACTAGCATTTTTAATTGTCACTTATACAGAGAATTGAGGGAGTATGGAAAAGTGAGTAACTTACTCTTGCCAGGTGAATTGAAGACTGCTTTGTGAAAAGAGGTCACACTAAGATCTTAGCAAAGCATTTTCCCAATATTACTTCACTTTCCATTGGGATTTTTTTTAAGGTTTTACCTGTAAGCCACATTTTATATGCAACTTGAAACATTAAATCAAATGGCAAGGTAACCTTGCCTCTCATGACAAGCACATGGTCTCCCATGAGTTATTCTTTCCTTGATATATGAGCATATCACTTTTGATTTTGTTCCTTTTTGTTTAGCAAAGTATATATTTTAGCATAGTTTTATGATGCATTTACATTTACATATTACCATTCATTTCAGTTCTTGGTTCGGTTCCTTTTAATACCTCATTAAATGAGGTATTAAATGGTAGTCCCTCCTGGGCTATGTTGATGTTTCTTGTGGAAGTCATGTCTTATCATAGATTATAGATAAGAAGAATTAGCAGATAAAAGACCCAGTTAGTGGTAGAACTTGATCTTATATTCTGTAAAAGCTTTGTCCCACATACAGGTAGTGTGGGATGTTTTGAGTGATATTTCATGAGTTAGAGAATAGTATATGGTCTTTCTCTTCTCCATAATTGGTCATGTTTGTTTACTTCACCTACAGTGTTATTGTTTGTCTGTTTTCATCTAACCTCTTTACTCCTAGTTACCTTCCAGTACTCCTTCAGCATCTTTTTCTACAGAAATATATCACTGAAACTTCATAGACTTGGTATGATTCTTCTCAACACTTGGGCTTACTTCTCCCAAATTATATATAAATTTCAGATAACATTTTATGTTTCTGCATCCCACACAGTACTGTAGCCTCCGTGTTGGCAAGGACTACATCTTGAATTCTGCTTCCTATTCACTTAGGAATGGAATTTGGAACATACTATAAATTATCCATATTTGGGCTGAGTATGTATATGAATAATAAGGTAGTTATATGGAATCTTGTAGGTAATAGAGTATGCAAATGTTAAGTTTAGAAAAGAATCTATAGGAAGATTTTTTTTGTGGCTGTAATGTCAATTGAGACAGTTTATGAATAATTACTTTGTTTTGTTTTTATTGGTGAAGTTTTTTTTTCTTTTTCTCCTTTCTGTTGGTAGATTTCCTAAGCCAGTTTTAAGTGCCACTAATTTAGCTAAGCTTTCACTATTCCCAGTTGAAAATAATTGACAATTTACTGTGTTCCTTTACTATTTTATTTCTGTTTGTTTACAGTAGTCACTCCCTTATCTGTGATTTCACTTTCTGTGCTTTCAATTACTCATGGTCTCAGTTACCCATGGTCAACCACAGCCCTGGAGCAGATGATCCTCCTCTGACATGGGGTCAGAAGATGAATAGTAGCCTAATGCTATGCCACAGTCAATGCCCATGTCATTGACCTCACTTTATCTCTTTGTGTAGGCATTTTATCATCTCACATTAGTACAATAAGAGGGGGGAGTCCAGTACAGTTATTTCGAGAGAAAGACCATATTCATATAACGTTTATTACAATATTTTATTATAATCGTTCTGTTTTATTGTTAGTTACTATTGTTAATATCTTATATGTCTAATTTATAAATGAAACTTTATCATACATATATATGTATAGGAAAAAGAGTATATTTAAGGTTTGATACTATACATGGTTTCAGGCATCCACTGGAGGTCTTGGAACATATCCCTCTTGGAAAAGGGGGATAAACATAGTTTCTATCATGCTGGCTTTATATCTTAACTGTGTACAGTACAGTGGCTAAGAGGCAGTAGAAGGTAATGTTTTAGGCAGAACTTCTCTGAAGTCAGACTGACCACTTTGAACCTTATTTAAGTCAATGATTACCTATGACACTGGACAATTTGTTTAGACTCTATTTGTCAGATTCCTCATGTAAAAACCCTCATTGGGTTATTGTAAGGATTAAAAGTTACAATATTTAAATTTTTTTAACGTTTACTTATTTTTGAGACAGAGAGGGATGGCATGAACTGGGGAGGGGCAGAGAGAGAGGGAGACACAGAATGGGAAGCAGGCTCCAGGCTCTGAGCCATCAGCCCAGAGCCCGACGCGTGGCTCAAACTCACGGAGTACGAGATCGTGACCTGAGCTGAAGTCAGACGCTTAACCAACTGAGCCACCCAGGCGCCCCTAAAAGTTACCATATTTACAAAACACATAGATCCTTACTAAACATAAAGTAATCTCTGACAATATGTTAAACATTATCATGCATTTATTCTCTTCTCTGAATTAAATAACTTTTGATTTAGCTTTTTGTGCTGCAGCAGATAATGCAAACTCTATCAAAATTATTTGTTTTTGTTATTTCTACCATTGATCCTTGAAATAGCCTCTTTTACTTACAAAGTCACATACATTTTCTTTCCCATTCTCTTTCTGAAATTGTTTCCTTTTCCCTTTCATAATACCTAGAAGTTTAAAAATAAAAACTCAATATTGCCTCTTTTGCTATGTATTGCTTTTTAAACTGGTCACACTAAGCCTTTAGTTATAATTGTATTGCTTTATTATAACTATGTCTATATTGTGCTTTTGTGACTAAGCTCTTGACTGTTGTATGCTGGCATTTCAATAATTTATAAGGACACAAAACAACAGGTCATTAACTTTCAGAGAATGTTCACCAGAACTGTTCTGAAAGCTTTGAACCCAGGGGTTTTTCAATGAAACTCTGACAATCAACCCGCCTGGTCCCATTCATTCTTCATCTTTATATTTTCTCTCACTGAGAAGAATGGTCCGAATAGGGAAGTAGAGCACTCTAAAGGATAATGTACCAGATTAGATTCCAGAAGGCTGGGGACCAGTCCCTGGCTCTGCCTTTAATTACCTGTGTGGAAAAAAAAAAAGCAAAGAGATTTAATGTCCCTTGACCCTAATGGCTTCAGCTACTAAATGAGGAGGTTTAGCTAAGTCAGTGTTTTTCATTTTTTGGAACACAGAAATAACAAAGAATGGCTGTCTTCTTGTTTGTTTGCTATATTTTATTTTGTTTCTTTGTTTTTGTAAGCATTATGGTAGGTCTATAGAAATATAAACATGTTCAACACAAAACGTAGTTTGTGATGCCTGACCCCAGTTGGATTTTTGTTATTGTTTTTCGAAAGACTAATGGAAGCAAACATAAATGTAATAATTACTACACCAATTATTTCTAAAGACTTGCATATTCTGTTGTAAATACCAAAAAGACTTTAATTTTAATCATTCATTCACTCAAGGTATTTACTTAGTAATTCATTCAGTGCATAATTTTTGAAAATTTATTAATTTTAGAGATAGAAAAGTGAATAAAGCCTGTTCCAGAGATATTCTGAATTAAACTGCATCAGAGTGAACAGAAGAATAGGATTTCCCTGAGTATCTTCAGTGGAGATATGTATTATAACATATACATGTTATATAATGTCATAGTCTATATTTCAACCCTCTTAGAAGTTCTCTAACACAAGGATCATGGCTACTGACTCCATATGAATTGTTGAGACTCAAAAAAAATGAATAATTTATTCAAAGAGGTGTTGCTTGAAGTTTCTGCTAAAATTTCTACCTAAAAATTCACCAATTTCTTGTATACATTAATGTGCCTCTGCAGAAAAGAAAACTTGGATGGCTTTAACACTTTATTAGTACCCCATGAAGGCTGAAACAAATGATAAAAGGAGAGATTTGTTTTCCAAACTTTGGTTATACACTTAATGTTATTTCTTTAGTTTCATACTAATCAATGCCAACTCTTCCAATGGAGTGTTTATGTTTTGTGGAACAATAAAATAGGTGCTTTCAATCTTGATTCAAAGGAATCAATCAAGTATTTTCTTCAAAATTACACAACTTCAAACATATTTCTACATTGTATTACAGACAATCATTACAGAGATATGAGCCATTTCTTCTTTTAACTTTTGGCTACCAAATTGGAGGCATATTCATTATAAAAATTGCATTCACTTGCAGACTTTTTATTTTTAATCCCAACTGTCCATTCTAAATCCCCAAATCCCTAGGGGCAAATAGACATGTAACATTTATGTTTTGAGCCATTTCTCATTGTCCCATTAGGGAAATAAAACACTATACAATTGCTTTCTATCCTTTTAAACACACTTCAAAATCCCCCTTATTTCATTCATTGTAGTAAATGCAAATTTACCAAACAATGTGGCAAAGACAAATCTTTTAGCAGCAAAAGAATGTCTCTAGGGCTTCCTGTAAAGTGAGAACAAAGTGCTTCATAACCCTATTTGAAGCTGGTTAATAAGACACAAATGTAATAGGCTTCACTGCATTTAACTTCAGAAAAAGCACCAATATCTTCAAATGTGAGCCTCAGATTATTGCCTCTGCAATTTGTTTAGGCAGCCAATGCACCACAACTCATTCCCAGCCTACAAATTGCTTTTGTTAGTGGGAAACAGCATACAATAAAGCCAGATTTCCTGGTGCTTTATTGACTCATGATCAAGTAGTTGTTGAGAATTCTTTTGTCTTCTTTCAATGGCTCTCTCAAATATTCTAAATGTTTTCAAAATAATAGCCTCTTTAAGTACTCTGGGGTTTTCTTTAAACCACGGTAATTGTTTGGAGTTTTTGTTTCCTTAAAATATTTTACTATTTTTTTTCAAATTACCTATATTTGTTTGAATTTTAGCACTACTATTTATTTCTCTAAATGTGGAAGATAGCACTTATTGTCAATACATTCATTTTTTAAATCTCATTATTATATTGTGTTCTGATGGGAGTAGAATATTATAAATCATTTCTTGTAAGCATTAATGTAAAATATGCCCCTACTGTATATTTTGTCAGTTACATTTTGCATTACTTTGTAAATGTTACATAGTCTGATATACATATCTGGTATGCACCATATAACTCTGTGTTACAAACATAATTTTTCTAGCATTCTGGATTATATAAAGTTTGCTCATTAAATATATTTAACATATAAACATGCACTTCAATAGTTTCTATTAAGTGAAAAACAAAAAGTAAAATATTTGAACATCAACATTACTATAGAAGTACAGGACAAATATCTTTACATCAAATTTCAAATTATAGAAATCTTTAAAATAATTTATTTTAATAACATTCACTTATAATTTCCTTTGTAAACTTACATAAGACATTGTTTATAATTAGTTTTAGTTTACTCATGAAATATTAAAATTAATGTTACTAACATTGAAAAATTTTGTGTCAAATTAGTGATTGCAATTTAAAAAACAAACATACAAAATGCGTAGATCTTAAAGAGGTTATTACATTACATTACTTTGTAATAACACTATCCCTGGGGACAATACAATAAATGGAGTTCATTGGTTTCTAACATCTGTGGTATCTGAATTCTATCAACATCCAGCTTTATTGACAACTTGGAAGCAGTGTACTGGTATGGCATCATGCTTCACTGTAGGGATTAAAATATCTAAACTCCAGTAAAGTTTTGAACTAGAATATAGAGCATATGTAGAAACCAAAGACCAACACAGATCTGAAGTTCAATAGATAAGAAGGAATAGAAACCAGGTTGGTGCAAATTTCCCTTGTATGACATCTTGTCAAAACTATTTTTGATAAATGCTGCTAAACGAAGAAAACTTTAATGTGCCTATGTTATTTTTATTGAACTGTGTGTTCTTACTTTTACCTGAGGTAAACCCTAAAGTTTATATGTGACATATATGTTTATATGTGATTATATATGATCAATATATAATTGATCATAAAGTCAAAATCGTTGTTGTCAAATAAATTGCACAAAAAGTGTGAAAATTCTGAAAAATGAGCTATAGACCACACTTTCTAAAATATCCTAATAAAAAAAATGGAGCTGATTAGTAATGTAGATGCCTAAACACAATTTGAAGGCTTCTAGTTCAAGGACATATAATAGAAGCTTAAAAAGAAATCCACTTCTTATTTTGATAAGTGCAAAGCATAAATGCTACTAATTTTTGAAGTTTAATGCTGCTGGCAGTGCACTGCAGACTCTCAAATTGATATAAGCACCTTACATTAACATATAACCTAGAAGACTCCAAAATCAATTTAAATGCCTTAAATTTATATACAACTTAAAATTGAAGATTTGGGTGGATTTCAAATAATGAAGAGAATAAGGGATTGATCAAAATTTGTGAATTCAATATCTGTTTGTCCCAAAAGATGTCTTTCTCCTGAGAAGTGGTCTGCAATAGAAGACACTCCCTTTTAATCATTTTTATTCATACATGTGTATATGTATATGCATGTGTATACTTGAATGAATGAATGAATGAATAGTGAATGATTGATGTATGAATTAGCAAATGCTAATTGAAAATGTAATATTAATTACATATATTTTACTTAATATATACTATTATTCAGGGATGCCTGGGTGACTCAGTCAGTTAAGCATCGGACTTCGGCTCAGGTCAAGATCTCATGGTTCATAGGTTTGAGCCCTGCAGTGGGCTCTGTGCTGACAGCTCAAAGCCTGGAGCCTGCTTCAGAGTCTTTGTCTCCCTCCCTGTCTCTGCTCCTCCCTCACTCATGCTCTGTTTCTCTCTCTGTCTCTCAAAAATAAGTAAACATTAAATATATATTTTTATTCAGCATGTACTAATTGAGCAGCTACTATCCAACTAGAACAATGTAGACAAACAGTGGTAAGTAAAAGTCAGATATAATGCCTCTGCCATGGAATTTATAGTCCATCATGAAACTAATTATAAAGCTACTTGAAATGTTAAGAGATTATAGAAGGTTTTACTATTAATAAAAAGAACTAAGTGTAAAACACTCAAATAATCAAAACAAAATATAAAATTGAGACGATCTATCTCCTTCATCCTTCTTCCTGACCTCTTTGAGTATCACCTCCTACCTGTGTGAATTTTGAACAACGACAACAACAAGGTGTTATCAGAGAGATCACCTAGAATTAATATAAACAGTATTTTGCCACTTGTTATGATATTTAAAGTAAAGGTCATATACATTTGATAAAAGGTATCTTGTAAAACAAAAGTGAGGTCAGAAGAAATCAACTCCTAGCTAATATTGAAAGTGTTACCATCATGAATTCACAAATTTGTAGTGACTTTAAGGATTGTAGACTTAAAGACTTGAATTTCAAAATACATTGAGAATGTTTATATCACCTATGCATGACCTCACACCAACAACCTCAAAAATAATTTATCTATAAACCAGAATTGAGTTTTACTTGTTTATAATGAGATATGGGATAACCTTATTTAAGTGATTCTTGTCTGAAATCAGTTACACTATGCTTCATGCATGTGGATTAGCTATATGCACCCATATCCTCAGTAGGTAAACACTTACTACCAGAAGTAATCTTCAGCCATTTTACCTCCCTGAATGGGGATGGACACATAACATAAGATGCGGGGCTTCTTTAAAGTTTTGCACACTAAATAATCCTTCAACAACTACCCTTCCTCCCATTCTTCCTTGAATCATTGGTCAGGGAGCCATTCTGTGTTCTTTGGGAAGTTTGGCATATGTTGTGATGATTCTTAAAACCTCTGATTTCCCTCAGAGGAAAAACTTATTTCTAACTTCTATAAAAACAAACACAATTTCTAAGAGAACAAAGTTACTTGTCTGTGGTTGCTTTAGGAAACAATACATTTTTTTAAAAAATGTTTGTTTATTTATTTTGTGTACAGACAGTGTGAGCAGGGTAGGGGCAGAGAGAGAGGGGGAGAATTGGAAGCAGGCTCTGCACTGTTAGTGCAGCACAGAACCCAAGGTGGGGACTGAACCCACAAACCATGATATCATTCACTGTGCCAAGTCAGGTGTTTAACCAACTGAGATACCCAGATGACCCAGAAAAGAATACATTTTTATAATTTGTATGAGTTATGTTTTCCAAAAATGAATTTATAATCTTTGAAAATTATACCAATTCCAATGTAGACATTTGTATTTTTCAACTTGAGAGAGTACATTGCAGTGATATCACTTGCTGCCCTCCCACTGTTGTAAGTAAGGGGCTTTGCACATAAATTATGAATCTTGAGGGACACCTGGGTGGCTCAGTCAGTTAGTTAAGGTCCAACTTCAGCTCAGGTCATGATCTTGCAGTTTGGGAGTTCGAGCCCTGCATAGGGCTCTGTGCTGATAGCTCAGAGCCTGGAGCCTGCTCCAGATTCTGTGTCTCCCTCTCTCTCTGCACCTCCCCCACTTGTCCTCTGTCTCTCTCTATGAAAAATAAAATAAACATTTTTAAAAAAATTAATTAAAAAACATTATGAATCTTGAAATGGGGAGATTATCCTGGATAAACAGATAAGCTCAATGTAATCACAGGGTCCTAATGGGGTGGAAGCAGGAGGGTCAGAGTCCGAGAAGCGAATGGAGCAATGGAAGCGGAGGTCTAAATGATGTAATTGCTATCTTGAAAATGGAGGAAAGGGCCATGAGCCAAGGGAGGCAGTCAACCTCAAGAAGTTGGAAAAAGCAAAAGAACATAGCCCTAGAGTTTAATGCACTGAAAACCATTTAAGATTTTTGTCCTCCAGAACTGTATGGTAAATTTCAAAGAAAATAAAAATAAATGTGCATTATTAAACCACTAAGCTTGTGGTAATATTTCACAACAGCAATTGGTAACTAATACATATACTTAACCAGAATAAGTCATTGTAAATAAAACAAAGAAATTTAGAAATTTAATTTCCATCTAGAACAAAAACATAAACATTATCCTAAGAAATAAATATATTATATAAAAATACACCTTTATTGGAGTGCCTGGGTGGCTCAGTCGATTAAGCATCTGACTTCATCTCTGGTTATGATCTCACCATTCATGGGTTGAACCCCACGTAGGGTTCTGTACTGATAGCTCAGAGCCTGGAGCCTGCTTCTGATTCTGTGTCTCCCTCTCTCTCTGCCCCTCCCCCACTCACACTCTGTGTCTCTCTCTCAAAACTAAATAAACATTTAAAAAATTTCAGTTGGTTGAGTATCTGACCTAAGCTCAGGTCATGATCTCACAGTTTGTGAGTTCGAGCCCTGCAGTGGGCTCTGTGCTGACAGCTCCAAGCCAGGAGGCTGCTTCAGATTCATATCTCCCTCTCTCTCTGTTCCACTCCAGCTGGCACTCTGTGTGTATCTCTCTCAAAATAAATAAACATTAAAAAAATAAAAATAAATAATTTTTAAAAATTTAAAAAACACACCTTTATTTACTCAGCATTAAAAAAAATATATTGAATACTGTTTAATTTCATTAACATATTGTTTTTGAATCGCAGCCCCACTAAATCTAGTTATATCACCTTAGACAAGTTATTTGCCAACTGTGTGCTTGAGATTCTTTTTCTGCAAAGCAAGCAAAATACTTATAAAATGGGCTAGAAGAGAGCCTGGCACATATTAAACAACAATTGGTACTCATGTACTTACTGACCAGATTTTTTTGCTGGGTATTACTCTATTTTATTACATACCTTGCAACAACTATATCTTTATATATTTATATTTTATAAAGTGTAACTTATATGAACTGTTACAAATTTTCAGGTCACTGTTTATTCTTCAAACAGCAAATTTCAAAAATATTTGAGTACAATAGACCATACTATCTAGTTCTTTTATGGCATTACATTAATCATTTCATTAACATGAGAAACTACATAATTACATCAAATTATTAGTAAAGAAAACATTAGTAAAGAAAACAAATTAAAAGCAAGATATAGAAAAATTCAATAAACATTCTGAATAAATTTTTTCATAGTATATATATCGCAATATGTCAAGCCTGAATTAACAACAAAATCTAAAGTCCTATTTAATGGTCTCTGAAAACACGCAATTCCCTTCATCTCCTAGCTTAATAGAAATCAGATATAGCCATGGTGTTAGACTATAAACTAAAAATTCAGAAACCTAAAATAGAGTAATAAATTTCTTTTTAACATTATGCTACCATCAAAGTAGTCAATAATAATCGTTTGTAGAAAATTGTTTAGCCTTTCCTCAACTATGACTTAAAAAGTAATTTCATCTGAAAGTATTATATTTTAGCTGACACGAAGGACCTGCTTAGTGAGTCCTATTCTTATATAGTGTGGAACTGTACTTCAGGGTAATTTACAAACTACATGTGTGATTGGTGATTAAAATGATCTCCAAAGACAGTGTTCTATATTGGTAACAATTCTCTGCCTATTCAAAGAGGAAATGAACAATCAGGAAGGCAATAAGCTATTCTTATGTGTTCCTACATAAAGATTCTAAGTAGATTCCTTCTCAAGATAAGCATGGTCAATTCAATTAACAACTAGGTAGAGAGACTGTTTGGTTACAGTTTTTATAATGATCATTATTATCATCGTTATTGTAATCATTATTTTTCTTTACTTTTTCTTAATAGTAGACAGTAATTCTGTTATTTTGTCTCTTTTTTACCAAACGCATAAAAAATCGAATATGTTTTGAATAGTGAAGTAATTTTACATGCAGTTTTAAAGCAATCCCAGGAACCAATTTAAGCACATTAAAATATAAATATCATAATCTATGCTATAAGATAAATATAATAGATAACATTATAAAAGTAAATATAAAATATCATTTATAAATACACAAACTTCAAACATTATTGGACACTATTTAAGAATATGACACCTAGGGGCGCCTGGGTGGCTCAGTCGATTAAACTTCCAACTTCAGCTCAGGTCATGATCTCTCAGTTCGTGGGTTCAAGCGCTATGTCAGTCTCTGTGCTGACAGCTCAGAGCCTGAATCCTGCTTCAGATAATATGTCTCCTTCTCTCGGCCCCTCCCCTGCTCGTGCTCTGTCTCTGTCTCTCTCAAAATAAACACTAAAATAAATAAATAGATAAAAGAATATGACACCTATATTAAAATCTAAGTAGCCATTTGATTATTTGGCATGATATGTAACTTTTTATAAGTGTTAGCACAGATATTGGCAATTAGAAGAAGGTCTATATGTCTCTTTCTCTCTCTCGCTATGTACTGCATTGTATGTTCCTACATAAAATATATGCATACATATATGTATACAAAATATATACATAAATATATACTTTCAGACGTATGTATACTTATATAACTATATACATTTCATTTATAAAATAAATCTCTAATATATAAACATATATTATTTCAATAAATAAATTAACATATCCCAACTTCCTATAGAATATGTTATGTCTTGTCAGTGATTGCACTTTCTTTCTTTGCTAGCAAATTTTCTGATTCTCATCTATAAAAGCACCACATCACAATAAAATGAAGCAAACATTAAGGAAAATGACATCAAAATTAATAGCTACAAAAAGTAAAATACAGTGAAGCAAGGAAAGCCATTACAGTCCCTCCCATTCCATAATATGTTTTAGAGGTGGCCTTCCTGTTCAGAGCTGTGAGGCCGTGCCCAAACAATGTTTTGGGCCAAGTATTGTTATAGGCAATCAAGTAAATGGCAGCCTGATTGTTATGGCTGAGTGAAGAACCAGTCCTGGCAACAGTGGGAAATTGGGACTAAGCAAAAATTAGACTTTGAACTAAAATGAAGTGAGGCTTCCCACTGTCAGAGAAGGAAATTTTAAGCAGGGGAAAAGTCAAAGGCAAAATGAACTGTATGGTGTTGAGATAAAATGAGAGTTTTTTGTGTACATAAAGGTAGATATAGAAAGAAACATGGGTGTATGTGTGTGTGTGTTTGTGCACATATATCCATTCGTGTATTTCTTTGGTCTATCCACTGAGAAAGCCTAGAAACGGCAACACTCTACAAATAATGAACAAACCCATTGCTTAGATCTTAAATTACATAGAGGAAACCCGGGAAAAACAATAAAATGAGCTTGGAATATTTTGCTGTGATCAGAAAATAAGCAAATGCTCAAAGGCTAAGAGCAACATGCCAAAAGGGCAGGTGATCTAATTTTAAGAGGCTCCACTGGACAAATCTGTAGTAACAAAAAGCAAACACACACATTCAAAAATACAGTAACAGATTATTACCTATGGTTTACATGAGAATTCATAAATCCATAACAATATAAATAAATAAATATGAGAGAACATTTCTTTACAGTTAAATTCCAATTAATAAATGCAGAATAATTCATAGAATTAGAAACTCACCATTTGGTAACTCTTGTGGTGAGAACAGATATAGACAAATATCAATGGATGCAAAATAATGGGTGAAAATGTGAAAAAGATAAAATTTATAGGATCACAAATCATCTCTTCCTAAGATACTCATAGTGTAAAAACAAAAAAGGAGTGAAGAAACTGCCAGATGCCATTGTAATTTATTGATCAAAATTAACAAGACCTACGATAGGGCAAAGTTTTATCATGCACCAACTGACATAATATAATGAGAAGGATCCACCTCAAATCTCTGATATCTCTGTTGAAAGAGCTCTATACAGACTGTAATCAGTCAGACTCAGATTGAAGCAGTATCCTATAAAATAACTTCTTGTAGTACTTACTAAAAAATAAAATCAAGATTGTGAAATGATGAAAAGACTACAAAACTGTTCCAAATTGAATGTGACTAAAGAGAGTCCGCAATGTGCAGTGTAAGGTTGAATCCTCTACTATGGAGGACATAATCAGAACAACTGCAAAAACATGAAAGTAGTATACTGATGTTAATTTTTTAGTTTTAATGTTTGTACACTTGTTCTGTAAAAGATGTCCTTGTTGCAGTACCTGGGTGGCTCAGTCACTTAAGTGTCTGGCTCTTGATTTTCATTCAGGTCATGATCTCCCATTTTGTGGGATGGAGCCCCAAGCCTGACTCTGCACTGACAGCATGGCAGCATGGAGCCTACTTGGGATTTTCTCTCTCTCCTCTCTCTCTGTGCCTCCCCCACTCATGCCTTTTCTCTTTCAAAATAAATAAACTTAAAAAAGAGAGAGGGGGTCCTTGTTTATAGATAATAGACACTAATTTAATAAGGCTAATAGATCATCATGTCTCCAAACTACTTTCAACAAGAAAAAAGAAAAAAAAAAACAAAAAATATAGATAGATTATGGAGTAACAGAGATAGAGATATATAGATGCTGACAAAGCAAATGATATGTTAACAGTTGGGGGATCTGGATTGGGTATATAATGTAATTATTTACTACTTTTGCACACCCACAAATACGTTGAACTTTTATTCAGGACACATTACGATGCAGCTTATTTTGCTTTTTAATTCTCAGCCACAAATTATCATTTCTACCTTTGCTTCCCCTCTCTAAATCTTGGGTGATACTAATATTTTGTCCAGACATTTGTGGACACATGCTTTGGTGGCCAATTCTATAAAATGGAGACTGTGCATTTTCATCTCTTTTCAGTATATACTTGGTGATAAAGAATCTTCTCAACTACCACAAATCCCATTTGAAAGCTGTTCAAAATAGTAATAACAGGGAATATTTTATAAAAGTATTATTAAATCTGGCTTTCTTCACTCATTTTCAGTTCTGCTGAATATTTTTTATAAACTCCATGCTTTTTCAGTCACATACAGAATATTTTGTGTGCGAATGCCTCAAAATTACTTTAGAGGTTAACTGGATTGTTTATTTACAACAGATCAGATAGATCTGCATATTCTCTATCACTGAATTAAGAACACTGCAGATTCCATCAACATGATTAGAAAAATAAGTCAGTAAATAAACCCAGTCACATTCAGCAAACAAATCATGAGATTATAAATCAGAGCAAAACAGTTAATATCTTACCTCTATCAGTCATTGAGAGTAGGATATTTATTTATTCACCTCATCAATCTGAAGATCATCTCTTACATAGACAAATTTTTAAAATAACAGTACTTATCTTACATAAATCACCAATATAAGAGGGGCAAAGTGAAATAATGAATGTGTAAGTTCTTTATGAAGGGCAGAGTATTCTTATATGATGGGAATATCTGAAATGATTTCTCAATAATTTAAACTCATAGTCTATGTGTTTCTATTGTACTTACGTTTTAGTTGTTTTTGTTTTAATTTTTGCTATGTTTATGTTTGGATGTGGATTAACTCCTGTTTGAAAAAATTATCCATGTCTTTCTGCAGTTGGGAGGTTTTTCTTGTATGGCTCTCTTAGGCTCTGATATAGTAGATAACAAATAAAATTTTAAAGTTATTTCTAAAATATAGCCTGTACTCCAAAAAATTGTGGTCTTACATGTCTGAAAGGAATGTGATTTTCTGTATCCATACAAAGCCAGGAATATTGCCAAATTATGGTTAGAAAATCATAGAACTTTAGAGCTGGAATTAAATTTATAGTGAAACCCCAAATATATCAGAAAAATAAATAGATCTGCAAAGGTTAAATAACAAGTAAAATTTAAGGTCATGATGTTAACTGATCTCAGATTTGTGACTAAATCCCATATTATTTTATCTTTATATTTCATTCAACTGTACAAGTTCCTCACAATTTCAAATAGGATTTGATCAAAACCCATTCCTATTTCATTTGAAGTTTGCACAACTAAGTAAACACTTGCTTCTAGACTCTTTCTGAATAATATTATAACAAGATATTTTAGAAAAAATGAAGGTTTTTCACTGTCAATGTGTCAGAATTATTTTTGAAAGTAAATTAAGGATATTGTTTATATGCAATGGCTAAAGTTCTAGAGTTTAAAGATATCAAGACAGTGGATGGTTCTATGTCTGCTTTGCTAGAAAGAGAAACCAATATCGTTGCTGTAAATATTTTTAATGAGATTTATTTAAAACATTTATTATTGACTCCTGACATTTAATATACACCACGTGATTGGTCTAATACTATTATAATTATTTAATGAAATGTCAACTAGTGAGTCAAGGAAAAGTCTGATGAGGACTTCTGAAAATAGAGTGTTTTTAGTTTTTAAAGGAAATCCGTAAAAACTCAGTCTCTCAGTTTTGCTGAATAAGAATCAATTATCACATTACCTCAGGTGCAAATCACAGCCATCTTGTATGTGAATAAGAAGCCAAACTGAAGATGTGGTCAGCCCACACTGTGGTTGGCTAAGCAGAGTCTGAAAGAAGCTGGATCTTCTATGACATTTGCTGAGATTGTTGAGTTATTGAATTACCTACCCTGAAGTTTTTACTCACATATTTCATGTGCAGACTTATAAATAATGTAAATAAATGGTTTTTGTTTACAAAAACCTAGAATATAGATTTACTTACAAGACAAAAGTAATTATAGGGATAGGAAAAGTCACTGGATACTTTTTACTACAAATTTGTTAGATCAAAACACATATGTCCTTACAAGGATCTACAACTTGTAATAAGTATACACTCCCTTATAGTAATTAATACAGTAATGATATAATTATTTATCCCCCTCCTTTTTAGGGATTGATCCAGGAATGCTAAAATCTTCCTTTGAATAAAAGCTGAAATAGTCTGTTATTCTAGGGAAAAAATATTCCTGCAGTCCGTATATAAAGAGAGTGGATATTCTTTGTCAGTAATAGGGACAGATTTACTAGTAGTTTTAGTTAGAATTGGAAAATACTTTAGAAATGTATATGTATACATGAAGGAAATGAAGACTAAAACATTAGGCTGAAAATATGAGTGCAAGGAGATATTTGAGGATTAGTGTTAGATCTTCTGGTCAGTTTAGTTTAATACACTAAAATATATTGCCACTTCTATCATATGATAGTACCTATAAAAGGTAGTATGGACTAGAAAAACCCTTGGGAAAAAATATGTTCTAGTAATATGTAGACAGAAATATGGATTTTTTAAAGTACCACCTAAAAGGTAATCAAGTAAAATTGAATATATATCTATAGCCTTGTAAACGCTATTCTGTTTTTCAGGTTCACTACTCAGAAATTCCAGGATAATTTCAAATATAATAAAAAATTTTTGAAGAAATGAACAAAATCTGAATGAAAGCCTAAGAGAGTGAATAGCTTATACTTGACACAAAGGAAGCTATACAAAAGACACAAGTTGTTGTTGTTGCTATTATTAATTATTGATTATTTAGAATATGTTTGGAAGTTATAGAAACCCAGGGACTTTGTCAAAAATGTTAGAAACCAGAAATGTTTCAGGATATATATTGACTACAAAAAGGGAATAATGACTCATTTTGTTCCCTCCTATTTGTAAAAGTTGCAACTCAGAACCACTCATGTATGCCCATGGCAGTTCCAGAAATACCACAATCTATCCCACAGAGCAGAACAACCCAAAATTCAGACTTAGAAAGAAGTAGATTACCCCAATTTGGAAAAGAACTTAAAGATTTTCCAACTGACTTTCCATTTTCCAAATGGATCTAGATGATACATTTATTGATGGTTGTGAAATTATTCTTCACATGTATAAAATAAAGATTTGTAAATGAACTTAAAAAACACAAAATCTGCTTATGGAATAGGTTTATATGGCAAATAACAAGATGTTTAATGAATTGGACCTTCTACCTTTTGAGTACCTGATAAGCAAAATTTATATTACTTTGTATAGTGACATAAAATTCACTCCACGAAACAAAAGCAAAATTCAAATTTTGAATTCAAATTCAAAATTTAAAAATTTTGATTCAAATTATTAAAAAACACTAGTATAGATAATAAAGATTGATATTAGTTTGATCTTCAAAATTCATGATTATTACTGATATAACTATACCCATTGCAGTGTAATAATTTAATATTATGACATTGATGGAAGCAATTTTTTTTCTTTTACTGACATTTGTCCTTTCCTGTTAGAAAAATTAATGCTAAAGTTTTTTTTATTTTTATTTTCCATGTTTTAAAACATAATCCCTCAATGAAAATGTCACCTTGTAGAGAAAAAGGATTTTGGAACTCTATTTAATTAAAGATAATCAGTGCAGTGTGGTAACTGCCATTTTTTAAAATAAAATAATAGCTAATAAAAAAGGAAAAATAATATCAAGACAAGGTTACAAATAACAAGGACATGAACGAAGTAACATGAGAAAACACATACTACATACACATATGTATACAAATTATATCAATGAATATGATTTTATTTGTTATTTGCTACAAATAATTTCCCAGATGATTTCAATTGGCATACACTTTTTTTAAAAAAGATGGCAAACTTCCCAGTTAATTATACATACATATATATACGATTCTAATTTTAAAAAGGAACATGAGAAGTATGAGAAAAGAAGAAAACATACACCAAACCAGATGGATAGATAGATATAAATATAATAAAATATGGGCAAAATGTATCCATAATTACTTTCCCAATTCAATATTCTTAAAACACATTCTATGTTTAGTAGAGTGTTATGGTCTCAATGTTTGTGCCCTTGACCCCCAAATTTATATGATAAAATCCTAACCCTCAATGTAATTATATAAAAGGTAGGGCAGGGCCTTTGAGATGTGATTGTATCAGTAGGATGGAGACCTCATGACTGAGTATGCCTAGTCCCTTGATCTTGCAGCTAGCCACCATAACTGTGAGAAATAAAGTTCTGTTGTTTATAAACCACCCAGTTTATGGTATTCTGTTATAGCACCCGAAAACAGTAAGATATCAAGTGAAGTTACTTGTAGGAATCAAACTTTATTTTCCTCCGCAAAATATATCTAATTATCCTAACAATATTTATTTAAATTGTCCATTTGTCCCCATTAACTTTATCTGTCTCTAAACAAAACCTAATAGCTTTTACTTTTATGTGTCTCCCATTTCTTTGTTTATTATAATTACCTACGTTTCTTTATTCCTGGATTAATATCAAACTCATAATTATTGGTATCACTTGGCAGAGGTCACTATTGTTAAATATTTTCTGTTTCCCTAACTTCATTTATATATTTTTCCTATACAGAATTAAGAATTATCTTGTCTTGATGCATAATACTCCAGTTCAAAATTCAATCTTAATTACTCTAACTTTTGGATTTATTAGGGGAAAAAGACATTTTGTTTTGTAATATTAATAATGGGTAGAGGATTCACAGGATTTGGAGGCTGATTGAGGAAAATATATATGAAAACCAGAGGCAGCAACACACAAAAAGCTTCATCATGTAGCACTTAGAGTGGTATGAGAGAGGGTATTGCAGATAGCATGAGGCTGTCCAGAGTATTAGGCCAGGGGATCACCATTTAGTAGGGGAGGAAGAGAAAGGACTTAGATGTCTAGGTGAAGTCACTCAGCAACAGAGTAGAGAGTCTCTAGGTCAGAGAGTTCCAAAGGTCAGTGGTGGCTTCTCAACGGCCAATAGGTATTGGGTGTGTTACCATAGAGTATGCAAAGAACACAGTCCCTAGAAGGCTAAAAATATGCTCATTTGGACTGTTTTAAAAATAAAAACAGATATATAAAAATCTGAAATGGGCATTGGTAGACTGTTGAGCTTATTATGAAGAAATAAACAACCTAAGGGAGCAATGTACAGGTTCCATCTTAGGCTGATTTATATAAGATCATACTATCTATGAAAATGGCATTTATTCAGGTTTTAGAGAACATCTTTTATTAGAATTTTATTGACGTTTTCTTTTACACTTTGTACTTTAAAAATTATTTTCTTTACCACATGTGATCCATTTTTTATCTCTCCATCTATTCATTGACCCATGTTTTTATCTTGAAGTGCTTCTCAAATTTAGTTGCATTAGCTTCACCTTCTAAACATCTCAGCATGGCTATCTTCAACTAGAGTTGAATATTTGTTATGGTACTTTCAGTACTTTCTTTTCCCTTTGAAGTCAAATTACCAACTATGAAAGGAAAGAATCTTAAGAGTAATAATCTGTGAGTTTTAACTAATGCATACACTTGTGTAAACCCAAATTCTTGTCAAGATATAAGATATCATCACCTCTGAAGGTTATTTCATGCTCATTCCCAGTCAATCCATTTCCCCATGCCCTCGAAGACAAACACTTCATGAATAGAACGATACATTTTTTTGTAAGTACACATGCATTCAGTAAAATAAAATTTTGAGATTTTTCCATGTTGTCAAATGTTTTCAGGAGTTTATATTTATGGCTTATATTATTCCACTGTATACATATACCACAGTTTGTTTATCCATTTTCTTACTGATGAATATGTGGGCTATTTCCACTATTGAACTATTATTAATATTATTAGTTTTTAAGTTTTTATTTTAATTCCAGTATAGATACCATGTAGCATTAAATTAGTTTCAGGTGTACAATATGGTGATTTGACATATGTATACATCACTCAGTGCTCATCATGATAAGTGCTCATCATGATACTCTCCAGTATTGAATTATTATAAAGTGACTATGGAATTCTAGTAGAAATCTGTTTATGGACATGCATTTTTATTTCACATTTGTCGATATCAACAAGTATAGTTTATGGGTCATAGGGTGGATGTATACTTAGTTTTATAAGAAATTTTGAGAGTTTTTGAAGTAAGCATACCATTTTATATCCGTATATGAAGGTTTCATGTACAACAATATATAAACAAAGGTACACTGTACAAAAATATATCAGCATTGCAGTTGCACTACATTCACAACTTTTGGTTTCACCAGTATCTTTAATTTGAGCAGTCTAGGGAGTGACGTGTGACATCTTATTATTTTTAGTTTGCATTTCCTTGAGGAATAATGTCTTGAGCACTTTCTAAAAAAAATAGTTTTTCTGCCCCACCCCATATATTTTGCCATATGTTGGTCTTTCTTTTGAAGCATCTGTTCTAATCTATGTACATTTTTATTGGATCATATGTAATTTTATTGTTGAGGTGTAGAAGTTTGTTGTATATCCTGTATCCTAGTCTTCTTTCAGATTTATGTACTGCAAAAATTCACTCTAGGACTAAGGCTTTTTATTTATTTCCTTAATTTTGTCTTGGATAAACAATTTTTTTATTATTTGCAATATATTTTTTTAAGGTCTGGATCTATCAAGGAAACTTTTACTTCTCCAAAACTCTGTTTCCTTCTAGAAAGTTACAGTTTTTAAATTTTTGTTAATGGATATGATTATCTCAATTTTATTTTTAGGTAATAAGTGAATTAATGATCTCAGTCCATATTTTTCTTTATGAATATCCAGTTATTCCAGGTCCAATGATTTAAAGGTTTTCTTTTCCCAAGTGATAACACTTTAATCTTTTGAAAATCAAATTATCATTATACAAAAATGGATTCATTTCTAAGTTCTTGTCACTGATGTAGTTTTTGAGGCCTCAATGTATGAATTAGGGGGGGGCATAATTCAGTCCATAATATATTGACTCATTTTTTTTAAGACTATATTTAGTTTTTAGTTATTCAAACTAAAAACATTTTTTCCTCTGTTTTTCAGAAAGAATTGTTTCCACTGGCCTATGTTTCATTCAATGAATTTTATTGTATTATTTTCACTCACCTGCTAAGTCCATTCAGTTAAGATTATTATTTTCTTTTAGATATTGTATTTTTTAATTCTAGAATTGTAATTTGATAATTTTCTTTTTTTAGAACATTTTTTTATTTTTTAATTTTATTTTTTATTTTTTTAAATTTACATCCAAATTAGTTAGCCTATAGTGTAACAATGATTTCAGGAGTATATTCCTTAGTGCCCCTTACCCATTTAGCCCATTCCCCCCTCCCACACCCCCTCCAGTAACCCTCTGTTTGTTCTCCATATTTATGAGTCTCTTATGCTTTGTCCTCTCCCTGTTTTTATATTGCTTTTGTTTCCCTTCCCTTATGTTCATCTTTTTTTCTCTTAAAATCCTCATATAAGTGAAGTCATAGGATTTTTGCCTTTCTCCGACTTACTAATTTTACTTAGCAAAATGCCCTCCAGTTCCATCCACGTAGTTGCAAATGGCAAGATTTCATTCTTTTTGATTGCCAAATAATACTCCATTGTGTGTGTGTGTGTGTGTGTGTGTATCACATCTTCTTTTTTTTTTTTTAATTTTTTTTAACGTTTATTTATTTTTGAGACAGAGACAGAGCATGAACGGGGGAGGGTCACAGAGAGAGGGAGACACAGAATCTGAAACAGGCTCCAGGCTCTGAGCTGTCAGCACAGAGCCCGACACAGGGCTTGAACCCACGGACCGTGAGATCATGACCTGAGCTGAAGTCAGACGCTTAACCGACCGAGCCACCCAGGCGCCCCTATATCACATCTTCTTTATCCATTCATCCATCAGTGGACATTTGGGCTCTTTGCATACTTTGACTATTGTTGACAGTGCTGCTATAAACATTGGGGGTGCATGTGTCCCTTCAAAACAGCACACCTGTATCCCGTGGATAAATGCCTAGTAGTGCAATTGCTGGGTCATAAGGTAGTTCTATTTTTAGTTTTTTGAGGAACCTCCATACTGTTTTCCTGAGTGGCTGCACCAGCTTGCATTCCCACCAACAATGCAAAAGAGATCCTCTTTCTCTGCATCCTTGCCAACATCTGTTGTTGCCTGAGTTGTTAATTCTGACAGGTGTGAGGTGGTATCTCATTGTGGTTTTGATTTGTATTTCCCTGATGATGAGTGAAGTTGGGCATTTTTTCATGTGTTGGTTGACCATCTGGATGTCTTCTTTGGAGAAGTGTTTATTCATGTCTTTTGCCCATTTCTTCACTGGATTATTTGTTTTGTGGGTGTTGAGTTTGAGAAGTTCTTTGTAGAATTTGGATACAAACCCTTTATGGTTTGGAAATATATTCTCCCGTTCTGTAAGTTCCCTTTTAGTTTTGCTAATTGTTTCCTTCGCTGTGCAGAAGCTTTTTATTTTGATGAGTTCCCAATAGTTCATTTTTGCTTTTGTTTCCCTTGCCTCCAGAGACGTGTTGAGTAGAAGTTGCCGCAGCCAAGATCAAAGAGGTTTTTGCCTGCTTTCCCCTGGAGGATTTTGATGGCTTCCTGCCTTACATTTAGGTCTTTCATTTTGAGTTTATTTTTGTGTATGGTGTAAAAAAGTGGTCCAGGTTCATTCTTCTGCATGTTACTGTCCAGTTTTCCCAGCCCCACTTGCTGAAGAGACTGTCTTTATTCCGTTGGATATTCTTTCCTGCTTTGTCAAAGATTAGTTGATCATACATGTGTGGGTCCATTTCTGGGTTCTCTGCTCTGTTCCATTGATCTGAGCGTCTGTTCTTGTGCCAGTACCATACCTTCTTGATTACAGCTTTGTAGTATAGCTTGAAGTCTGGGATTGTGATGCTTCTTACTTTGGTTTTCTTTTTCAAGATTGCTTTGGCTATTCGGGGTCTTTTATGGTTCCACACAAATTTTAGGATTATTTTTTCTAGCTCTGTGAAGAATGCTAGTGTTATTTTGATAGGGATTGCATTGAATATGTAGATTGCTTTGGGTAGTATTGATATTTGAACAATATTTGTTCTTCCTATCCAGGAGCATGGAATCTTTTTCTATTTTTTTTTTAACTTTTTTGTGTGTGTCTTCTTCAACTTCTTTGTTAAACTTTCTGTATTTTTCAAGATATAGATTTTTCATCTCTTTGGTTATATTTCTTCCTAGGTATTTTATGGCTTTTTTTTGTACAACTGTAAATGGGATTGATTCCTTGATTTCTCTTTCTGTCACTTCATTGTTGGTGTATAGGAAAGCAACCTATTCCTGTGCATTGATTTTATATCCTGCAACTTTGCTGAATTCATGAATCAGTTCTAGCAGTTTTTTGGTGGAATCTTTTGGGTTTTCCATAGGGAGAGTGTATCATGTCATCTGCAAAGAGTGAAAGTTTGACCTCCTCCTGGCCGATTCGGATGCCTTTTATATCTTTGTGTTGTCTGATTGCAGAGGCTAAGACTTCCAATACTATGTTGAATAACAGTGGCAAAAGTGGACATCCCTGTCTTGTTCCTGTCCTTAGGGGGGAAGCTCTGTTTTTCCCCATTAAGGATGTTATTAGCATTGGGTGGTTCATATATGGCTTTTATGATCTTGAGGTATCCTCCTTCTATCCCTACATTCTTGAGGATTTTTATCAAAAAAGGATCCTGTATTTTGTCTAATGCTTTCTCTGCATCTGCATATAAGAGAATCATTTGGTTCTTGTCCTTTCTTTTATTGATGTGCTGAATCATGTTAATTGTTCTGTAGATATTGAACCAGCCCTGCATCCCAGGTATAATCCCACTTGGTCGTGAGGAATAATTTTTTTGATGTATTTTTGGATCTGGTTGGCTACTATCTTGTTGAGGATTTTTGTTTCCATGTTCATCAGGGAAATTGGTCTATAGTTCTCCTTTTTAGTGGGGTCTCTGTCTTGTTTTGGAATCAAGGTAATGCTGGATTCATAGAAACAGTTTGGAAGTTTTCCTTCCATTTCTATTTTTTGGAACAGCTTCAAGAGAATAGGTGTTAACTCTTCCTTAAATGTTTGGTAGAATTCCCCTGAAAAGCCATCTGGCCGTGGACTCTTGTTTTTTGGGAGATTTTTGATTACTGATTTGATTTCCTTCCTGGTTATGGGTCTGTTCAAATTTTCTATTTCTTCCTGTTTCAATTTTGGTAGTGTATATGTTTCTAGGAATTTGTCCATTTCTTCCAGATTGCCCATTTTATTGGCATATAATTGCTCATAATATTCTCTTATTATTGTTTTTATTTCTGCTGTGTTGGTTGTGATCTCTCCTCTTTCATACTTGATTTTATTTATTTGGGTCATTTCCTTTTTATTTTTGACCAAACTGGCTAGTGGTTCATCAATTTTGTTAATTCTTTCAAAGAACCAGCTTCTGGTTTCATCGATCAGTTCTACTGGGCTTTTTTTTCTTTTTTTTTTTTTGGTTTCGATAGCATTGATGTCTGCTCTAATCTTTATTAATAATTTCCTGTCTTCTGTTGGTTTTGGGTTTTAATTGCTGTTCTTTTTCCAGCTCCTTAAGGCTTAAGGTTAGGTTGTGTATCTGAGATCTTTCTTCCTTTTTTAGGAAGGCCTGGATTGCTATATACTTTCCTCTTATGACCACCTTTGCTGCATCCCAGAGGTTTTGGGTTGTGGTGTTATCATTTTCATTGACTTCCATATACTTTTTTTTTTTAATTTTTTTTTTCAACGTTTATTTATTTTTGGGACAGAGAGAGACAGAGCATGAACGGGGGAGGGGCAGAGAGAGAGAGAGGGAGACACAAAATCGGAAACAGGCTCCAGGCTCTGAGCCATCAGCCCAGAGCCTGACGCGGGGCTCGAACTCCTGGACCGCGAGATCATGACCTGGCTGAAGTCGGACGCTTAACCGACTGCGCCACCCAGGCGCCCCAACTTCCATATACTTTTTAATTTCCTCTTTAACTTCTTGGTTAGCCCATTCATTCTTTAGTAGGATGTTCTTCAGTCTCCAAATGTTTGTTACCTTTCCAAATTTTTCCTTGTGGTTGAGTTCGGGTTTCATAGCATTGTGGTCTGAAAATATGTGCGGTATGATCTCGATCTTTTTGTACTTACTCAGGGCTGATTTGTGTCCCAGTATATGGTCTATTCTGGAGAACGTTCCATGTACACTGGAGAAGAATGTATATTCTGCTGCTTTAGGATGAAATGTTCTGAATATATATGTGAAGTCTGTCTGGTCCAGTGTGTCATTCAAAGCCATTGTTTCCTTGTTGATTTTTTGATTAGATGATCTGTCCATTGCTGTGAGTGGGGTGTTGAAGTCTCCTACTATTATGGTTTCTTTATGTTTGTGATAATTGATTCATATATTTGGTGCATAAATGTTTACACATTTGGTGCATAAATATTTACAATTGTTAGGTCTTCTTGGTGGATAGACCCCTTGATTATGATATAATGCCCTTCTGCATCTCTTGATACAGTCTTTATTTTAAAGTCTAGATTGTCTGATATAAGTATGGCTACTCCAGCTTTCTTTTGTTGACCATTAGCATGATAGATAGTTCTCCATCCCCTTATTTTCAAACTGAAGGTGTATTTCAGTCTAAAGGGGTCTCTTCTAAACAGCATATAGATGGATCTTGTTTTCTTATCCATTCTGTTACCCTATGTCTTTTGATTGGAGCATTGAATCCATTGACATTTAGAGTGCATACTGAAAGATACGAATTTATTGCCATTATGATCCTTGTAGAGTTGGAGTTTCTGGTGGTGTCTCTGGTCCTTTCTAGTCGTTGTTGCTTTTGGTATGTCTGTATGCATGTATGCATGTATGTATGTATGTATGTATGTATGTATATTTTCATCTTTTCTCCCCTCAGAGAGTCCTTTTAAAATTTTTTGCAGGGCTGGTTTAGTGGTCACAAACTCCTTTAATTTTTGCCTGGGAAACTTTTATCTCTCCTTCTATTTTGAATGACAGCCTTGCTGGATAAAGAATTCTTGGCTGAGTATTTTTCTTATTCAGCACCTTGAATGTATCCTGCCACTCCTTTGTGGCCTGCCAAGTTTCTGTGAATAGGTCTGCTGCAAACCTGATATGTCTTCCCTTGTAGAGTAGGACTTTTTTCCCCTTACTGCTTTCATGATTCTTTCTTTGCCTGAGTATTTTGTGAATTTGACTATGATATGACTTATCGATGGTCAGTTTTTGTTGAATCCAATGGGGATCCTCTGTGCGTCCTGGATTTTGATGTCTGTGTCTTCCCCCAGGTTAGGAAAATTTTCCACTATGATTTGTTCACATAACCCTTCTACCCCCATTCCGCTCTCTTCCTCTTCTGGAACCCCTATGATTCTGATGTTCTTCCTTTTTAATGAGTCACTGATTTCTCTAATTCTTAAATCGTGCTATTTTGGCTTAATATCTTACTTTTTTTTCCTGCTTCGTTATTCTCCATAGGTTTGTCCTCTGTATCACTGATTCTCTGTTCTGCCTCATCTATCTTTGCCACCGCGGTATCCATCGGTGATTGCAGCTCAGTTATAGCATTTTTTTATTTCATTGTGACTAGTTTTTACTTCTTTTATCTCCACAGAAAGGGATTCTAATCTATTTTTAACTCAAGCTCGTATTCTTATTACTGTGATTCTAAATTCTGGTTCAGACATCTTGCTTGTATCTGTGTTGGTTAAATCCTTGGCTGTTGTTTCTTCCTGCTCTTTCTTTTGGGGCGAATTCCTTCATTTTGTCATGATGGATCAGCAATCACGCAACCATCTTCTGTCTTCAGCTTTCATCCACTCCTTGCTATTTCACTGTCCCTGACCAAGCCCCAGGCAGTAACTCTCTCCTGAGTTTTGTCTCAGATGCAGCTGTTTTCCCAAGCCCCTTACTTCTGAAGCACTGTGGCTCTGACTCGTTCCACCCCTCTGTGGGAGGGTCTCACCGAGCAATGGCCAAATGTTAGCTGCTCCTAGGAATGCTTGCTGGACCCTGCTGCTGCCCATGCTCCGAGACTGCGGCCAGGTGCCAGCACGCCCCAGAAAAAGTTTGCAAGATAGTGTAGCAGCAGCTTTTCAGGGATTATGGAAAATCACAAAACACATCTGGCACCAGGCTTCACCCTTAACGACCTTGTTCCAGCACCAGCGAATGTAGCCACCTTCTGGGGTCTGCTGGGACCAGGTGGCTTCAAAAGTCTCCACCAAATGTCCTTCCAGCAGTGGAACCGCTTTTCCCCGTGTGGCCTGAGAACCTCCCGGATCCCACTCTGCTCCTGGGGATTCGCCCTACCCACCAGAGCACCGCCAGGTATCAAGCTGCAGAGTTGCAGACTTTGTGCTCTCCTTGTTTACAGTCTTAATGGAAATTAAACCCTCTCCTTTCTCCTTTCTCCCTTTTAGTTTAGTCCCTGCGGCTGTTTCCAATTTTCTACTTTCTCTCCGGCTGCTTTTGGGGAGGGGAGCTTTTCCTATATTCTCCCCCCCGTCTCCATCCTCTCTCTGCCCACAAAAGCACCTCCCTGCCTTACTCGGCTTCTAGCTCCCCAAGTTCACATCTCTGTGCCAAGTACCTGCTTAATTCTGTGGTTCGGGTTGTGAAGATTGTTGTGTTAATCCTCCAATCAGTTTTCTGGGTGTGCAGGATGGTTTAGTGTTGGTCTGGCTGTATTTCATGGACGTGAGACACACAAAAAACTTCCATGCTGTTCTGCCATTTTGGCTCCTCCCTATTTTGATAATTTTCTTATAATTTTTATTTGTTTGCTGTAATTCCCAAAAAGGTCATTTCATATTTGTCTTTATTGGTTGCCTTATTTTCTAGACAATGTCATATTTTCCTTTGTCTTAATTTGTTGAGTAGTTTTTATTTCTATCCTGACCATGATGAATGATGAATATTTTATTTTAGTATTTCTAGAGCTTCTAGTGTGAGTTCTGTACGTTCCTCCTATGATTATTGATTTTTTTAAAGCAAGTATTCAACTTGCCTGAACTACAGTTTGCCTTTCCTATGGGGACAGAAGCACCAGTCTCAGTTTAATTCTTTAACCTTATCTGTGGTGCTTAGAGTGTTCTCCAGTAATTCACAATGCAGGGGTCAAACAGAAACTCTGGAAATTTTTATAAACAAATTTGGGTCTCTCCTTCTCTGGTCATTTCCAGAATTTTCCCTCTCAATTTCATTTACTCTGTTAGTACAAACTCCCTCTTCTGTTTCTTCAAGTCTTTTAGCCGATTTGTCTAATAGAGTTTGAACTATCTTTGCTGGAGAAGACTGAGATTGAGCCTCAAGAAATATCTATAAAAGAGGGAACTCTGGGGCACTTGGGTGGCTCAGTCGGTTAAGGTTAAGTGTCCAATTCTTGATTTTGGCTCACATCATGAGCTTACGGTTCCTACGATTGAAGTCCACATCAGGCTCTGTGCTGAAAGCACTGAGCCTGCTTGGGATTCTCTCTTTCCCTTCCTCTCTGCCCCTCCTCCTTCTCTCTCTCAAAATAAATAAGTAAACATTAAAAAAAGAGGTAACTCTAGTGCTATTTTTTTCTTCCAAGTTTGATTTTCATTCACCATATCTAAGTGATTTTGGTTATGCTTAGTGCCTTCAGGTACATTTTTGTTTACAAAATTAATAGTTTTTTTCTATGGGAAAGGTAGTCTGACAGGACCTGCCTGACCATAACCAGAAGCACTATTGATGAAGTATTTTTATACAACAGAAAAGAAAAATAGCACAGTATTAATATGTCTCAAATATTCTTGTAATGAATAGTGTGTTGCCAATACCTCAAACATATTATGTAATGTAAATATCTTAATTGAATTGAAGTAATCACAGAATACATATTTACTGCCTGATTCTATTTAGGTATACCAAAAAATAGTTTAAACCTTAATCATGTTATTTTGCTTGGAACATGTCCCTCTGTTTCTTCATTTTGCTTGACTCTTTGTGTTTTTAAAGATTATATAAAACAGTCATCTCTCCTGGATTTAAAGGAGTGGCCTTGTATAGGAGGTAAACTTTCTGCTCTAGCTTTTGGTTGACTCTCAAACCCGTCCAAGCAGCCTATTTTATTTTTAATGGTTCCCAGGAGTTGAGTGTGTGGCAAGATCTGTCAGTATCCCCAAAGGGAGGGTCTCAGTCAGCACCAGATTCAGACCAATTGGAAGCCAGACCTTCAGGAAACTGCCTTTACAGTGCGCAAATTTATGCAATCCTCTGGGATCACAACTATGAACCTCTCTAGTCACAAGAGACAGGAGATCTGGAGGTCACCCCTGGTGGCAATTGCTAAAACTGGTGCTCCAGATAACTGTATAAACTCCTTTCTGGGAGGTACCAAGCAAAGGGAGAACATGAGGATGGGGCCCACCTGCCTCTGGATGTGTGTTAAATTAGATGCCAGACCCTCAGGCCAATGCTTTAAGAATAGCAAATAAATCTCATTCACATTAAGTTTGTGAGTGTTTCCATCTTCTGTCTCTGTACTGAGCCCTAGAGCAGGTGAGTCTGAGCATGCAGACCTTTAAGAGCTGTTTCTAAAATTGTTATAGACTTATGGTCTTGTGGACTCCAACCCCATTGGTTTTCAAAGCTAGATGTTTGGGGAGCTCATCTGTCAAGTGTAGGTCTTCAAAATTAGTGTGCCTGATGTTGGGTTCAAATCTTTTGCTCATCAGAGAGAAACTTCAGGTTTGGAGTTCCCTCCTGATTGTGGGTTGCTGTATTGGGGATGGAGTTTATGGCAAGACTGTGTTCCAGCTTCCGCTGACTCTGAGGTGGGTCTTTTCCCATTGACTTATAGCTTAAGAGTTACTCAGACTGCTTTTAGTTTAGTTCCACCCCTCCCCCCACCCAGAGGAAGTTGTTCCATATTTAACAGCAGATTCATTGTGTCAGTGGGAGGAGGTGAGCCTAGAATCCCCCATATATTTTTTTAAATGTTTTTTTATATGTATTTTGAGAGAGAAAGAGAGAGCATGAGTATGGGAGGGGCAGAGAGAGAGGGAGGGAGAGAGAAAGAATCCCAAGCAAACTCCACACTGAGCAGAAACCCTGATGTGGGGCCCTATCCCATGAAATGTGAGATCATGACCTGTGCTGACATCAAGAGTTGGTTACCCCACCGACTGAGCCACTCAGGTGCCATTTTTAACCAGAATCTCCCTCAAAAATAGGTTTAAAATGCTTGAAGAAATATACAGTAAGTATTTACTTACATTCTCTTTTATTTTTTAAATATTTTTAAATCACATTTATTGACTTTTTTCATTTATGGAATTCAGAGACAAAATTTAAATCTGTAATTCATTCCCATATTATAACATGGAAAGTTTAAGAGAATGCCAAGAATATGAACATTAGAAAGCCATTACACTGATAACAGAAAGAACTCTCTAGAAATTGAATGGCAGTTGGAAAAGATGTGACAAAAATGGCTGAAGTTTTACTCATGACTCCTGCACTTATTTATTAGAACCAAAATCTATACAGGGGAAGTCTAAATTGAAATTAGGCTCACCAGGACAACCTGATAGTTAAATACACCCTGGTTGTTTTCATGTTTGCTTAGTGAGATGTGTTGATGGAACAGTCCTATGTAAATGTATGTAATTTGGAGATGTAGTTCTGTCTCATAGACGAGTGATGATTCCATAGAGGTGACATCTGAGGCCTTCTTCTTGGTTAAAATAACCAAGCAGAAAATTACAAAAAAAGCTAATAAATCAATACCTATGCATTTATTTATCATCTAAAAAGAAAAAAAAATAACATGCTTCTTAATATAGAGCTTCTTAATATATTTTATGTATCTTTAAAAAATGCATGCACAACATATGTGTCATTCTGAATATGGAATTTAAAACCTGAATCAGCTTGGCTGCAATAAAATGAACTTTGAGTCAAGGCAGGTAATAGTCCTAAACTTTAGTTTTTCCCCTCTGTTAAAGTGCTTAACTAAATTTGTCACTTTAAAATTTCCTTATTTTTCCATTTTTCAATGAAGATACTAAAGTATCTATCTGTGAGTGGATAGAGAGAATGATAATCAGAAGAGAGAAAAAGAAGAGCTTCAGATACATTCACCTTTCTTCCAGGATATGCAGCCTCTCCAGAGACAATTCCAAAACCAGAGGATATCTCACTTGTATACACTTGTTTGTGGACTATAAAAGATACAAAAAAGTCTCCACATACTTATCACTCTATGTTGCCTTTACTTTTCTCTATCTCATCAGGAGTCAACAAAGGAAACTGCTGTTTTCCAGATGGAGTACCCAATCTATTCCCAAGCCATACTTCTCACAAATGGTAAGGAGTGAATCAGTCACTTTATCTTTAATTGTAGTAGTGTATGTATATTCATATGTCTATTGAAAATGAAATATTTTAGCAGTGCCAAGTACTTTCTGAAAATGCCATTCAAACATATGGTACAATATGTTTATACCTATTGCAGACCATCTGCTGTCTAAGCTCAATTGCACATTTATTTTACTTCTAATTCACAAAGAAAATGGAAAATAGAACTGGCCTATGTACCATAATTTGGCTGAGCTTTAAGCAGGTGCAAATTCAATAAGAAAACATATTTGGAGCTATAAAAACCTCACTTATTCTGTCCCCATGTGGGTATATATTCTTTCCAAAGCAATGCAAATGTTTCAGCTCTTTATGCTTAGATCTGTTGCACTGAGTTTGTAATAGGGTCAGGTGGGATGAGACTGATTTGGAAACTGGAGAACTATATAACCTTTTGCTAAAAAAAAGTAAGTGATGTCTATAATAATATTTGTAATACAATTTTAATGGTGCCATACAGGTTTTATAAGTAGTGTTAACAATTACAAGGGCTTTATTCTTTTAAAAAATTTTTTGCTTTTAATGTTGCATATCTTATACACAGAATGAAAGAATGGAAATATGATGCTGGATTTCCATGGGCCTAGTCATCTTTCTTATTAAAAATGTAAATATTTGTCAGAAACCAAACCATAGACATACAACCACAGAAAGAAAGAGAGAAATAAAATGAGATAATATCCTTATATAACAATTAAGGCATATATATACTTGTAATCTCTCTAATACTTAACTCTGATACAAAGGTATTTTTCAATGATAGTTCATTCCAAACAGCTCAGATGTTCTTCTAAATAACTCTAAGTAACTCTTTGTTAAGTAATGTTTGGGATTAATTTTAATATAATGTAAACTTTTCAGTTGAATCATCATAATTCCAAGACCATTTGCCAGAAAATGTCTGATTAAATAAATATGACTCTCTTTTATTTGAAATATTCTTCATTGTCTTGGTTCATTAGGTATGAAATGTTGATGACATTTTCATAAAGAGGCTGCATACATCATAGTTCAACTGGATACACTTGTTTTAAGAGTTCCTATACCATAATCTCAATATAAGTAAACATCTTTTCTATGAAAAAGGCACTTGATGTGGTCACTTACTTGATATAGGAATGATGTGTATTTATAATGTCACTTGATATATATAAAAAAGTATTTATATAGTTTTTCCCAAATGTGTCACCTCTAAGATTGGATATATATCAGTAGAGGCAAATGCACAAATGAACATATGTACATATATACTAACATACAAATAATATCCCACAAAGACAATATGGGTACATTATAGGAATACAAAGCAATAAATTATTTTTTTGGTCAATGGCTGGGAAGTACTACTGCAACAGAACAGAGTAGGCATCTAAAGATTTTTCTTAAGGAAGCCCAATCTAAAGATGAGTTTGAGTGAGTGTTTGGAACTTGACATGTTGAAATAGGAAATAGCAATCCTGTGGTAAGGAACCATGAAACTTACAAGCACTGAGACTTGCTTTATATGAAACAACTGTTTGCATTGCTTTCAAATTCTTACTGCTTCTGAAATATAAAAGCAAAAAATAAAAAATAAAAACGAGTGGTATTGATTTTAAAAATGGTCCCAAATCAAGGAGCCATTACCTTTAATCAGGATGGTAAATAGGTTTATTCTCATGGTCATCTTGTGTTAATTGATAGAGGTCTCCAAAAGCACTATCCTCAGTATCATTCGGGGTCTTTTATGTTCAATGGAAACAAACACAATGATTGATTAGTATTGCCTTCCAAGGTCATGTGACACACATTTTTCAATAGTACCTTTAATTTATGGCTCCAACCTTTCCCCCAGTAATACAAGACATATATTTAGAGTTAACAAGCTGAATCCTTTTTTCACTATAATTTATTTGCATTCATCCCTAATCAAAATTGACTCAAAGGAATCACAGAATAAATTAAATCAATTAATTAAACAACCTGACTTTTCAAGAGACACTTAGTATGTCACTAGATTCCTCTGCCCTTCTCTAAAGTGGCCACAAGGGAAAAGAGACTTTAGCTTAATTCTGAGTATGAGAATATAAAGATGAGGTTGTGATATTTTTAGCGGCAATGTGTCTAAGTTATTCAGAAATGTTGGTTTGATTATTTATTATTGAATCTCTATATCTGAATCATACAGAAGTCAGTTTTGTTTTCTACCTTTTTTCCTCTCCAAATACCTACCCTATAATGTGTTTGCTCGCACTGCTTTCTGAAAAGTGACACAACCAATAGGAATAGAACATTATTCATGATTTTTATTTACCTAATCTATCCTTACTGGGCACCAGAAACTTAATTCTATAATTTTGACATGGATCCATACAATAAACATATATATATATATCTAACAGGATTGTTCCAACCTCCAAGCTCAAAAAAAATGAATTAATAACAATGACTTACTGTGCAATTAAAGTTGCAATAATTAAATATATATTTAAAGTCAATATGTTATACATATCATGTCATATATACATTACATGTAAAACATAGTATATATGTGTATATATGTATGTGTACATACATAAAATATAGTTACAATTAATATACAACGTGAGTTTGTTCAGTTCAATATTTAGCTGACTGTGACTTACAAAGATATACTTGTGAATCCACAGAAAAACAACCTGAAACTGAAATTTTGGGATTCAGATTCTCTATGGTCTACTGATACATCTCTAGTTGCTCTTGATGGATCCTAGCACTTTATGTCATCAAATTCAATACTGACATTAAATTAGAATCCCTATGAAAATTAGCTGAAAGGTCAGACATTCTCAATGCTAGACATCAAAATATGTAGCAGTAGACACCATTGCTCATACAGTAAAAACAAAACAAACAAACAAAAAACAAAAGTAAAGAGCTCTCTCTACCTTTAATATATTCTCCAGTCACCTACTTCACCCATGAAATATTATCTCTTATTGCCACATAGAAAGTTTCTGTGTGATTGCTTTTTTTATAGCTATAATTTATTTGGCATTTTTCTATGAGGCAGTCTCTGGGTAAGGAGTCTAGAATGCTTTTACTTTCCTACTCTAAACCCTATTCAAACCCTGACTTAGGCTGTCGTAGCTTTTAAGCTTTCATTTTACGTTAATAAAAAAAAGTTTTCTTATGTTTCTTTGTGTTGAGAAAGCTGTGTGTGTGTGTGTGTGTGTTCTAATTTATATATAAAAAAATCGTTTACAGTCAGTAGTACTCACTCTTGTTTCCTGAGCTAAGAAGTTTTTTCTTCTCTCTTTTAAAATGTTTACACTCCTTCAATAGACTTTTGTTCAATATAACATGCCAAGTACTGTCCTCAGCTCAGGCACATGAGTGTTAAATCTTGCTATGAATTCTTCCATTATTGTAAAGATCTTATGTGATCATTTAACATGAACAGTAAATTGAAAATCACTTACTTTTATCTTTAAGCATCATTCTACTGATTTCGCTTTTCCATGGTTACCAATGTGAATTTTGAGTAAAAAGGGCTGATTCTCTTTTCTTCCAAGGTTTACAAAAAGTGGGAAATATTTTTTTCTTTTCCACTTTACCCTGTGTATTTAGGAATTTCAAAGGACACATGCATGCGTCTCTACTTGAGACTTGGCTAATCCATTCAGTTACCAGATTTAAGTTTTTCTGTAGAGTATTACTCTAATTACACTACTACATGTCTTGTAAAATTCTTTTTATTCACAAGATACATCTCTTGGATCTACCCTTCAACAGATTTTTGTTTTTCTCATGATTTCCATTTCTTTGATCTCATGCTTCAGGGTTGTATGGTTTTTATTGTTGTTCATTTGTTTAATTCTTTTAACAACCATTTCCTCCTATTGTTTTCTGGACATTAATTCATTTCAAAGAAGTGACCATTCTCTTTTTAATTGCCTACTTTTTTAAAAACGAAATCATGGTTTTTTTGGTTCTACAAAGTAGTTCTGTGTTTGAATTGTATTCCTTTGATAGTTATATTTTTAGGAAGTTTTTCCATTAGTTCCATTTCAACAGGACCCACTGTGACGCTTATTCACATAGGTCCCTCACCTTCAGTTCATGTAAATTATTTAAAAATTCTTTTAACGTTTATTCACTTTTGAGAGACAGAGTGTGAGCAGGGAAAGGGCAGAGAGAGATGGGGAGACACAGAATCCAAAGCAGGCTCCAGATTCTGAGCTGTCATGGATGTCTTCAGCAACCCAACTCTTTTAACTGGTCACTTCAGCTATAGTAAGGGATGGATTTTTATACCATCTCTTCTCATTGTATGTCTTTTTTAAAGGGGATAACTGCCCACATGATGCACATGTATTTTGAATAATTTTTTATTCTACAAAGCTTCCCCAAATAACCAAGGGAAGTTGTATTCTTGACAGATTGCCCAAGCAAGTTGAGGGCTCTGTGATATACTAGGGAGATTTCTGTAAATATTGCAGATCTCTTAGGAACATCTCTAAGGTGGACATTTTTGTATTTTGGGAATGGAGGCAAGTTAATGGTTGATTTCTACAAAAGAAGCATGATTCCAAGTGTGCAAATGATACGCTAGAAAGTTGGAATTTAATCAGCTGCACAGGTTGACAGTGCATCCAACATAGCCTCCCAGCCAATTGGTTAACGTTATGATACCCAATTGTTCAACTTTAATAATTAGTTTCTGTTTTTGGAGGGATTGCCTAGGGCATTGAGTCCAATCTGCCATATTTATCTAAGACACCTGATCAGTAGAATCTGTCTATGCCATACAATGACTGAGAATGGGGTTTGGACAATGTTCCAAAGTAATTTTTGTGGGAGGTACAGGAGTATGGACCATCTTTTGCTGTCTTCAATAGACAAGTAATATTTAGGGTAAAAGTGATCAAATTGTGGTCACAGCTTCTGGCAAAGGATAGCAAATCTAGCAGTTAGTTAAATTCAAGGTACTTTAAACAGTTTGGGAATGCCACACTAGGACATTTTCATACTGGAAGAAACATTCAAAGTTGGTTGTGAAATCAAAGTTCATTAATATTTCTCTCCTTTCCCCTACCAAACAGGTTGATTGTGTTCTTTCCCCAAGTGCCAGACTGTTCTCCCTTTTTATCTGAAAATCTGTGTGCCACATTCCATTAGCTATGACATATTTTTCCCTCCAATAAACTGTTTGCAACTAGACCTTCACACAAAAATATCAGGTGCAAGTTAGACAATGCATTTTCATAAAACTAAATTGGAAGTAACTTTGAACCACATTCCCCCCCACCCCTCTTTGACCATACTATCACATAAAGGATGTATCAACCAGGCTGGCCTAAGGTTACTGGTGGTGAAAGAAATATGCATCATCGCCAGGATTGAAATGGGTAAGGTAGAATCCATTCATTCATCTCTAGCTGAGAGAGGATGATCTCTTTCCAAAAGAGCTAGATTCACTGATCAAACTGCTCTGTTTGAGAAACAGGAAGAGGTAAAGGAGAAATCTCTTTAACTCATGAAGAAGTTGTTACAACACTTAACGTTACCAATTGCCCTCAGATGATGATGGAATTTCCATAAATAGCCTGACTATTGGCTTATTGTTGAGTGACTTTTCTAATAAAATGAATGTCATTTTCAGAGTGCAATGGTCTAAAAATCCAAAAAAAAAAAAAGAAAGAAATATATCTTAAAACTAAAGAATTAAAAAAATATTTTAGGAATATTACCTACATTCCACATTGACTTCTCTATATCAAAAGAGACAATAGAATAGAATAATATATTTATGTTTACTGGCTCAATCATATTTCTATACTATATACAATTATCTGAGAAGGGAGACATTTGTCAGTGGCTGGTTAATACCAAAGGAAGAAGGAAAGTAATCTATGATATGATATAGGTATGTGAATGAGGAGGGTGAGGAGACATAAAGGAGCAGGAGTAATTAAAATTGAAATATAACATAATATAAGTAATTGTAATTGAAATTTTAAGCTGTTATAAATTCAGATTAGAATATTATAGCTTTAGGATGTTAAATGCAATTCCTGTGATAACCTCAAATTACATACCTATAGAACATATACATGAAGAAATGAGAAGGAAGTTAAAAACTTTCATCACCAAAAATTCACTACACACAAGACAACACTGCAGGACATGAGGGACAACAACTATAAAGTACAGAGAAAAGAAATAACAAAATAAGAGAATTAAGTTCCTCCTTATCCATAATTACTTAAATGTAAATGCATTAACTCTCCAGTGAAAAGACAGAGCTGGCAGAATGAAACAAAAGCAAAAATCCAACTAAATGCTATTTACAAGAGACTTACTTTAGATCCAAAGATACAAATAGGTTGAAAATGAAAGGATGGAAAAATATATTCTAGGCAAATAATAATCAGAAGAGACTAAGGGTATCTATACTAATATCAGGCATAATAGACTTAGATTTAAAAAAAAAAGTTACAAGAGACAAAGAAGGACAGTGTATATTAATAAAAGCTCAACAGTAGGAAGATATTATAATTATAAATATTTACATACATTAAAATATATGAAAGCAAAAATTGACAGAATCAGAGGGAAAATAGTTCTACAAAAATAGTTGAAGATTTCACTACTGCATCTTCTATACTGGAAAGAACAATCAGACAGAAGAAAATTTTAAAAATAGAATATTTGAATAACACAATGAACAACTACATCTAAAGGATATATATAGGACGCTATACCCAACATCAACAGAATGCACATTCTTCTCAAGTGCACAAGGAACATTTTCCTGGAGAGATCATCTGTGGACCACAAATTAGAGCTCAATAGATTTAAAAAGTTAGATATCATATAAAGTTTATTCTCCAAGCACAGTGGGATGAAATCATAAATTTCAGAAGGAAAGTAAAATAGCAGGAGGGAATAAAATAATAGACAGTTGGAAAAGCCACAAATATGTAGAAATTAAACAACACATCTTAAAGAAATAATGGATCAGGGACGCCTGTGTGACTCAGTCGATTAAGCATCTGACTTTGGCTCAGGTCATGATCTCATCATGGTTCGTGGGTTCAAGCCCCACGTCGGCCTCTGTGCTGACAGCTTGAATCCTGGAACCTGCTTCGGATTCTGTGTCTCCCTCTCTCTCTGCCCCTTGTCCGCTTTTGCTTGACTGTCTCTCTCTCAAATATAAATAAACATTAAAAAATTTAAAAAAAAGACTGTGGCGCCTGGGTGGCTCAGTCGGTTAAGCGGCCGACTTCGGCTCAGGTCATGATCTCACGGTCTGTGAGTTCGAGCCCTGCGTCCGGTTCTGTGCTGACAGCTTAGAGCCTAGAGCCTGCTTCAGATTCTGTGTCTCCATCTCTCTCTGACCCTCCCCCGTTCATGCTATCTCTCCCTGTCTCAAAAATAAATAAATGTTAAAATAAAAAAAAAATAAAAATGGATTAGAAATCTAATCCAACAAAAATACAAAAAAAAATTAAAAACAAGAAACAATGGATCAAATTAAAAATCTCAAGAGAAATTACAAAGAAGTTAAAAATGAATGAAAATTAAAATACAAGATACCAAAACATGGGATCCAGAGAAGGCATCACTAATGGGAGGATGTAAGCTATAAACACTTGCATCGAAAGAAAAACAAAAGAAAACAAAACAAATAAAAAAAAATAACCACAAACCAGCAACGTACATTTACAATTTAAAGAAGTGGACAAAGAAGGAAAAAAAGTAAACCTAAAGCTAGCAGAAGAAAGGAAGTGGTAAGGATTAGAGCAGAAATAAGTATAATAAAGACTAGAAAGAAAAAAAAACAGTAATCAATGAAAAGATAAAAGATTCTTTGAAAAGATAAAAAAAATGGATAAACCTTTAGCTTAATGGATTAGAAAAAAAGAAGACTCAAGTTCCAGAAAATAAATGTAATTAATATCAATTCTATGGAGATAAAAAGGAGAGTACTATGAACAATTGTATGTCAATCAATGTATAACTTAGATGGAGTAAACAAATTCTTAGAAACATACCAATTACATGAAGTACTTAGAGTAGTCAAAAGCACAGAGAAAGAAAGTGAAATGTTGTTTGCCAATGCCTAGAGGGGAGGGGAAAATGGACTTACTGTTTAATGGGTGGTGATAGTTACACAAAAAAATATGAATGTACTTACTAACACTAACCTGTACACTTAAAGGTGGTTAAGGTGGTAAATTTTATGGTACGTACAATTTGCCATAAAAAAAAAAGTACTGCTCTAAATCTTTAAGAACAATACTGTCAATGCAATAGGAAAATGTGCAGAAGACTAAATAAGGATTTCTGAAAAAAAATTGCCAATATATCAAAAAAAGGTATTAAAACCACATTAGTAATCAGAGAAAATAAGCAAAACCCATAAAATTCCTTTTCATACTCATTTTTGTGGTAACAATTTTAAAAGGCTGACAAGTCCAAGAGTAGTAGGAAATGGAAATGTTTTAAAACATGTGCACTATTCATGGAAATGTATACTGGAGAGTAGTTTGGCTTTATTTAGGAAAGGTGAAAATATATATTCCCTAAGACCAAAAACTATTTCATCCCTCAGAATAAAGTTAGAATCTAGGGTGGCATAATGCATGAGTAGGAATGATTACAGCAGGATTCTCAATAGCAGAGGGAAAAATGGTCAATACAATGAATAAATAAATTGTGATTGATTCTAAATGTCAAAATCATTAAAAGCAAGAATGCAAGACTATATTTTAATAAAAATGAACCTACAGTTATATAAAATAACTGGAAGAGGTCAAAAAACATCTTGTTAGATGAAAGAACAAAGAAAAAAGTCTGCCTACAGTATGAACTCTATACGTAAAATGTTCAATAACAGATAATATAAAACTATACTGTTTTAAAGATGTGTACATAATTAGGGAAACAATAGAGACAAATGAAATAATGAATATCACAGAAGTCAATATAGAGGTGAATTCTGGGAAATAGCTGTTTGAGGTTGAAAAAAATCATGAGATGAGGGGAGAGGACTATGAGTTGCTGGTGATATTTTATTATTTCTTGACTATAGTGGTGTTTATACAGACACTCACAATATGATTATTCATTAAATAATATATTTTGTTCTTTTGTTATCTGTAGGAATCATTACTAAAATGTGATCTTGGTTAATATTTTATTTTTATTATCCTTACTATTCTTTTTAAGTACTGATACTTATTGTACAAATAAGTATCTCATTACTTGCAGTGCCTTTATCATGTGTTTTTGCTATAACTTAAAAACAATACCACAGCATTAAATTTATTTTTACAGAGCACTGAGACCTACAATTTTCAGTGGGAGTTTTGTGTGTAAAAGGACACCCAAAGACAGAAGGAAGCGGCATGACCTAAATCCCCAAGTAGTCATGAAGATAGTGACTTTGAAACATATGTCAGGAATATTTTAGGAACTGAGAAAAATACAGATCGTGAATACATATGTGTAAAAGTGATACTATTACAAATTGTGTATATAAATACAAACCATATCATAATTAAAACAAATCCCTTCAAACGCAAATGAAAATTTAGATTTTTATTTAAGGAAATAAAAATATTTCAAGATATTGAAATTCAAGTATAATTCAAGATATTGGATATAATGGAACACACTTAAAGCTGAACACATGGATTTTTCTGTTTAGAGAACACAGCATTTTTCTGTATTGTTGCAAAAGCTTATTACAATGAGAATAGGTACAGTTGACCCTTCAAAATTGATTTTGAACTGTATGGGTCCACTTATATTTTTTTCAAAAAATACAGTACAGTACTATAAATATATTTTCTCCTGATTTTCTTAATTATACTTTTCTCTAACTTAATTTTAAGAATATGATATATAACATACATAATATACACAATATGTATTAATTGACTGTTTATGTTATTGTTAAGGCTTCTGGTTTAACAGCAGGTTATTAGTAAATATATTTGGGGGGAGTCAAAAGTTATATATGAACTTTTGACTATGCAGGAGTCAGTGCCCCTAATCCTCACATTGTTCAAAGGCCAACCGTATATGCAAAAAAAAAAAAAAAATGACAAGAGGACATAGTAAACTATTTAAACATTACTTTAGTATCCATTACCACAACGTTTTTCCAAACTATATATACATATATATGACAAATGTACGTATCAAGTTATTCCCACTTTATAAATGATGAAATGAATTAAATTATCCAATCACTGATTGTGATACCAAAGCTAGTAAGTACAATCTTAAAATAAAATTTAAGGCTGATTGTTGTGTAATTTATACATGACTAAGAGGAATTGCTTTAATTTAAGGCCCAAATATTTCCTAAAAATAAACAAATAAATAAGCCAGATTATTGTTCCAAATATACTATGTACTGCCTTAAACCATATAGAAAATAATTTAGCAAGTAGGGTCTTTTTAAAGGGAGGAATGAGGAGATGGAACAGCTCTAAGCAACAGATATTGACTAAATAGGCATTTACTGAGGCTATTAAATCTGAATAAATGAAGCAAAGAGTGAAAGGTCCTGATAATTTAAATAAGCCAACTAAATAGGGTGAATTTCTCAGGGGAAGAAGTGGCAAAAGAAATGATAGGAATGGGAATAGATTTCCCAACTTTACAATTGAACGTATGGTGAAGAATTTCACATACACACAAAATGACGCTTGATTCTTTGACCTGTTCTGAACAGGTTATAGAGGAGTTCCTCTATAACTCAGTATGGTGTGAGGATGAGGGCTGGATTTGCCCTAGCAAATATTTGTCTGAAATTTGAGAACTAGCTTGCTTTGATGTCATCATTGTGCCTTAACAACAGGGGTAAGCCCCTTTGCAAACGGCAAGAAACATTCTCGGCTGTGATTCTGGGATACTTTTTTGTGATCTTTGTTAGCTCTCAAATTTAGAGTATAGGAAACTGACAGTTCATTGAAACACAATCCTGAGCATGTGTACATCATCTTCCACTAAACTATCCTCTTCTAAAATATTTCCTATCTATCATTCACTTTCCCCCCAAATTGTCTCTGTAGCTAATTAAATTTTATCTCTTTAAAAAAGCTTACTTAGTGTTTTCAATCGCTTCTAAGAAAAAATCCGTAATACTTAACATCACTCTATTTTGTCTATGATTTAGCCCTAAACATATCTACAATAAGAATTTCACTCGCCAATACATTATTTCCTTGTTTTGATCTGTAAATAATTAATATATGTCTTTGTCACCGTGCATGAAGCAAACCCAATCCTTGGGCCTGTTAGCTATGATAAATCCCAAATCACACAATGCACTCTGGGTTTATGTTTCTTTCTCTTGCTAAAATTGAAAAAACAGAGTGCATTTTTTGGATTTGCTTCACTTTAAGCCTTCTACTTTGGAAAATTGTTAATGGAACATTTGACTTGCTGTGTAAATCACATTCTTGTTTTTTTGTTCATTTTTCTGTTTTTGTTTTTATTTTTTATTTTTTTGATGGCTGACCTAAATACTCATTTCATATTATGGAAAGAGAAAAAAACAAACCAAGTCATTAGTTCAAGCTTATATTACAACGTTGCTAAGTGAGAACAACTATGACATGAATTTTAGGGAATGAAACAAGATGCTTAAATATATGATATGACAGAAGGAAGAAGATCAGTCAGAATTTAGGTTTTGTTTTGTTTTGTTTCGCAAGGGCACACATTACAGAAATTCTCAGTATTAGAGAAAACTTATGTGACATTAGTTACAGGACAGGATCCTAGAGCAACAAAATGGTAGTTGCAGTTTATCAGCTATTGGGTGATCCACTTGAGTTTAGGAAACTTTTAGTGGGGAGGAATAGTTGAAGGTGTGTTTTTCAAGGGTCATAGTGAAACATTTTTAATACTTTAGGGGCTTTAATAGTCATTCCTCTCTACCAGCATTTGCTAAGATCCTTATGCTGAATATCAGTGTCCAGACTCTCACCTATATACAGATTTCCAAGTCTGAAGAACAGGTGAAGTTCAGTTGCACAGGATACGTTTGAGTTTCAAGTAGATCACTAGTTCTTTGCTATAAAGTCATTCATCAGGTAGTGGCTATATAAAAGCACCTATGGCTCTGGACAAGATATAATACAGAATTATGAAGTCAAGGAGCACAATAATCATTAATACACTCAAAGTGCTTCTTTTAGCAACATTGACTCTTCACAATCCTAGTCAGAAAAAAAAATATCCTACATCTGAATTTCCCAACTTGGAAAGTGGCATAGTGGCCATGTTTCCAAGTTTTCATCTCTCTCTGTTTAGTTTTTTATCCTCTCAGTTAAGTGTTGTCAAGTACCAAGGATTAGCTATTTAAAAATGTAATAGAGGGGCGCCTGGGTGGCACAGTCGGTTAAGCGTCCGACTTCAGCCAGGTCACGATCTCGCGGTCTGTGAGTTCGAGCCCCGCGTCGGGCTCTGGGCTGATGGCTCAGAGCCTGGAGCCTGTTTCCGATTCTGTGTCTCCCTCTCTCTCTGCCCCTCCCCCGTTCATGCTCTGTCTCTCTCTGTCCCAAAAATAAATAAAAAAAACGTTGAAAAAAAAAATTAAAAAAAAAAAAAGTAATAGAAATAAAGGCAAAATTAAAAAAAAATTTCATCCCTGTTAATTAAAAATTTATAATTTTAAATTACAAAAAATGGCTTAAAGGTAATTATATAAAAAGAGAGAGAGAAGAGAGAGAAAACGATTAGTGGCTTTTTGCATTCAGATCTGTGTCTGGAAATCTTAGTCAGAAGTAGAAAAATTGGCTATATGATCCAAAACTTCTGGAAAAGTTGAATTATTTACTATGCTGTCTGTTTCTAGATAATCCCAAAGGCTCTCAGCTTTATATTTGCAAGCATTGAGGACATCCAGGTCATGGAAGTTGATATATTGTGAGTTTGGAAATGTAAATCCAACAATATGTGCTTTCAAAGATAACCACTGGGTTAGTAGGCTCTGATATGGTCTTTTTCCAATGAAGTACAAGACCTACTTATGTTGTTTTTGAGGTTTTCCTTCAGTAAATCTGCCTAGACCTGTTAGTTATAAACTTTTGTATATTGCAGTAAACCTTTACAAGATGGCAGTCCATTATTGGACATGTAATTGCCAGCCTCGCAAGGTGAGAGTTGAGAGAATGATAACCTATGATTTCTGGTCAGTGAATTTTTAATGGCCAAGGAAGTTAAGAATACCTTAGGTCATGGCACCTCTTCCTTCAAATAATTGCCCAAGCTTTATTTGTTCTTTTATTTTTCACTACTGATACAGGATGATAAAGATGATCAAGTTTCTGCATGATGAGCAGTACCATGTATAGCTCTTTGATTACAGTTCTTGTTAATAGCTCTAGATAAAAAGCTTAGTAATACACCAAGTTGAATATACAAAGTAGGAGGCTGATTGTTGTTCTTTGTTTTGTTTCATCTTGTTTATTTTCTAGTTATTAATCATTTGCCGTTTGGCAGAGAAAACCTTATGGCCATCTGAAAATATATGGACAATAGTAAACATATATCCATATCTACTTGAAAGAAGCTATTAATTTGTAAATATCAAGTAGATATTGAAACTTTTGCCCTTGTTCATGCCTACATTTTGCAGGTTTGCCTGGATTACAAATTTGGAATATGGGACATGTGCCAGAAACATCCTAAGTAGTTTTGAGTGAAATGATCCTAGCTGTAGTGATTTTAAGGTATCAGCCAATTTATCTTTGCTTTTGTGTTCAAACTGAATAACTATGCTAATAAATTATGTTTTCTAACTATCTTAGCAAATTATTGTAATAAATAGTTATTATGTAAGTGAGACTATATAATAAACAAAATAGACATGAACAGGCATTTATACCAATTTAATTTGTATTAAAAACCAAACTGATTGTCATTAGTTGTATTTGATAGTCAAGTATATTAAGTCTAGGAAAAAGACATTTTGTAGAGTTATTATATTGTACAAGCCTTTTTGCTTATACATAAGTATATTTTAATGTGAGGACTTCAATATATCTTTGTGGGAGAACAATTCAACTCATAAAAGTACACCCTCGGTCCTTCCCTAAATTAATATCTTTCCTAGGTACAAAATAAGTTCACCTCATCCTGACACCCTCAAAAGGATTAATGCATTCCATTGTCAACTCAAAGTCCCAAGTCTCAGCTAAATAATCAACTCAACTAGTCTAATTTAGTTATGAGTGAGAATCCAGGTATGGTTCATACAGAGAGAAAATTCATTGTTATCTATGGACTTGTGAAATTAGAAAACAAGCTATACACTTATAGAATAGAATACATTGTTGGGATGGTCATAGAATAGACATTTCCATTCCAAAAATATAGAAGTAGAAGAAAAAGAGGTCTCAAGTCCCAGGCAAGTCCAAAAACAAACAGGGCAAATTCAATAAGTTATCAAGGCTTGAAAATAATCGTGGACAGGAGACTTTTGTAGTTCTCCTCAATTTTCTCCACCTGCACTGCATGTCATCTCACTGACCCTGGCCCAGTGTCATTCTGTGGGGAAAACGTGGAAATTAGAGAGCTACCAAGTTTCTTGGTCTTTTCTTCTTACCTGCACTATTGCAATACAGATGGTCCCTGACTTAACAAGGGTTCGACATACAATTTTTCAACTTTATACTGGTGCAAAAGTGATACGCATTCTGTAGACATCATAATTGGAAATCTGAATTTTGCTCTTTTCCTGGACTGGTGATATGTGGTATGATCCTCTCTTGTGATGCTGGGCAGCAGCTCCCAGTCAGCCACATGATCACAAGGGTAAATACATGATATACTTACAACCATTCTGTTTTTCTATTTCAGTACACTATCCAATATATTAAATGAGATATTCAATAGTTTATTATAAAATATGCTTTATGTTACAGGAATTTGCACAACTGTAGGTCAGCATAACTGTTCTGAGTACATTTAAGGTAGTCTGGGCTAAGTTGTGATATTTGGTAGGTTAGGTGTATTAAATGCATTTTTGACTTAACAATATTTTCACATTATGATGGGTAAAGCATAACCTCATCGTAAGTCAAGGAAAACCTGAATTTGTATAATAGCTTGATTATTACTTTTAGTTTGGCTCACTGCCCCAGTTGGCCACCTTGACACCTGGCAGCTTAACAGCTGGCATAAAGCAGAGTAGTTTTACTTTCAGGCTTCCTGTCTTCATGTTTATGTCACAGAAAAAGTATTTTCACTTCAGTGCCCTGGTAAGAGACATAAATATATTATAAGGGAAAGTTTAAGAAAAAACAGGATCCATCAACAAACTATGATTCTTTAATTGCAAGTCCTTTTCCAAGTTCACCATGAAACAGGTAATCTTTTTCTGTTTCATCTACCATAGACTTTGCCTAATATTTTGTTTGTTAAAAGTAAACACTGAAAAATTTACAAGAGTTGTTGAAAAGTTACATATTAAATTCTGAATCCCTGACAACAGCATTCTATGTTTCCTCTAGCTAAAATTAACTATACTTATTTTGCTTCTCCATAGATATGCTCTCAAAATAGTCAAAGAAAGGTTTTTCATATAATTATTTTTGGTTTTGTTTATGTGTGATTGTGTATGCATGAATGCTTACATCTATATGTTCGTGTGAACAAGAAGATATACAGACAATAAACCCAAAGGGCTATATATAGAAATTTCCAGATTTATATTTTTAAATAACTAAGATTAATATATTAGAGGAGGGAAACAGCTAGATTGATTATTTCAAGTTGGGACAGGAAATAATAAATGTTATATGGCAGATCTGATTAAAATACAAATTGAAAAATATGCTTATCAAAATTAAAAACTCAATGAGTAGACTAGATACCAGATTTAATAACTGAAGAAAATTGGTGAATTGAAGACAGATCAGAAGAAAGGAAAAAGATAAGAGAACACCTAAAAAAAAGTCATAAAATACATCAATCATACATTTTCAAACCCTCACAAACCCCGGGAAAATGAAGAGAGATCTATAAAGCAGCCAGTAAGATGGGGAAAGGATCTATTTTATCTTATCTTCAAAGAAGAACAATCACACTTATACACAGAGAAGCAATAATCACACGTTGTAATTAAGAGTAACAGTTGACTTTTAAGCAAAAAATTTGAAAGCTGTAAGTATTCATTAATAATAGAAAACCAAAAGGGGGCCTGGGTGGCTCAGTCAGTTAAGTGCCTGACTTCGGCTCAGGTCATGATCTCACGGTTCCTGGGTTAGAGACCCGCGACGGGCTCTGTGCTGACAGCTCAGAACCTGAAGCTTGCTTCAGATATCCTGTCTCCTTCTCTCTCTGCCCCTCCCCCACTCACTCTCTGTCTCTCAAAAATGAATAAACATTAAAAAAAAATAAAAAATAATAGAAAACCAAGTGCAAATGAAGAAGGTATTTTGTCCCAAGTACAAGCAGTAAGAGGGTCCACTATAATCAATTTAATTTTTTTGTAATGTTTATTTTTGTGTGTGTGTGTGTGTGTGTGTGTGTGTGTGAGAGAGAGAGAGAGAGAGAGAGAGAGAGAGAGAGAGACTGTGAGTAAGGGAAGGGCAGAGAGAAGAGGGAGACAGATTCCGAAGCAGGCTCTAGTCTCTGAACTGTCAGCACAGAGCCCGAGGCAGGGCTTGAACTCATGAACCGTGAGATCGTGAGCTGAGCCAAAGTTGGCCACTTAACCAACTAAGCCATCTAAGTGCCCCTGTAATTAATTTAAATACATAATAAAACTGAGTAGAAATGAGCCTGCTTTGTATTATGCACTGGCATAAATAGCATCAATTCTATTAGCATCAATTCTAAATAGCATCAATGATAAAGCATACCTTCCTACCTTGGTTGGTTATTTGGATCCTCCCCACTGTTTCAGAATACTGCAAAAGAAATGTATTGGTTTAGAATTATAAGCTCCATAAAAATCCTCTTCAAGAATGAAGGTGGATACCTAGGCATTTTTGAAGATTCCCCTTGTGTCCTACAAACTTCCTAACCACACTTATTAGTTATGGCAGCTTTATTTCTTTGTTTTAATTTCTTTCTTTCATTGCTTTGTCTTACTGTGCTGGTTAAATCTTCCAATAAAATGCTGAAGAGAAATAGTAGATGGACACCCTTGCCTATTCCTTGATTTTAGGTGGAAAAGTGCCAGTCTTTTACCATTAAATATAATGTTAGCTGCCTTGTAATAGTTTGAAGAAGTTTCCTTCTAAGAATGGATTTAAAACAAAATAAAACCAAACCAAACATCTGACAATACCAAATGTTGGCAAGGATGTACTGGTCACACATTTCAATGTGCATACCCCCTTTGGAAAGTTTTTTGGAAGCATCTAGTGAGGCTGAAAACAATTTCTAAACCAAATTGTATTCACATATGTACCAAAAGATACCTACAACAATATCAGTAGCAATATTATTTGTGAAAGTTCCAAGCTGGAAAATTGAAATATCAATCCATAAGTTGCAATTAATTGGGATATATTTACCCAAATGAATAACATACAGAAATTAAAATGGCATAGCTAAAGCTCAGTCAATGGCATTCAGAAATCTCATAAAAGTAATGCTGACCAAAAGAAGCAAAACCTGAAAGACTACATATAATGCAATTAACTTACATAAATTTAACACATAAGCAAAACCACTCTGGATTGATTTGTTAGAAATAATAGTGCTTAACTTTGGGTATGAGGCAGCTTTTGACATAGATTATGTTCGCTTACTCACTTGGATTATTTAAAATATACAAATCTCGGGGCTCCTGGGTGGCTCAGTGAGTTGGACATCTGACTTCGGCTCAGGTCATGATCTCGCGGTCTGTGAGTTCGAGCTCTGCATTGGGCTCTGTGCTGATAGCTCGGAGCCTGGAGCCTGCTTCAGATTCTATGTCTCTCTCTCTCTCTGCCCCTCCCCTGCTCATACTCTGTCTCTCTCTCTGTCTGTCAAAAATAAGTAAACATTAAAAAAATTTTTAAATATACAAACCTCTCTGCATACATGTTTTGCTAAGTTGAAAAAAATAAGAAAATTTGTGCAAATAGAAATATGCTATAATACAATTTGGACCACCTTTAGCTTCTTTGCATCTGAGAATGAAACATAGGTCACCAGGACTTCTGGCGCCATCCAAGGAAATTTGGCCAGGGTTCTCATGGTTGTACTGTCTGCTCAAACAGGCATTGTCTGATCCAGAAAAAAAGTGCCACAGATATGCCATCAGTTCTTCTGTCAGTACACAAAGGATATAGACTTCATTAAATTGAATTAGGAGAACTTCCTTGAATGGGTCATCCAAGATACTTATTTCAAATGTAGAATTCCAAGATACCTACCTTAATGCTAAATCATGGTACATAAAGTTAAAATATCTCAAGTATTAAATAAATAAATAAATAAATAAATAAATAAATAAATAAAAGAAATAAAAGAAATTTGGACCTAGAAACCAACATGTATTTCCCCCTCTATCTTCCTGCAATTAGTTCAAGAACATTGAGTTCAAAAACATGCAGTAAAGGGAGGATCAAAATGAATTTAGAACAACAGAATAATTAGCTTTGTGTTTCAAATTCGATTTTTACACTTAAGGCACGGACAATAACTTCAAAATGAAAGACTTCATCTTCAAGACTCTGCTATTTTAAAGAACGAAAGACAAAGTTTTGAAGGACACCAAGCTTAATATGTTTGTCATTAAAAGAAACAGGAACAGGAACAGAGAACAGAGAAGGACTGCATTTGCTTTCTCCCACAGTCTTGTTAAAGATTACCCATATGTGTACATTTCTAATGAGGGATATGCTCAATGAAACCCATAAAGAAATCCACTATATAAGAACAGTAAACTAGCTTTAATGGAGAAATGGTAGTAAGAATAAGCACCTCAGCATAAGGCTTAAGTATAAGACTTGAGAAACCCTCTCCAGCTAAGTATCTTGGGACCAACCCAAGAAAGAGTTTTGGAAAGAATTTCAGTTTGCATCATTTCTTACTTTTATCTGAATATTTGTAAAGTACTATATACATGACAAAGAGCAAGCAGACCTGAAAAATACTTGGCACTTGAAATAATCTAAATTTCCTAGGTGGCTAGGATGTTCATGGGTCTAAACTCTTATCAGATGGAACAAAGAAAGAAGCTTATGATGAATACAAGATGAGATAAAGTGTGTTTCTGAAAATGCTTGCAGATGAATAGACCAAATTAGCTCCTACTACCTATTCCACACCAAAATCTGGATGCTATGTCAACTGGACTTTAGAAGTCATAGGAGAGATAATACGTAGAAGACAGAGCCCTGTATTTATTAGGTTAATTGAAAAATTGAAAAATTGGGGCGCCTGGGTGGCGCAGTCGGTTAAGCGTCCGACTTCAGCCAGGTCACGATCTCGCGGTCCGTGAGTTCGAGCCCCCCGTCAGGCTCTGGGCTGATGGCTCAGAGCCTGGAGCCTGTTTCCGATTCTGTGTGTCCCTCCAATGAGTCCAATGATTTTTAAAACTAAGGCTGGGGCGCCTGGGTGGCGCAGTCGGTTGGGCGTCCGACTTCAGCCAGGTCACGATCTCGCGATCCGTGAGTTCGAGCCCCGCGTCGGGCTCTGGGCTGATGGCTCGGAGCCTGGAGCCTGTTTCTGATTCTGTGTCTCCCTCTCTCTCTGCCCCTCCCCCGTTCATGCTCTGTCTCTCTCTGTCCCAAAAATAAATAAATGTTGAAAAAAAAATTAAAAAAAAAATAAAATAAAAGGAACTAAGGCTGAATTTACTGAGGGGAAAAAATTACCCTACCATTATCCATACATTTCAAAAGAGAACTTCTCCAGTCTCCAAATTGTAGTCACTTATGCCTTTTAGCTAATTTACTTGTGTCTTTGTTCCTCTGCTCATTGTATGATCTTAGTCATAAATAAATTTTAAAATTTAAATTTTCTGTTCAAATTAATGATTGACATTTAACTTACCAAAATTTTAGCTAAGTATCTCATGTTCAGCCTATTCAAATCATCCAAAATATGTCCTGATAGTTTCACAATTTATTTCTTAAAAATTTCCTGAGAAAGAAACAGGAAAGTGTGTTCACATCAAAGTATCTACTGCTCATGTCAAAACTATCAACTGAAATATTTTCAGGTAATATGCTTCAGAGTTTATTGATATATACCTATACTGTAGAGAAAAATAAGATGAATATAATGCTTTGACACCTCTTAAATAACACACGTTTTGGCCACTTGATGTTTTGCTAAATCTAATGCAAGTCTTGGAAAATCATGATATTTTGAATTATTTACCATCTATATGATAAAGAAGATTTCACATGTGGATTTCTGAGTGATTTTAGTTATAAAATAACTGACAAATAAATGACCAGTAGGAAGACATAAGTAGTAGCTAATTGACTAAGGTAAATACATATAATCAACTTTGATGCCATTTGTAGATAACCAATGAAACAAAGTATTTTGTATCAAACTGCTATACATTAACCTGGAATAACATAATGAAAGTTAATAAGGTGGGAATAGTAACTAACTGGAATATCAAAAACTTCAAGCCTGAATGTAGATATCTAAGTAAACTCACAAGTAGGAAAATAGAAATATTTCAGTCTTTGAATGCCAGTTTAATATACTTATTGACGTTAAGCATAAAATGAATGTTTTTCTTTACAAATCATAAGCTAACAACACACACTTATAGAAGAAATGTCAGAGGGCACTATGGCTTTTTATATCCACACTTTAATAAGATAATAAATATAATATATCCTATAATAGAGTAGAAGAGGTCTTATCTAGCCATATATCTTTAGAAATACTTTTAAATTTTTATTGTAACAAAAGTAATGAGTGAAACTGGTAGTGTGGACTCATCTTAGGTTTTATTTTCAGCATTTTCTGAAAAAAAATTTTATTAAAAAAAGAATAATGAAAGTCAACAAGAATGATTTTTTGAAAATTGCTAACTATAACGTACTGTGGAAAATATACTGTAGAAATATTTGACTTAATATGACTTAAAATGAAATTGTAATTACTATGACCAAATAAAAGAACAATGATTGTGTCAAATCCATGGGGGAAAAGGGGGGGAAAATTATTATTCATAATAAAAAATGAAAATGTTTTTTCAAGGGGAGAATAATAATATTAAGTTTACATGCTATTAAATTAGATAGGAAGGATAAAGTAGATTAACTATTAAAGAATTAGAACAAGGCATATGCAAATATAGAGTTGATTTACAGAATGGACTGATAAAGTTTTGTCTTCATCCCTGAGGATGTCTGAGGGTCCAGTTTTTAACTATTTGCTAAGATACGGGCCTCAGGATCTTTGTTTTGGTGTTCAAGGTTCAAATATCCCGTGGTGATGTGTTTCATTACTAATGGTTTGCTGCAGGCCTAACTGCTTTGATGAACTTAGCTGTATCAAGTAACCAAGGGACTATAGTTTCCTGAGAGCTTCTACAATTCTCGGTCTTAGTCCTCAGTGCTTGCCAGCACTCTATTCCTCTTGTAAAACCGTCACTTTGCTTTTAAATGAAAGCCTTTTGTGAGTATATGCTAGAAAGTCCAGGGGATCTTTTCAAATATCTAAGGAAATCTTTGCAGCATATAAGAGCAAATAACCAATGAATCAGAGGGAAGACAAAGTAACAACAGAAGATCTCAATAATTCAAAAAGAAGACAATATAGAAAGAGTAAACTGTAAATCAGAAAAAGGGCAAAACAAAGAATGCAGATAGCAAATGCTAGAAACTCCTCCAGATATTAGAATAATCATTGTAAATGTAAATATGTGGAAACACAGCTAAATACACTTCAGATTCTTGTTTTTCACTTATCTTTTTGTTTTAAACGTTGCTTAAAAACCTTTCCAGGGGTGCCTGGATGGCTCAGTCAGTTGAGTGTCTGACTTTGGCTCAGGTCATGATCTCACTATTTGTGGGTTTGAGCCCCATGTGGGGTTCTGTGCTGACAGCTCAGAGCCTGGAGATTTCTTCAGATTCTGTGTCTCCCTCTCTCTCTGCCCCTCCCCCTCTTGCACTCTATCTCTGTCTCTCAAAAATAAATAAATGTTAAAAAAAATTTAAAAAAAAACTTTCCAAATGCTTAAATTTCATTTGAAACAGATATTTTAGAATAAAATATTTTGTCTCTAAAATAAAATAAAATGTATTTACAATATATTTTTCTTTGGTTAATGCTGGAATGTTGGCCTAAAAAGGGACAGTCAACATGTTTTCTCAACCCACAGCTTTACCATCTATGATTATAGCTGCTGAAAAGATGAGTTTGACATTTCAGTGAGTATTCTGACTCATGAACAAGGAAGCTAGTCCAAATAAACTGGGTCAGCTGTAACTAAGAAAGGAAAATATGACAAAGACCATCTATCTCTCAGCTTTATGTTAATCATTTGACTCATTGTTTCTTATACCACAGACATTTTAAATAGTATTATGTGCCATTTAAAATATGGCATCATTTTGAAACCAATCACTCTGAGTTTAAAGGAAAAAAAATACTTGAATCTTTTAAAGGTAAGCATGATGATCTTTTCTAGAGCTGAAAGTCATTTGAAAAAGTCATGGAGTCTCTCACAGGGTAAATCTTTGTATTTCATTGGTTGGATAAGGGTACATGATGGCTGGGAAATTGAAAAGGCCTTGTGTAGTTGACATTAGTAAATGCCTGCCAGATGAAAAGCTAGTAAAAAAAGTCTTGCCAATATACTTTTAAATGATAGAATAAATCTTAAAACTTCAGTGAAACAAAATTTTTAGCTGAAAACATGAAGACTGAGTTAGCATCTTGTCTTCAGGTTGTACTTTTGACTTACAAATGCACATACAGATGTGACTATACTTAACTTTTTGCCGACATCAGTTGAGAATAAGTGCAAACTAACCATCATAAAAGATAATTTATGGAAATGCTTGGCAAAAAAAATACCAATATTACTGAAATATGCAAAGTGCTGAAAAACCCTTTTGCATGGTCATTTTTTTATCTTGAAATAATTGTATTGATGTTTGCACTTTCGATGCAGAAACGATAGTAAGTAACACTTCTGGTTTCTTATCAAGATATACACACCAAACGATACCAATAGTGATCTTTCTTCATCATTATACACAGTTTAAAAAATGTCAGTTTCAAGCATTAGAATTGCAGAAACTTGTAGTACCTTGCGAACATTTCAAGTTTCTCTGATAGTAAGATGGAGATATTATTAAATCCAATATGAAAAATAAAATGTGTCAATATTAGGAAGATCTGTAGAATTCATTGAACAAATATGATACAAAATCAAATATGGGTAAAATACCCATTCAAAGGTAAACTAACTAATATTACAATACAAAAGTGTAAAAGATTCATTGATATGGATTCAGATTCTACATTATGATTAATTTTTAAGAAACTACCACTGGTCAAGATGGAATATAGTATCGAAAATAGCTACAATTATCTGAAAAAGACTACTGAAATACTTCTATTTTTTTCCAACATAATTTTTGTGTGAGGCCAACTTTTCCTTATATTCTTCAAGCAGAAAAACTTATTGCAAGAGATTGAATGCAAGAATAGAAATGATAGTCCAGATCTTTTCTGTTAAAGTGTAAACCAATGGTATTCTTCTAATTACTTATTTAGGATAATATTATTTTCAATAAAATGCATTAACATATAATAGTATCTTATTATAATTGTTATTATTATTAAGTAAATTGATAAGCAAGGATTTTGAAATATCTTAATTTTAATTTCTAAGAGTATTGATAAATATAGACCATATAAAATATTTGAGGAGATTTTTAATCATTTTTAAAATTATACAGATGGGCTAGGATCAAAAAGATTGGTACTTGCACTTGTTAACAGAGATCAATATATAAGAATGTTCAAAAAAGGAATTACTATTGTAACAGATTGTAAACAATTAAATACATTTTAAGTAATAAATGGGCAAAAGAATTATGTTGTATTAATTTATGGTATTTATTTTATCATATGACTATTTACAGAAAAATTTAAATTTAATAAACTGTGATCACAATGCAAATCCTCTAACATGAGCTCATATGAAATTTTAGCCCTGCATGGCTATAGGACAACTCTGATTTTTTTTTTCCTTGAAAGGCATATTTATTTCTCTACTATGTTGGTTCTAGGTTATTCTCTGTCTCCACAACAGAATATGAATCCCTCCTTTAACTTTAAATCTTTCTGATATTCATGCTGATAAATTTTAGAGTGTAAAGACACTCTCCTTATATGTTCTCAGTTACTAAGATCTGATTTGTCCTGATCTGATGCTGCTCTGATATTGCACACTTTAGATATTAAAGAATTTCACACTCCCCCACTGAGATTTGGACAAGGTGCTCTTTTCAACCACTTCATAGCTGAGAATGGCTTTTCTTCCTTTTCGTTGCATTGAAGGAGTAACTATAACATTTACAGGGACTTTAAAGATCTTTTGGATAAATATATATAATATATGTAGGTATATTTTCAGGTTTCATTCATATATGTGTGTATTAATATATGAGAACATATGTATATGTGTGTATGACATATACACAAATATATATGTCTATAACATAAGCATATATATATATATACATATATATATATATTATAGACATGTATAGAACTAACTGAAAACTGAAAATGTCCTTTTCAATTGTCAAGATATCTTGACTTTCTGTTATATCCACTGTGAACTCTAGACATTATTTAAGTTACAGATTAAAAGGATTTTGCTTTACTGTCATTTAAATTATTTTGAAATATAAAGACAATTCTGTACACTGCATTTAGAAAGAACTTCAAATAAAGTAATTCTATGTCCACTGAAAAAATACAAATAGTATTCTAATTTCGGAACCACTGATTCTTTTTTTAATCATAGGCATTTTATTCCAAATATAGTATAGTCTTATACAGATTTGGTTTCAAAATAAGAATGTAATATTAACAAGATATGAGTTGGGTTGCAAAATGACTCATCGAAAAATATTATTGTTGAAAATGAATTTGTTTTTAACAGAAACATTGATAAATGTTCTTTAGATTTTTAACCTTTGATATGCAATATTTTTATAGAAAATTTGTTAATTTTTTATATAAGGAGCATCTTTATAAAATAAAATTCAGCATAATATAATGACAAATGGAGAAATATAAAATATAAAGAACATTTAATATGACTTTTTTTATTGAATTCAGAGAGTGCTAGGGACATTCAATCAAATGGTTTTGCATTCTGGTGACATAGCTTTTAAATAAAATTTCAGTGGACATAATAAATATGTTTCTCAACTTTTTCTCTATTTTTTTAAAGTCAGGGAATTTTTAATATTTTATCCATGAATAAATAATGCATTTTATTTTTTTAAATTACACTAAAATCAAACAATCTATTAAGTTCTGATCCTGTCAGTTGGTACTTACTAGACCATGGAAAGGAGAAAACACATCAGAGTCAGGGAAATCACAACTTGAAACATTAACCACAGAATTAGAGCTCAAAAAAGTAGCAATGGCCCCTCTCATGTTTCTCCACAGCTTTTTGACATAATGCCCCAATACTATACCACAGTCAGCCTCAGACTCTAATAATGTTACTAACTGTATTGATTCCTTGACATTTGTAATTTGTTGTGCAAACTATTTGTCTTCTACTCCAAATGCCTTTATATTACCTTATTCCTTTAAAAAAATTTTCACTTCCTATTTAAGCTTTCTGGTTATAAAAGTAGTGTATATTCACTATAAGAAAATAAACAAATATTACCGTAACCCAACACACAAGGTAAAACCTAAATAAATGATAATGCATATGGCTTCAGGCATTGAATAGAAGGTTTAAGATGAATAGCTCAGGAGCTTGATTCCCTGGTTTCAAACCCTCTCTTTGCTAGTCTTTAATGTGTATTCTAGAACAAGGTCAATAAGCTTTCTGGGTTTCAGTTTCTACGGGAATTAAATGGTACAGATCTCATAGGGCTGATGTAAGACTTAAAATAATTAACAATTTATTAGTAATAGTGACTTCGTAAGTCTGAAGATGTCTAAGATTAAATTTATCTGTTGTAAAGATGAAATTAACCTGAGAGTACTATTTAACATCCATTATACATTTGCTTTATAGAGTAGCAGTAAAATGGTGTGCTGTTACCACTCTATCTCATATTATGTATATTTAGCAACTGCTGTTTCATTTAGCATAAACATCTCCCTATACAGTAAATATTTCTCCATGTACAGTAAAAATTGTGGGTAACTTGTTCTGCAAGTGTTCCGCAAGAACAGCAAACCTTTCTAATAAATTTTAACTCGATAAATGAGAGATGTCTTGCAATATAAGTAGTACCTGACACCAAATGTCACATGATCACAACTGAGCCAATGGTTCTTGAAATTCAGTTTGATACACAAGTGCTTTGACTTACAAGCACGTTTCCATAACGATTTATTCTCCCCAGCCAAAGTTTTACTATATTCATAATTATTGCTTTTTTAAAATAAATCTCTACTATCCTATTGTATGAACACAATGTAATTTAATCAAGTAGTCTGATATTTTGGGATATGTATATTGTTTCCATTTTTAGTTTTGGAAAGAAGGTCAAATTTAGCACTCTTTTACATATGTTTAATGCTAAGCTGTTTTATTCCTTAAAATGCTTTTCTGGTATCAGAATTACTAGAATTAGAGGTATTTAACTCATTCATTCAAACAATATTTGGTGCCTGTCTGTATGGGGTCTGGCATTCATCTCAGAACACTGGCACTTACTGCCAGGTTTCCTGTCCCTGTAGAGATTGTATTCTGTACAGAATAATTTATGTTTTTGATACACAGTGTCAAATTCCCTTGTTGACAAAGCTGGTCATCTTCTCCCCAACAATTTATGAAATACTAGTCCTTAAACTTTAGCCAATTGTGAATAATCTAAACAAGTAAGTGGCAATTTAAGAAGCCAACAACAACAACAAAAATAGAAAATGTGCAATTTAACATGAGAAAAATAATATGAAATTTTTTGCTTTACTTCTATTGAGATTTATTTTAAATATATATTTTAATTGAGTGTTAATATTAAATAGCTCTTGCACCTACCAGTATCTCTCAATCATCTATTATCTATCTCTCTCCCCTGTCCACTTTTCAGTTGTACTATACATAGTGGAGAGTCTAGCTGCCAGTTTGGGTACATGGGATGAAGCGCATTTCTGAACTTCTTGTCATATATAAGTAGGCATATGATAGAGTTCTGGAAAACAAGATACAAACTGATTAGATCTTCAAGTGAAAATAATTTCTTAATTTTTTACCTTTACAAGTATTCTATTTGTAATATTCTACTTTATTCCAGTTTCAGACTCCATCTTTTCAGTTTTGCCAGTTGTTTTAGTCTGTATTTACTGATGTACAAAACAAGTACTTCTCATGTGTTAAAATGCACTAAATGAACCCAGCAATGCTGATTGATAGCACCGTTAGAGTAAGAGCAATTGATTTCAGTCTTGACTACTATTTAGTTGTTATGTGACCTTGGAAAAGTTATTTAACATCTTTGAATTTCAAATTCTTCATCTGTAAAACAGTTATAGTAATAGCCATATCACATATATCATATGATTAATGTCAAGTTGGAAAACAGAAACTATATGTTGAATCCTGAGAATACTGTCTCAATGATTTCTTTCATTATTGTTGTAATTACTACTATTAACATTTTAACTAGAATGCCAGAAGCTTTTGATCACAAAGCAAAGCCATATTACCTGTCCTTTTTGTGCCTAAATTATGGTGGCCTCGGGAAATTTATTGTTGGAAATTAGACATTCCTTAATGTGTCCTTCCCACTCTTCTGAGAGTTCACAATGAAGTGTCTCATGTATGCTCACAAAAGAAACCAAAAAACAAACAAACAAACAAAACAAAACAAAAAACAAAACATACCCTGTCATTTATTTGGGAAGACTTCATGGTGCCACTGTTATTGACATAATAGTATTCATGTGCAGTCTACTTTTACTGATGATACAAACATTTCTATGTATTCTTGGAATCAAAACATTGATAACTTCTATGGAAAGTTAGGAAAAATGGCCTTATCTCTGATACTCTGCAAAATGTTATCATTGTAGCCCTGCATATAAAAGTTTACACCAAGATACCCTTGCCATATTAGCTCCATAAGTTACCAGCTTTCACCAACATCTTTCCATTAAGTTTTGTTTTGTTTTGTTTTGTTTTGTTTTGTTTTGTTTTTTGTTTTCTATCTCTAAACACAGGAACAAACTTTAAATTTAAGCAGGTAAGAATACAGTCATAATAAAACAATCTTCCTTGTCTGATATCACACATCTCCTCTACCCACCCAAAAAATAATGGGTATAAAGCAACCCAAAGCAACCCCATACCTTATTATTATTATATGATTACTACAACTATTCAGAACGTAAATCAAAAATTGGGAAACAAGAAAATGGGATTCATAAATATTCAAAATAATTGTTGGGCCAGTGAAATACAAGTCAAAATGTGTGTGTGAGAAGCTGGGAAGCCAAAAACGTTAAAATTCTACCTGAAGTATGCTACTTTTCCTTGTAAAGTAAGAAATACTATCAACAAAAGCATGTTTGAGTTTTATGCTTTGCAAAAGTAAGATTTAAAATGTTCTTCATGGTATCCGATAGCACAGAAGCCTAACAATAAAGAGAATTATCATGCCTAAAAATATTCATATTTTTATAATGGGAAAAGGCAGAAAAAGTCATCACCTTTATTCTGATTTTGACATGGTGGCATGCAAGTTAAAGACATATATTCTAACAATAGATTTAAAGTGTTTAGTATGTGTTGATAATACCAGATAAACATTTTCTCTTTTATGCCTTATATTTATGATTATTATGTTGTGAGCAATGTCTTATCCAAAGAAGAGTTAAATGAATATGAATCAGGAACATAAGTCAGATAACATTCATTTGTATAATTCTGTTAAAGAATAAAAACAATTTCAAATATTACAATAGATGAATACAAACAATTTACATATGACATCCTGCACTTTCTATCATCTTAGAATTTCTAAAATACTTACACTTTCTCATGCTATTATCTCAGTTATTGTAGAAGAGACATGCTATTGACAGGTTTTGGATAATTATTTCCATTTTACATTGAGATAAATTGTGACATTGAAATACCTCATGGATTTTCTTAACAGTATATTATTTCAACGATTTGGACCAATGAAACAGTGATGTAGGGATATGACTGAGGTAGTGGTATGAAAGAAATAGACATGAAATAGACAATAATACATGACCCATAGAAAGAATACAGGGTTATAAGTGAGAGTCTCTTGTTTTTAATTTCAGTGATCTATAATGTGTGAAAATAAATCTTTCAGACTCAGCTTTCTCATTAATAAAAGTCAGATAATACACAGTCTCCAATTGGTCTCCTGTGAAGATTTAAAATAAAAATTAAAAAAAAAACAAGAAAAACTATATAAAATTCCATTCAAGTTCTTAGCACATGGTATAAAAGTTCACTCATTAGTTTTGCATTGCCATTTTATTTATGTTAGCCACAACTACATTTATATTAATCACTTTCCCCAGCCCTCCCCACACCTACACCTCCCCACACACACAGTTTATTTGATCTTTTAAATATTACATAAATAATTAAGGTCTCAGAATGCTATCTTTGTTATAAATAGCTTTCTCTTCTGATTTTTTAAAGAAAGCTCTCAAGCTATTAAGTCAAACTTAAATCCATGCTTTTTGAAATGGACATTGTGTCTAATATTTAAATAATAAATACATATGTTTTCATTCCTTCTAGTATAATGGATATTTAATGATGGAGAAATCCAGTTTTGTAATGTTTATTTACTTGAGAGAGAGAGGGAGACTAAGAGAGCAGGTGGAGGAGGGGGAGAGAGAGAGGGAGAGAGAAAAAAACAAGCAGGCTCCACACTGTCAACACACAGCCTAACCCAGGGCTCAGCCCCCACCAACCATGAGATCATGACTTGAGCTGAAATCAAAAGTTGGAGTCTTAACTGACTGAGCCAACCAGGTGCCCAGAGAGATCTAATTTAAATACTGTAGAGTGTTGGCAGGGGGGTGGGGGGGTGTGGGGGCAGGCCCCTTTGGCAGGGTAGGTGTGGTCTTCTGTGGCTGGAGGGCAGAGCCTGATGTCCAGCACCTGGGGATGTGGGTCAGGGTGGACATGCACCAGATTTTGAGTGGGGGTCATCAGCTTCCTCTGAAAAAAGATTAGGTACAACATGAAGCAGAATGGTGCAAACGGGAAGAGCATGAGCTCTGACATCAGACAGGGGGACAGAGAACTTCTAGTTGTCCAAGAGAAGTAGTCTGCAGAAATATTTACCACCTTGGAGTAATAAAGAGAAGAAAGAGGGACATCTGGGTGGCTCAGTAAGTTAAGCGACCCACTTCTACTCAGGTCATGATCTCGTGGTTCATGGGTTCGAGCCCTGCGTCCAGCTCTGTGCTGACAGGTCAGAGCCTGGAGCCTGCTTAGGATTGTGTATCTTTGTCTCTCTCTACCCCTCCTGCACTTGCTATCTTTCTCTCTCATCAATAAACATTAAAATTTTTTAATTAAAAAAATAAAGAGAAGATAGAGTATAAATAAAGTATTCTAACCCCATGGGGGAAAAAGTCAACTCCATAAAACTGTGGAGGAAAAAAGAGATGTGTCAAAAAGAATCATCTATAGAAAGAAGATTGCAGTCTGTCAGAATGTGGTTCCAAAAATTTTAAGAAAAGTGAGCATTTTAAATGTACCTAGTATCCATTTGCAAGAGGAAACATAGCTCAATCCTCAGGAAAGAAGCATGGCTACATGCAGTCACTGCCCTATGTGGACTCAATATGCATCTATGAAGGAAGACTGTTTTCTGGGAAATTATGGAAAATCCAGATTGAACAGAGTTCAAAGAGGCAGGATTTCAATCACAGGGGCTGGCTTTCTCTACTGCATTTTGGAAACTTTTGCCAGCTCATTCTTAAGACAAGGAGCCCAGAAGGGAATTAGAATGATGGAGATGCTGCTAGGAACAGTGTAGTGCCCCCTTACCTGAATAACCAATCATCAGGGAGCTGTATTGTGCTACTTTTGCTCCAGAATCACTTCTTGGCCACAACCCATCACTGATGCAGGTTTAAAAATACAAATTTAAGGATGGTGCTGGCAGCTTACAGAAGAGGACATGAAATGGACATCAAATGATATATTCCCCTGGGAGCATGCTGCAGACAGAGGCACTCATGGATGTGAGACTTCTAATTGGATTTTTATCACACAGTCTTTTTATGATTACAAATGAAGGAAAAAAAGGAAGAAGAAGGTGACATCTGCCATTCTTCAGGATGTCCTGCTGATTGATTGGTGACGGTGTCAGGGAAGCCAAGGACTGGAAGCCTGGCGAGTGGTGCTTGTGCCCATATGTCATCAGCATCATTGCTTATAGGATTCATGAGAAGATTCTAGGATGGATAAAGGAGTTAAACCGGATACCTGATGCATATGTGACCTACAACAGAAAAGAATGAATGTACCAGGCCTGTGTTGAAGCTAAGTCACATTTTTTTTAATGTTTATTTATTTTTGAGACAGAGAGAGACAGAGCATGAACACGGGAGGAGCAGAGAGAGAGGGAGACACAGAATATGAAACAGGCTCCAGGCTCTGAGCTGTCAGCACAGAGCCCGACACGGGGCTCAAACCCACAAACCGTGAGATCATGACCTGAGCCGAAGTCGGACGCTTAACCGACCAAGCCACCCAGGCGCCCCAAAGCTAAGTCACATTTGGAGTAATGTTTGAGTCTCAGAAATGGGGAACATTAGAAGTCTACCCATAGGTACTACTTACCTGCCACTAGTATAGCTTTTATAATGTGACATGTCAACCACATGATTTGATCTTCTGAAAGAACATGGAATAGAGTGTGGGAAGGCAGGTGTGACTTTGGCATTGTGTAATGTGGAGCGCACCATGAACCTCTCTGTGTTTCACTGGCAAATGTGGATTCCAGGGCATAGGTGTTCTGTGTCATGATGATTAAACAAGGAAAGGGAGTTTAGTGTGAAAAGCATAGGTTTGGGAGTTTGACAGACCAAGTGTTGCCACCCACTAGCTCAGTGATCGATAATCTCGAATTTTCAATCCTTCTGAAGCTCCTTTTCTTTGTACAGAAACCCTTTTGGGGTTACAAAATTAACTTTGTGGGGTTGTCTGACTTGTTTGAGATTGTATATATAGAGTACCTACTGCTTTCCTTGTTGCATGGAAGTCTAGTACATAGAAGCCATTATTATGTAAAACCATTTTGAAAATGTGCTTTTCAAATGTAAGGTAGTAATACTTTGCAAATTAGGTGACAGTAGTTTGCAATTCACATGTTTGGAAGCCAAAATACAAATGCACACTACTTAACAGAAAACTTGACGAGAGGCAATAATTTGGAATTCATATACTTAAGATAAAAATTGGGCCATTACTGGAAAGTCTTGCAGAAATTGTTCTTTTTTAATTTGAAAAAATTTCCACTTCGTGCAATGATAAATTTCAAATCAATTTTGTTTTTTTCTATACAAGCCTGCCACTGTGAACCTCTTCTTACTGTATTTGAGCTGTTTGTGCTGCTTGGGTTTTGTCTCAGGATAACCTCTCATTTTCTTAGTGTTTCATTCCTCAGGTGTGTTGGAGGGAAATGAATGGTACAAAGCAAAACACACTTTGACTTCTTTTATCAGTTTGTAAATGGCATTTGGTAGGCTTTTGGAATAATAGCCCATTTCAAAAAATAAGAGACAATGTATATTATCACAGAGGTGAGAGATTAGAAATCCGTATTTGGAGGTTGACATTGAAATAAACTTAATGTTTCTCACTCAACAACCTGCATCCTCTGAAGCTAGGAGTTCTCAGCCTTGGGTGTTCATTGGAACCATTTAGGGAGCTTTATGCACTGCTGCTGCCCAGGGTACATCCCAGAGCATACATCAGAATCTCTGGGGGTGGCCTCCAGACATGTGTATTTTCTTCTTCTTCTTCTTCTTCTTCTTCTTCTTCTTCTTCTTCTTCTTCTTCTTCTTCTTCTTCTTCTTCTTCTTTTTTCTTCTTCTTCTTCTTCTTCTTCTTCTTCTTCTTCTTCTTCTTCTATCTTCATCTTCTTCTCCATCTCCTCCTTCTCCTTCTTTTTCTTTTTCTAGTGTTCATTTATTTTTGAGAGAGAGAGTGAGTGAGTGCATGCAAGGGAGGGGCAAAGAGAGAGGAAGACAGAGCATCCGAAGCAGGCTCTGTGCTGTCAGTGCAAAGTCCAACGTGGGGCTCAAACCCAGGAACTGTGAATTCATGACCTAGCAGAAGTTGGACACCCAACCGACTGAACCACCCAGGCACCCCCAGGTATCCGTATTTTTTAAAGTTCCATAGGTGGTTCTGAGGGTAGCTAGGAATGAGAACACTAGAGTGAATTCTAGGTGATTTGCAGACATTATCTGATTTCTTTCTTAACATGTCTGAAGTAGGAAAGGATCTTTGTAGCAAGAATTTTTGTTAGAAATAGAGTGAAGCACAACGAGGCTGAATTTTTGCCTTAATTCCTTAAAGCTGGAGTGGACAATGCAAATGACTTTGGGGACCTGGCAGGTGATCTGATGCGTCAGGCAGGCTGGTGGCCACTGGGGAGGCCCTGGAAATTCACACCTGTGTAAAAAGGTGGACAGCTGCTGCCAGGATCCCTCGCACTGTTGCCATGTGGCTGGTTTTTCTAGTTATTCCAATTTTCAGTTTTGAAAGAAAAGATTTTTTTAAAGAAAAGAATTATCCCAATTTTTACATGTTGGCAGTAATTCAGAGTTGTTTAAAACATTGTGCCGGCCAAACAAAACATGTTTGCTGGTAGTTTTCAGCTTCTGCCTCAAGAGTGTTAAGGGCAGCCTAAACATCCCAGTCAATTTTTAATAGATTTGCATTTCCCCATTCTGGATGTAAGCTACATTCTTCCTCTTCAAGACTGCTTTGAGATATATCTTTCTCTCATGCCCAATAAATCCTCTGGACTTGCTTTAGACACTTATCTTCTGTATTTTTTTAAGCCCTCTGCAGGCATTCATTGCTTCAAGAGTTATATATATGGTTTAGAATCCTTATACTCTTTTTAAAATGAATTAGAGCTTGTTAGAGTTTGTTTTTATTGTATGTCAGAACCCTTTTTCTGTGATAAAACATTAGAAATGTCAGAATCAGGAGTATCATCTTACCGGGCATATTAGGAACAAGTGTGGGAAGGGGTTAATTCACAGATGCGACTAGTCTCCTCTTGACTGGGCGGCTGGGCCTATGCTTTGAAGCAATTATTTTGTACAGTGATCCCCAGACTTTTACTAGTACCAGAAATCTTCGTGGTAGGTGTGCTAAACTGCAGGTTCCCAGGCCCTCCCTCTTAGATTCTGATTCATGAAACTTCATTTGGGCTTGGGGGATCTACATTTTACAGCAATTTCACCAGGAGATTCAGTTGTTCTGTTCCACAGACCACATTTTGAGAAACACTGATTTGGGGGCAGCATTTTGCCCTCTGTGTCTCCTATCACGTAAAAAGCTTTTGCAGGCAGTTGTGCCCACTGATCAATACAATTGACCACTCAAGACACAATATAAAGTTCTTATGCAGAGATCAGCTGACTTTAGCTATCCCTATGTGATTAAGGTGCTTTTACCATGAAGGGGCTTTTATGATTTCAATCATATGTGGTTTAAAAAGGTGCTGTATTGTTTTTATATAAATTGCTTTGTGTATTTTATAAGCAGTATATATGTAGTAATATTCCATTTGTCAGACATTATAGGGTGCATGGTGTTGACAAGTCAAAGTTGTTCTTTTAAGTTGAACACCTTTTTTTTTTTTTGCTTTATTTTAACCATTTACATTCTAAATCTTAATTCAGTATGTATGTCCCTGCTTTTGCAAACACTTTACTAAAAATAATGAAAAAAAGTTAAGTTCATCATTTATGTTTTTCACTCTTCCAGGCCCTATTTGGGTTTGTTAAAGCCCCTACACTGAATAGCTCTGCTCTTGAGATCTACAGTGGTTTTTGTAGTTTTTCTTTCCACTCACTGTTACCTGTTGTCCTTTGTCTCTGCCATTACTCTCTCTTGCCTCTAGGAACTTTCCTCTCATTCTTTATGGGGTTGGGAAATCATGTCATTGCATACTATATGTCCAGTAACAATAAACAGGATTTCAATGAAGCTTTGATAGGCTTTTCTGAGAGCAGTAAAATGGATGAATGTTGCTGTATTGACTTGGTGATGTTATTTTCCTGTAACTTGCTGATTTTCAACTACAGTTGTCAAATCTTTCACCTCAAGGTGAGATGTTATTACAAAAATTCTTTTGATCTAGAAGCCATTGTATCCCTCAATTGTGTTAATGTTTTTTATATGTACAGCTGCATAAAGTGAAACATAAGTAAATTAAATTCAAATGAACATTTCTCAGGCCACGTTTTTGTGCAGGATAAAGTATTTTAGATTCAGTGTTATTGTGATTTAGAACTATAAATTAGTCGTATAGCTATGAAACTCAGTCCTGTAGGCATTCTGAAATAAAGGTTCTATGACTAATATAAACAAACAAACAAACAAACAAACAAATACTGTAGAGTGGTGTTCCTTCAAGTCAGGGTTGAAAATGAAATTGTATATGGCATTAGAGTAGCCTACCATCTTTAAATTGTACTTGGGGACTTCCACATGACTCTAGAATTGTACTTTCTTGGTTACTTTATCAAAAAACAAGAGTGAAAGCATTGGTTAGGGATCACTTGATAACGATTTAAGCAATTTCTTCATAAGTAGCAAGTCTGTGTTGCTTTTACTTTATTCCTAACACCTGATAAATGTGTTAAAAGCCAATAATCACTAGTCCAGAATTTATTTTAAGTATCTATTTTATATTGTGCAGACATTCAATCTTTGACAATTTAGAGGGAACTTAGTTGTTTTTTGTTTTGTTTTGTTTTGTTTTTGTTTTGTTTTTGAGGACAGTAAAGTAGCAGAGGCTTCCCTGGCATTGTATACCAAATGGACAGGTTTCTAAGATCAAGGAGTGGTTAAGGTCAATATCTCAATTACCCTTTGTCCTGTAAATGATTCTTTCTATGTATAAAGAAAAGTGTCTTGTCAGGATAACATGATAGAAGATTGTGCACTTAGTGCCCAGGATCTATTTTTCTTTGGATAAACAGAGCACTTCACTTTCTTCCCTTTCTGCCAATCTTCCTTTCACAAGGACTAAATTACCTAAATAGAGAGTAGGTTGTTACCAGTCTGAACTTCAAAATCCTAAAGGTAATGGCAGTTTGACATATTGAACACATGACAAAGACTGGCCTTGTTTTTACTTAAACATTGCTCCCTATTTAGATATCGACAATATAGAGAATGGCAATGTCCTGTTATTTCCTGCCACATTTTTCTTTATTGGTAGAAATCAGTGTCTTTATAGAACTTTTGTTTTTATTTCTTTCCATTATGACTTCCACTAAAGTATTCATTAAAGTGAAAACTTTCACAGTCCCAGTTACTCTAAAAACAGAAATTGGAAGATTATATCCCTGTGCTACATTTTTAATTGCTGCTCTACCTAGAATGAACTGAAAAGACAAAATAAAATCAGGAAAGAAGGGACTGAGAAGAGTGATGGTAGGGGAGTGTGAAGAAATAGGAAAGTAGTACCATCTTCAACCTGGATAATAGTGTTTTTAGAACTGGTCACCGTATTCCCATTGAAAGACAACTACTGCGGCATATATACATACATATACATCCATTAGAGGTCAGATGTTACTCCAATCCTGAACAATTAGTAAATTTGTGACTGGTTTGAAGAATTTATAAACTCATCTTTGCTTACATTTCTTTCCAAAATAAAGGTGAAATGAGTTAAATATGTAGAGTGTGTGGGTAGCTAGCTAGAATATTGTAAATATTCAGTAAATTTGCTGATATTGTCATGGCCTAGCTTCTCTCAGATACATTGACCTTCACAGATACCTTCAGGTGTAAGCCAATTTTTTTGGTCAGATTTCTCTCTTTTTTTTTTTAAGTTTTTTAAATGTTTATTTTATTTATGAGAGAGAGAGAGAGAGAGAGAGAGAGAGAATGGGGGAGGGGCAGAGAGAGAGGAAAACACAGAATCCAAAGCAGGCTCCAGGCTCTGAGCTGTCAGCACAGAACCTGATGTGGGGCTTGAACCCATGAACCACAAGTTCATGACCTGAGCTGAAGTCAGACGCTTAACCAACTGAGCCACTCAGGTGCCCCATTTATTTTGTCAGATTTCTTAATGTAATTCTATAGTGATATCATGTCACAAGTCTGACTGTAGCTAAAGGTATCAAGGTTCAATTTTATGTTTTCCCCTTTTAAAAGTTGTGTAAAAATTCAGAAACATATATTTAAGGAATTTAAGTAACACTAGTAAAAATTTCGTAAGTATTTTTTATTGGGGAAAATACTACTTCAACTGACTATTACTCAACTCCTAATTTCCCCAAATTTTACATTGTTGCCAAAGTGCAATTTTAAATTGTGCAAGTCTGAAATGTCAGTCAAATCACTGGGGATATAGCAGGGAAAAAAAAGAAACCCATAATACATGATAAATATAAGAAGGAACAAAGTATTTTGTTTGAAGTGTCTGAGTTGCACTTACAAGCTTCATCATTGTGCATGAAGTACCTAGTTGAGATGATTTACAAGAATGCATTTAGCTATATGCAAACAGCATATTAATTGCTCATTTAGAGAAAGCCGCCTAGTGAAACAGAAAACATGCTAAACAAACTAAAGATTTCAGTTGATACTTTGCAAATATCATATTATTAAATTCACTCTAAATGATTAAAAAATGTTGGAACACTGATAATACCGACTATCGGCATAATTCTTTCTCATACACACATGCACACTCATACATTTTATATATGTGTAATATTTTTATATACAAAAATATAAATTTAGTATTTTAATGGTCTTTAGTCCAGTACATGTGTTGTGAGTATATTGCATGGGACAGAATAAAGAGGGATGCTCTTTTGTTTTTCTTTAATGGTTTTGATTCTGATTGCCCAATTTTTTGAGAATATATTTTGTTTCCATTTTCTCTTAAGCATCCTCTAATGTCTTCATTGAGTATCCTTCAGAATATTATGGTTTCACCAAACAAATTGAGGTTTAGATTTAAGCTCTACTGTTATCTAGATTCTTGTCATAGTGACTTAGAGGTCCCAATCTATATATGCATTTAACGATGAATGTAATAAATGATAAGAAATGATGCATAATGTTTGGCACATAATAAGTACTCAAGAGTATAGGTCTTCTATCATTATTTTTTACTAGTCAGTTTTTTTCTTACTTCTCACCATCCCCCATTACTAACAAGAAGAGCTATAGTCTGACATTTTATTTGGATTATTAAGACTTTTTCTAATTCTTTTATTAATTGTAGTTCATTTGAATACAAATCATTGTTAAATTGCACATCTTCTTTCTTGTCTCATCCCTATCCCTGTTATAAAGATAGATTTACTGAAAAGAGCAAACTTTTTTTTAAGTAAAAAAATAATAATTACTGATCACTTTAGTCAAGCAGAAGTTCACAAATCAAATTTTGAATTGGTAATTATTTCTCACAAATATATACACAAATAGATAATTTCTGAGGGATATTTAACAACATATATTTTATGAAAGCCCAGCTTTCTCAAGGCCAGGGAGGCTCTGTCCATTCAGTCATAATATATAAAGTTTTGCTAGCTCAACTCAGTCAGCAATTGTAAAGGTGCACTAAATCAGATTCCAAACCTTACACAGAAATCAAAATCCTTGCTGGCCCTGGTTTGAAAACTAAGCATTTAATTAAATCTAGAATCATAAAGTCAATATAAAAATACAAATTCCTCATTTGTCCATAGGAAACACAGGTTATGTCCCAGAAGTCTTCTACCTAAGATCCTTTTCCTCCAATGCAACCATCCCAAATCTTTGCTTTCATTTTTTTTTCAAAAGAAGATTTAGGAAATCTCGAGGCATCTTTTTATAAACTCGTGAGGTGAACTTTGCATTAGTGAAACTATATGTGTGAAAGAAGTTTGTTTGAATACCTTGCTATTTGTATTCAGCTTTCTAATTTATGGAGGTATGCGTTTCTGCATTTTATTAAGATTTTTAAAAATAATTCTGTGAATATTCTGAAAAATCAGCAACTTTACATATAAATACATTTTTATCAGCCAATTTATCAGTTTAGCTGATCCTTTATATGATTACAAAGGCCTAGTACATTCATTTGTAAACTTCAAAATCTTTCCTATTTTGTTTAAATATTCATTTCCCCAACATATAAAATATATCAAAGCAACCAAAAAATCACATTGACTCTATCTGAAATGATCAATGTAAGCATTATTTTAAGAGTATGAATATATCCCATTATATACTGAAAAGCAGTGCTGCTAAAAATAAAAATATATACGCTGATCAATAGAAGTTCATTTAAAATAAATGAAAAATGTAATGACCTTTAATATATAATTGCTTCTAAAATAACATCAATTTGGGGGGCCTCGGTGGCTCAGTCATTTGAGTGCCTGACTTTTGATTTTGGCTCAGGTCATGATCCCAGGGTCATGGGAATGAGCTTCACATTGGGCTCCATGCTGAGTGTTGAGCCTGCTTAAGATTCTCTCTTTATCCTTTGCCCTTGTCCCCTACTTGTGTCCTCTCTCAAAACAAAAACAGAAACAAAAACAAAAGAAAGAAAAAGAAAAAAAGATAAGAAAAATAATCATACAAATAAATAAAATAAAAATAATATCAATTTAATAATAAGTGGGGTGGTAGGTAGAGGTCATCCTGAACTGTTTATTATTAGCACCTCTATTTTACGGTTATGTTAACTTAATCATTTAACCTTGCATACTGTCCAAAACATTTGGCAGTCCTTGCAATTCTTGTACTTTTTTTCTGAGCACTTTAGAATGGTATGCCTTTTCCCTGTCTTTCTTTTTATCGAAGCTATATTTGTTCTTCAAGATTTAGCTCAAAATCCACAATATGCTCCTCTAAACCTCTAGCCCATTTTCATTCAGCTCTATATCAATGTGCCCAAGTGTGATTCTTCTCCTTTTTGTTTTTCTTTTGCCTCTTCCTTCTCTTCTTTCCTCTTTTCCTTCATTTTTCATTAAACTTGCTCATCATCAGCCTTCCAAAGATCTATAGTTGTTGCTGTGGTTATTTGGATCTTTTATTCCACAATTCGATTTTAAGCTGCTGAAGAGAACAATTACATCTTATAGTTTTAAAAATGTAACAGTGAACTTGCAAGATCCTTCTGTAGTCAAGAAATCATAGATTATGTTAATTAGTCTGTTGTTTATTTAGTATATAAGTGAAATAAATAGTGGATGAGCTTCAAATTTTCTTAGAGAGGTCATGAGTGAGTGTAAGAAAAAGAGCAATATCCAAGATGTTCTCAAACCTGAGCAACTGAAGAGGTTGTAATATCTGTTTATTGACATGAGCATGTATGTGAAATAGTTTTAGAGAGAAATTTAGAAGTTTTGCTTTGAGTTTGGTAGATTTTAAGTATAATAAATTTAAAGTGTTTATTGGAGCAGGCAGTTTGCATACCACTGTAGATTACAGAGGAGAATTTATGCTAGAGATAAAAACTGGATATATAAATCAAGGTTTTGTTAAAGAAGCAAAGCTATTAGCATGATATATATTTTATTGTATATATATTCACATACATAATTAATTAATTAATTCATTCGTTTATTTTTGGTTATAGGAATTTGAACTTTAAGCAATTTTGGGTGCTAATTAAGTTAGCCCCTAAAGCTTTTCTAAGTAAATCTGATGCTAGAAATAAACACAGACAGGACAGGCAAGTCAAGAAAGAAAACTGGGGAGATCATGCAAGATCAAGCTGGAGCCCATTAGCCTGAGCTGGACTCCCATGAAAATGGACTCTGAAATCTGTATTAGTGCTTGTTGCCTCTGATCTTGTTGGGGAGGAATCTATAGAAATTGAGTTGTTTGTCATGCTGATAAACACACTCACTGGACCCAGAAGTGTGAGAAGCAAAGAGAGATGCTTCCTATGAATGGCTTTTAAATTCCTTCAAGCTTGGTTCACTGAGGTGGTTAAGTATAAATGCTATTGACTAGGAATTAGCTGTATAGTTAAGTTATGCCTGTGTGGACAAGAGGCTCAGACTGTCCCAGGCAGCTTTCCTGAGGGACTAGAGCCCCTTCGGGACACATTCTATAAACCATAATTCTTATTTTATAAATAATGTGACGTAGATGTGACTTGTCCCCCCTCCCCCCTCGTGACTGAGGTTGAGTGTGACGCAGGGGACTGCTCCTTCCCACCCCCCAGGAAGAGCAGACAGTATTTACCTGTGTGTGGCGCCCAGAGGCCTGGACCTCGAGTCCCGAGTCCCTGTTAGGATTGGGGGGGGGGGGTGGGCACGGGTCTAGAAACCAAGCTTCTAGTGATACCTTCCGGAAGGTAGAGCCTCGTTAGTGTTAGTGTTCCGAGCTAGTTTACCTCAGGTCCACAGGCAGGACACTTGGCCTGGGAGCCCACAAAGAGGGTGTCCCAGCGTGGCCTCAGTGTGTGTGTGTGTGGGTATGTGTGTGTGTGTGTGTGTGTGTGTGTGTGTGTACACGTACGTGCACTGGACACGAACGGGAGGCTGGGACTTTCCATTACAAATAAAGACTTAATTCCTGTGAGGCTAGTTGGAATTTTTAGTATGAATGTGAGATTTTTCTCCTTGCTTATGTCATTAAGAATAAAAAAAAAAAACTGTGATCTATCGTAAAAAAAAAAAAAAGTGAAAAAGTAAAGGCACTCCAGTGTTGTGACTACCTCATGTCATTGAATTAATCCAGAAGGTGAGCAACATATATGTGGGCTACAAAACAGTTTCTGCTTTGCTTTTTACCTTCCAGTCTCCAAAAAGATATCTTTTGTGAAATCTCTGAGAAATCAAGATTTATCTGTTAAGACAAGTTTCAGTACCTTAACTAAATTGAATGTTGACCTAGCAAGAAGTTCTAGGACTGATCTGAGACATTCCAGGCTTGTTATATGGTTTGTCTTCTGGAATTGTTTGTTAAGAAAAAGAGAAAGAATACTTAGCCATTCTGTTTACTGGAAACGATTTCAAAAATATTTCCAGTGGGGCACCTGGGTGGCTCAGTTGGTTAAGCGACCGACTTCGGCTCAGGTCATGATCTCACAGTTTGTGAGTTCGAGCCCCGCATTGGGCTCTGTGCTGATAGCTCAGAGCCTGGAGCCTACCTCAGATTCTATGTCTCCTCCTTTCTCTACCCCTACTCTGCTCATGCTCTGTGTCTCTCTCTCAATAATAAATAAACATTAAAAAATTTTTAAAAATATTTCCAGTGAGAATGCATTCAATGTCTATCTTTATCATCTTTAGACTGCCTAAGGTCACTGTCACATTTTTATTTACAGCATTGAGTAATATTCAATTATTTTTTTTTCTTTGTCATTGAGAGACAAAGCAAGAAAAAATCAGATAATGCATGATATTAAGATGGGGAACATATGGGTGTATAGATGCAATTTTCAAAAAAAAAATACCTAGAAAGTTGGGACACTATTTTCTCAAAAGTTGAATGAAACTCAAAAGCACAAGCAAAGCTCTGGGCAAGACATTCAATGTCACTGCAAGAAGAAGAATGAGAATCTGAAGGATTTACAGCCTCTTGGGAATTAAATTTTATCTATAAAGCAATAATTATGTGAAGCATGAAAGAGAATAGAACCCAGAGATGGAAATTTACCTGTTTTGGGATGTCATCCCCTTTGTCTACAAGCCTATTTCAGATGCATGTGCTTTCCATAATTTTATTACCCATCTCCTCATGGACACTGCTCCAGGAAAAGATTCCTATCTCCATTAGATACTCATCTTCTATCAATTTGTTGTGTATGTATCAATCTCAATAACAACAAAGACAACAATATAAAACAAATGTCTCTATTTATGCTACTGACTCTCAGACTTTATTTCCCCTTCATTTATTCAAATTACAGAACATGTATTCTATATTTTGAGTCCAGTTTCTTGGCTTTCATTCACTACTGGCATTTTAAAATCCAACAATTTAATTTCTTTCTCCAAGCCTGAATTCAAAATATTCCCTGTAAAGAAATTAAAAGCCTCCTAGGTATTAAATTTAATGAAAAGCATTCCTATCCTTATATGACTGTATCACTCTACAGTTTCATCAATGCTGCAGAACTCCAGCCCCTTGCTTGTACCCTCCTTGTTTGCTCTCATTATCCTGGTGCTTCTTTGACAATCTTGTTTCATTTTTATTTTTGCATCTTAAATTTATAATCTCTGGTTTTTTGCTCTCACCGCTCTGCTTTACAGATGAATATTTGACTGTATGCTTGACATCCTTTTCTGGGCATACAACAGTTAGCTAAGAATTACTATATGCCAGGGTGAATGAATCATCTCTTTCAGTGTTGTGCTAACTCAGTCTGTTTCTGCTACCTAATCCTACAATTATTGACTGAGGAACCATAATTTATCTTTGACTGTATCTTCATTTTTATTAGCACATGAAATAAATCAATCCAAAAATATTTACTATCTTATTTTATATAAATTAATAATTATAAAGGCTGAGAAAGCTAGCTATCAAGTTAAAAAGACTTGAGTATAAAATTGAGCTCTACCACTTAAAGACTGTAGTATATTAGACAAGCTCCTAAACATCCCTGTAATAGTAATTTTATGGGCCAAATTGACTGGGCCATGGGGTGTCCAGATATTTAGTCAAACATTATTCTGTGTATCTGTGAGGGTGCTTCTGGATGGGAATAACAAGTGAATTGGCAGACTGAGTAAAACACATTGCCCTTCCTAAATTGGGTGGGCTTTATCTAAAGAGCTGAAGGGCTGAATAGAACAAATACAGTGAGTGACAGAGAATGTATTCTTCTTGACTGCATGACTGGCTCTAACTTTGATGTAGGCAGGCCAGTCTGATGACGGGGATGTTCCTGCAGGACCAACCCAGAGAGTCCCTGGCTTCAGGCAAGATGGAAATCAAATATGAGCCAGCAGCAGGTGAAAGCAGAGTTTATATGTATATGTATGTTTATATGTGTATATATATATATATATATATATATATATATATATATATATAAGCGATAGGGGTGGAGAGCCCAGGAGACATGGAAAGGAAGAGAGCATGTATCTTCTATACGTGAGGGTCTGGAATTTTTACTGAGGATGGTAGTCTGGTGTATATGTCCACTCAAGAATTCAGGAACTAGTCAAACAAGGACAAATGCTCAGATGTCCTCTATAAATCACTTATGCTCTGGAGCCAGGGGTCTTGGCTTCAAAGTATTTGGAGTAAGTGGTCTTGGAGAACATTTATAATGACCATGCTGGTTACTCCTTAGATGTTATCTATTGTGCTGGAAGACTCCAAAGAAATTAACTCCTTGACCTTTACAAGGATGACATACATTAAGGCATGTGGAAGGTGGAAGTTCAAGTTCTAGCAAGAATAGAAACTGGAAAAGAAACAAAGAATATATATATATATATAATGTATTTATATATATTTTTTATGTATATATATGTATATATATATATATATATATATATATATATATATATATATATGTTATGGAATCACATTCGTTTCTCTGTCTCAGTTTGAGACTTTTTTTTTCCTGCCATTAGACTAGAACTGAAACTGCCTCTTTCTGAGTCCAAACCTACTGGCTTTCACATGGAACTGTATCATCTGCTCTCCTGGGTCTCTAGTCTCTTAACTGAAGATCTTGAACTTCTCAGCCTCCATAATCATGTAATCTAATTTCTTACAATCTCTTGATGGCTAGATAGCTATATAGATAGATAAAAAGACAGATAAAGAATAGCAAGATGATGATAGACAAATACATACATACATAGATATCTCCCATTGGTTCTTTTTATCTGATGGACCCTAACAAATACAATCCTTCTTTTATAATGGGAAATAACAATAATCCATACCACATAGGATAGATTCAGTGGCTCTATAAAGTTGTCAGTAAAACTGCCTGGCTCAAAGATTGTTACTGTATTTCAATTATAATTTTGTTATTTTTATTCAAACTCATGAATTTTATCTTTGATTATATTTGTAAAGTCTTTTGACTACTCTGTCTATAATGTGCTTCCCTCTAAAAAAGTTCCCATACAGCTATAAGTTTACTAGAACAAACCGTTCTATCTATGAAATACTACAAATTAAAGTGCCTCATATGTCCAATAGTCAAATAACTTTATTTTTATATTCTAAGTCATCTGGCTTCTACCTTAATGCCCAGCATTATCTCCTGCCCTGCCTAAATTGTAACTGTAATTACAATTCTGTTTAAGGAAAACTTTTATGCTAGCAATAGCATGTAACATGTGCCAAGTTCTTCTCTGTCTTTATATCACTTAACTCAATATGATGATATTAATCCTTATATTAGCAACTAAGAATGAAGAAGTAGGTAACTTGGTCAAGGTCACACAACTAGTGCATGGCAGACCTGGAATTTGAAGGCAGGCAGATTTGGACCCAGAGCCTTCATTTCTAATTTCTCCACTCTGTGTCCCCTCAAGTAGTACAATAACTTGAAAATCAGACTCACTTAACTACCTGTCTACACAAGATGGAATGCTCCTTTGGAAAAAAAATTAAATAAATTAGCCAAAATGATATTTTATTTGAAGATTTACTTAGGTCTTGTTCAGTTATGAAAACTGCAGGTTTGAGTCTCTAAGACTTAGAAACAGAATCCTCAGTTGGCAAGAGTTCAGCTGTTTTATCCAATACATAAAATAACCCATCAAAGTTCAAGTACACTGCAGGTACTCAAAAATATGTGTTGAATAGACTAATGAGTGAATGAATAATGGATCACGAAATGATTGAAAATAGAACTCATCTGGGTGCCTGGCTGTCTAATTCAGAGAAACATGAGACTGTTGATCTTGGGGTCATGAATTCAAGTCCCACATGGGGTGTAGAGATTATTTAAATAAATAAAAAAACCTTTAAAAATAAGAAAAGAAAATGGAGCTCATATAACAAAGTTAAGTTTCTTAACTTCAAAATATGTCATGGAAAAATGTAAAAGTCTCATGGAGTTATATCAGACTTTTTAAAGTATAATACTCTAGGATAGAGCCTGAGCTTGTTTATCATTGGCTTTCCTATACTATACTATATGGTTCAGCAATTTGTACTGGTAGTTTCTAGTCTAGGAATAGAGATAGGAAATAAAAATCTTTTAGATATATTTGTCTATAATAAAAATATTAAATTACTACCACTCTCATCAAGTGCATTTAAGTTTCCAAACTCATTCTAACTTTTTCATACACTACACAGAGAAACTTTTTTGTGTTGGATGATTCAGTACCGGAAAGAGGCGTTAGCAAAGCCTCTAATATGTTGGGGATCAAAAATTGAATAACAAGCTTCTGGAACATGAAGGTAAAAGAAGGAATTATCCCTTAAAATGATCTTGGGATTTTAGAAATGTGCTTTTACTATATTTTTTCTAGGGTTTCTAGATAGATGGAACAAAGTGTTATAACAAAAAGGAAACAAAAAGGAAACTTGGAAAACGAATTGACTCTTACTTTAAGCATTTTCACTCTATGACCTTGGCAATAAAAAGATAGGCTTCAATGATGTAATGTTTAGTTTGCCCAGTACTAATGTTCTATGAGTTAAATAAGAGTATAGGCTTTATGCAACAGAAAATCATTAGATATCTTACATGTGTGGCTGATTTGTGTGCTTGTGTATATGCATATGTATAAGCTTAGATAGCAAGTGGATTAGTGTTTGACTGCAGGGTTTTCTCCTTTATTCTGCAATTTACTTTTACTGCCAAATAAACAAAAAGAGATTTAATGTATTCCACTGAATTCCAAGGAAGATATTGATTTTTTCCCCAAACTTCTAAACAACACATCTTTTCAGTATAAATAATGGCCAATATTGCCAATAATTTTTATACTCTGCATTTTGATGTTATTGTTTGTATCCATTAGTAAACCAAATAAACTGTCACATGTCAAGTGTGAAATTAATACATCAATATGATGCAAACTAATTCTGCTTCTGTTCTTTTTTTTTCTTTTGCAAGAGATTATAAAAATACTTTAGTAAATAAGTGGAGTTCAAAGAATGAGGAACTAAAACAGAATTACCTGGTTTACAAAAATAAGACACCTGATATTTTTTGTTTTTATTTAAATTTCAGTTAGTTAACATACAGTGTAATATGAATTTCAGGTGTACAATGTAGTGATTCAACAGTTCCATACTCATCACAACAAGTGCCCTCTTTAATCCCCATTGCCTGTGTAACCCATCCCCCCACCCACCTCCCTTCTGGGAACCATCAGTTTGTTCTCTGTAGTTAAGAGTCTGTTTTGTAGTCCCCCCCCTTTTCTCTCTCCCTTGTTTTTCCCCTTTGCTCATTTGTTTTGTTTCTTAAATTCCACATGGGTGAGATCATATGGTATTTGTCTTTCTCTGACTGACTCATTTCACTTCACATAATACTCTAGCTCCATCCACATCACTGCATAGGCAAAATTTCATTCTGTTTTGTGGCTGACTAATAATCTATTAAATATATATATATATGATATATCTAGTATATATGATACTAACATATATTATATATATGATATATGTAGGATATATCATTAATAAAAGAAAGTATACGAACAATATGATCCTTTCAATTGCTGCAGAAAAAGGATTTAATGAAATACAATATCCATTCATGATAAAAACCCTCAATAACAACAACAACAAAATATATATATATATATATATATATATATATATATATATATACATACACACACACCACATCTTTATCCATTCATCAATCAGTGGACATTTGGGCTCTTTCCATAATTGGCTACTGTTGGTAATGTTGCTATAAATATCAGTATACACGTAACCCTTGATTTAGTATTTTTGTATTCTTTGGATAATAGTAGTGCAATTGCTGGATCATAGGGTAGTTCTGTATTTAATTTTTTGAGGAGCCTCCATATTGTTTTCCACAGTGGCTGCACCAGTTTGCATTTCCACCAACAATGTAGGAGGGTTCCTCTTTCTCCATATCCTCATCAACATATGCTATTTCCTGTCTCTTTAATTTTAGCCATTCTGACAAGTGTGATGTGATATCTCATTATGGTTTTGATTGAATTTCCCCGATGATGAATAATGTTGAACATCTTTTAATGTGTCTGTTAGCTAATCTGTATGTCCTTTGGAAAACTGTCTATATATGTCTTATGCCCATTTCTTAACTGGGTTATTTGGTTTTTGGGTGTTGAGTTTGGTAAGTTCCTTATATATTTTGGAAACTAACCCTTTATCAGATATGTCATTTTCAAATATCTTCTCCCATTCCATAGGTTAGCTTTTAGTTTTGTTGACTGCTTTCTTCACTCTGCAGAAGATTTTGATGAAGTCCCAATAGATTATTTTTGCTATTGTTTCCCTTGCTGCAGGAGACATAGCTAGTATGAAGTTGCTACAGCCAATGTGAAAGATGTTGCTGCCTGTGTTCTTCTCTAGGATTTTAATGGTTTCATATCTCATCTTTAGCTCTTTAATCCATTTGGAATTTATTTTTGTGTATGGTAAGAAGTAGTCCAATTTTATTCTTTTGCATGTCCAGTTTTTCCAACACCATTTGTCGAAGTGACTGTCCTTTTACCATTGGATATTCTTTCCTGCTTTCTCAAAGATTAATTGACCATGTGGTTATGGGCTCATTTCTAGGTTTTCTATTCTGTTCTACTGATCTATAAGTCTATTTTTGTTCCAGTACCATACAATTTTGATTACTACAGCTTTGTAATAGAACCTGAAGTCTGGAATTGTGATGCCTCCAGCTTTGCTTTTCTTTTCAAGTTTGCTTTAGCTATTTGGGGTCTTTTGTGGTTCCATACAAATTTAAGCATTGTTTGTTCTAATTCTGTGAAAAATGCTGGTGGGATTTTGATAGGGATTGCATTAAATGTGTAGAAAGGATAGTATAAACATTTTAACGATATTTGTTCTTCTAGTGCATGAGTATGGAATTTCTTTCCCTTTGTGTCATCTTCAATTTCTTTCATCAGTGTTCTTTAATTTTAAGAGTACAGGTCTTTCACCTCTTTGGTTATGTTTATTCCTAGGCACCTTTTTGTTTTTGGTACAATTGTAAATGGAATGGTTCCTTGATTTCTTTTTCTGCTGATTCATTATTGTTGTAGAAATGCAATAGATTTCTTTTTTTTAAATATTTTTTAAATATTTATTTGTTTTTGAGAAAGAGAGAGACAGAGCACAAGCAGGGGAGGGGCAGAGAGAGAGAGGAAGATAGAGAATCCAAAGCAGGCTGCAGGCTCTGAGCTGTCAGCACAGAGCCCAATGCAGGGCTCAAACCCATGAACCATGAGATCATAACCCAAGCTAAATTTGGATGCTCAACCGACTGAGCCACCCAGGCGCCCTAAATGCGATAGATTTCTGTATGTTGATTTTGTGTCCTATAACATTATTTAATTTGTGTATCAGTTCTAGCAATTTTTTGCTAGAGTCTTGAGTTTTTTTGTAGAATATCACATCTTCTGCAAGCCACAAAAATTTTAATTTTCCTTGCTAATTTGGATGCCTTTCATTTCTTTTATTGTATGATTACTGTGGTGAGGACTTACAGTACTGTGTTGAAAAACAATGGTAAGGGAGCATCCCTGTCTTGTTCTTGACTATAGAGGAAAAGCTCTTCTTTTTTTCCCATTAAGGATGATAATAGCTGTGGGCTTTTCTATATGGACTTTATTATATTCAGGTATGTTTCCTCTAATTTTTTTAATGTTTATTTTTGAGAAAGAGAGACAGACAGACAGAGAAACAGATTGTGAGTAGGGGAGAGGCAGAGAGAGAGGGAGACAGAATCTGAAGCAGGCTCCAGGCTCTGAGCTATCAGCGCAGATCCCAACACGGGGGTTCAAACTCATGAACTGCGAGATCATGACATGAGCCAAAGTTGGATGCTTAATTGACTGAGCTACCCAGGCACCCCGAGATATATTCCTTCTAAACTTACTTTGTTGAGGGTTTTTATCATGAATGGATGTTGTATTTTATCAAATGCTTTTTCTATAGCAATTGAAATAGTCACATGGTTCTTATTCTTTCTTTTATTAATGTGATATCTCACACTGATTGATTTATAAATATTGAACCACCCTTGAAACCCAAGAATAAATCCCACTTGACTGTGGTGAATGATTTTTTGTGTGTATTGTTGAATTTGGTTTGCTAGTATTTTATTGAGAATATTTGCATTCATGTTCATCCCAGATTTTGGCCTGTAGTTCTCTTTTTTAGTGGAGTCTTTGTCTTGTTTTGTTATCAGGGTAATGCCAGCCTCATAGAATGAGTTTGGAAGTTTTCCTTCCTTTTTCATTTTTTTGGACTATTTTGAGAAAAATAAGTATTAACTCTTTTTAAAATGTTTGGTAAAATTCCCCTGTGAGGCTATCAGGCCGTGGAGTTTTGTTTATTGGATTTTTTTTCGTTTTTGTATGGATTCAATTTCTTTGCTGGTCGTTGGTCTGTTCAAGTTTTCTATTTCTCCTTGCCTCAGATTTAGTAGTTTATATGTTTCTAGGAATTTATTTCTTCCAGGTTGTCCAATTTCTTCCAGGTTGTCCAATTTGTTGGCATATAGTTTTTCACAATATTTTCTTATAGTTGTTTGTATTTTTGTAGTGTTGATTATGATCTCCCCTCTTATTTGTGATTTTAATTAATAGGGTACTTTCTCTTTTCTTTTTAGTAAGTCTTGCTAGGGGCTTATCCATTTTATTAATTTTTTCAAAGAAAGCTCATGCTTTCATTGATCTGTTCTATTGTGTTGTTTTTTCAGTTTCTGTATTATTTATTTCTGCTCCAAACTTTATTATTTCCTTCCTTATGCTGAATTTATGCTTTATTTGTTGTTCCCTTTCTGGGTTCTTTAGGTGTAAGGTTAGATTTATTATATGAGATTTTTTAGACATAGATTTTTTTGCTATGCATTATACTCTTCCCAAAGACAAAGTCTTGTGGAAAAGCTTTAAAAGCTACAATTGCTCCACAAAAAATGTGGAAACATCATAAAGGGACAGGGAAACATTATTGTTAGCTATAAAAGTGCAACAGCTTTTAGAACATTTCTTTTTCTGGGGCATCTGGGTGACTAGTCAGTTGAGTGTCTGACTCTTGACTTTGGCTCAGATCATGATCCCAGAGTCATGGGATCAAGCCCCATGTCAGACTACATGCTGCTGAGCATGGAGCCTGCTTGGGATTCTCTCTCTCTCCCTTTCTTCCCTCTCTCTCTCTCTAAAATTAAAAAAAAATCTTTTTTGTGCATTATTTCCAGAGTAACCCTGATAACAGAGAATAGAGTAGACAATAAGTTAAAAGAATTTTCCCACTGCAAAATTCTGTTGTCCACATAAATGATTTTATACCATTAATTCTGTGACTTTCCATTATGTCTTTATAATTTTAAATTCAAATAGTGTGTGTGTGTTTTTGTGTGTGTGTGTGTTACTAATTATAGACATCAAATTTTATTTTATTTCTTTATATTTTACTTCCCTCCCAAACACTACTGAGGGTCTAGCTTTATACCCCTTAGACATTTTAGCATTGTTTATTCCATTTTGGAGCAAATTTTAATAGACAACAAGTTTCATTTATCCTGTATAAATGCTACAAAGATAAATTATAAAAACTTCAAGACCTGCTTTTGTTCAGGATTGTTATTAAAACCTACCAAAACCAAAACAAAACAAAACAAAGCAATTATGACGGCAATATAATATGCCACTAGGGGTATGTTAGGGAAAAAAAGGTATGCTATGGTCTGGATGTTTGTGGTCCCTCAAAATTAATATGTTGATATCCTAAAATGATGGGGCCTTTAGAATATGATTAGATCACAAGGGTGGCTCGTTCATGAATGAAATGAGTGCTTTAAAGGAAAAAAAAAAGGATACCATACTTATCCCTTGCCTCTTCCATTGTGTGAGGTCGCAGCAAAACTAGGAAGAGGGCCCTCATTTGACCATGCTGCCACCCTGATCTTGGACTTCCCAGCCTCTAGAACTGTGAGAAATAAATTTCTGATATTTATAACGTACCCAGTCTGTGGTATTTTCTTAGAAAAGCCCAAATGGACTAAAATAAGATGCAAGATGCTTTCCAAGTTTTCCTTGTAGACGTTTAAAATACATAGGTCCTCTGAATATCAATTAATTTTTATTTATATTATGTAAAAGAGAATAAAATCACAAGTACATCTGCATATTCTTATCTCTCTCTTGAATTCTTAACCTACAAATATATCTAATTACCTCAAGGATATCTCTTTAAAGGTTGTATAACACATCTGAAAATCATTGTATATCCAACTAAAAGTGTTTTTCCATGTTGCCCCTAATTTAAAAAAATACCACCTCCATATTTCCAGATAAACTTACAAAGACTTTATAAATCAATAAAGCCCCTTTTATAACAGAAAATGCTGATTGCCAAATCCTTTCATTCTTACCTCCTTGAAATTCTTCTCTTTTTCTATTCTCAGTCTTATGAATAATATGAGTAAGCCACAATGTAGAGCATTATCATCTCTTCCTGATATTTAAATCTTAAACTAGACTTCTCTATCTAAAAATTCTTCTACATATGCAACAAATTTCCCTCTTAAAAACACAAAGAATATCATATTATTGTCAGCTCTAATACTATTGATATAATTCTAGTAGAAGCAGATTTAGTTCAAACTTTTCAGCATAAATTTCAGTCCACATTCTACCATATCTCCAACTTCTATAGCCCTGAAATATCCTTTTCATCTGTCAAAACACAGATCAAACATGTTTTGTTAATTTGTAGTAGAAAAAATGTGTCTCTAAATATGCTCATGTCCCAATAACTGAAACCTAAGAATAGGTTATGTTAGGAGGCAAAGGGGTTTTGCAAATGTAGTTAAATTGACAATAGTGAAATTATTCTGGATTATCTGGGTGGGTGCACTATATTCGTATGAGTTCTTAAAAGCCAAGCACATCTCCACCTGGAATTAGATATGACAAAAGAATAAATCAGAGGTATTGGAAGCATAGCAATGACTCAACTCCTTGTTGTTTGACGGCTCCAACGTGGAAAGCATAAGCAATAAGTGCAGCCTCTAGGATCAAGAACTGGCCCCCAACTGACAGGTAGCAAGGGAATAGAGACTTCAGTCTGACAAACTGCAAAACAAAACAAAACAAAACAAAACAAAACACACACACACACACACAAATTCAGTCAACAACCTGAATGAGCTTGGAAATGGACCCTTCCCTAAACCCAGACCTGTGGTTACCTTGGTTTTGGCCTTCTAAGAGCTGGTCAGACTAGAGCTGGTTTAGCTAAACTCACTAGGATTTCTGACCTACAGATCTGTGAGATAGAAAAATAGGAATTGGCCTATACACCACTAAGGTTATGAAAATTTCTGATAGTGACAAAAATTAATATAAAATTTCCCTTAGAAATAAACATTGCCCCTTAAAAATAAATATTTTATCTTCTTCCTTCCTATATAATCATACTATATGTATATGTTGCATGATAGTAATTTCTATATAGTTTTTACTCTTTGGACATATAAATACCTTGCTACAGATGTTCTTTGAGCTAGTTAGTATTCCAGTCTTCCTAAATTTACCAACATGGGATATATGGCAGATTTGTTTTCCAAAGATAACCACAACAATATCTCTCATTCCATATGTGCTACTACAATGCGGTTTGCCACTCCTCTAGCATGAGGTGGAATTTAATTTCCCTACCCAGTTAAATCTGAGTGGGCTTTGTGACTTCATTGACAGGCACATGCACACGCACACACACACACACACACACACACACACACACACAGAGGCAGGAGTGATGTGGTGCTACCTCTAGGTAAACTCCTTAACTGACCAGTTAGCCTCCACTTCCTACCTTTTGGAAGCCAGCCACCACAAAGGAAATGTAATTTACCCTGGGACAACAAATGTGTGAGAAACCCTAGACACATGGAAAGACACTGGAGGATGAGACACCATAAAACTGTGGGGTTAACTGTGGAAAGACTCACAGAGAGAGAGAGAGAGAGAGAGAGAGAGAGAGAGAGAGAGAGAGAGAGAGAGACTAAGGAATAGTGAGGCAACAGATACATGATACATGAATGGAGAGGCCATCTTAGAAGGGCAACCTCCAGTCACAGCTACTCCAGCTGTTACCAAAAAGATTCAATTTACCCTTTCTAAATTGTTATTCTCAAATTGTGAGCATTTTAAATGTTTGCTAAAACCACTAATTCCGGGGTAGTTTGTTGTACAACCATAGTAACTGAAATAAACTTATTAAAGAAAAAAGCTCTGACCATTAATAAATAAAAAGACAGATAGATAGATAGATAGATAGATAGATAGATAGATAGATAGATAACCAGCAATCTTCCACCTCTGGTGTCTTGATGTTGTGAGTATACATTGCAGATTTCAGCTCATGGCTAAACACTGTGTGCGATATTTCAGGCCTGACCACAGGCAACTCAAAGGTTTTTATCTGGCAGGCTCATAAAGGAAATCTGACCTCCCCACAACAGGCTTGGTGCACAGCCAGTGCATTGCAGTCTCTGAGGGAGTTCAGTCAAGGACTCAGACCCCCTGGCAGGCCTTGCTCTTATGTGTATAATTTGTTCCTTCCCCAGTTGCCTTCATCCAGAGACTCTCTATCTGGGTCCTTTGTCTAAGGCTTTCCTCAGGCACTTTTGTGGAGACTTCTTCATAGGGGAAAAGAGGAAAAATGTGAAGAAACATTTCTCCATTCTGACTCAATATTCAGTAGCTTTCCACTCATAGTCATCTACTCTCTTCCTGGCTTCTAGGTTCATAAAACCGTAGGAGCCTTTTGTTAGGAGACTCCCTCAGTAGTGATACCATCCCCAATGACTGGGTTGATCCAACTAACCCTCAACTGAGGGAAAATGGGACAGAGGGAGTCAGTGCATTCTCTTGTTTAATCTCTTGTTTATACTATCATGGTGAGTGATTAAAGGCTTGACCGCTACCCTTATTTTGGCTTGTTGTTTTGATTGATAGCTGACAGTTCTGTTCTTTCTCTCCAGCTCAGCTGAGCTCTTGACATATACTTGAATAGTGAAGATAGCTAATTGCATTTGTCAGGGTATGCTATGTAATGCTATGATGTTGAAATACCAATCCCCAAATCCCAATACCCAAACGATAAAAGCTTACTTATTCAGGCTACACATCTTTCATGGAGTATTAAGGATCACTGTTTATAACATAGTACCTGAGGGAACTGACGAAACAGGTACCATTTTAGTTTTGCTGGTTACTATATGAGAGGCAAAAAATGTCCTGGAGGATCTTGCATTAGCAATTAAATATTGTGACCCAGAAATGTGACTTATCTCTTCTGCTCACACTCAGTCTTATTTAGCTACAAGACCTCATTCAGCTCTAAAGGAGGAAAGTGCAATCAGAGTCTGAGAGTCAGAAATATTTGGCAGGAAATTCTTAAGACTACCTTTCTGAAAATACTTTTATGTTAATGCCCATTCCCTTCCCCCTAGATGTACTGCCTGCTTATAAGCATACCACAGATTGTTCAAAGTGAGGTTCCATGGGCTCTAGTGAGTATTTGTAATTAAACATGAAGTTCAAAACATTATTACCAAGTCTCAATCCTCTTGTTGACTCTGTGTGAAGAGTAAGGAGTTACAATAGTGAAGCTGAGACAAAAAGCTTTCTCGGTTTCTTGTTTGGGAGCAATGAACTCAAGATCATTTTCTTTCTTCTGTCCTTGGTTACAGTGTAAAAATTTAGGATCCTTAGAAAGGGCATCAAATTAACTTTTAGTTATAGTTTGAGAATGGAGGAAGGGATGGGGAAAAACTGATCTCACAGAGGGACCTTCAAGGAATTCCCTGAGGATTCTGCACTGTAGGTTAGACAGCTAGATTTACAACTCTATCAAAGTTACAAAATTGGGCAGCAGTGATTTCCAAAAGGAAAACAGAGTTAGAAATGAGAACTGAAAACAGAAAGTATCAAGTATTGCAAGGGAATAAAATTTGCTCAAGGCCAGCTTTTACTGACAAGTAAAAAGTTATCCCTAATTTATTTCCTGAAAACAGTGCATTCTAAAACAAAACATGTTTAGCATGACCTTCCTTTTTTCCCCTTTTTCTCAAGGTGGAATGCATAAAGTAATATTCTACAGACAATACTCCATATCCTTGAAGGCAGAGACTGCCTTGCTCGTTTTGGAATGTCCCCTGTGACTTGCTCACTGACTAAACGCCGGAGCCAAACTCACTTCCTATGATGACAGCAGGTTGTTGGCAAATCTCCATAGAAATATCATCACATTGAGACTGAAACTAAATTAGAACAATGTTATTTGGCTTGATAGGAGTTGAAGCCATTTTTCTGGCATAAACTAGATCTCATATCAGTACCCTTCAAGAAAGTACCCCTCAAAGCATCAACTATATTATTCTTTCACTAACGTGGTCAGATAAAGGAACACTTTAAAAATAGTAGAGAAGCTTATTCTTTCATCTGGGACATGAACCCCACATTATTTGTTAAAAAAAATAGTTACCTGGTTAAGGAAAATACTCCCGACATTGGTCAGAATACATGAATGAGCATAACTGGAGAACACTAAAATCAGTGATTGTGATAGAATATTGACCTAGGGCACAGTTACTAGGTCAAGTGGAATTAAGGGACCGCAGAGTCTTTGAGACCTATAAAAGTCCTCTGAAACCTGCTGCTCTTCCAGCACGTAATAACCTGAGTGAAATAAAGGAAGAATAATTATTACAAGAAGATCCTATAGCTTAAAGGAGAATCAGTCCTGAATCTTTCCAGGATGGTTCACATGCTTTTTTGCTTTTTTGTTTTTCGTTTGTTTGTTTGTTTGTTTGTTTGTTTGTTTTTGGTTGCCTCATTGATTTTAATCTATAGCAAAAGAATCGTTCTGTTTGTCTATGGACAAATTATCATAATTAAGCAACATGAGGTTACCCAGACAATAGTGAATGGGCTTAAATACTAAATTAATATTATAAACCAAATCTAAGGTGGACACATGGTTGAAAACTGTCACCTTTGTTATTTTTCCCAGATGCTTTGGTAAATTGCCCAATCCCATGAAAAATAAATAATGAACTCAAGATCTGAATGTATATCTGGAACCTAATCTAGAACTCTAAATAAGTAAAACTGGCAAAATATTGGTACCACAGGTTTTTGAAAATGTTTATGGTACAGATTTTGACTAGGAGCATTATGTAACACTTATTTGCAAAGAATAATAAAATTAAATTAAAAAATTAACTTTTAAAACAGATGAACAGGTTACTTGACCTGACCAAGTCTCAGTTGCCCTCTTACTTAAATGAGCTTTGCAATGTGAAAAGAATGGAGTCATATGTAGTATAGCATTTATTACAATAGTTGGCACATAGCATATGATCACTTAAGTTCTCTTCCCCTCCCTGTCTTTCCCTGCCCTCTCTCCTTTGATCTTTCTCTTATTCTCATTTTCCCTTCCTTCCTTCCTTTCTTTATTTTTGCCAAACTTCTTTATTTTCCTTACTTTTGTTTTCAAGAATTATCATTTAATATCAAAAACAATGCATAGTTTGATACTCTAGAAAAAATAATCATTCAATACAAGGAGAAAACACACAAAGCTGTCAAATTAAAGAGGGGTTGTATTTTTAGAACTGTTGTTACTGTTTTATATTGACATTTAAACAATTTGTTTTGAAACATTTCTTCTCTATTTATTCTTTGATTTGATCTAACAGCAAGAATTTGTTGGAGATCATTTGTGCACCAAAAAGACTGAATATGGTCGGTTAGTGTTAATTAACAGCAAATATTTTAATGCAAATATTGGTGTGTCTTATTTGGTTCTTGTCTGCATAAAAACAACTTTGCTGTTACTAAGTTTAGATATATTGCATGAGTTCTAAATCTTTTCAAGTTTGAAAGGTCTTATGATTTAAAATTTGTTAAACTGTCATGTTGTCCACTAGATTCATATTGAAGATTCTAAACCATATTGACCATATTAACAATGAAATCTACATTGGAGTTAACATTATACAAACATTAATATTTCCTGAATTCTTTAACTGATGGAACTCTTACTCATCACTAGATGGCACTCTAAATTTAGACTGTAATATATGTTGAACTAGAAGCTACTCAACTTCTTTTTTATAAAGAATTCATCATATGAAATAAACAAATAACTCCTTCCATTCCCCATATACAAAGTTGTTATTTCTTCTCCTATCTATCAGCAATAACTGAAGAAACCTACCAAACTTAATCTAAAAAACTTTTAATGATTGCCAACATAGTAGGATGAAAAACCAAATGATAAATAAAATATGATGGTTTTTAAAAATATTTCTCACAAACTTTTCAAGCATTCTGTTTAAACTTTTCACTTTAGTTCTTAATTTATATATATCTGAGAATATAGAAATATTTGAAGTATCTTATTCCTGTAAATCTAAAATTAAAGATTTTCCTACCTTTTAAAATAAAGCTGACTTATTAAAAATTATTTTTTATTCATAGATATACAAATATGATGGAAACAATAAAAATGAATGTACTTCTCTTAAAATATGCGTTCCTAATCAAATATAACGCTATGTGGGCTGCTTCAAATACAAGATGATAACTTGCATGATTCCTGTGTTTCGGAACTCTTATGTTCATTAAACTCTTAGTTTCTATATTGCCTTTTTCCTTCATAAAAAGACCAAGTGCTTTCTTATCTTACTCTCACGTGAGTGATGACATCTCATATGAAATTATAAAAATGATTCTTTAGAAATGTGATCATGAGCATTTGAAAAGTAACTAGCCAATGATCTTCTGACCCTGGCATAATTGAAACCGTCAACTGTTCTCTGTCCAGGGACCGCGGCCCGGATGGTTAGCATAAGGGGCGGTGAGATGGCTCGGCCTCACATTCAGACTGTCAATTAGACCACATTAGGGAACACTTCTAGCAGGGCTAATGTCACTGCTAGAGAAAAGCAGGCATTTAAAGATAGCCAATACTTACTTAGAGATGTTCTATATTAGAAGCCAGCATTTTCTATGGATGAAAGTCAATATATTTATCTCTCATGCTATGCTAAGGTCATGACTCCAATTATTATGCAAAAACCCTGAATGGTTTTGGCTTTGCTGATGACTACAGATTTTTTTTTTTCTTTTCTGATGCACACTAAAGTTTGACTCTTTAATTCTCTAGGTCAGATACGTGGGAAAATGACTGTTACAGTCTTCCTTTCCACATCAGAGAATGAGATCTTTAAATAAAATCTCTACTGGGGAAAAAAAAAAAGTAGAGACATGTTGCATTGCAGCATCATTTCTTTTTCACTGCATAAGTCTCTTGTAAAATGTGAAATGAGGGGAAAGTCCATCACTGTTAACACTGGTAATTAAGTACAATTTTAATATTTATATTTCTAATCAGTTACTATTAATATGATATAAACAAGAAGGCAAAATATTATGTTACTTTGAGCTAAATCAAATACATATTGCATGAGAGGGATAAAATATTATTAGAAAAGAATTGTGTTTCTTTAAATGTTCTAAAAATGTTTAATGTATTATAAAGCATAAAATTAATTTATCTTAAGATTTCATTTTGTTTGAAATCAAAAGTCATCTATATCAATATGGGTAGTAAATCTATTTATGGGTAGTAAAAAAAGAGATCAAGAATTCAGGGAAATATATTACTCTACATGGCTTGTGAGGACAAAATTTAAGACAAATATATACTGACTAATATTAAATGTATAGAATTTGATACAGAATGCAATAAAAGCTTTACAAAATTAAAATGCATCGATGAAGAATAAAATATATTATCAAATGTTCAAAAATGAAGAAAAATATTTATGTCAGTAGATAGAACTTTAGGAAAAATGCCTAAAACAATCACAAACTTTGCCCCAAATTCCTCACAGAAATCGATTGGAAGCTACAAATGTCTAATTCATTGCATCCATGCATCAGAAGTCTTTCCAATTACCTCAGGCACATTTGTCAAAAGAATAAGGTACTTGGAATTATTTTTGAATCCTGACTTTGTTATTGCTAGTTTGGGAACTTGGACAAGTGATTTTATCTCTCTAAGCCTAAGCTTCTTCATCTTAAAATTAAAAAAAATAATAATAATGCCCAGACAATTCTACTGTCAATTGCCTATTTGTTTTTTTTTTAATTTTTTTTTCAACGTTTATTTATTTTTTGGGAGACAGAGAGAGACAGAGCATGAACGGGGGAGGGGCGGAGAGAGAGGGAGACACAGAATCAGAAACAGGCTCCAGGCTCTGAGCCATCAGCCCAGAGCCGGATGCAGGGCTCGAACTCACGGACCACGAGATCGAGACCTGGCTGAAGTCGGACGCTTAACCGACTGCGCCACCCAGGCGCCCCGTCAATTGTCTATTTGGCAGAAGACCTAGAATTGAAATGTCTGGAAACCATGACCAAGCATTCATTACATAGGTTAACTCTAGTTTCTTCAGGAAATAGAGTGGAATTGTGTTTCTGAGTTTTTTTTTTTTTAATGCCGCAAGTAACTCTATTTATTATTTAATGTTCTGCTTGTTACAAAATGTGTTTAAGGCTACTACATATATCTTTTGCCTTAAAACATACATTGGCTAATGTGCTTGGTTACTTGTTGGTTTACTTACTATTTCCTTTAGCAAGAATTACCCAGGAGATTACCAACATTAGGCCACATGTTTTTTGTTTTGTTTTGCTTTAATCAAGAAATACAAAAATTAAAAATATATGTAAATGATTTAAAAAAGAATATGGGTATCAAATAAAAATATGTGTATTCTAAGGATTTGAATTGGAAAAGAATACTGGAACTCAGACTGTTGTGGTTCCACTTTTTGATGGTGTCTCCTAAGTTTTGCTGACCAAATTATTGGTTCACAGACCTGCAGCATATGGACCACCTGGGGATTTGTGGGTAATGTGCATTTTCAGGTCATAAACCAAATCTGTGGCATTTTAACATCTTCCTTTGATTCATAAATACAGAGGTTTGAGATGCATTGCTATTTATGTAATTTGCATAGGTTCATAAACTAAACATACTATCTTTCCATTATATTACCCCTTTGTCATCACTTCATCATTTTATAGAGCTCATAGAGAGCAATAAGCTGTCAGTCAAAAGTGTTTATGCAGGGGTAACTTTAGCCAAATTTTCTTTATAAGTAGAAAGACGGAGTTTATGTAGTTCCATTGTTTTTAAGACTGTAGCCAATTGCATTAGTTGAAAAACTTTCCATATAGTGGGGAAAAAAATCAAATTCTGATTTTCCTGGAATGAAAAGTCATTGAGTATATTCTACTTAGATCTCTATATATCAGTCTGCTCCTTGCTTAGCCAGTGTGGTTTCTAAATATACACAAGAACAATCACCTTTTCTCTGTGCCCTTTAAACCTTTCTTTTCTTTTTGTTCTCCAACATACAATATCCAATATGTTCAAAAAACCATATGGATAGAGAATAATCTTCCAAAACTGTTTCAGTTCTAGACTAAAAGCCATCTTTGGTTTCACTCCTAGGCCAAATAACCATAATGCCTATCATTGCAAATATTTGTGTTTAATATAAAGTGACATTGCCAACTGACTCTTCAGATGGCTACAGTTTACTACCCAGCTCAAGCTTTATTATGTGCTGGTCATCTTTTCTTCCCCTTACAGAAAAATTTCATTTTTACATTAAATTTAAATTTGTTTTGGGTTAAATAGATTCAGTGTTGACAACAATAACATGACTTGGAATATAAAAAACTTTTTAAGCAATTATTAAATATTAGGCGTTGTGATTATCAAGTTGGTTCCCATAGCACTGTGAAATAGTTATGTTTATTATTCCCATTTTACAGATGAGTAAACAAAGATTCAAAGAAGTTAAGTGACTTTCCCAAAACATGAATCTTCTTATGTAACTTTAACCATAAAAGCCTTGCTAATAACTGCAACTATGCCTTACCTCAACCAAAAGATTCATTTTTTAGGAGGAAAAAAATTATATCCCTCTATGTTTTCCTAGGGGTTAACCATAGAGAATATAAAATGACTATAATCGCTCAAATGGCTTTGCCTCAAAATATATTGGTTTGGAAATTTTATTAAAAAAAAGCATGAATGGAATTATTAGGTAAATAAATCTTGTACACAAATGTTGTGAAGGGCCTGCATGCATTTATTGCTTGTCCAAATATTTGTTTCCTTTGATGATTCAAGTCTCCCAACAATAGTCAATCCGTCTGCAAGCAGTGAACTAATCCTTCTCTTAAGTCAATTTTGTGTAACACACTAAATAAATAGATGGTTAATATAATGTAATTACCAAATAGATCAGGACTAGCTTATCTAAAATTGCAGTAGTTCTGCACTTTTAATGCATCACAGTAGACCTGCCTTAAATATTTTGTTCCACCAACAGAACTAGGAGATACATTATCTGATTTCTATTATTTCTTCACCCACAATCTGAAAGAAATTCTTTCATGGATATGTAGATTGAAAATTATCTCTTTAAGTATCATTGCTTTTATTAAATTAATAACTTTGTTTCAGGTTTTATTATAGCTATATATAAATGATTCGAATTTCACACATCAACAAATCATATAAATGAGAGTATAATCAATAGCTAAATTTGGAGGGAAAATTCAATTATTTATAAATATCACCCATATTTTGTTCATAGGAAATTATATTTATGATTGCTAATTTTTTATATTAGAAGGAAGGAAGGAAGGAAGGAAGGAAGGAAGGAAGGAAGGAAGGAAGACAGAGAAAGATAAAGGGGGGGGAGGAAAGAAGAAAGGAAAGATTTTTTTTTATGTTTATTCATTTTTTAAAGACAAAGAGAGACAGAGCACAAGCAGGGGTGGGGTGGAGAGAGAGAGGGACACAGAATCTGAAGCAGGCTCCAGGCTCTGAGCTGTTAGCACAGAGCCCAATGCGGGGCTCGAACACATGAACTGTGAGATCATAACCTGACTAAAGTCAGATTCTCAACAGACTGAGCCACCCAGGGGCTCCAGAAAGGAAGGATATTTTATACATTATTTATGTTGACAGCATGAGGCACAGACCCTGTTATAAAATAGGTCCTTAATTAATTTTCTTCTGCTACTAATTAGCTAGGCAACATTTGCAATCTATTTTAGTCTGCTAGTACTTTATATTAATAATTTGTATATTTAAGAGGTTAGCTAGGTGGTACATTCAGGTATATTTAATATCAATAATCATGCACTTTTATTATATAACATAGCCACATTTGTTAAAACAACATAATTTCAAGAACACTGTAGCAGAACATGGATTATCGTAATGTGGCAAAATCCTTGAAAAGTTAGAGGCTAGATTGATTAAGTAACATATAACAGTAAAATTATAGAGAGTTATACTTTGAGACTATTTCCCAAGTAATCATACACAACTTTCAAATATGTAGTAACTTTTATTTTTATTAACTAGGATACAAAGTGTTTGAAAATCACAGGCCTACGAAAGTGAAAAATTCTAGGAAAGCAAAGAAAGAAAAGGTACTATGACCCAACAGCTAGTAACAAAGAATAAAAAAACAAACAAACTTAAAACTACACACACACACACACACACACACACACACAAATAAACAGAAAAACAATACTTGTAGCACTCATATTCAATTACAGCTGATCTCTGTGGTCCCATTTTGTAGGAAAACAGCTGCAGCAGAATGTATTTTCCAAAAATGGCTGTATTCTTTATTCTATGTGAACGTCAAGAATCTTTTTCTTTTTTTTTAAAATTTACATCCAAATTAGTTAGCATATAGTGTAACAATGATTTCAGGAGTAGATTCTTTAAAGCCCCTAACCCATTTAGCCCATCCCCCCTCCCACAACGCCTCCAGCAACCCTCAGTTTGTTCTCCATATTTATGAGTCTCTTCTGTTTTGTCCCCCTCCCTGTTTTTATATTATTTTTGTTTCCCTTCACCTATGTTCATCTGTTTTGTTTCTTAAAGCCCTCATATGAGTGAAGTCATATGATTTTTGTCTTTCTCTACTGACTAATTTCACTTAGCATAATACTCTCCAGTTCCATCCATGAAGTTGCAAATGGCAAGATTTTATTCTTTTTGATTGCCGAGTAATACTCCATTGTATATATATACCACTTCTTCTTTATCCATTCATCCATCGATGACATTTGGGCTCTTTCCATACTTTGGCTATTGTTGATAGTGCTGCTGTAAACATGGGGGTGCCTGTGTCCCTTCGAAACAGCACACCTGTATCCCTTGGATAAATGCCTAGTAGTGCAATTGCTGGGTTGTAGGGTAGTTCTATTTTTAGTTTTTATATTTTTAGTTTTATATTTTTAGTTTTATATCCTGCAACTTTGCTGAATCTCCATACTTTTTTCCAGAGTGGCTGCACCAGCTTTCATTCCCACCAACAATGCAAAAGAGATCCTCTTTCTCTGCATCCTCACCAACATCTGTTGTTGCCTGAGTTGTGAATGTTAGCCATTCCGACAGGTGTAAGGTGGTATCTCATTGTGGTTTTGATTTGTATTTCCCTGATGATGAGTGAAGTTGGGCATTTTTTCATGTGTTGGTTGGCCATCTGGATGTCTTCTTTGGAGAAGTGTCTATTCATGTCTCTTGTGCATTTCTTCACTGGATTATTTGTTTTTTGGGTGTTGAGTTTGATAAGTTCTTTATAGATTTTGGATACTAACCCTTTATCTGATAAGTCATTTGAAAATATCTTCTCTCATCCTGTCAGTTGCCTTTTAGTTTTGCTGATTGTTTCCTTCAATGTGCAGAAGCTTTTTATTTTGATGAGGTTCCAGTAGTTCATTTTTCCTTTTGTTTCCCTTGCCTCCGGAGACGTGTGGAGTAAGAAGTTTCTGCGGCCAAGATCAAAGAGGTTTTTGCCTGCTTTCTCCTCAAGGATTTTGATGGCATCCTGTGTTACATTTAAGTCTTTAATCTATTTTGATATATTTTTGTGTATGGTGTAAGAAAGTGGTCCAGGTTCATTCTTCTGCATGTCACTGTCCGATCTTCCCAGCATCACTTGCTGAAGAGACTGCCTTTATTCCATTGGATATTCTTTCGTGCTTTGTCAAAGATTAGTTGGCTATATGTTTGTGGGTCCATTTCTGGGTTCCCTATTCTGTTCCATTGATCTGAGTGTCTGTTCTTGTGCCAGTACCATACTGTCTTGATGATTACAGCTTTGTAGTATAGCTTGAAGTCCGGGATTGTGATGCCTCCTGTTTTGGTTTTCTTTTTCAAGATTGCTTTGACTATTTGGGGTCTTTTTGGTTCCATACAAATTATAGGATGTTTGTTTTAGCTCTGTGAAGAATGCTGGTGTTATTTTGATAGGGATTGCATTGAATATGTAGATTGCTTTGGGTAATATTGACATTTTAACAATATTTGTTCTTCCAATCCAGGAGCATGGAATCTTTTTTCAATTTTTGCATCTTAAATTTCTTTCATAAGCTTTCCATAGTTTTCAGTGTATAGATTTTTCATCTCTTTGGTTAGATTTATTCCTAGGTACTTTATGTTTTTTTGTGTGCAACTGTAAATGGGATTGATTCCTTGATTTCTCTTTCTGTCGCTTCATTGTTGGTGTATAGAAATGCTACCTACTCCTGTGCATTGATTTTATATCCTGCAACTTTGCTGAATTCATGAATCAATTCTAGCAGGTTTTTTGGGGGAATATTTTGGGTTTTCCATATACAGTATCATGTCATCTGTGAAGAGTGAAAGTTTGACCCTCTCCTGGCCGATATGGATGCCTTTTATTTCTTTGTGTTGTCTGATGGCAGAGGTTAAGACTACCAATACTATGTTGAATAACAGTGGTGAGAGTGGACATGTCTGTCTTGTTCCTGCCCTTAGGGGGAAAGCTCTCAGTTTTTCACCATTGAGGATGTTATTAGCGTTGGGTGGTTCCTATATGGCTTTTATGATCTCGAGGTATGCTCCTTCTATCCCTACTTTCTTGAGGGTTTTTATCAAGAAAGGATCCTGTATTTTGTGAAATGCTTTCTCTGCATCTATTGAGAGGATCATATGGTTCTTGTCCTTTCTTTTATTGATGTGATGAATCATGTTAATTGTTTTGTGGATATTGAACCAGCCCTGCATCCCAGATATAAATCCCACTTGGTCGTTGTGAATAATTTTTTTGATGTATTTTTGGATCTGGTTGGCTACTATCTTGTTGAGGATTTTTGCATCCATGTTCATCAGGGAAATTGGTCAATAGTTCTCCTTTTTAGTGGGGTCTCTGTCTTGTTTTGGAATCAAGGTAATGCTGGATTCATAGAGTTTGGAAGTTTTCCTTGCATTTCTATTTTTTGGAACAGCTTCAAGAGAATAGGTGTTAACTCTTCCTTAAATGTTTGGTAGAATTCCCCTGGAAAGCCATCGGGCCCTGGATTCTTGTTTTTTGGAAGATTTTTGATTACTAATTCGATTTCCTTACTGGTTATGGGTCTGTTCAAAATTTCTCTTTCTTCCTCTTGAGTTTTGGTAGTGTGTATGTTTCTAGGAATTTGTCCATTTCTTCCATATTGCCCATTTTGTTGGCATATAATTGCTCATAATATTCTCTTATTAATGTTTTTTTTTCTGCTGTGTTGTTTGTGATCTATCCTCTTTCATTCTTGATTTTACTTATTTGGGTCCTTTCCTTTTTATTTTTGATCAAACTGGCTAGTGGTTCATCAATTTTGTTAATTCTTTCAAAGAACCAGCTTCTGGTTTCATTGATCTGTCCTACTGTTTTTTTGTTTGTTTGTTTGTTTGTTTGTTTGTTTGTTTGTTTTTGGTTTCAATAGCATTAATTTCTGCTCTAATCTTTTATTTCCTGTCTTCTGGTGATTTTGGGTTTTAATTGCTGTTCTTTTTCCAGCTCCTTAAAGCTTAAGGTTAGGTTGTGTATCTGAGATCTTTCTTCCTTTTTTAGGAAGGCCTGGATTGCTATATATTTTCCTCTTATGACCGCCTTTGCTGCATCCCAGAGGTTTTGGGTTGTGGTGTTATCATTTTCATTGACTTCCATATACTTTTTAATTTCCTCTTTAACTTCTTGGTTAGCCCATTCATTCTTTAGTAGGATGTTCTTCAGTCTCCAAGTATTTGTTACCTTTCCAAATTTTTCCTTGTGGTTGAGTTCGAGTTTCATAGCATTGTGGTCTGAAAATATGTGCGGTATGATCTCGATCTTTTTGTACTTACTCAGGGCTGATTTGTGTCCCAGTATATGGTCTATTCTGGAGAACATTCCATGTACACTGGAGAAGAATGTATATCCTGCTGCTTTAGGATGAAATGTTCTGAATATATCTGTGAAGTCCATCTGGTCCAGTGTGTCATTCAAAGCCATTGTTTCCTTGTTGATTTTTTGAGTAGATGATCTGTCCATTGCTGTGAGTGGGGTGTTGAAGTCTCCTACTATTATGGTATTACTATCTATAGGTTTCTTTATGTCTGTGATAATTGATTTATATATTTGGGTGCTCCACATTTGGCGCATAAATGTTTACAATGTTAGGTCTTCTTGGTGGATAGACCCCTTGAGTATGACATAGTGCCCTTCTGCATCTCTTGATACAGTCTTTATTTTAAAGTCTAGATTGTCTGATATAAGTATGGCTACTCTACCTTTCTTTTGTTGACCATTAGCATGATAAATCGTTCTCCATCCCCTTATTTTCAATCTGAAGGTGTCTTCAGGTCTAAAGTGGGTCTCTTGTAACAGCATATAGATGGATATTATTTTCTTATCCATTCTGTTATCCTATGTCCTTTGATTGGAACATTGAGTCCATTGACATTTAGAGTGAGTACTGAAAGATATGAATTTATTTCCATTATGATGCTTGTAGGGTTGGAGTTTCTGGTGGTTGGACTTCAAGAATCTTACCACCTTCCTATCGAGAAGAAATCAGTAGTCCCTGGGTGGCTTGGTAGGTTAAGTGTCTAACTTTTGATTTCAGTTCAGGTCATGATCTCATAGTTGGTGACGTCAAACACCACATTGGGCTCTATGCTGACAGCATGGAGCCTGCTTGGGATTCTCTCTCACCTCTCTCTTCGCTCCTCTCCCCACTTGCACTCTCTCTCTCTATCTCTCAAAATAAATAAATAAGCATTAAAAAAAGAAGAATCTGTTTTCTCCTCATGAATTGAAGTGGACCTTTGTGACTGCCTCCACTAAAAGAGTAAGCTGCCATGTGATTTCTAAGACTAGATCATAAAAGGTAATACAGAAGTTGAGTCTAATTGTCAAATTGTGGATAATAACTGCTATAATTTAGTCATGTTGAATAGAGCAGAATCTGATAAAATAACAAGAAGGACTTTAATTTGGGTAAAACAGATATGGATATGGAGATCAGATTATTTGATAAGTGAGTCAGTGGAAACAATGATATACCAAATCACACTAAATTAATATGTATATTTAAGTAATGTCAACTTGAATCAAGTATAAGAAAATATGAAATCGGGCATTTGGGTGGCTCAGTCCATTGAGCGTCTGACTCTTGGTTTCAGTTCAGGTCGTGATCTCACAGTTTGTGGGATCAATCCCCATGTCAGGCTGTGGGCTGACAGTGTGGGGATTGCTTGAGATTTGCACTCTCCCTCTCTCTGTCCCTCCCCTGCTCACAATCTCTCTGTCAAAATAAATACATAAACATTAAAAAATATGAAATGAATATAAATTTCTGCTGTGAAATTAGGTGATGTAAAATATAAAGGGTATTAATAAGAATTTTATGTACATGTAAACAATCTTGAAAGAAACAAAAAATTAATATTTAAAATAAGTTGAATAAAGAGACCAAAAGCCATGGTGATATTTGCATATTTTTCAATCCCCACTTATAATTAGTATTTATATTTGGTGCATATGCTAACTAATAATATAATTAGAAATGCTTCTCATTTTATGCTGTTCTTTACAAATAGTAAAATAGACTTTCATCCTGAAGAAACAGTTTATGTTAGAAATATGCTCAACATTGTATCATATTTGGTGTTCATTTTTTTTTCTGTATTTTGTTTGTATGAGCTTGTTTTACTACATAAAATTTTCTCTTTTTTAAAAAGCAGGATCTTGGGGCATCTGGGTGCCTCAGTCAGTTGTGTCCAACTCTTGATTTTGTCTCAGGTCATGATCTCCTAGTTCATGGGTTCAAGACCCACATTGGGCTCTGCACTGACAGATAAAAATCAGGATCTTAATTATTCAGTGTTTTAACTGTGAAAATTGAATTCATCATAGAAAAAAAAATAGTAACCTTGATACTACCAAACAGTTGAGTTATGTTCCAGGATTTATGAAGTATTATAAAGTTTTGTAAGAAGTGCATAACATAAATATATATGCATATATATGCAGAACACTTTGCACTCATATTTTGTGTTTGTCTATTATAAAGAAAAATAAATTTTAGTATTTAATATAGATCACACTTTTAATCATATATTAATGCCTGGTTCTAAAGGCAAACAGTGAGAGAAGTTCAGTTTCAAATACATGTTTTTAATGACACTGTGTAATCTATGGGGTTATCTGGGACCATGTGGTTTTTCATTATACCACCAGGCTTCAAAAAATATTACCCTCTAATTTGGAAAAGAAGCTGGTAAATCACGATCTGTGGAAGCAATAAAGCTAAGTTTAATCATAAATTTGGCTCTTACCAGTTATGTCACTAAATGCCTCTAAACCTGAGTTTCCAAATCTTTAAAATGAATATAAGTTTCAATGAGCTACTTTATAGATTAAGTGGAAATAAATTGTAATAGTTCATGTAAGATGTGACTGTCATAAATAATCACAATATTCAGTGTTTTTCCTTGGGAAAATATAGGCAAACAAGCTAATCACTGCCAATGGGAATTGATCTTCTAATATATTTCACTTATGCCTTTATTTGGTTTGGGGTTTATATGAATCTTATGACAGTATGTGTTTTTCAACTGCAGTGATTCAATTTTCAGGAGGCAGGGATGAGAGATAAGAAATAAATTATGAAATATCTTGATGAAAGGCTGAAATTTCAACTTTGACTCCGATATTCTAGTTAAAATTTTATGAACAGATTATCTAAACTGATTTTTATTTTGACTGTTTCTGGCTCTTCATATTAAAATATACCTGGTATTAATTATAATTCTATTGGTGTGAGCATAGGGACCCCTCTGGGTAATTGTGACTTCCATGTACCACCATGAAACAATATGGGTGTTTCTACATGGTATAAGCAACCATTTGGAGGATCTGGTTCATTGTCACCAAGGATACAATATATTATGCACTTAACTCACTGTTCAGTAGTTCAGAGATCATTCTGTATGCAGTGGTAAATCATTGAGATTTCTTACCAAATGGGTAACAAAAACAGTTGACATTTTATAGATATATAGATGTGCAAATATTAAATTTGTGTGTCAACTCAAAAAATCATGTTCAAGGTTTTTCAATTTCTTACCCACAATAATAAATAATTTGAGATGAGATGAAGATTGATTTTAAATTGATTGAATATCTAGGGCAAGAAACTATTTCAATAATCTATGTCAAATAATAAATTCTAGTTTATCTATAGTAAGATAGAAAAGGTATGAGGAAAAGAATAACATTATAAAGGAATAATCAAAAAGTTCAGATGAATACTGACACTGTGAGATGGAATACAAGGAGAGAGATTGAGGAAGGAAACTTAGCACAATATAACATTATGAAATCACTGTGTAGTCATTGATCTGGATTGTGATGCTGGATGTGCTGATCAATCTTTATCCTTCCTTCTTACTAGTGTGGTGTTTTCTTCCTCTATCTTGTTACAACGGATAGAAGGCACTTGTTTTGGGGACTGGGATGATGCATAATCTTCAAGTTCTAGAATTTATCAATCCATTTGTACCCAGATTCACTCACTCTGATTCTGGAAAAATGCCAACTGTAGTCGATTTTTGTTATTCTCAGTAGTTATGTTCTATGAAGTCGCCACAAATACTGAATTAGGAAATACTGAACCATTGTTCATATGATAAATCCAGGGTTGGGTTCCTGCAAGCTTCTGGTCATAACAGTTTTTTTTTTCAAAAAGTCAACACATTATTTTATGTATATTTATTTAAATGTCATCTTATTTAATATATAGTTGATTTATTAACATGGAACTGACAGCCAATGGCACTATAACTCATGTCTGAACAAAGCTTATCTAATACATGTATTTATCCGTAAGGTACATGAGAACCTTCTTGCACTTGGGAACACTAGACAGCACTTCCGCACTATGTTTGGGAACCATTTTAAAAGTAAAATCATCAACAAAAAGCACAAAAATTGGAAAACTGTGACATTAAATAGACCAGGAAAAGGACACTTATTTGTAGTATAAGAACTAAAACAAGAAAGTAGGGCATCATCTTGTTTGTACTATCTGGGAAGAGATGGGTTAAGTGATTGAAATTTTTGGCCAATCTGTACCCATGTCCCCAAATGATGAGAAAAGCACCATGCATATTGTTCTGGGAGGTTATACAGCAATTTTAGTGAAAAGGAAGTTCTCAAATACAGAATCTATAAAACATGAGAATCCATGGTGTACATGTTTTATTTATTATCCCTAGAATGCCTGTTTGTTTCCTTGAAAATTACATTTTTCTTTACTTAAATGTTTTCTTTTTTGTGCCTTCTTGATTTTTATGTGTCTGTGGTCTTTGTGGTGATTTGGCATAAGAAAAAAACATTTAAATGGAATTTTAAGGAGAAGAATTGGTTTCTAATTTTTGTCCAAGTGAAGAAAAGCAACTCATGACAAAGCATAATTCCACTTCTCTTTACCACCACTAAACATCTGTCTCCTGTTGAGCCTTGGAGCTCAGGAAACGTTCTTATGTACATTTTATGCGCAGTATTACATAGGTCGCACTACATCAGTAATAATATGAAGTCAAGAAAATAGTATACCCTTGGAAATTATGTACTTGAAATAAAAATCTATGCCTGATATTTACTAACTCAACAACTTTGAAATATTGGCTTATATGGTCAATGCCTCCAATTTCTAATTATTAAATAGGCTTAATATATTGCAATGGTTTCCTTCAGATTTAATGAGAATATATATTTTAAATCATTCATAGTGCCTGCCATAGAGTAGGCAGTAAATAAATGTTATACTTTCTCCTGTACAATAAAAATGTATAATGGTTGGGATGCCTGGATGGCTCAGTGGGTTAAGCGTCCAACTCTTGGTTTTAGCTCAGGTCATGATGGCTCGGTTTGTGGGATCGAGCCCCACATTGGGCTCAGTGTTGACAGTGCTAAGCTTGCTTAAGATTCTGTTTCCCTTTCTCTCTGCCTCTCCCCTGCTTACGCTCTTTGTTCTTTCTCTATAAAGAAATAAACAACAACAAAAAATGTATTATAGTTACAGAATGTGCAATACAGAAAACACTTTCTTACCACAGGAAATAAAGTATGCTTCGCAAAAAGTTAAAAACTTAGAATATAATTTAGATATCTTAAGTGTAAATTAAAAAAAAAGGAAGAAAGAGAGAAAAATCCTATTATCTATCATTTGTTTTTCTAAATGCAGTGATTTGTTGAGTGAATTCACATGGTCGTGAAGCAATTACAGAAATTTTGCTTGATGACATCTGAAATATATAAAGTTATATGTCAGTTATTTTTTTTTACTCTAAAACAAAATCAAGTTAAAAGGTGGCTGGTTTAAAGAAAAATAAAAGGTTTAACAAGTTTCAAGTGAACTTGGCAAAGCATTTCAAAAAAGCACCATAAAAGGAAATGTGTCTAAGGAATCAGTGGCAGGTGTGGCAAAACAACTTACTGAAAGTGGGAAAATATGTCCTTGGGCAAACCATCTTGACATAGAAAATTTCAAAAGCATCAAAAACAATATGAACATTCCCTTCCTTGAGTCACTTCATTTGAGCTACCTGACTGAGGAATATTTTTGGAATTAACAAGGGTCACCATGCCTAAAGCTATAACAAAGCAAGCCACAAAAAGAAAAAAACATAATCAATAAAGCAACAAAAGAAAGGAAAACACAAAGGAAAATATGGTATTTTTTTCCTTTTATCTAGTTATAACTAAAGAACAGTAAGGTAGGCAAAATATATTACCCCATCGGAGTCTTACTGAAAGTGTCTCTGAGAACAAAAGATTTTTCTTGATAATAATAAATATTTGAAATGAGCTTTTCCAAAACATTTTTGTAATGTATTACAAAATAGACATGTGTTAACAGAAGATAATTAATAGCTGATTGATTAAAAAATGAATTCCTAATCTTTCAAAAAGAAGTAGAACTGGCATTTATAATAATTCTGGCATAGCGTATTTTACTCATCTAGAACAAACTTGCAGCAGGTCTTGTAGGTAATACATGTGTTTCATTATATGATGTTGCAAAAGTTTATAATGGAAACATTTGTGCTTGTAGCTTGACAATAAAGTTTTTAAACTAGTAATAAGGGTCATTTTAACTGATCCTTGATCTCTACAAATGTCAATCCTCCATTAAAAAAATCAAATGGTAATTGAAGATAAATGGTTTGATTAATTAAGTCAATGCAAAAACTGACACCAATATGTTGTATCATTCAGATGATAAAATAGTGGGAAAAGGAAGGAAAATCCTAACAAATTCACACTTCATATATATGAGATAGCAAAAAGAAGAAGAAGAAGAAGAAGAAGAAGAAGAAGAAGAAGAAGAAGAAGAAGAAGAAATAAATCATCTCTCTCCCATTCTGTCTCATTTTCTCTTTTAATCCAAACAGTGAATTTCAGGAGTGGCCAAATGTGGACTAGTTTAAGTGATTTGTATTGGAGAAGACATTAAATAACCAAGACAGCAGCTATGATTCCATTTTTGTCTCAGAGTGAAGTATTTTCCCTTTACCTGTACAAACTTTTCAAAGCCACATGGGAGGATTACCTCCACCTCCTGTTCAGTCTTTTAAATCCACCTGCAAAATGAAGTTTTGTACAATTTTTGCCAGTTCTCTCTTTTGAAGTTTTACCTTTTCAAGAATGTTTGATCTGGGGCACCTGGGTGGCTCAGTCTGTTAAGCGTCCGACTTCTGCTCGGGTCATGATCTCACAGTCCGTGAGTTTGAGTCCCGTGTCAGGCTCTGTGCTGACAGCTCAGAGCCTGGAACCTGCTTCAGATTCTGTGTCTCGGTCTCTCTCTGACCCTCCCCTGTTCATGCTCTGTCTCTCTCTGCCTCAAAAATAAATAAACATTAAAAAAAAATTTAAAAAAAGAATGTTTGATGGACTCCATTGCATTTATGTCAGGTATCTTGTGGCCAGAGAAAAATAGAAACCACTCATGGAACTGCTGACCTAAGTGAAACATTGGCACACATATTGGGTTTTCCATCTCAACTTATTTTGGGTATGCTTTACTGAGCCTTTTACTTTGTGTTTGTTTATTTGCTATCCTCTCCTTGAGTCACTTTGAGATATTTTTCTCCCAGATGATAGGAAGTATTTTGGAGCTAAGCAGACACTTCAGTAAAACTACAGAAATGGTTTCTGTATTTGGTGCTCTTCTCTAAGCTGACCCTAATAACTCACATTGCAAAGTTTCTCCATTTGGTGACTCTTCGGTCTCCAGAGCTAGTCAAGTGTGTCAGGCTAGGGCTTGTGTTAAGACAAATGTTCTGTATGTCCCAATTCCCTTTTGAAACATAGCTATTTGGTAAAAGGACTTCTTAATAGGAGAAATGCACAAAATAAGAGCCCTGGAGTGGGCTGCTTCTTTTTGATTTCTAAGGATGCTTTTTCTACAATGAAGATGTGACTGACCCGAGTCTGCAGCCTCTATTGGAGCCGGGGTGTGTCACTGCTACCATAGATTTTTTTTTAAAGAAAGAATTCTAATAAAGTTAGTCACTAGACTATTAGGAAATTGTTTTCACCTGTCTTTTAAGCTACTCTAGAATTACAATAATGTGGATGTTCTGAGAAGGAAAATAAAACCGTATATGATTCAATGAAATTTTGATTAAAATTCTACCTTTTTTGAAACATCAAAACGTTTCCTGTTTTAAATGCTTGATATGCTGGTGCTTAAGGCTAATATAATTAAAAACCAAGTTGCCAAGCATGTAAATGTGGATATTTAGGAACCTGGGAATATTCAAGGTTTTAAAGCATGTCTTATCCTTCATGTATTTTATCCACATTAAAATATGTAATAAGGGTTGTTTACAATTTACTAAAACAAAAACCTTGGACAAATGAATTTTTAAAAGGTTGAGTCTAATATGAGTTTAGCCATGTTTTCTCATATAACCTTATACAGTGTTTCATTTTTATAAGCCTAAATTTATCTTTCTATAAACTAAGACACATTCTAAATATTCTGCCAACTATAGAGTCTTGTTTTAAAGCCAGAATAAAAATGACTTTATGTCAATGCACTTTGGAATGATTGCCTTATCTTCAGGACATATACATATACGCTATGAAATTGGAACTTTTCTTTTTTCCCTGCCTTACTTCTTTACCTCCTTCCTTCTTTATTTCTTTCATTGGTTTCTTTGTTCATAATGATGTTATTGTAGCAAAAAGCTACATATAATAAACTGGCCTATTATATTGAAAAATATAATTTGGCATTTATGTGATATGGAAGTTAAAGGATGTAATTTTTCCTGATGATGCCATTGATAAGCACGTTCTTATAATTGGTAACAACATTCAGATCTTGTTTAGTTTGAAATCGTAAGCAGTTACCTAATGACCTTCATATTTAACTTTAAAAAACTTCTCAGTATACAAAGAAAATTACTTGCCAATTTGGATTAAACACAATGAGAACATTTGGCACTGAATTAAAATTTTGAGTTCTGCCTAGTCATTAATGTATTAATGGTATTGACTGCCAAAATTAAAGCCAATCTACAAAAAGAAATGCTATCTAAGGTAAAACCATAACAAAATGTCCTGTAAAGTGGACTTTAATTCACTCTCTGGGTAGAAAGAAAGAGAATTACTTGAAAACCTATAGTGAAAGCCCACACTCGCTATTGTGGTAACAAATAAAAAGTGATTTTCTAGAATTCTCTTTTTAACTATCAGCTTCTGTGTTTTCATATTTTATTATTAACCCTAATCCAGGATAGTGTTTTTCATTTGCTTTCATGTTATATTGATTTTTGTTGTTTTTATGCTTGACTAAAGAAAGTATATAACATTTACATAAATTTACCATAATGCCTGAAAAAGACAAATGCTATTTGTTCAAGTATAAACAATATGTATTAATATGCAACTTTAATTCTATAAATTCAGATTTTAAAATCTAACTTTCAACTAGCTTACTTTCCTTCGTGTGCCCACTCTATTCTTTTGGGCATGGAAGCAGGAAATAAGCGTTTTGTCTCCTTATTATTAATGATGCAAACTTTTGGTAAAATGCAGCTATTTATTTCATAAATTTTTACCTCCTGCCTCTTGAAATTCCAATAATGTAAGAAAAGGAGACAAAAAGCAGAGTCAGCATTGGGTAGGGGTATGAAATTCACAAAATCAAAGAGACAGTAGAAAGAAGAACATAAAATGCTAGAAGCTGGTGATAAATGCACAAGTAGTAACTGATTTATGAGACAAGAAAAAGTTTAAACTTAAGTTGCATTAGAGTGCAGGTTTACTCTCTGGAAGGTTTGAACAACAGGAATAATTCTGGAGACACTGTACCCAGCTAATGGCGGTAACAGGTACTAAAAAACAGGAAGATGAGTGGAAACTTGCACATAGAAAGTTGAGAGGGTTAGCAAGTGTGTGCTCAACTCCCCGTAGAAAGTTTAGAAAACCCATCCTTACCCACAGGAAGTACAATTAAAAGTTTCTCTTTAGGAAATTAATTAGAAATAATGAATTATAAATATCTTTAGGTAGGGGCCCAGCCAGATCAATCTATAGAAATATTCCAATTCATAACACTACCTAACCTCACAGAGAATCTGGTGGATTTTACCCTTCTCTATTCTTGACCAAGGATACAGAACCAGAAATCATCAGACAATTGAGGAAATTTTCTGATATGAAAGATTAATTAATGCAGTGAGGAAACAATATGGAACCAGACAATGCATGGAATAGAAAATATCTTTTTTAAATTTTTTCACATTTATTATTTTTGAGAGACAGAGTTCAAGCTGGGAAGAGGCATAGAGAGAGGGAGACACAGGATCTAAAGCAGGCTTTAGACACAGGGTTTGAATCCAGAAACCGCGAGATCATGACCTGAGCCTAAGTGGACACAATGACTGAGGCACCCAAGAATCCTGGAATAGAAAAGATCTTAAAAAAATGAAACAAAATAAAACAAAACAAAACTCAACTCAACAACTACTGTATACTTGGTATCCTCAAAAAGAAAAAAGAAGTACAGTGATATTCTATGTATCCTAAAGCTTGTGTAAAGTAAAATATTGAGAGCACTTAAAGACATCATTGAAAATAAATATGATAGCAGTAATGAAAACAGTTAAGCTAAGTATTAGGATATAAAGTTGAGAAAATAGTCCATATTAGAAAAAAAACTATATCATTGAAAATAGGAGAGAAGATATAGAATTAGAGAACCAAGGCAAATATTATACCATGTGGTTAATAAGAGAAACAGGAAGAGAGTACAGGAAATAAGGAGGATGTTTTCAAGGGTTATATTTAACTTACCAGAATTAAGACAATTTTTTTCTTGATTGAACTTGTCTTCTGCTAAGCGGAAAACCATAGATAAATGAAGAAAAACTCACACTGATACAAAACATTAGAACATTAGGATTAAAGTCCTAAATCATCCAAATTTTAGAATAAAATCCTTACATCATCCAAAGAATAGGAAAAAAAGACATTTTACTCTACCTAATACCAGAAGTTACAAAATAGTTATCTTCCTTCAAAATTTTGATGTCTTATTCCAAGTTTTATAATTCTTTACAGAGGGAAACTATCAACTAATTTACTCATTCATTTATTCAATTATCCAAGTATTTTTGAAAACCTGTTATGCTTCAAACCTTGTTCTAAGTAGTAAGGATAAAATATATTACAAAATAGACAAAATCCTACTTTAATGTAGTTTATACTTGATACTGGAGACAAGATAAATAAGTAAAAATAGAGAATTTGAAATCTTGATAAGTGCTGATGACAACAAATAAAGAAGACCAAAGTAAAATAAATCAATTCAGTTAGCCTTCCTTTTCTGAGCAATAATAGAGGATCTATAATAAAATGATAATTGTAAGATAAAATATGCATCAAATTTAGACTTTTAAATGCATGTGTATTAACATTTCTGGAGGAATCATTAGAAGAATAGAAACATATAAATTCCAAATAAAGAAAAAATAGAAAGAATAAAAATTTTGAATACATCTAAAAGATAACAGGAAAAGTAAAAGAAACAAAGTCAAAACAGTTTTGACACCAAAACTGAGGTGAAAAGTAGCCTGCAGGCTCCCACATTAAACCTGTGATTCACTGAGCAAAAAATGCTGGGATTTTTTGTTTGTTTTAGTTGAAATATATTTGACGTATAACATTGTGTACATTACATGTGTACATGTGTGTTAATTTGATATATTTATATATTGTATAGGATTGTCATTCTAGCAATAATTAGCATCTCCGTCATTTTACATAATTTTACTTTTCGTTTTGGTGTTCAGAGTAACTAAATTCTAGTTTCTTATCAAGTTTGATGATTATGATACAGTGTTATCTGAATTCACTATACTGTATATTAGAACTTTAGAACTTATTTACTACTGTTGTAAGTTTGTACCCTGGACATCTGTCCTATTCCTCCCTCCTTTATCTCCTGGTGACACTTACATGTGGAATCTTAAAAAAAAGCTATGGCTTTAAAAGGTAGAGAAACAAGGATTTTACCAAGCACTTTCTAAGTCCTAAAGAAACAACAATAATGGAAACTTGCTCTTAGTATATTTTGAGTTGTTCTTTTCAGTTCTGTATGTGCTCAGACATTAATATAGTCTTTTGTCCTGTTCCAACATAATCATTGAGTGACTTTATATGATGCTGGTTTCTCTGAAATTTAATGTTCAGGAGGACATTGTAGATTCTGTGTTAGAGTAAGGTCAGTTCTGTGTTGAAAACAGCCAGATGCTTTTTTTTTTTCCCCTCAGTTCCTGCCTTTTTTAGTTATAACTTAAAGACTAAGATCAGCTCCTTTAGGGAATTGTTTTTGGGTCGTCTATGATAAGAGAAGTATAGAAATATCTGGACAAATATAAAACACAAAGTAAAATCTTAAACTTGTAAATTAATATAAATGTAGTAAATTTTTGAAATAAAAGGTGAGGATGCCAGCTGAATTCAAAACCAAAAGCATATGCTGTCTATAGCAAAGGTACTTATATTATAAGGACACAAAACCTTAAACAGTAAAAAGCCTATATATATATATATATATATATATATATATATATATAATTATATATATCAAAATAATACTGATCCCAACCAAAGTTCATATAGGTCACTTGATAATAAATAAAACAGGCTAAAAAATTAAAAAAAAAAAACATTACTAGAGAGAGAGTCACTATTTTCCTGTTAAAATCTTAAATTTATCAATTGAAGATATAAAAATAACAATCTGGTAGATTTTAATAGAATAGTTTCAAAATAGATAAAATAAAAAGCCCAGAAACAGATTTCTTAAATATCCTTCCAACCAATCTTCATGGTCATCTCCATCTGAAAACAGCATAGTTTGTTGATGTTATTCTTTTTTTTTTTTAACGTTTATTTATTTTTGAGAGAGAGAGACAGAGCATGAACGGGGGAGGGTCAGAGAGAGAGGAAGACACAGAATCTGAAACAGGCTCCAGGCTCTGAGCCATCAGCACAGAGCCTGACGCGGGGCTCGAACTCACAAACTGCGAGATCATGACCTGAGCTGAAGTCGGACACTTAGCCGACTGAGCCACCCAGGTGCCCCGATGTTATTCTTAATATACGGATGAATTATATGAATTATAACTAAAAGCGGGTTTCTGCCATAACAAAACCTCAAATAAGAGAAGTTAGTAATGGGAGCCCAAATCTTCATTGAAACTATGGCCTATAACAACTCAAAATGGTTATCATACATTTGCTTAGCTGGGAGTTCTAGGGGAGAGGGTTAGAAAACTAAAACACTGTTGTGTGTTGGTGTGTTGATTGCTTACCCAAAAGAAATGAACCCAGAGCAGAATTGGCCAGTTTTCAGTTAGAAATTGAAGGAAATCAATTTTTTTGTAACACTGTGTTCTGAAAATACAATTTTGCCTAGAATAAATGATTTAGAGGGTGATTTAAATGATTTAGAGGAGCCAACACTGAAAAAAATCTTGTGTGTTTTATCAACTCTTTGAACTATGTGATGTGAGGGAAATAAAAGATCAGGCACCAAACTAATTCAACCTGTGAACTCCTAAAGAAAGTACAATCTTTGGGTGAGAAACACAAAGGCTAAAGCTATTGAATGATCCCTAATTCTATCTAACTAATTTCTACAAGAAATTGGGATGATTTCTGGGATATCTGGGTGGCTCAATCAGTTAAGTTTCTGACTTCAGCTGAGGTCATGATCTCAAGATTGATGGATTCGAGCCCTGCATCAAGCCCTGTGCTGACAGCTCAGAGCCTGGGGCCTGCTTCAGATTTTATGTTTCCCTCTCTCTCTCTGCCCCTCCCCCACTTGTGCTCTGTGTGTCTTTGTCTCTCAAAAATAAAAACATTAAAAAAAAAAAAAAGAAACTGGGATGATTTCAATTTTTGAGATTTTTGACCGACAAATATAAGATAAATTTATGTCAGACCTAACTATTTTTCATTTAATATTTTTACCTTTAATCTGCAAGACAGTTTTGGTTGTGGACATTTATTTCCCCTCCATGAAATATCTTAATATACCATGTGAGTATGTGGATGGCGTATAAAAAAAAATCAGTACTTCTCATGATGTTTCTTAATTTTATTGCAGAATTTTAATAGACCACATTGGACAATTTGACTGAAAATTATTTGAGAAATAATCTTGAGTAATGTATGATTTTGGAGTGTGCTTAATTAATTGAGTCTTCTGACCCATTACAGAGATTTCTGGCTCTAAATTCTATACGACCTGCCATAAGTTTCTTGTTTCTTCCATGTTTGTTGCCCCATCTCTCTCTCTCTTTTTTTAAACTATTATAAAGGAGGTTAATTACCATGTTAGGAGAAACGATGACCACAATTGGTGCACATTTCTGAAATAAGCTAACTTAGGAACATAACCACATATGGGGAATTCAGTGCATTCTTTTGTCCCTCAAACAAAACAGAAAACACAGAAGTTGTTTTGTTTTGTTTTGTTTGTGTGTTTGTTTTTAAGTGCAAATTCTGCATTCCATTTGACTGGGATATACTGTGTAAAGTTTGGTATAATTAGCTTTACCAGTCATAAAAATTATATTTTGGTGTCTTATCTGGTGAGTGTGAGGTTTTCTTCCTCAATTTATTCATAACTTGAATACCAAAAATGAGAGCTATTTACTGGGCTCTCAAAAAGAAAAAATAAATAAATAAACACATTAGCTTTAGATATTTCATGTAAATTCTGTAGCTTGAGACAAAATCTTTAGGCTGATGATTGTGATTTTTATATATTTTTGCCATTATCTCTATTTTGAAACTGCATTTCTATAAGTACATTTTCTACACCATTGTCTCATGAACAGGTCAATCTTAATATATTTAAAATCAATTTCATCCTTTAATTCTTATCCTACTATATTCCTTATTTTTGTTTATAATCTTTAAAGCATCTAATTCAGGGGCACCTGGATGGCTCAGTTGGTTGAACGTCCAACTTCAGCTCAGATCAGATCTCACAATTAGTGAGTTTGAACCCCATACTGGACTTGCTGCTGTCAGCCTGTCAGTGCAGAGCCTGCTTCAGATCTTATGTCTTCTTCTCTTTGACCCTCCTCTGCTTGCACTTTCTCAAAAATAAATAAACATTAAAAAAAATAAAAATAAAACATCTAATCCAGAGGTTATACATGACATTGAGATCTAATGGAACTAAGGCTATTATAAGTACAGTATGTCATTGGGGAGCTTGGGGAGCTCAGTCAGTTAGCTGTCCAACTCTTGATTTCAGTTCAGGTCATGATCTCAGGGTTCATGAGTTTGAGCCCCATGTCTGGCTGTGTGCTGATAACACTGAGTCTACTAGGGGTTCTCTCCCTCTCTCTCTCTCTCTCTGCCCCTCCCCCACAGTTCTCTCTCTCCCTCTCTTTCTTTCTCTGTCTCTCTCAAAATAAATACATAAGTTAAAAAATAAGTATAGTCTGTCATAAACCTAGGAACTTTTAGAATTTCAAAGGCATGTAACTTCACAAATTATGTGGGAGAGGCTAACATAATTTAATTCAACAGTTGATTAAATGAAGGGATTTTCTTATCAAGAAATAGCTTCCTTGATCTTCCCCAACAGGAATGATGACAAAAGCATAGAGGATGCTATTACTGGAATTGAAATATACTCAGGTATCCCATTTTAGGAAGCTGATGCTGTTGGTAAGAAATGAAATTAAAGAAAGAAATTAAGGTAAGGAGCAAGTAAATGTGGAAGATGAGGTAAAGAATATAGACATTTTATGTAGGTGAAGAAATTAATGAGGCAAGAGTATACTCTCCATAACATAAAAAGCTCTAAGTTTAGTACACACACATCCTTGAAGCTTCTCTAATACATGGTATCATTGGCCTGACCATGGCCTATCATGTGAATGATTAAAATTTATTCAATTAAATTAAAAACAAGCATACTATTCAAAGATTTAACTGATACTAAAATGAATTTGAGTGGAATTTGCCTTTCTGTAATATACCAACGATTGACTAAGACCTCCATAAAATATCCAGTATAAAATGCTGAGTTTCTTTAGGCAGTGAATCACAGTAGAAGATTCTCTAATTTGTCTGAGCACCTCCTCAGGATAGTAAACTAGATCATATTCACATTCATTTACCTCTTATTTCCCCTTCCCCAGTGTATGTTTTTCATTTTTAATTTTCTAGAAGTACTTTTCTGAAAGTGACCCTTTCATTCTAGATATCATAATACACTCAGTGTCACAAGTTAGCATTGTTAGAACTTGATCTAGTTTAAACAAGTTAATGCTTTTCATTAGTTTCCAAGAGGCCATTTAACTTTCAAGTATCCTTTGACTCCCCCAAAGGCACAGTGAATTAATATGATGCCTTCTACTTCTGAAAATGTATCATCCTTAAAGGAATACAGTAGTCCTCCTTTATTAGAGGTTTTGCATTCTGCAGTTTTGTTACCCACAGTCAGGTCAACTGTGATCTGGAAGCAGATGATCCTCCTTCTGACAAATCATCAGGTCAGTAATTGCCTAACACTATGTTACAGAGCCAGTGTCATTCACTTCTCTTTGTCTCATTGTGTTAGCATTTTATCATATCATATCATCACAAGAAGAAGAAGAAGGTTGAGTAAAGCCTAGTAAGATATTTTGAGAGACAGACCACATTCACGTAACTTTTATCACAGTATATGGTTATAATTGTGTTATATTTTATTTTAGTATTGTTGTTAATCTTACTGAGCTTAATCTCTAAGTTATACTTTATCATAGTATATGTACAGAAAAAAATCACAATATTTACAGCATTTGGTACTATCTGCAGTTTCAGGCATCCAGTCTATTCCCTGTGGATAAGCAGGGGCCACTGCACTCTCTCATCACTGAAAAGCTAGAGTATGTAACCAGTGACAAGACAAACTCTGGACCCAGAATGTGTTCAAATCTGACTCTTAAAATAATTTAAATATGTGTCCCTGAGGAGCTTTTAAAAGTTGTATCTTCTTTAAAATGTGGAGATAATTCCAGCATTCATTTCATAGAGTTACTTAATATTGAAAAGTTATATATGCCTGTCAATGTTAAGAACTATGTATTTGTTATTATTCTAAAATATTATATTATTATCAAATCTTCATTTATGAAAAGAATTTGGAGGAGTATTTTTTTGCAAAGTATATATTTTGTACTAACCGATCATTTGAGTTCTCTAAATAATTATGGCAAAAATAATCATTTCTCAGGAAACTTGTTCTGACGGTCTACCTAGCTTACTTCAGTTTTAATATATTCTAGGCCAATTTCAATTTTTAGGATGTCGCCTTCCTTATTGTATCCGTATCTCTCTGTTCTCAATGAAACTACCACCAGGTCAGGACTGTCTCTACAGTTAGTCACATCATTCCTGGAACACTTCGAAACATCCAAAAGTAAAAGGCTATTTTTGTTTAAGAGAGGGGCAGAAAGAAAAGGAAATGATCAGCAGATTAAAAGTTCCTTAGTGAAACAATATTAATTTCATATAACATCTCACTGGGAAATTTGTTAGCATTTTACATTGATATTGAAGTTTTGATTATTAATGCTATTAAATCTATTAAACAAAATATAATGTTTAATAATATTGACTAGAATCTTTTCTTCCTTTCACTAAAAGAGCTCACTGATTACACAATGGGATTGCTCAGGTTTGCTGCTGGTTTTATCATTTGAACATTGAATTAGCTAGTGAATAATATATAAAGGAAAAAGAAAGACCCAAATTCCATCCCGCTGCCATCTGGCTTGAGACGATAAATGTCATATGCAATTGGCATACTCTTGCCTAAGATAAATCTCTAACCTTTTTTTGTAAATTCTAAACCATGTTGTCTTCACAAGCACAGAGGGGAGAATGATCTTCAAAATTATTTTTAGACCAGAGAATGCCAGACTAGATAAATCACCATGTTATTCCAAATGACATAGTCTATATTCCCAAGTAACAAGGTGCTAGGTGAAGTTCTTATGCTCTCACTAAGGAAAATGAGAAATAGCTAAATATACAGCTTAAAGTGTTTATTATTCTGGAAAGATGAATCAAAATATTAATGGGAAACAATTCACATGAAGATGATTTTTATGATTATTTTACATTTTTGTAGTTGTATTTTATTCATAATATCTTTGAAATATTTTATATTGTAATTCAACATATGGTACTAAGTTAATTATGTAGCTATGTTTTTAAGAATTTCATTCAAACTGTGTTGTGATTCTAGAATACTATAACCCTGAGCATATAAATATAATGAAAATTTCATATCACTAGATATCTACTTTTAATTTTTTTGTATTTTTATTGCCCATATATAATAGTATCACTGTACTTTTATCAATATATTTTGCAGAAAAGATTACAAAACTTTTATAAAAATTATAATTAGTTGGGTTTTTAGAAGTTATTTTACAGATTCAAAAAGCTAGTACACTGAGAGTAAAATAACTACAACAATAAAAGCTTCATTTACAAATAAATACGGAGAAACAGAATCACATAGAACACAGATTTATAAACATATCTTATCATCTTATCACCCAGAGATAGAGTGTTTAAATATGATAGATAATTCTATGTATATTAATGTGCAAAAATTACTACAAATATATAAAATGTACAAAAATGACAGCATACTGTAGTTTTCCTATATCTTGGAAATTTTTCTTATTTTTAAATTTTTTTTAATGTTTATTTATTTTTGAGAGAGAGAGACAGAGAACAAATAGGAAGAGGACAGGGAGAGAAGGAATCCCAGCAGGGTCTAGACTCTGAGCTGTCAGCACAGAGCCCAACATGGGGCTCGAAATCACAAACTGTGAGATCATGACGTGAGCCAAAGTCAGATTCTTTACCGACTAAGCCATCCCGGTGCCCCTCTTGGAATTTTTTTCTTATTAGTATTTATAGAACTGTCTCAATATTTTTACTGGTCCTATACAATTCCATTATATTATTGCACCATAATTTATTAGGTAGGTGAGTACATATAATTAACATTATTATCCTGACATATAAATGGAAAGATGGCCAAAGGATAGTAAAAGTTAGTACCAAGTAACAGCACATACTGATGGCAAGTATACTGGGTTATTGTTCAATCTGTAGTGTGCATTGCCATCAAAGAAGCCAGAGGGGGGGAAGCAAAGCCATTATTTTATTGTCTATTGATTGGCTAAAATATAGCTGTCAGACGTAAAGATTTCTACAATTGGCACTTTGGGTTCAGCTAGTTTAAACTCTATATTGTCAATAAAACAAAAGTACTTTTTTTCTTGACAAGAGAAAAACTAGGAGAAGAGATGATGAATAAAGGAGTAAGAAAGAAGATAAATAGCTTTCCTTACTTTAAGGATTAAACTTTAAAAATCCTAAGGACAGGGTGCCTGGGTGGCTCAGTCAGCTAAGGGTCTGACTTCAGCTCAGGTCATGATCTCACGGTCTGTGAGTTCGAGCCCCACGTTGGGCTCTATGCTGACAGCCTGGAGCCTGCTTTGGATTCTATGTCTTCCTCTCTCTGGCCCTTCCCCACTCATGCCCTGCTTTTCTCTCTCTCAAAATAAATAAAGATTAAAAAAAAAACAACTTAAAAGTCCTAGGGATACAAAACACATCACATTGATATTTTTGATAGTTTTCTCAGAATTTTCTACCATACTTTTTCTTCTATCTGTCCCCAGATGGCCATGATTTCTTTCTAATTCAGTCCTATTGTCAGCATCTCCATCACTTTGATTCTTCCATTTTTCCTTTGATTCCACATAGAACATTGAATGTCCTTTTTAGACCATCAGTAATATTTCAGAGTGCTCATAATTTCCCAATGATTTTTCTTATTTATATGAAAGAGTAGAAAATGGTAGCATCAAATAAAGAGTTGTAGTTTTCTTGCTAAATTCTTCATTGGAAATGCAGAGTTACATCTTTCAATTGCACATTTAATCAATAGTTACACTGACATGGTGGATAGAGTATTGAAATTTTGAGTGGATTTATATACTGAAATTTCTATCCATTCATTCTTTAATGGAAAACTCCAACTTGCTCACAGGTTATGTCTCTAGCCACCACAATGCTGATGCGTAATCTGTTTCCTGAAAATAGCTGATGGAAAAAAATGGATGGGCATCTGACATAAGCTAGGCCAATGAAATTCTGCTTTCAGTAATATGGAAATTGGGTGGATGAACAGTATTTAGTGCCTATAGGTGATTGCAATTTTATTGGCTTTTAGCAAATTGACCCCTATATCCAAAGAAAATTGCCTTAAAATTAATCTCAATTTTAGTTAGCCCAAAATGGGGGAAAAGAACTAAAAAAGAACAACGGGAAGAAAAAATAAAACAAGCCCTTATCAAAACCAACACAACTCAGAGCTTTTTGACATCTGATTCAAAGCAAGATAATGGCAGTAACCATGTCACAACATACACATCCTATACACACCCCACACATGCCCCCCCCGCCCCCAACACACACAGAATTTATCCCCAATTATTTTCTCATAGGTAGCCTTAAAAACCCCTGGGCAAAGAACATCATCCAAATGAGAAACATACTGTGATGGCCAGAATAGCAGTCCAAGGGAGTCAAATAGATGGCCTTGATATTTGATGTTATCATGCATGTCATTTTCCACCTAAAGCTGCAAATATTACGTGTTTTAGATTATTGATCAATCTATAATATGAAATTTATGTCTCTGTACGTTCTCATTTCTAAACGCAAGCTACATTTTATTTATGTATTTATGTATGTATGTATGTATTTACTTATTTATTTACTTGTTTTTAAGATTTTATTTTTAAGTAATCTCTATACCCAACACAGGGCTCAAACTTATAATGCTGAGAGCAAGAATCACATGCTCTACCGACTGAGCTAGCTAGGTATCCCTTTAATACATTTTAGTGGTTATATTGGGATTATTGGAAGTGTTCATAAGCTGCAGAATAAAAATCTCACACTTGGATTAAAATGAGAATACACTAATGGAAATATGGAAGTTACCGTAGTGTCACAGACTTAAAAAAAGAGGGACTTCATGTCATGACTATGAATGAAATAGATTTATCAGATTTTAAGCTGCTTCCCAAAAATGGAAGGGATGTTCTTGACATTTTACTGAAAATTGTTATATTTTGATAATATTTTATCATCAGAATTACATATTTGGAGGAAAGCATTTGTGCCTGAGAAGTCAAGGGATATAATATCATGCAAATGTTTTTTGGGGTTTTTTTTATGATTAAGTTCTGATTTTCTGGATACTGCTTTCTCCATATGGAGGAGTGTTTCCTCACCTCTTTGTACTGTGTGACCTTATTCTCTAATGACTGAGTAACTAAATGCTCTTTGGAAATACATTTGATCTAATCACAAGGCTATTAAATTTGAGAATTTGAAGTGGGATTGTCAGAGAGCACATTCAGCTCAGTAAATGCTAGCAAGTCTAAAATGCAAGCATTACAGAAGGTGAAGACAGTTTCCCAAATGGAAATGGAAAGGAAAGAAAAACTAATCCTAAGGAGCAATGATCTCAGGCAAATTTGAGTCAAAATTTTAGTGAAAGGTGTGTACATATACATGCACACTATATCTACATGCTCTTAGCTCTATAATTCTTGGTCCCAATATCTTTCAGATTTCATGTTCTATTTGTGTGCATGGATCCTATCACAGTCAATGATTCATTTTATTTCATTTTTTTTCTAAAGCTACTTTATTTTATTTTCATACTTTACTGTTTGGCAAGTCATAGCTAGTTTTTTACAGGGCCCTCACTTATGATATGTGTATAATGTTAACTGTTATGTGCATTTTTGGGCATATTGCATACCATATTACATGTAAAAGCACCTCACAAGTTAAATAATATTTATTTTAGTTTGTGTATCTACTGAGAAAATATCTGAGACCATATAAGAAATTTGAGTCATGAGTTTTGCCATACTTACTACCATAGATGAAAATTTCTAATCAAATTAAGAGAACAATTAAATTTGGCACAGTAAAAGCCTAGCAAAAACATGACCATAAGGAAACATGATTTTAGAAATGGAAGAAAGTAGAGAGTAGGAAATGGTGTAGTTTAGAGATCAGTATCTTGTGTATGACCTTTTTATAATGCCCAGATTTGGTGTGTGTGACCTTGAGCAAGTTATTTAATTTATTTAAAATTTGCTTTTTTTACCTGTAAAAATTAGATAACAATAGAATGTACCTCATAGCACAGGGTTTAAGTTTAAATAAGATTATGGGGAGCCTGGGTGGCTCAGTCAGTTAAGCGTCCGACTCCTGATTTCAGCTCAGCTTGTGATCCCACGGTTTGTGAATTCAAGCCCCGCATCAGGTTCTGCACTGACAGTGTGGAACCCGCTTGGGATTTTTTCTCTCTCCCTCCTCTGCTCATGTTCTCTCTCTCTCTCTCCCTCTCTCTCTCTCTTTCAAAATAAATAAATAAAACTTAAAAAAATTAAATAAGATTATATGTCAAAATCATTTAACTAGGTTCATAGTTAAGGCCTCAAAGAAACATGACTTCCCTTTAACGTTGATTACCACCACAACGCACCATGGTCCTGACAACATTCACCAGAAGATTAAGGGAGAATATCAACATAGATCAGATTTTTTCTTTTTGCCAGTTCAATAACCCCATAATCTTTTACTAAGAACAATATAAATGAAAGCCAGACATGGAGGTTCTAGGATTTCATAAATGAATAGGTCATACTCTTGACCCCAAATTAGTTCAGTTGGTTAAGAATGACACTTCACTCAATATGAGGACTTTTAGACACAGAACAGATGAACATAGGAGAAGGGAAGCAAAAATAATATAAAAACAGTGAGGGGGAGAAACGTAAGAGACTCTTAAATAAGGAGAACAAACAGATGCTTACTGGAGGGGTTGTGAGGGGGGGATGGGCTAAATGAGTAAGGGGCATTAAGGAATCTACTCCTGAAATCATTGTTGCTCAATATGCTAACTAATTTGGATGTAAATTTAAAAAAATACAATTTAAAAATGTCAAAAAAAAGGATGACAAATAATGGACAAATAACAAAAATACTATATAATTTGGTGAAGTTATGACATAGTGTCTTTGTATGCAGTTTTCTCCATTTGGAACACCTTGTTTCTTTTTCCAACATAACTTCTGTCTTCCCCAGGTTGAATATAACTCTTGTATTCCACTGCTATATGTATGTTTAAGCTCTTATCATATCGATTTTTTTTCCCTCTGTAACTAATCCCTATATTATTGTGGCTGGAATTATCTACTTTTTCCTTTCAGTCTCCAATGCTTCACAAAACAAGCTGTGAATAATGAGCAATATAATAGAATTATAATATGATAATAATAAACATAGAGATTTTTTTATAATATGGATTAGCATAAAATCAAGTTCTTCCTCTAAGGAGAACAAGAAATAGTTTACACAATTATCAGTAAATTAATCAGGTAAAATTAGAAGAAATAAACATAAAAATGTCAAAGCCACAATATATTAAAAAATGAAGTCTAGCTCATATATTTTATGTTAATAATTTCCTAGTCATCATATAGTATGAATATGATACCTTTCTATATTACTATAACAACCAAAAATTTGTATGAGGACTTTCTCTGGATAAAATGACTCCACCAAAATTTATTTTTGCATCTTTAAAGAACCTTCTTTAAATTATCTCTATGGTCGGGCGCCAGGGTGGCTCTGTCGGTTGGGCGGCCGACTTTCACTCAGGTCATGATCTCACGGTCCGTGAGTTCGAGCCCCGTGTCGGGCTCTGTGCTGACAGCTCAGAGCCTGGAGCCTGTTTTGGATTCTGTGTCTCCCTCTCTCTGACCCTCCCCCATTCATGCTCTGTCTCTCTCTATCTCAAAAATAAATAAATGTTAAAAAAAATTTAAAAGAAAATTATCTCTATGGTCATTTTTATTGGCTACAGAGTCCATTTCCTATGCTTGGTTTGTACACCTCATCAGAGAAATGGATGCAGGATATTTTTCTCTATTTTATCTATGGAAATCAATGACCTTTCTCCAGCAGCTTTTAGCTCTGTTCTGCAGAGCTGAAAGGAACCAAAATCCCCCTTCCGACTGTGGAACTCAAATTAGCAAGCATTTGAGCTCCTAAAATATGCCAAACATTGTGCTATGACCTGAGCTTATCAAGATGAAATATTGCAGTCTCTGTGGGGGAAAAATCTAATGTCTCTTCTCCCAAAAGGAAATTCATAGACATACAAAAAATTATCTTAAAAAAAGATCTCAGGGGCCCTTGCGTGGCTCAGCAGTTAGGCTTCCGACTTTGGCTTAGGTCATGATCTCACAGTTTGTGGGTTTGAGCCCCACGTTGGGCTCTGTGCTGACAGCTCAGAGCCTGGTGCCTGCTTCAGATTCAGTGTCTCCCTCTCTCTTCCCCTTCCTCTCTCACATTCTGTCTCTCTTTGTCTCTCTAAAAATGAATAAACATTATTTTTTTAATCTCATACTATAAAAAACATGTGTATATGCCACACTTCTGTTCTCCCAGAAATCACTTTGTTCCTATAATAAAAAGATCATCATGTCCTTACATAGTTCCACTTAGATCCTCTTCCAAAAAAAATGATGTACAAACATCAATGTATATACTTTGTTTAACATTAAATGTTCATTGGAAGCATTTTTAATATAATTGTTATATAAGATGATTTAAGATGTTATATAAGATGATTCTAATTCCTCTCTAAGAAATCCTATTTCGTCCATAATGTCCCTAATGTATTTTATTGTTCTCATAAAAGCATAAAACTAAATAATTTCACTCATCAATAATCCTTTGAAGAAGCCTAACTTGGAATTCTACAAATATATCTTTTCAGGGCAATGCAAACATTCAAGACCACAAGCTATTCCATAAAGAACTATTAGCTTATGTATAAATTATAAATTGGTGAAAAGACTGGGAATAAAGTAGACAACTAGACAGACATTTGATGTACAGATAAATGTTAATCACTGGTGGGGTGTGTGGCAGGGAAGAGGGCTAGTGGGACATCTAAGGCTTGTAGACCTAGCTATAGAGCTGATGATGGTGAGTGTCTGTGTTTTTACATCCATGTGAGACCAGTTGTAGGCAACAGAATGTAAAGTTAAATGACATTGGCCACAATATACCTCCTTTATACTCTTTCACCTTCCTTTGAGTCATTGGGGCCCACATGTAAAAGATGGTGATATCACAAATTGGAAAGAGTCTAGCTTCCTGAATTACTTCTTGAAGTAGAGCTATGGTTTCCCAACCAAGAACATCTGAAATGAACTTTGTGTAAATGAGAAGTAATTTTTATTGTATTTTGCCACCGAGATTTTGGACTCATTTATTGCAAACCCTGCATTAATTGTCCTAACTAATATAAGGGTTAAGGAGAAGTTATGATTGAATTAATTGGAAGATAGGGGTGGAATTAATCAGAACTACTCTGTTCTATTTGTTCTTCTTATACTTTTACACTATTTCCACATTTTGCCCTCATCACCTCTTTAAAAACTGGTCCTCAGGAGAGCTTGTAGGACTAAAAAACAGGATGGATGTAAGAGCATAAGAAAAGAAAAACACTTTTAAAAAGAGCACTTTCCCTTCTTTCACCTTTGTTCATGTTTCCAACATTTAGTATGGGAGGTAGGAGGAACAGGGCATGTGACTTTGATGAAAAATAGCAAGAAAATGAGTTTTACCTTTATTGCTTTCTCACCCTGTATTTGGCTCCACAATTGCCAACCAGAATTAAAGTTGCAACTGTGAGTGGGTTTAGAGAAGAGTTAAGCAGGGAAAGGATGTTCTCACACTATCATTCTCAGTAGCTGAGGAAGCACAAATACATAGTATTGGTATGTTAAGTAAAGAAATGCATACACTAATTAAGCCATTCTCATAGGTATTGCTAATGATGACTGCTTATCAGAACACTGCTTAAGTCTTTTAAATTTTCTCAAAGTGATTCAAATCCTTTATGTTTAACAGCGTGCTAAATGTACATACATTACTTAACCTCAGGTGAAGAGGACTGAAAGAATCAAAACAAGATTTCATGACATTTAACTATTATTGATATGTGCCGATGCTCTTTTTTATTTTATATATATGCCTTCTTTAGCACTATAGTCTCCATCTCTTTTTTCCTCAGGGCAATCATTCTGTTCTCCCTACTGTGTTCTTTTTCATTTGTCTGAGTTTCCTTGAGGATTTCGTGAGTTTGTTTTGGGTGGTGTAATGGATTTATTCAGACTTAAAACAGCCTAATTAAAATGATCTCAGAATATTAACTTACAATAGGCTTAAATTGGCATACTATACTGTCTCAAATGTAAGTCCTCAAGCAATGTTCCTAGGAAACATTTGAATACTGGTCCAAAAATACTACCAAGTTAAGATCAGGTGGTATGTATCAACATTTGCAAACACACACACACACACACACACACACACACACACAATGCATATATTTATGAATTTGTTAGCTCAGGCTGCCATAATAAACTACCACAGACTGCATGGTTTACACAAAGAAAATTATTTTCTTGCAGTCCTGGAGGTTGGAAAATTCAAAATCAAAGTCTGGCAGGGTTATGTTTCTGGTGATAGTTCTCTTTCTGGCTTATATACATGGCTGCCTTCTCACTGTGTCCTGAGAGAAAGAGAGAGAGATTATTTTCTCTTCCTCTTCTCATAAGAGCACCGATCCTATCAAATTGGAATCCACCCCTAGTGACTTCATTTAACCTTAATTATCTCCTAAAAGCCCTGTCTTCAAATAAAATCACATTTGGCAGTAGAATTTTAACATATGAATTTGAGACGGGCACAATTCAGTCCTTGGCAATGTATATCTTATACACACATAGAAACACACAATTAGTCATACAACTATCTGAGGGAAGAAGATTATAGGCAAGGGAATTGTGAGGGCAAAGTCTCTAAGGAAATAATATTTAAAATAGTAAGAAGACAGTGTTGCTACAACAGAAAATTAAGAGTGAGAACAGTGGAAATGAGGTCAGAAGCCAGATTGCACAGAATTGCATAGGCGTTTAGCTGTAAAGTCTTTGGCTTAAACTCTAAATGAAAATGGGAATCATTGGAGCATTTGAACAGAAGAGTGTTGTAATCTGGTTTAAGTTTTAAAATAATTAATATTATTGCAGTATTCAGAATTGAAGACAAAGAATGGCAAAATTGGAACCAGAAAGCAAGTGGGTGGCTACAAGAGTAATACAGACGACAAGCAAGTGTGTTTCTGATGAGGTTGGGCGCACTGAAGGTGGTAGGAAGTATCAGGATTCTGGATATATTTTGAAGGCACTGTTCAAAAGGATTTATGGATGGCTTATATGCAGGCAATTGAGCACAAAAGTACATAGTTGATTTAACTTATATTATTATCACTATCTTCTGCTGCAAAAAAGCAACAGGACTTTTAGCAGGTCACACACTTAGTTATAAAACCAATATTCTGGAAAATAAAAATGTGCCAATGAAGGTAGACTGTGGGTAGATTCAACATTGACTAGTTCAGCATATCTAGTGTGTTACCTTTTATAGTGAAAAGGTAACTTTAGAGGACATGAAATGACTATCAAGTAGATAGTTTGTATATTCGGCACTGTTTTTCTTAAGGTGTGATAACAATGTAAGGTTTTGAACTACATCAAGTTATTATAGATAATGTTATGATATATTCTGTTGGCCCAAGGTGCCTTCAAATGATACCTATTGAGGCCCACTGGTTATGTGGGCTAAAGAGTCCCTCTGAAGGGATACCTGGAGAATCTTAATCCTGGACAGTCTCACTTTTGGCTACATTCCAGTTTGAGGATGGCACTACAGCAACTGCAAGAGTCCCTACTGATTAGAATATTTTTTCTTTCTTAATTTTTTAATTTTTTAATGTTTATTTTTGAGAGATACAGAGACAGAGACATAGAGGCAGAGCATGAGCAGGGGAGGGGCAGAGAGAGAGAGGGACAGAGACACAGAATCAGAAGCAGGCTCCAGGCTCTGAACTGTCAGCACAGAGCCCAGAGCAGGGCTCAAACTCAGGAGTTATGAGATCATGACCTGAGCCAAATTTGGATTCAACTGAGCCACCCAGGTGCCCCTCTACTGATTAGAATCTTTTTTTTTTAACGTTTATTTATTTTTTAGAGAGAGAGAGACAGAGTGCAAGTGGGGGAGGTGCAGAGAGAGAGAAAGGGAGACACAGAATCTGAGGCAGGCTCTAGGCTCTGAGCTGTCAGCACAGAGCCCAATGCAGGGCTTGAACCCATGAACTGTGAAATCCTTACCGGAACTGAAGTCAGATGCTTAACCAACTGGGCCACTCAGGTGCCCCTGGAATCTAGTGTCTATATGCTAGTGATTTCTAATCTATATCCACTGTCAGAATTAGAGGTCAACTGCATAGGTGAGATTTGCCTTCACACCCAAAGGAAAGTCTGCATATGTCCCAGTTTAAATGTGAATGGCCTGAGACAGAAGGTCACTGAGAGGTACAGAGTTTGCCTTTTTTAGGCTCCTGGGAAATCAATTTCTGCTTATGCTATTTGGTTTCACTGAAGGTACACAGTCCTGGAGGGTTACAGACTATTGCTGTTGGACCACACTTGCCAGCATGTGGGGTTCCAGATCCTGTTTCTTTTATCTGTGCCAAATGCACTATAATGCTTGCACCCTAAAATAAAATAACAATATCACTCTGATATTCTTTTTCCAGATATAAAAATGTAGATGTAATTTTGTGAGTTTTTGATAAAAAAAGAAAATTTAAAATAAAGTATCAAAGCAATATTTCTGTGAATAAATGTATAAGGAAAGTCTTTCTCCTGAGCTGGAGAGCTATGCCACTCGGGCAGGGGTCTCTTTGCTATGACAGAGATAAAAGCTTTGTCCTGCCATGCAGATATCTTGGGTCTGTTTTAAAAGACAACACAGAAAATAAAATTTCTTTGCATGTGACTCTGTAAATCTCCTACTTCAGTTTATAGATTATTATGTCCTGAGATTTTTCTTCAGCTATTTTCTTACCACCTATGAGCAGAGAAACTTGATATAGATCAGGTCCCTTTTAATGTCAAAGGTAATGTGAGTGCTATTAAAAGTACCAACACCACAGGAAGCATCTACAGGAATGTGGACACTGACCACAGGAGAGGAGAAAGGAGAGTGTGTCCACCATAAGCCTGTCTCCCAATTGGTCAGGTACCCTGTGTAGAGGATACCAGTTGGGAAAGTAAGACTCAAGGCTGGAAACATATTTACCTTGTATTATAAACTACTGTTTTATATCAGTGTATATCAGTAATAATGTCAGCTCTTTTGTCTTTTATGAGTATCTGTATCAAGAAGTACCGAAAGAGCAAACAAGTGTGACACAATGGAATATACACACGCTCTTCAAAGAGTGAGCATTTTCAAAATGAAAAGTGTGACGGATCACTGTCTTGGTCCACTTGGCTGCTATAATCAAATACCACAGATTGAGTAGCTTATAAACAACAGATACTCATTTCTCACAGTTCTGGAGGCTAGAAGCCCAAGGTCAAGATGCCAGCATGGTCTCATTCTGGTGAAAATTCTCTTGCTGGTTCATAGCCAGTGCCTTCTTGCTGTCCTTCACATAGCAAAAGGAGTGAGGGATCTCTGTAAGTTCTCTTTTATAAGGACCTTGATCCTATTCATGAAGGCTCCACCTTCATGACCTAAGTGCCTCCCAAAGGCCCGGCTTCTTTACATCATTATCTTTAGGGGTTAGAATTTCATCATATGAATTTGGTAAGAGTCACAAGCATTCAGACTGTACCAGTCACCATCTTTTTCCACACTATGATTTCTGGTGCTATTAGATACAGACAAAAGATCTTGTTAGACTTATGGATTGGTCTACTGAAGTTAGGTCCTTGAAGTTAGGTCCTTCAAACTGTGACATCATCATATCACACAACTATGAGTATGTCTAACACAGATTTACTTCTATTGAAGTTTAGAAGTTGGTGGGTAGCTGGGGCACCTGGGTGGCTCAGTTGGTTGGGTATATAACTTTGGTTCAGGTCATGATCTCACGGTTCATGAGTTCAAGCCCCACATCAGGCTCTGTGCTGGCAGATGGGAGCCTGCAGCCTGCTTCGGATTCTGTGTCTTCCTTTCTGTCTGCCCCTTCCCCACTCATACTCTGTCTCTGTCTCAAAAATAAATGAAAATTAAAAACAAAATAAATTTTAAGAAGTTGGTGGGTGGCATGATCTTCTTAATACAGTCTGTGGATTTGCCCCTTAAATACAAGTAAACATTACTTGTTCATGCTTAGATATGTAGATTCATCAGGGAGAAGATCTCCAATGTATCAATATGTCTTTCAGAGAAAATCTAATCTTTTAGATTCCTAAATATTTGCAATGAGGAAAAAGATGTCTGAATGCTAGCAGAGGTTTAAATAAATGAGACAATTTTTAATAAATTTAAGTGAGATGAAATTTGCTCCAACCCAATAACAAAATTTATCTGGGCAAAATTAAATAATCCGGGTGGAAAGATCATATAATGGTTTGAAAAAAGGTGGTATTTAAGTATGAAACAATGATAATCCAATTACCATTAATATGTCCTTCAATCCATAGGATTTGTTTATTTTTTCATTGCTTGATACAGAGATGATTAAAGTTTGAAAAAAAATGAAGAATAAATCAGTGAATTACGTGACAGAATAGGCCTTTGATCTAGGCTTGATAATTAGAGTTTAATTTGTATTTTATCATCAGAAATGAAACTTATTTTAATGGATAATTTCATTCCATTGCAAAATATTTGAAAAATAGATCATGGATCTACAGATACTTTAAAGATTTGGGAGCTTTATATGGATGCAAAATATAAAAATTTATGTAGGAAGATATAAGAATAAAATAAATCATATCTTGACAGAGGATTCTGTGTAAACAAGGCAAGAAATAACTGAAGGTCTCTTTAACATCAGATCAGAAAACTAAAGCCACTTTATCATTTTTAATTCCATTTTTTTAATTGATCTTTGGAATGCTGAACCAGCAGAAAATAATATAACTGATATGGGCCAAGAAAACATTTGGCAATGAATGCAAATCATTTGGAGTTTCTATTTTGCTAATGTATTTTGGCTCTAGAAGCAGTCAGGACAGCTCCAATTTTTTCTATAAACATATATATTGGTAACCACCTCCTCCTTGTTTGATAAAAATAGCACTAATAAAAGGAAAAATTGCTTAACATTTTGACAACCTATCATTTACTAGGGTGTTTGCTATTTAGTTTATTAGGAACTATTATATATTTTAATTTGATTTGTGTATACACATGTGACTAATATCATTTTAAATATAGTTAGAGTTATATATTGTATATAATTAGGTATAGTTTATTACTTAGTGTGTTAGAAGGTTATTATAGTCATGTATGATATGACATCATTTTCAATTAATGCAACTAATAAAAGCACCTATTATATAACTTTTTTAAATGCTCTATGATTTACAAAGCACTCTACCAAAGCACTCTATGACAATACTATTTCTGTATATATTAAAAATATAACATTTTCTAAGGCACCTGAGTGGTTCAGTCAGTTAAGGTCTAACTCTTGATTTCAGCTCAGGTTATGATTTCATGGTTAGTTTGGTGAGATCAAGCCCCATGTCAGGCTCCACACTGACAGCATGGATCCTGCTTGGGATTCTCTCTCTCCCTCTCTCTCTATGCCCCTCCCCTGCTCACGTGCACATATGCAAACACACACTCTCTCTCTCTTTTATATATAAAACATATACACACACACACACACACACACACACACACACACACATACAAATATATAAAACACTTTCTGTTTATTAGGGTTATAGCCTTGAGTGGATAGACAAATGTTTAAAATACCCAGATATTAAGGCAAAAGTAAATTATGTGCTAGAAATAAATATGAGGATAAAGTGAGGTGAGACTGATACCAAATAATGGACAAGGACAAGGAACAGAAGCTAATATTAATTATAGAAAACATGAGAATTGGGTAGGGCAGAGAGGGAGACAATAAAAAGCAGGGATTATGAAGAAGAAAGAAGAGTAAAATCATAAGGGCTGGAGAGAGTGGGATTTAAGCATGTAGTGTGGATAAGAATAGGATATTTAAACACATAAAAGGCATTGAGACAATACCACATCTACTTTTCCTAATGTATGAATGTATAACCTTCCAGTTTGTTTGAAATCTACAGCTCATTAAAGAGCATCCATTGCATAGCTAGGCTTGTGTTTGATGAGAAACGAAACAGTTTCTTGTTCAAATATGTAATTCCTAAAATCTCCTCGTGTTTTTCATTTTTTTAGTATAAATCCACGTTAATTGCATGCCGCTTAAATGTGGTTTTACATATTTACTCTCAGCAGCTCACTTTTAGAGCTACACTTATTTTCCACAAATGAGTCTTTCAACTCTTCTATAAATGCTCTTTCAATATTTGATACGGTGGTATATATGCAGTTGCTGTCTTATCCTAAATTAAATGTTTATTTGAGACACTTCATTTAAAGTGTTTTCATTTTCTACTCATTTCAGTTGGAAAAGCAATCATGCAGTCTCGTTCAAGCTATCTTTTCCTCTGGCATTATTGTTTTTGTTAGTGGTGAAGTAACCTGAAAAAGGGGAAAAAAATCAAAATGAAAAAGACATGTAAACAAATTGTAGCTTCCAGTCTTCACAATGGATATACTGCAAACAAAAAAGGTTTAGCAGTGATCTCTGACTGTGCCATTTCAGTACACAAAGATCTATTTGTTCATTCATAACAAACAAACAAACAAAAACCCCAAATGAATTCCCCTGAAATCCTTTACTTAATAGCTACATTGATGGCATGTGTGTTTTCGCTTTCATGTGGTAGGACGTGGGGCCAATTATAAATAAAGCACCTGTGGTTCTTTTGAGAGAAAATGGCTGGGTGGTAGGAAATATTTTTTTTGGTTGATCAAGATGACGGAAAAGATTCACCTGGTCTATGTACAAAGCTGCCCTTCATCTATTTTTTATCTGCTGATGATCTTCACTATATTATTTTATACTCCTACTGTTGTTCTCAATACTTAACACCTCATGTATAATTTCACCCCTTGTTACCATGTTAAGAATAAAACCTGTGATTCCTTCTCCTTTTTATTTCCAATTTGGTATTTAGGAATACTGAAAGACAAATGATTATAAAGGCATAGTCATAAATTCTGAGCCAGTATATTTATTTTAGCTTGATGTAAATAGAAAAGCATGCACTTGAAACATAACGCTCTAGAGACTTCAGGAGTAAGGATTCCTGAATTTAGCAAATAAAATTTCAGGGTACGCAGGTAATTTGAATTTTAGATAAACATCAAATAAGATTTTATTGTAAATATTCTGTAAAATATTTGAGACATACTTATACTAAAAAAAATTAATTGTTGTTTATCTGAAATTCAAATTTAACTGGATGTCTTTTATTTTACTTGGCAATCTCATTTAGGAGAGACATTATGATTTTGGCCATAGAGGTTTGTGTCCTAATTTTCCCTCTATCATTTCAGCAGGAAGAAAGACCTAAATTACACAATTTCTCCTCCATTATTATGGTTAATTACTAAAGACTGAAATAGAACAAAAAGTACATGATTAAAATTCACCAGTTTAATCATTCTATTAAATTAACAAAATGTTAACCCATTCCCTTTATGTTTCCTAAGTGAATCTGATTGAAGCAGTATTTATTCTGTAATTAATTATGTTTATTATCTTATATCAATTTAAAATTCTATGGTTCTATGCTGTGTATTCCAAGTCATATAATATTTCCCCAAATACTACAAAAATTGCTATAAATACTACACAAAAATTGCAAAAATACTGTAAAAAATTATTTTATAATCTAATAAGATGATTTTATAAGTATTGTTGTGAGTGTATCTGAGAAACAGTGCTACTTGAGCCTTTTCTCTGAGTTTCTTCAGTAGTCTCTGGAATAGGCCTGAAAATGAAAATAAAGACAATGAGAAGGGAAAAGAAGGCAAACTTCCTTCTGGGTAAATTTTTAATTTGAACTTTCTTTTAATAAACAAACGTTTTTTGACCTGTGCCATCCGATATGGTAAACAGCATTTTTTCAGAATATTCAAAGACAGTGTTCCTAAATATTCTCTTCATTGCATGAATTTCAAACAGTTTGTGCTAATAAATATTCCTTTCCTTTTTCACACATGTCTTACCCTTAGTAACTTAGTAACAAAGTGGTACAGAATGAATGAAGGAACCTTTGAGTGATGATGGCTGACATTATCTTTGGTTCCTACAAGTAACACATGAATTTATGGGTTAAAGGCTATACATTTATTTATTTATTTATTTATTTATTTATTTATTTATTTTTATTTTATTTTATTTTTTTTGAGAGAGAGAGAGTGCAAGTGGGGAAGTGGGACGGGGTGGGGGGAGTAAGGAAAGAATCTTAAGCAGGCTCCACAGTCAGTGCAGAGCCCTATGCAGGGCTCAATCCCACAACCCTGGGATCACGACTTGAGCAGAAATCAAGAGTTGGCCACTCAACCAACTGAGCCACTCAAGTGCCCCAGATTGTGCTTATATTTAAAAAGACCCAAAGTATGATTATTATTGTTGCACTTTTTTTTTACCCTAAAATACTTTCCCATCAAATTTAAATTAGCCATCTTAGAATCATTCAGCTGTATTAATGGCATATGTTTTGAATTATAGACTTTAGTGATATAGTTTATTATATCAATATTTCTTCAACCAAAAGAAACATAGTCCATATTTTTCTTTTATTTTTTACCATTTACAAGTGTTCATCTCTGTACTTGGATTTATATGATATCTGACACCATAAAGTGCTTCCTTTTATCCAATAGAACAGGTTTTTCTGGACCCATATAAGAGTGACAGTATGTCACCTTGGTTTAAAGTGCATCTTCTAGTATTCCTTTCTTTTTCTTCCTGTATTCCAGCAACTCTAGTAGTTGTTTGACTTCTTTATTTCTGGAGGTGGCAACAGTAATCCATTTTGTTATTCCAAATTCCAGAAAACAGTCCTTTATTATAAGTCTCCTCATGTAAAAAAATTTGGAATTTATCGACTCCTGCCTACTAGAAGTTTAGAATTCTCCCTAGAGATATACAAAGAACAATAACAAACATCATAAAGATAATAATAATTTTAATAGTAAAAATATATCAAGTTCATCTGTGTAGATAATCACACTATAGAAAGGTAGAGGATTTAAGTAAGAAACGCATTTCTTGGGAAGTTGGTGGCTATTAAGATACCAATGAAACAGCCTTTTCTACAGTTTGTCCAATGAGGACAGGAAAGGCAAAGTCTATTGTTTTCTTGAACATGTGTGGCTACAGCATTAATATCTGTTTCATGTAGATGTTCCAAAAATGTTGTTGCATGAATGTATCCCCTTTAAAATAGATTTACTTGGGGCACCTGGGTGGCTCAGTCGATTGAGTGTCTGACTTCAGTTCAGGTCATGATCTCGCCATCTGTGAGTTCGAGCCCCGCATTGGGCTCTGTGCTGACAGCTCAGAGCCTGGAGCCTGTTTCAGATTCTGTGTCTCCCTCTGTCTCTCTGCCCCTTCCCTGCTCATGTTCTGTCTCTCTCTCTCTCTCTGTCAAAAATAAGTGAACATTTACAAAAATTTAAAAAAATACAATAGATTTACTTGTTAGGAGTTTGCTGAATTATTATACTTTCAGCAGGCAAATTAGAGATCAATTAATTTCACAATGAGTAAACATTTAAGAGACTTTCTGAAGTCTTTCATTGATAGTACAAGATTCAACTTTATATTAGTAAATTAATGTGTTAGTTTTAGAAATACTTAAGATTAAGCATTCTAAATCATTCCCTTATTCATGAATTATCACTCATGAGATAAGAGATATCATGAATTTTTCTCCACACTAACAACATTTCAAATGCAGTCTGAAAAATGGTGTTTTATGACATGATTTATTATGCCTATGTCATCACCTTGAAATAATTTATGAGACCATGTTTGTGGGGTACAACATCTATCATATGTTTGTATTATTATAAATATGAATAGCACTTTACACATTTGCCTTTATATCTGTTCTAGCTTGCAAGGTTTAAAGTTTAATATTCCAAAACTTGAGACACATTATTTAAAAAACAAAAACAAAAACCTCACCAAAGCACACAGATTACTTCTAATGGTTATGCAAGGTCATTTAAATAAATACAAAAATTTGGAATAAAATATCTACTGTAGAACTACTTAAATAATCCTTGTTAAAATGAAGTGTTTTAAATTTCACTTAGTTGTATTAATGCAACTTTTCCTGGTTTAATTATTTACTTTGTACCAACCATTTAAAAAGACTCCACATTCTGCAAATCTCAATGATCATCATCCTGAGACTGACCATATGAGTCAACATGAATTCAGGATTAAACAGTAAGATGTGAGTTCTAGTCTCAAGTCAATATCTAAAGTGTCTTGTATCTGATGACCCATGCTGAGGGAAATGCAAAAAATTGTCTTTCCTGGGTGATAGGAAAATTCAGTTTGTCTTTATCAGAGTATCATTCAAAACACACTAATTATGGACTATGGTGACATCTGAATATATAGTTTTGAAGAATTCTACATACTTATTTTCCATTTTTAAGAAATATTTTATAGTATGTATTTGTTTTTTTGAAAAATATAATGAAAGAATTGTTCTCAAAAAAACCCACTATAAATGTTTGGATAGAAGTCAAAACAGACCAAATGTTGTAAGCCAAGCATATACATTATTTGCAGAGTAACCAATAACAAGATACTTAACGTATCCAGTCTTCAGTTTCTTTCTTATAGAGTAAAATAATTATATTAATATCCTATATAATATAAAAAATCTAAAAATCTATAATTTGACAACTGAAAGATGTCTCCACTATCTATTCCCTTTTCAACAAAATGGCAGAACTAAATAATCCTTAAGATCTTTTATATTCTTAAAATATAATTCTATGAATATTTTGAGGTTTATATCCAATGATTAAGTTGTATATTAATAATTCTCCTCCTAATTTGAAAATAATGTAATGGATTCAAATTTTTAGTCTGATAAATCATTATTAACAAGGATTAGTCACAAGATCATATTTATCATTCAATTTTATGCCAATGGCAAGCATAGAAATTTCAACCTTACTTTTTTATTATGATAAAGTCAGATTTAGTAATTTGACCTGCTCTGAGATTCCTCAGTGATAAGATGTAGAAGAATAAAACAAACAAACAAAAAAATATGAAAAAAAGGCGGTAAAAAAAGGATGACAAAAAAGATAGAACTTGTATGATAATAGTGTTGGAACCTGGATCAAACTGATTACAGTGAAATACATTTAAAGCTTTCTTTTGCCAGGATAGTATAAACATTGTGATGAGATTAAAATCCTAAATGATTTATAATGAATCTTTTTTTTTTCCCAAAATTTTAAGTTTATTTATTTATTTTGAGAGAGAGACTGTGGGATCAGGGTAGGGACAGAGAGAGGGAGATAGAGAATCCCAAGCAGGCTCCACACTGCCAGCACAAAGCAAAATATGGGGCTGGAACTCATAAAACTATGAGATCGTGACCTGACCCAAAACCAAGAGTCACATGGCTAACTGACTGAGCCAACCAGGAACCCCTATAATGAATCTTTTTTATACAAAATAATTATGTAAATGCTCAACATGGCCAAAACATAGAGAATTTAATTATGTTTATTTTTTTAACATTACACATCTGATTGCTATTCTGATTAGTTGTGAGATCCAACCAACTTATTTTGGCTTCTATAACAATTCTGGGGATATGGGCGATAAGAAAAAGAAGAGTATAGTGAGTAAGACTCTGACGATAACCTGTGCAAACTGATGGTTAAGCGTCCAAGTCTTGATTTCAGCTCAGATCATGATCTCATTGTTCGTGAGATTGAGACCCACCTTGGGCTCTGCACTAAGAGTGCGGAACCTGATTGGGATACTCTCTCTCTCTCTCTCTCTCTCTCTCTCTCTCTCTCTCTTTCTCTCAAAGTAAATAAATAAATATTTTAAAATAAAATAACATATGCAATAAAACAGGAACAAATATATAGACACAGGCAGTATAACAAAATTTTACCAAATTGAAAAGCAAGAAAAGCTGCAGAATTTACATTTCTTTTAGGTCTTGAAAAGTAGGTTTTATAAAGATTTTATGCATTGAAAAAGTAAAGGTAACTTATAGAAATCAGTTTACTTCTATAAACAGAAAGTTTATAGAAAGTGTTGGACAGCATTAGCGTTGTGAATTCACTACTACAGAAAGGCTCACTGAAATATGCTACAACCAGCAACATGGTCTATTGCTTTCAAACCTGATGTACATATATTTTTATTGCTAAAACATTTCTTTTTCTTGTTCTTCTAAAGCATTTCAATTGACTTTTTTGTGAACTAGTGTTTATACATTTATGTTTTTGTGTTTACAGGCAAGGAATCTGGGTTAAAGGTGTTTTGGGAAACAGCTTCTATTGCCAAATAAGTAAGATGTTTTCAAGCAGCACTAAGGGAGCCATTCTTCCAAAATTTATGTTCTAAATGTGTATGGAGATTGCTGTTTGTCAAAACTTAATATACCCACAGATCCCTCTAAAATATATAAAATATTAATATTACATATAAAATTTACCATTTAAAGATAAAATTCAGGAAACGAAGTGCAATAGCCACTCATTTCCATATGCAGATCATTATACATGCATTATACTCAGACAATGAAACAGATGCTAAACCAGATTTCCTTCTCACACAAACACACAATAATATTGATTCATTTAGCAACAATGTGTTAAATATTCCAGACAGAGTACTGGGTTTGCAGTTTATTGTTGAAAACATAATGGACAGGACCCTAATTTTCTCTTGCTTAGAATGTTGGCTGAGATGGATACCTGGCAAAGCTAAATTGAGTCAAGTTCATAAGTTAATAAACCCCTATACAGTTAGTTTGCATCTATGCTCACTAGGCCCTTGGGTGGCTCAGTTGGTAGAGCACTGGACTCTTAATTTGGGCTCCGGTCATGATCCCAGGGTTGTGGGATCGAGCCCCACATCGGGCCCTACAAGCCTGTTTAAGAGTCTCTCTCTCTCTCTCTCTCTCTCTCTCTCTCTCTCTCTCTCTCTCTTTCTCTCTCTCTCTCTCTCTCTCTCTCTCTCTCTCTCTCTTTCTCTCTCGTTCCCCCACCACTCTCCCCCACTCACATGCATGCTCTCTCTCCCAAATTAAAAGAAAAAAAGAAAAGAAAATCATTCCAACTAAGAAGTAGGCAGAGCTAGCACCAAACACTGCATTGATAGAGAGATAGTGATTGTCTAATTTCAAGAAAGTATCTTTTTAATCCTTTATCAGTATATAACACAGACTATTACCTTTTCACAGTAGGGCTCTTTACCCTTAACACACTCCTGAGTTCCTTTCTTGGAATTCTTTAGAATTCCAATGATTTTGATTAAGGTGATCATTTAAAAATGAAACCTGCATTGATTTCCCATCACACATATAATAAAAAAGTAAGAGGGATCTTAGTACTGATATTTGAGCTTCTTCTCCCAAGCTTTAGCATCCTGCTCCTATCCACATCCACTTTACTGGAACTTTCCTTTATTATTCCTGGAGTAGAGAAATGGAAAAGAAGGCTGATTGCAGATATATTATTTTCCAAGAAAAAGGATAGAGAGGAACATAACTAGCGCATTCACAGAATCTCTAAAGAAATCACAAATATCTTTCCTACTTCTCTATGGCACATGAGACACAGAGCAGAGAGGGCAGTAGAAAACCAGTATCTCCCTGAAAAAACAAACAAACAAACACCCAAAAAACAAAAGACAAAAAAAAACCCAAAAAACAAAAAAACAAAACAAAACATTGGGAGTGGAAATGAAGCTTCCATCCTGCACCAGTAACATACATGTACCCACAGGTAACTTGGCTATTCTGATCTCTTAATATTCTGCTCCTCCAGCTACACTGAACTCCTGACTTTTCTTTTTTCTTTTCGTTTCTTTTCTTTTCTTTCTTTTTTCTTTTTCTTTTTTCTCTTCTTTTTTCTTTTCTTTTCCTTTCTTTTCCTTTCCTTTCCTTTCCTTTCCTTTCCTTTCCTTTCCTTTCCTTTCCTTTCCTTTCCTTTCCTTCACTTCCCATCCCTTCCCTTCCCTTCCTTTTTTTCTTTCCTTTTCTTTCTTTTCTTTTCTTTTCTTTTCTTTTCTTTTCTTTTCTTTTCTTTTCTTTTCTTTTCTTTCCTCTCTCTTTTTTTGAACTCCTGACTACAGCAGTCTAAGCATGTTCACATTTCAAAGAAGTCTATTCCTACCACTTAAAATATCTTTTTTTAGGATTCCATGTCATTTGTGATTTTGTTTCTTTTAGGTCTCTTTCAAATGTCATCTTATCTGAGAATCCTGCCCAAACCACTTTCTAAGACAAATTATACCATTGTCACCATGTTTTATTTGGTTCATGGCTATTATGACTACCTAGCATTTTGCTCTGAATTTACGTTCTGTTTTTCATCATTTTCTATACCTCAACTGGAACTTAATTTCTTTAAGGACTTTGTTCAACGTTCTCTTTTCTTAGTATCTAGTATAGTGCTTAATAAACTATGGGTATTCAATATTTGTTGAGTGAATAAAAGTAGTAAGTAACATTATTATGTCTTATAGGGGGAATTATGAAATGCTAAGTGTATTCTCCTTTGGAGCTCACATAGGTTTAAAATGATTGCAAATTGAAACATTTCTAAAAAGCTAAGTTTTGTATTGAGATTTCAGCTCCTTTTATTATATCAAGACATTGATTTTAACCATCACGAGTCACCTAAATATGGGTAGTTTTTATTTGCAAGTTGTTTATAATATTTAAAAAAAAGTTAAATCATATACAATAATTAAGGCAAATTGGCAAGATTTAAGTTTTGAAGTCAAATAGATTTGGGATAAAATCTTTGCTCAATCACATCTTCCATGACCTTAGAAAAATGGACCAATTTCTTTAACTCTCAGTTTTCAAACCTGTAAAATTACCTTTCCATACAGTCCTCAAAAGTATATACATGTATATCTATTGCTGCACCTACTGTAAATAAACATTTGCTAGGAAGGTAATATTGAGTCACAATGAATTGCTCACATATATTAAATTATTTATAATATGTGAAATGTGACATATGGCATAAATAATAAACAGGTAGTGTAATGCCCGAAGTTCCGAAACCTCCCACAAAAGTCCACCAGAGTCGTAAGTCAAAGCCAAGCGGCAAGGGTCGTTTATTGCAGGTTCGAACCTGGTCCCCCGCGCACTCGTTGCCGGTGACGCAAGAGGCCACGATCAGGGTTGGTACAGCGCTTTTATAGACAGAGACAAATAGCACAGGGGAGGTTTCAAATTATGAGGGGCCTGATTAGTTGATTTTAAAGTAAGGACATTTGTTGTTCTCTGATTGGGCGTCCTTTGTCTGTCCTTTGGCGGGAAGGCTTTGTCCGTTACTTGTGGCGGGAGGAAAAAGGGGGAAGGGGGAAGGGGGTAGGGTAGGTGAGGAATGTGCTAAGCAAGCAGGTTTACAGAAGCGAGAAATGCCGGTTAGTTTATGTACAATCACTCATTCCATCACATATCAGACTACATTTAGGAAGGTTTACAACCCATTCTACTACACAGCGGGTTACATTCAGGAAAGGCCTCACAATGCTCGTAGCAAACAGCAAGCAAAACAGACTTCTCAGCAATTGTATTTCTTATCAAAGATCCATAATAAGCAGAAAAGAGGACTTCAGCTTTAAACTAAGGCAGGGCTGTCATTTGGATTTAAAGCTGTTCTTTTCAGTAGTATGAAATAACAACACAGAAATAATATGCAAGCAGTCTAAAATGTAAAGTTTATGTGCAATTATAAAGAAATATATGAATCAAAACTGTTGATTGATATAAAAGTGTTGTCATCCCCGAAGATGTAGATTAGGTAGAAATTCAAATGCCGTTAGGAGTTGGGCAGGTAACACATGTGAGTGAAGCTGGATATAGGATGACCATGGCAAATAGGAGACTCATACATTATCTAAAGCAGAGAGCTAAGGCTCATCTCTGGTTAACTGTTGCCAATAGCATAGCTGCATCTGTATTACAGATTCACAGTTTTTGCTTTTCTGTTTTATTTTCAAAAGAATTCAAATATCCAGATATTTTTGTGAAATTTGTAATTTTGAAATATTGACAATTCTGAGAACCAATCAACATCCATCACCTAATGGTTATTCTGTTTATTGAGATCTAGGGTAGACCTTACATTTGCATGTGTAGGGAATGGAAAGGAGTGCATGAAGGCCACTAGATTTTAAACTTATAAATGGTTTTGTTGTACTTATCACACAGGTATTATTTATTGGATAATATCTCTGTTGTTTCCAGCACCTGCTGGTCAGGGACCATTATGTTGATCATGCTTATATTATAGTACTTGGTATAGTGCTAAGTCTATAGAAGTCATTCTTGCTAACGTGTTAACACTGAATAAATCCAGATTGAAAGCCTGAACTTCTATATGATTGACTTGAAGTGATTAGAGATAATTGCAGCAATCAGAAAGATTAGCGAAGACCTTGGCTAATATAACCAAGAGACAGAACTCTTATTATAGGTGACAGGAGATGGACTTATTTAAATTATAACATAGCAAGCCATTTGTATTTTACAATGTTAGTAGATTTGCAGATAAGACAGTACTTTGTTGAAGATGCTTCCACCAATCCAAAATATTTAGCATCCTGGGTTTTGCCCACTAAGTGCTATTAGAGTACCCTTATCCCTGCAAGAATCCACAGTACATCCCATTCCACTTTTGAGAACCACTGGAGAAAGAGAGTGTAAATAAGAAGTTAGTTATTAGAAGAAATAAATATGGAAAGTATAACAACGAAAAAAAAAAACCACTTCTCTTTGGCATTTCCCTTTTCAGCTGAGCTGAAAACCTAAGCTTTCTGAATTCTACTCACATTAAGTGGAGGGTTCCAGGGCAAATATCTGGTGAAGTCATGGTCCATTAAGGTGAAAACAATTCAAGATGTAGTATTTTAAGTAAAGCAAAGTTTAAATATATATAAGTTGATATATATATATAAATCAACACTAAATGCCTGAGCTGAATTGCTAAAGATCAATTTCAGAGCAACCAAGATCGCAGAGTCATGAGAAAAATAAGCTTCGAACAAAAGTGGGTAAGGAATAAATAATTTAGCAAATTGCCTAAGGATATCCACCTCCTGCCCTTATCTCTTTAAGTCATTTATGTTTAACAGAGTTAAAAGACTAGAGGCAGAATGGCAGAGCCAAAGAAATTACTCCAGTATGCCAGCCACATACCCAACTTCTGATCTCAAATCACTTGGATGCCTTAAGATTCGTAGAATCACAAAATAAACTTCTAAAAGCTGACTCCTAAAACTGTTCCTTCTCAGGGAAGGAGCAGAGAAAGAGAGGGAGAGAGAGAATCCCAACCAGGTTCTACCTTCAGCCTGAGGCAGGGCTCCATCTCACAACCCTGAGATCATGAGCTGAGCCAGGATCAAGAGTTGGTCACTCAACTGCTCCACCCAGGCGCCCCTGTTCTTTCTCAAATTTTAAGTTGCTAATTCAAGTTGCTGATCTGAATTTCTGCCTATATTATTCACTCTTGTCTTTCTAGTATGTACAACAGCACCTGCCATATAGTGAAGAAAAAATAAATATCCCCTGCATAAATGAGTCATTGACAAGGTAGTCAAATCAATGTTTAAATCAGAAAGGTGAATTCTTTTTGGTTTCTCCTTTCCCCTCAGCCTGTTCATCCTCTGATGAACGCATTACCCATTACTGATTCCATGACTAAACACATATGTGGAAGGGTATGCTGCTTTGATTTGATATGATATATTTTAACACACTGATGAAGCAGTTTCCTTTCCCTTTGCTTTCTTTCTTCTCTTCTTTTCCTCTTTTCTCTTTTTTCTCTTCTTCTTCCTTTTCCTTTACTGTGGTAAATATGATACAAATTTTAGAGAATAAAAGAATGATCAGACAAAAACCTTCTTTCTTCAAGTTGTTTACAAAAACTGTTAACGAGTGACCCCAGGGTGGCTCAGTAGGTTAAGCATCTGACTCTTAATTTTGGCTGAGGTCATGATCTCATGGTTTCTAGGGTCCAGTCCCACACTGACAGCATGGAGCCTGCTTGGGATTCTCTCTCCCTCTTTTTCTGCTCCTCTCAAATCTCTCAAAATAGATAAACTTTAAAAAATAAAAACTGTTAACAAAATCATATCAATTTTTCCAGTTGCTAATCTCATAAAAGTTTTTGTTTGTTTTTTTTTAGTTTTAATGGGTCATTCCTTTTTTTTCCCCCTAGACAGCTATCTGAGTCTATTATGATACAAACAAGGGACACTTTATGAGGAAAGTGATTAGGAGAAGAACACAAAGGAAGGCCTCTAGTAATGTTGTGAGATGGGTTGGAATTGGAGGGAATAGCCTGGAGGTACTAGGAAAATGGACTCAAAGAAACCATTGAGAGAAGCACTTTCAAAATGTCTTGAAATATTGCTGGATCAGACCTCACACATTGTTTGCATATAGGATCCCAGTATATATGCTGTCCATAAGGCTGAAGCACTACCATGGAGCCCCGCTGATCTTATATACATCTAAATAGATCACCAAGGCAAAGATTTGAACCACTGCTAATTTGAGTCTTGGCAAAATGCATTGTGATCAGTGTGTTCCAGAAAGAACACAAGAGGATGGGAGACTTGTACAGAGCTGCTGTGAAGCCTCCTCCACAGAGCCTTGGAACCTATCACAGACAGTATTCTTGGGCTCCCCAAGTTCTGATGAGGTAAGGGGTTTCTGGACTTACCTCATATTTCTCATTGACCTCTGTCTACCTTGAAAACTCTAAGAAGCCTTGCCATCTCTGATCCTATTAATCTTTACCTCAGCATCTTCCATTTTTAATCAGAGCACTTATACTTTTCAGTGACATTGATTTTTGTTGTTTTACGTGCTTTTTATCTGTCTCTCCATCATGAGTGCCATCTAACTATATTTTATTAAGGGAACAGACTATGACTATTTCATTCACCAATATATACCCAATATATAACATAATACCTAGCATATAATAAGTTCTTGGATATGTCTATTAAATAAACAAATTTATGGTGTTTCATACTTTTCTGTGTCATCAGAAATTAATGTCTCTTGGTATTTGGGGTGTAAAGTCAACCTTTGCTTAGGAAAAAGACTCATCTTGAACATTTTAGGCTCACTGGACATTTTATTAAAATAATACTCTGGTAGAATTTTTGATTAGTCTCCTAAAGGATTAATTTCAAATAAAAACCCATTCAGATATAACTGAATTGGTGATATGGACATATAACTTTTAATCATATATATCTAATCCTGTCTTGCCTTCTTAAGATCATTTTTCTTTAATTTAGCATCTATTCTTTCTGTTAAAAGTGAATGTACTTCCAAAATGCTCATTATGTAACAAAACCTGTCACATGTAATTTACCTCTATTATTTCATTAAATCTTTGCGATAATTCACTGGGATAGGTGTTATCATCCGTATTTTATTAAGGAGAACATGAAAAGACACAGAAGAAAAATAACTTGCCAAAGAATAAAGACTTAGATACTTGTAGAGCTGGGATTTAAAGCACATTTGTATGCTAAAGGGCTACTACTGAAACCTTGATAAAAATTTATTATACATTTAGTTTTATTTTCAACTTTAGAGACAATTTATAAGTCACTTCAAGACACTAAGCATACTAAAACAAAGACTTCTCAACATTACAGAATTTTTAAAAAACATTCTCAAAATATAGATGTATGTTATTGCCAGAGGCATCATCCTTGTAAGAAAAGTGCGATTTTTTTATAGTATAAAACTTTATATATATTTTTAATGGCAGAAAAATATTCTTGCAAGTTACCATAAGAAAAATGAGAACTAAAGAAGATACAGAACTGAAAAATAACTGAGAACGAGAGAACAAACATAAAGTGTATAGAGAACAAAATACCTCTTTTTGTAAAAATCTCTGAAGATGTACGTTATCTGGAAAAAAAAAAAAGGAATGTGCATGCCAAACTTCATTTTTCATTTTGCATTGTTTCTCAGTTCAAGGTTAGGAATGTGAAATCCAATAGATTACAAATTACAATCTATACAGCCTCAGGGCAAGCACAAAATGTTGCCTTAATTCCTTCTTTTTTTATTATTGTATCTTGCCTTTGAAACACATATGTCTGAGAGGCACCTGGGTGGCTCAGTTGGTTGAGCGTCCGACTTTGGGTCAGGTCATGATCTCGAGGTTCGTGAGTTGGAGCCCCGCGTCGGGCTCTATGCTGACAGCTCAGAGCCTGGAGCCTGCTTCAGATTCTGTGTCCCCCTCTCTCTCCGCCCCACACCTGCTTGTGCTCTGTCTCTCTCTGTCTTTCAAAATTGAGTAAACATAAAAAAAAATGTAAAACACATATGTCTGATAGCCAGATTTTGGAAATGATTTGAAATCATCACTGCGACCTCATTTATAGAACTTTTGATGCTTGCTGAATATGAGAGAAGAGTAGAAAATATATTTAAACCAATTACGGTTTTCTCCATAATCGTGATTCTCTAAACTCCTCAATTTTATATAAAATTCTATATAATTATGGGATGTGAAATGGAGTTGCATGACTTACCTTTAATATAATATAAGAATCCTCTTCCTAACTTAACTAGTAGATAAAAAAGACAGCAGGTTTTGAAATTCATGTGAGCAAATCCCATCAGCAGAAGGTAGAAGAGATGACTATCTCAGTGTGAAAGGTGAGAATATAAAAATTTCACTGTTTTTAGTTAAATAAAATTATGCCCATTTATGCTTTGGAATTTTTTTGCAGAAATCTACATTCTGATACACATATAAAAATAATGTTGCTACTAAGGTAGAAAATTCATAAAAAAATATGTAGTGACAGCAGCAACTATCACAAACAGCAGAAAACCTAAGAATGTCTATGTTAATAGTTTATCTTCTTTTCTTCTTTCCTAAACGTATTAACTGGAGAAATGTGAGTTTTAGATATTCATATTCAAATGATATTAGTCTTCATATCTTTTCTGTTCTATACAGAGAAACCTAGTTATTTAACACGTTATGAAATGTCATTATCACATTATAACTACGGTACAGAAGATTTTAAATGTTTGTACTTAATTTTCATAGGCAAGCAAATGAAACAGTGGTCTCTGTCTTATGAAAAAATAGTTTGGATTATATATCTCATTATAATACAGAGGTTATATTCATATACATGAATCACATGTATCTCCAGTTCTTATTCTACTTTACTGCTCCCACTTACAGCAAATTCCCATAGAACTTTTTCTTGCTCTCCTTCGTCCCCTCCTTCTTTCTTGAATTTAGATAATGTTTAGCGTGAATATTATCACTGAAAAGTTACCAAGTCAGAGTGTGAATGCATTAGCTATATTTTCTTTTCCATTTTCTTATATCAGTTGATTAACGGTACCATACCAACTATTTTCTTCTCCTTCTCCATTAAGTGGAATGTTAAGAGCCTTATACTCCCCAATTAACCTCCATTATTACTCCTCTGGTGTTCATACATCTACCAGCATGGAGTCAATAAGGAGGTCTAGGACAAAGGGTTCTCTCAGCAAGACACTCATATCTCCTAATACCACAAGGTAAAGTTTATCAAGAGGAGCAGGGTCAACCTGGCAGAGAAATAGGGGGGCCCGAAGGTCCCTCGTCTCTCAAACACAGCATTATTGAGGCCAGAAGACTTGGAATTCCAGGAATCTGAGCTACAGAGTGACAGAAACATCTCCAGGGGCCCATGGGGACAGCTTGGCGGGCCATAGGTGCATGATTGTGAATTAGGAGAGATAAAACGGGCAGCATAGGTACAGAGGAGAGGGATCCCTTTCTGTGGAGAGACAAAAAGAAGAGAAAGAGAGGCTCTATGCCTATTATATTTTGACAAGAGAAAAACCTCTTCGGGCCATGGACTGAGGAATGGAAAAAAATGGAGAGAAGGCCAATTCCTAACTTTCAAATAGCCTTAGTTAGGAGTAATGATCCAGGGTTGCAGGACTTTCTCCGTACTGGGGCCAGCCACCCTGTTCACACACCTGGGTGGTAAGGGGAGCTAGCCCCAGGCTCAGTAGTGAGCTCCCTTGGGACAGTAGTCTCCTCCCTCAAGTGCTGTGGGAAGAAGGTATACAGCCATTTCAAGGACAAAAGATGCTGCAGGTGCCCATCAGCCAGAGGCCCTTTGTTGGCTGGGAGGAGTGCTGCTACCCCAGAACCAGAGCTCTCAAAGCAGGATCCTTTAAGACATCAGGCTTCGAATCCAAGCCAGGTGCATGAAAGGCACGGGAGACTGTAGAGCAAGACAAACCAGCCTGATCATTCCTGTTCAGGTCTGCTGGAACAGTGGTTTGGGACACCCAGTCCAGGGAGGAGAGACTGGGATGGCACCATTTTCCTTCCCATCACCAACAAGATGGGGCTTCAGGGAATAGGAAAGCAGGCCCACAGCAGAGGCGGGACCTACTTACACCAAACCCTGCCCACACACTGCCTGGTAACTGAATATCTATAGGATCGAGGTTGACGGTGACCAAACCAAACAACCCCACCTCCAGACCAGCACAGCCATGGGTTTCAAGGCACCATTAGGTATCAGTGCAGTGATTTTGCATTTTCTGATTTGATTCTTGGTCAATTCTTACCACTCCCCCCCACCCCCTTATTTCTTCCTTTCTCTATTCTGGTTGTTGGTTTGTTTAAACAGACATTTTTAATCTATTCTTTTTATACCTCTTCTGTATCTCCTTCTTCTTTATTTTCCCCCCTCTCTCTCTGTCTCTCTGGATTAAACCCTATACTTTTTCTGATTCTCTGCTTGGCCAATTGTTTTTTGTTTGTTCTATTTTTCCCCACCCCTGTCATTTTTTCTCTTTATATTGGATAAAGTTTCTTCCGCCACCACCCCCCCCCCCCGCCTTTTAAATCTTTTCAGGAGTTATTTCAACAAACAAATCAAAGTACACCTGGTAGAAGGTCTGAACCACCATTACAAGTAGGGAGATAAAGCAACCAGAGTCACGGCAACAGAGGGCATGCAACACACTCCAAAAATACCTCCTGAAGGGCCAGGCACCGGACAGTGTATTACCCCTTTTTAATATAGTAGTGCTTCCAGGTTCAGGACACGTAGCAAGCTGTTAAAACACATAAAGAACAGAAAACTAGCCAAAATGATGAATTGGAAAAATCCTCCTCAAAAGAAACTTAAGGAAGAAATGATAGCCAGAGAATTGCCCAAAACACATATAAACAATATACCTGATCAAGAATTTAGAATAATAGTCATAAGCTGAATAGCTGGGCTTGAAACAAAGCATAGAAGACAATAGAGAATCTATTGCTGCAGAGATCAGGGACCTAAGAAATAGTCACAACAAATTAAGAAATGTTGTAAATGCAAAATAAACTAGATGCAGTGACAACACAGTTGGAGGAGGCACAGGGGAGATTAAGTGAAACAGAAGATAAAATTATGGAAAATGATGAAGCTGAGAAAAAGATAAGAAATACTAGAAGACCAGGAGAGGAGAATTAGAGACCTAGGTGGTTCAATGAAATGTAATAATATCTGTGCCATAGGAGTTCCAGAAGAATAGGAGAGAGAAAGGGGCAGAAGGTTTATTTGAACAAATTATAGCTGAGAACTACCCTAATCTGGGGAAGGAAGCAGACATCCAAATCCAGGAGGCACAGAGAACTCCTTTCAAAATAAACAAGAATAGGTCATCACCATAGTATATCATAGCAAAACTGGAAAAATATGAAGATAAAGAGAGATTTCTGAAACAGCTAGGGACAAACAGGCCTTAACCTACAAAAGTAGACACATAAGGGTCGTAGCAGAACTGTCCACTGAAACTTGTCAGGCCAGAAGATAGTGGCATAAGTATTTAATGTGCTGAATAGGAAAAATATGCAGCCAAGAATCTTTTATTCAGCAAGGCTGTCATTCAGAATAGAAGGAGAGCTACAGGCTTTCTCAGACAAACAAATCCTGAAGGAGTTCATGACCATTAAACCAACCCTGCAAAAGATCCTAAGGGTGACTTGGTGAGTGGAATGCTGCAAAGACTACAAAGGATCATAAACATCACCACAACATGATACCTACAGATAACAGAATAACACTAAATTCATATCTTTCAATAATCACTCAATGTAAATGGACTAATTGCCCCAATCAAAAGACATAGAGTATCAGAATGGATAAAAAACCAAGATCCATCTAATTTCTGTCTACAAGAGACACATTTTAGACCTGAGAACACCTTTAGATTGAAAGTGAGGGGATGGAGAACCATCTAACACAGTACTGGAAGTTAAAAGAAAGCTGGAGTAGTCATACCTGTATCAGACAAACTACATTTCAAACTAAAGACTATAACAAGAGATGAGGAAGGGCATTAATCATAATTAAGGTGTCTATCCGTCAAGAAGAACTAACAATTGTAAATGTTTATACCCCCAACTTGAGAAAACCCAAATATATAAATCAATCACAAACATAAGCAATCTTATGGATAATAATAGGGTAATTGTAAGTGACTTTAATACTCCACTTACAACAATGGACAGATCATCTAGTCAGAAAATCAATAAAGAAACAATGGCCCTGAATGATATACTAGACCAGATGGACTTGATAGATATATTCAGAAATTTTCATCCCAAAGCAGCAGAATATGTATTCTTTCTGAGTACATTATGGAACATTCTCCAAAATCAATCACATACTGGGTCACAAAACAACCCTCAATGAATATAAAACAGTTGAGATCATACCATGCATATTTTCTGATCACAATGCTATGAAACTTGAAATCAACCACAAGAAAAAATTTGAAGCCTCCAGATGCAGGGAGGTTAAAGAACATCCTACATAAGATTTTTTTTTTAATTTTGTTGTTGTATTAGTCATATAAGTTCTTCATATATTTTGCATACTAACCCTTTATTGGATATGTCATTTGCAAATATCTTCTCTCATTCAGTTGGTTGCCTTTTAGTTTTGTTAATTGTTTCCCTCTCTGTGCAGAAGCTTTTTATTTTGATGTATTCCCAATAGTTTATTTTTGATTTTGCTTTCTTTGCCTCTGGAGACATATCTAGAAAAATGTTGCTATGGCCAATGTCAAAGAAATTACTGTTTGTGCTCTCTTTTAGGATTCTTAGGGTTTTAGGTCTCACATTTAGGTCTTTAATCCATTTAGACTTTATTTTTTATGTATACTGTAGGAAAGTAGTTCAGTTCCATTCTTTTGCATGTAGCTGTTCAGTTTTCCCAACCCCATTTACTGAAGAGATTTTTTCCATTGCATATTATCTCTTTTGTTGAAGATTAATTGACCATATAATTGTGGGTTCATTTCTCAGCTTTTATCCTGTTATATTGACCTATGGGTCTATTTTTATGCCAGTACCATACTGTTTTGATTAGTACAGGTTTGTAATAGAGCTTGAAATCTGAATTGTGATGTCCCTAGCTTTGTTTTTCTTTTTCAATATTGTTTTGGCTATTTGGGGTCTTTTGTGATTCCATATAAAATTTAGGATTATATGTTCTAGTTCTGTGAAAATGTTGTTGGGATTTTGATAGGGATTGCATTAAATCTTTAGACTGCTTTTAAGTACCATGTACATTTAACAATATTTGTTCTTCCAAACCATGAGCATGAAATATCTTTCCATTTCTTTGAGTTGTCTTCTATTAATTGCATCAGTGTTTTATAGTGTTCAGAGTAGAGGTCTTTCACCTCCTTGATTAAGTTTTTTCTGAGTATTTTATTCATTTTGAGGCAGTTGTAAAAGGGATTGCTTTCATAATTGCTCTTTGTGCTACTTCATTATTAGTGTGCAACAGATTTCTGCACATTGCTTTTGTATCTTACAACCTTAAAGAATTAATTTATCAGTTCTAATGTTTTTTGGTGGCATCTTTAGGGTTTTCTCTAGCATAATGTCACTTTAAATTGTGATAGTTTTACTTATTTTCCAATTTGGATGCCTTTTATTCATTTTTCTTGTCTGATTGCTATGTCTAGGAGGACTTCCTGTATTATAATCAATAAAAGTGATGAGAGTGGTCATCCTTGTCTTGTTCTTGACCTGAGGGGAAAGGCTCTAAGTTTTTCCCCATCGACTATGATATTAGCTGTGGGTTTTTCAAATATGACTTTTACTATGTTGAGGTATGTTTCCTCTAAACCTATATTATTGAAGGTTTTTATCATGAATGGATGTGGTACTTTGTCAAATGCTTTCTGTGTACCTTTTGAGATGACTATATGGTTTATATCCTTTTTCTGATACCTCTGTTAATGAGGGAAAATATTTGAGCTATAAAAAGAAAAGTCTGGTGGCAAATGAGGAGACGGATCAACAAAGAAAAAGAAAAATACAATGCTACGAATGAAAGACTTCAAAGATAAGTGCATAGATATAATCCACAAAATAATATTGGTACAATGTGGCTGTGAATCTACACTACATGTTTTGAAAGTATTCAAATATTTTATATTTCTCAATAAAATACTTTTAATTTTGCTATTTATTTTTCATGTTTCTTTATGTCCTTTTTTAATGAATGTCTCCTTTTATTTTTCATGATTTTGTCTATTATAGCAAAATTGACCTAAGGCCAATTAGTTTTGCAGCAACATTATTTGTGACAAAAATCCTTGTAGCAATGATCTTATGGCCTGGATGCTTATAGTGAGAACACCAGACACGAATTTTCACCTATTTTCTGAACTTATGTTCTAAATGCCTCCTTTGATCTATTGATCTAACTGATTGCTGGCTCTCCCCTGGGAACATGTCTTCTCCTTTTCTCAAAACTCTTAGTTACTTTCTCTGCACACTTTTTATATGATTGGGCTAAGAAATGAAGTAGGTGTCCTCTTGCTAGTTTCAAATATATTTTTCTTTTTCCATTAAACATTCTCAACATTGAGTCACATGTCAGCATACCATAGGACCCAATATTCCTGATTATTATTGTCACCTGTAGAATCCCCAGGTTAACTGCCTTCATTCAGTCAATATTTTAACTCCTAGATGTCTGTTAACTCTATAACACTACTCTTATTTATGTATCTGAGTGAGTTCAATATCCATTTATCTGTCCTTCCTTCCAATACTCTTGACTTCCCATTCCTTGACCTCATATCTTTCAATATGCTATCTAACATTAGCCACCCATTCCCATAGTGGTAATATAGAATTAAAAATAACTTCAGCTCATCCATTATTTCAGTATCAATATCTTTCTACTCTGATCTACAGAATAATGCAAGTAAATAATCCTTAGATTTCTGCTCACAACAAGAATGTAAAATTCATTTATCTCACAATGTTTCACTAATTTTAGCTATCTACATTTCTACATTTTTATCTTTATCTAGCTTAAATTATTTGTTAGACTGTTATAACCAGTTTTCTACATATAATTTCAAATAGAGTGCCTTCTATTTCTTCTGAGTCTCTTGGGAAAACTCCAATGTTGATAAAAGATTAACTTGTTTTACTTGGATCCATGGCCACTAATCTCAAGAGGGCCCTAAATGCTGCCCAGTAAGCATATTAGTGTTTCATAATCTGTTTAGTATCTTATTCTTCTAGAAGCCTTATATATTCTCCCCTCTCCCCAAGTTTGTTTAAGGACCTCCCACCTTCTTCATTGTTTTGAGTAATCACACTTTTCCTTTACTTACTGGCATTATTTTTTTATTGAGGAAAAAATTCACTCCTCTTTCAGCATCATTAACCATATTATTTTCTTCCTATATTTAAAGATAACCCATCTCTCTTCTTATTTAGGACCATTATGTCTTCTTGTTTATAGAACCATCTTCCTTTGTGTTTTCATATCACTCTGGTAATTTAATCTCTAAATGTACCCCCCTCAACTCTCTCTCTACTTTTTTCCCATTCAACTGTATCCTTTCCTTCAAACTTCACATGAAGTTATTTGTTTCATGTTAAAATGCACACACACACACACACACACACACACACACACACAACTTTGTTGACAATAACATAAATGTTGCTTAAGCCATGGGTCAATTCTTAGTCCTTACTTTTCCTGACCACCAGATTACTGTTTTCTCTTCAAAATTTTCTTCATTTGACTTATATTTTTCTTAAAGCAATGTGGTTTTGTAACCCTGTTCTGTCTTGTAATATCAGTAAAATATGTCAGAATAAACTCTTAATTCCAATAAACTGCTTAATTCAAAATATGCCTCTTGGGAAAAAGTCTGTTCAATGTTTAGAGAAGGGAACTGAGAACTTAGGAGAGTTGAAGTAGGATGACATTCTAATACCAACATAAACAGAAAGAGCAATATATTAAAATAGAAAAGAAAGAAGAAGAGAAGGAATAAAGAAGGCAGGGAGGAGAGAGGGAAGGATAGATATAATGGAGGAATTAGAGAAAGAAGAAATAAAAATAGAGATGATGGCTAAACATTAGGGTATTTTCTGATAAACTAATTCACTCTCTATCATAAATTATAAATTTGCTTTTAGCATGATCCAGAGTGTTTAGTGATGGAGAAAATGGGCTTTCATTTCACTTATTTGAAGTACATAACTCCAGTTTCTGAAACATTGGTACCATTTATATGACACCAATATTTATATTACTGTATTCACAAGTCCTGGTGACATATCAGTAAATAGCAGCACAAGCACATGGCAGAGAAGAGTTCAGCTAAAGCAAGAAATGAAGACCATGGCACATGAGACATGCCAGAAGAACTCTCAGGCCTAATGTGGTAAGATTTTGTACTGAAGTGTGTTTTCTGTAAGCTGTCCCATAAGATCCAGAAAATTTTGGTAATTGTATTAATATTAATGCTCTCTACCCTCTACCAGAAAGATACTGAGGCATGTGTGAAGTTAAATTAGAAACAGAAGAGGTTTTAAGACCACAGATAGGAATGCTCTTTTTATTGTTCACAGTAGCCTTTACAATGTCCCCTGAATTATGCATGTAGGCAATTTTGAATAAGCAACCTGCAGTCTAGTTTGTTTAATTGGTGAACATTTATAACCATTATCTGGTATCATCTAAACACTGTGCAATGATCTTTAATGATTCCCATTTTGAATAAATACTTACGTTAACTTATTAGCCTATTAGGAATATACTTTGGTTTCAACAGTGAGCCAATGAACTTCCATTTTTAAGAATTTTCAAAGGCGTTATAATGAAAAGAGTTTATGGTTTTTAAACATAAAAATGAAGGTAGTTTTTTTATCATGTGTATGGAATGGTGTGATAATCATTATTTTCTTAATGTACTTTTATCATTGTAACAGCTTATTAGCTGCCAAGCATACACAGATTTGATTATTTTGTTCTATCTTCAGCAAGGATGGTGTATGAAAATCTAGACCATCCACATTACATTGTAAAATAATTATAGCAATATAGGGGGAAAGAAAGGCAAATAATTAGCTAAGGCAAGTATTAAGTAAATAAATTATATTTTCGTTAAACTTCTCTGGGATCAATTTATATTATTATCCAACTGCTTTCTTTTATTATCTTTTTATTTTAACAATATTTTTGGTTTTGTAAAAAAAATGTGGTATATGTTTGGACTCATCTTTTTCAAATGAGGGACACTCAAGTTCTAAAAAAAACAGTTTTTATCATGTAGTAACTGTTTTTATAAATGAGTTATGTTTTATTCTTATTTATTTAATTTTTAAAGTTGATTTTGAGAGAGACAGAGACAGCATGAGTGGCAGAGGGGTAGAAAGAGGGGGGTATGGAGAATCCCAAGCAGGCTCTGTGCTGGCAGCCTGAGATCATACCCTAAGCCAAAACCAAGAGTCAGATGCTTAACCTACTGATCCACCCAGGTGCCCCGAGTTCTATTCCTTTTATTAAATGCCTTCAGTTGAAATATTAAGGAAATTAAAGGGAAAGTGTTATTGTAGTTACACTGCATAATACATTTCTCATTCAGACATGATCTTTCAAAAATAAGATAATCAAAAACAATGTAAAAATCTCCTTGATAAAACCAATTTATATAAACAGAGTTCTAATAGATTTTATGTGCCTCACATTTATGGAATTCTGAGGATGCATGAAGTTTTCAGTATGCAGAAATATCTTCAGAACACCTCAGATAATTGTCACTATCTTTTAGAAAAAATAAAATATATAATAAATATCTCACTGGGCAATGAAGGATTAAAAAGTTATAAAAACTAAGAAATGGGTATATTTCAGATATACAATACCAAACACATTCCTTGATATTTTCTCATGCATGTGATGTAAAAACATCTTAGATCTTAATATTTAGATTAATCTTGATGAAATCACTTCTAAAATTTGCTAGAAAGACATTTTTTGCTGATGCCTTGAAATTTAATCATAAAAACCTAAAATACACTCAAATAAAATATTCCTATAATGCACTGTGAAAATTGTGGCATACCATGTTTTAGATCTTGTTAACTCTGAATCATAAAATGTGACATTTCTTATGTCATTTGCAAGGCAGTTAATTAATCCCACAAATCTCACGATATTTTCTACACTCAAAAAGTGTTATTATTTAGTAATAAAAACTATTTTTGAAGAGGTAGAATGATGTACATGTATAATGTGATAAATATTAGATTATGTTATAAACTGTGAAGTAACCCATTCTAGAATGCTGAAATATCAGTTTCCAGATCAACAAGGTGCAAAACAACTACAATAAAATGTTAACTATCAACTAAGCACACTATATTTTAATGTAATTGTAACAAAGCTTTAACAGTGAAATCTAACCTTTTCATTGTACATACTTCCTTAAATAGTGTTTTTGTAGAATTTTTGATATTAGTAATAATAACATCATGTGAGGAATCTATGAAATATTTACAATTTTTGCTCTTATTGGAGAAAATAAAAATTTACTAAGAACTCATTTGTAAAAACATCAAGTGTTATTTTTAAAAGATTAAATGGTATACCCTCAGCAGATCTGCAATGTAGGAAAACACATGATTTGTAACTTTTTAGCTCTTTTTGTGAAGTAAACTTGTAGAAGATTCTAATGTAACTCTTATTTGAGAAAAGAGTTAAAGTTATGTATAGGATCTGTAGAAAGCCAAAAAATGTGAAAAAAATTACCTGTGAATGATAAAAATATAACTATATGTTATCACATTTTATACCTTTTTGTCAACACATTCAGAATTTGACTATTCCCAAATTAAATCCCTTTTATTTTTATAATGTTTATTTATTTATTTGGAGAGAGAGCATTAGCAGGGGAGGGGCAGAAAGAGAAGGAGAGAGAATCCTAAGCAGGCTTTGCACTGTCAGCGGAGAGCCTGATGCAGGGCTGAAACTCACAAACTGTGAGATTATGATCTGAGCCAAAATCAAGAGTCAGATGTTTAACTGACTGAGGCACCCAGGTGCCCTCCAAATTAAAACCATTTAAAAATTACCTTTGTCGGGGCACTTGCGTGGCTCAGTCGGTTAAGTGTCTGACTTCAGCTCAGATCATAATCTCATGGTTTGTGGGTTCGAGCCCCACATCGGGCTCTGTGCTAACAGCTCAGAGCCTGGAGCCTGCTTTGGATTCTGGGTCTCCCTTTCTGTCTGCCCTTTCCCCTACTCATGCTCTATCGCTCTCTCTCTCTCTCAAAAATAAATAAACATTTAAAAAGTTTAAAAAATTACTTTTGTCATTCTCTTTTTGAAAGAATGATGATCTTGTAAACAAAACCATAGTATTATTAGATTTACACTATTTTTTAGGTGGTTTCAATTTCTCCAGAAAATAGTAAAAACATTTCAGAATTGTTTAAATTGTCTGTAGACTAGAAACATTATAAGTGGTGACAGTCTTTAAAATATATATGAATAATAAAAATTGCATCAAAATGTCATTCAGTAAGTGAATAGACAAATAATAAGCTTCATTACATCCAGACAATGAAATATTATTTAGCTATAAAAAGAAATGAGCTATCAAGCCATGAAAAAGCATACACAAAACTTGGATGCATATTCTAAATGAAAGAAGCCAATCTGAAAAGGCTACTACTGTATGATTTTAACTATATAGCATCCTAGAAAAGGCAGGAGATAGTGACAAGGTAGTAGTTGCTAATGGTTGGTGGGATGGAAATAAATGGAGCAGAGAGAATTTGTAGAGCAGTGAAATTACTGTGTATGACACCATAATGGTGAATACATTTGTCTGAGCCAGGAGAATATACAGCATCTAGAGTGAACTCTAAATAGATTTTGGATGATTATGATGTGTTAATGTAGGTTCATTGATTATAACGAATGTACTGCTCTGGTGGAGGATGTTGACAATGGGGGAGACTATGTATCTGTGGGGACAAGAGGTATATGGGCAAGCTCTGTACCTCCCCCTTGATTTCACTGTGAACCTTACACTTCTCTAAAAAGTACTTAATTTTTGAAAATTCCCATAAATAATCATTGGTGTGACCCACAGGAGGAATGAGTTATTCCAAGTAAGCAATGCAATATTCCCATTCAACCATTAAAATCAGCATGAAACATGTGTTGTAGATCCTCTATAACTCATTTTATCCTTACATTTTTATAAATCATCTGCTAGTACTCACGGACACTTCTTTGATGTACAGTATGTTCTTAAATAATGAGACTTTTATAAATTGGTTTATGGAGCAAGAAATCTATGCAGAATGCATGGGATAATGTTGCTGGCAGCTCAAAAAAAAAAAGTCAAAGAAAAGACTTTAGTGTTTATGTGTAAAACAGAATAGATGACTTAATCACTAAATTCCAATAGGACACTTCTCAAAAGAAAACGAAAATGTTAGGAGAAAGACAATGTTTTCCAAGTGAGCATGTGCAATAGTTAGGAGGGTTAGTATTTGGAAACAATAATGCCTTAGTGATTATGAGCAGAGGAGGGAGACACATCAGGGAGTAGAAGAAAGAGAAAAGAGTAAGGGAGGGGTAACAGTGAGAAAGAGAAAATTAGGGAACAGATGAGACATTTTAGCAGCAGCAAAGTGTAAAAGGGCACAATAAGGATATATTTCAAAAGAAATTTTACAGATTTTTTCACTTAGTGTTTTCTTCCCAAAATCCCACTCCTTTTTGCACTTAAAAAAATTAGCATCAGATTTGTCTTTTTTTACTGTAATACTATCCTAAGGAAATTCCAGTTTTCTGAAATACATTGTGAGGGTTTTTTTTTTTTTTGGTTTTTTTGTTTGTTTTAGTTTAAAGTACAATAAATTCCCAGATACACCTTGGATTGAATTGTTACATGAACTTGAGGGAATAATATTCTCCCTCTCTTACTGCATTATTATTATTATTAGACTTCTGACTTAAAGCCTTGTCATGAGTCAGACTTAGGCTCTAAAATTATAGGAAACCAGTAAGTACAATTGTGGTATGGGCGAGAGTCTGAGACTGTAGGTGCTACAATTGTGGGAGATGCAGGAGAGAAGCATCAAAGGAAAAGACTTCAAAAGGGAAGGGCTGGAGAAGGTGCAAGGCCTTAGGACATGTTTACACGAGCTGAACGAGGCTTCGGCTTATAAGGAACGCCTGGAACTATTAACATTGTCCAGGGCCAGATCCTCCTTCACACCTCACCCTTCTTAGTGTTATAGAAACCAGTTAACTCAAAATTCAACCTTGAAAAGCTAAACCATTAGGTTGATTAACACACGTGCTTAGCTGACTTCATGCGTGTAGTCTTTAGCAATTATCCTAATAAAAAAAAGCTTCATTCTGGAGTCGGGGCCTCATTCTCACTGGACTATGAGGACCTTCACTTAATTGCACTTTGTGGACTCATCTTTTGCGACTCTGGCCATACTCCCTGCAACATACAATAAAAATTAAATTTTGATATTTCTAGGAAAGGTGATGAAATTGATGAAGTGGGATAAAAACCACCATAAACTTGCAACCACAAAATTTATTTTTAGCCCATAGACATCTGTTGTATTAAGAAGTTAAAGTACTTTAGGGGTGCCTGGGTGGCTCAGTCAGTTAAGCATCCAGCTTCAGCTTAGGTCATGATCTCAAGGTTTATGAGTTTGGCCCCACATCAGGCTCTGTGCTGACAGTGCAGAGCCTGGAGCCTGCTTTAGATTCTGGGTCTCCCTTTCTCTGCTCCTCCCCCACTCTCAGTCTCTCTCTCAAATATAAATACACATTTAAAAAAAAGAAATTTAAAGTACTTTTAAATATATGAAATCAAAATTATTCTGGGTTTTTGCTGTAGTAAACGTGGTTCACTCCTCTGACTAATTAGATTTTACAGTGGGATTTAAATTTAACATACTTTAGAAATTCTGGTACTGGCCATTTGCCATCAGAAATGGGGAAAATTAATGAGATACCTGGAGCACTATACCAAGGACCAGAGGATAAAATATCTACGTAGGGATGCCCAAACATTTTGGCCAAGAGACACTAATTTGTGGAATACACCCCATGACAGGATAGCTAGACTAGATACGTCATAGCAAACATTTGAATTCTCCTTGGACTCTGATGGTTTAAAGTTTATAAGGCCTCTTCTAGGAGTGTAGTCCTGACCACACCTTGATCAGATTTCCGGCCCCAAAACATATGAAAGAATAAATTCCCGCTTTTTAAGCCACCAAGTTTGTGGTAATTTTATTTGGCAGTACGAGGAGATTGATACAAGTTTAAATCACAAATTTCACAAATATTTAATATGAATTCTAAAAGACTAGAAAAAAGCAATAATTCTTTTTGAGAATTTTCCAGATTGATGACAGACAAATTAAAGAAGTGTAATTTCTGAGCAGTAAAAGCCAAACTTAATCCACGTCCAAGCCCATGACAGAGTAACTGGACACCACGAAAAATAAAATATCCTAAGCACAGTAACCACTGTAATTTCATAACACACTTCCAAATAAATAGTAGGTCATAGGAAAATCATATGAGATATTTAAAAACTATTTCAAGCTGAATTATAAGAAAAATAAGGCATCCAAATTGTGGAATATAGATAAAAACATTCTTACGGGGAAATCTCCAGTTTAAAAAAGCTTATATTAGAAAGGAAGAAAAATCAAAAACAGTGGTATAACTGTCCAAGTTAGAAAGCTAGGAAAAGAAAAACAAAATAAATCCCAGGCAAAATAAAATGAAGAAAATAGTAAAGGCTAAGACTGAAAAGTCAGTGATACAAAACAGACAGTGGAGAAAATCAAGTGACACAAAATATGACTCTTGAAAAGTTGAACATTGATAAATCTTAGAGTAATCAGGAACACAGAGCGAGAACACATCTGCCAGCCGCAGCCACGAAAAAGAAATCTCTATGCAGATTCAATACATAGAAAATGTTACAAGAATGTTATAAAGGGAATTACGGCAATAAATTAGACAGTTTTCATATTAAAAATTATAATGACCAAAACTAACATGTGATTAATACAAACCTGAAGAATGTTTGTAAAATACATTGAATTCATTCCCAAAAGCTTCCCTTAAAGAAATTAAAAACATTGATTTCATTGGTAAATTACAATTTCAATAAATCTGAAGAAATGACACCAATCTTACTTTTCCAGCTAAAGGAAGGAAACATTCCTAAATTGTTTTTGAGACCAATGTAATCTTTATAAAACACCTAACAAAACTTGTAAAAAAATTATGAAATAACTTATAAACACAGAACAGCAAAATATCAAATAGACTGTAACAATACATAAAATGAACAATATATGATGACCAATAGAAGTGTATTCCAGACATTCAAGTGTAGTTTAAAGAAAAAGAGAGGGGCGCCTGGGTGGCGCAGTCGGTTAAGCGTCCGACTTCAGCCAGGTCACGATCTCACGGTCTGTGAGTTCGAGCCCCGCGTCGGGCTCTGGGCTGATGGCTCAGAGCCTGGAGCCTGTTTCCGATTCTGTGTCTCCCTCTCTCTCTGCCCTTCCCCCGTTCATGCTCTGTCTCTCTCTGTCCCAAAAATAAATAAACGTTGAAAAAAAAAATTAAAAAAAAAAAAAGAAAAAGAGAGCTAATGAGACATGAGAAAATAAAAGAAAAGCTCTACAGTTACCAATATACTTACTTAATGGTAGAATATTGAAAAAAATGGAGCCGTCGAGTTGAAAATAACACCAGGCTGTCTGCTCTCCCCATTTCTGTTCAACACTGTATTGGATACTTGAACCAGAGATTTAAGGAAGTTCAGAAAGGAGTGAATAAAACTGTCTGTATTCCTAGATGACATGATTATTTTACAGAAAAAATGGTTAAGCTATCTACAAAGCAAAAACTAGAAAAGAATGTTAATTCAGCAAAGCTATAAGATTACACACAAAACTAATTGCAGTTTTTATATACGTTTGGCAAGCTAATGGAATATGAAACTTATGAGAAGTGTTTTATTTACAAAAAAGTCTCTTAGGGTACCACCCATCCTTTGCTGAGGTGACAGCTTTGTGCAGCATCCCTCCCCCGTTTTAAATTATGGGATGTGAAAACATACTGCACCAAAGCAGCATTTACAAGGCTTATACAGGTTTACTTCTCATGCAGGGATAGGCAAGACAAGATCATTCCCTGGAAGAGAGGCATGGGCCACCAGCAAAAGGGCTCTCTGACAATGTCAGATGCAAGGGAATAGGTATAGCATGGGACTGCAATAAAAATATGTGTACTGTAAGAGCTCCACTGATCCCACCCAGTCAGTACAGTTGAGCTTTTACCGGTTGTTGACTTGAAAAATGTTTAACAGTTCAGCCAAAAGTGATTTTGCTGAGGGTGACTTAATTGTATTCATTCACAGCATCAAAAATACAAGAAAGAATACCTTTAACAGAGGATATATAACAATGATACACTGAAACCTATAAAATTTTGCACAGCAAAAAGCCTAAATAAATGAGAAAATAAACCATGGTTACATAATGAGACTGAATTGTTAAGAGGAAAGTTATCCCAAATCATTCTACATATTCAATTAAATCTTTTATAATTACAGTTGGCCTTTTTTGTAAAACTAATAAACAGAATATAAAATGTATACAAAAATGTAAATGACCTAGATTATCTAATGCAATCTTGAAAAAGATCAAAGTTAGAACACCAGTATCTGATTATAAACTTAACAATAATCTAGACAGAGGGAGTTTCTTGCATAAGGATAAAAAAATAGGTCATTGGAATAGACCACTAAAGTAGACCCAGGCTTATACAATCATTTAATTTTTAAATTCTGATAAAATCGGAATGTATTTTCTATAAGAATGATTAAAACAAACAAATTTGTCCAGAGATTTACCTTGATTTATTTCTTGAGGTTAAATTATATGACTTATTTGTATTTATAGGTGACATAGTATATAGTTTTAGAATCTTCAATTATTGCATAAATATATTAAAATTATCACATATTTTCAACTCCTTGCCAGCTTGATTTGACTTCCTTACTTTTTATATTATGAATTACAGTGATTTTATCTCTAGCTAAAGTTAAACAAAATTTAGTGGGTGCCTGGGTGGCTCAGTCTGTTAAGCGTCGGATTCATGATTTCAGCTCAGGTCATGATCTCAAGGTTCATGAGTTCAAGTCCCACATCGTGCTCTACACTGACAGCATAGATCGTGCTTCGGACTCTCTTTCTCCCCCTCTCTCTGCCTCTCCCACATGCTCTCTCTCTGTCTTTCTCTTGAAATAAATGAATAAACTTAAAAAAAATCAGGGTTATAGTTCAGAGTAGTGTCTGAAACTTTTCTAAAGGGATGACACTTTACAGTATTTGAAGCTAAATTTATTTATTGTAGGAAAATTTTGAGTTCCTTCACTTAGGTTTATTTTTTTTTCTTCCCTCCTCACCATCAGTCTTTGTGAATTAAACTCCTCTTCCTACTTCCACATGGCCCTCTCCTGCAGAGACATTAGCCTGGTTCTTGAGTAACAGCTCTATTATAAGGAAACAAAAATTATAATCTACACATAAGTTAATTTCCATACATTAGTTTCTTAAATTGATTTGATATTTCTGAGGGCCTACACTGCACAGTCAAATCCCTAAGTTCTGTCAGGAGATCATAGAGTTGGCTGAATTTTAATAACCCATATATGTTTTTTTTCACTTAAATCTCCTATGTCAATTCTAGCTACAATTTCAAATTCTGAGGCATTGAATACATTTCTTGTTCTTTTTTTTTCATTTAAAAAATTGAAGTATATTTATCACACAGTGTTAATGTTAATATCAGGTGTACAATATAATGATTCAACAATTCTATACATTACTCAGTGCTCATTACAATAAGAGTACTCTTAAATCCCCTTTATCTATTTCACCCATCCTTCTATCCACCTTCCCTCTAGCAAATCCTCCTGTGTAGTCTGTATTTAAGAGTCTGTTCTTTTGTTTGTTTCTTTTTTTCTGTTTGTTCTTTGTTTGTTTCTTAAATTCCACATATGAATGAAATCATATGATATTTATCTTTCTCTGTCTGACATATTTCATGTGGCATTACACTCTCTAGGTCCATCCATGTTGTTGCAAACAGCAAGATTTCTTTTTTGTGATGGTGAGTAATATTTCATGATATGTATGTTATATATAGAGACAGAGACAGAGACGGAGAGAGACAGAGACACTTGGGTTGCTTCCATACCTGACAGTGTATGTATCTTTTCAAATTTGTGTTTTTGTTTTCTTTGGGTAAACACCCAGTAGTGGAATTACTGGATATGGTATTTCTACGTTTAATATTTTGAGGAACCTCCATACTGACAGTGGCTGCATCTGTTTGCATTCCCACCAAGAGAGCATGAGGTTTCCTTTTTCTCCATATACTTGCCAATATTTGTTATTTCTTGTCTTTTTGATTCTAGTCATTCTGATGGTATAAGGTGATGTCTCATTGTGGTTTTGATTTGCATTTCCTTCATGATTAGTGATTGAACATTTTTTCATGCACCTGTTGGCCATCTGTATGTCTTCTTTGAAAAAATGTCTATTCACATCCTCTGCCCATTTTTAAATCAGATTATTTAAATTTTTGGTGTTAAGTTGTTTAAGTTTTTTAATGTATTTTGTATATTAACCCCCTGTCAGATATATCATTTGCAAATAACTTTTCCCATTTAGTAGGTTGTCTTGCTGACTTTGGGTGTTGTTTATTTTTCTTTTTCTAGCTTTTTTAGGTATAAGTTTAGATTGTTTATTTTTCTTGTTTCTTGAGGTAGGCTGTATTCCCATAAATTTCTCTCTTAGAACAGCTTTTGCTGTATCCCAAATATTTTGGACTGTTGTGTTTTTATTTTCATTTGTCTCCATGTATTTTTAAAATTTCCTTTTGATTTCTTGGTTGACTCATTTGTTGTTTAGTAGTATATTTAGTTTCTATTATTTGCATTCTTTCCAGACTTTCTTTCTTATGATTGATTTCTAGTTTTATGCCATTGTCATTTGGCAAGTGGTGTGATATGATTTCAATTTTTAAAAATTTGTTGACACTTTTTAGTGGCCAAACATGTGATCTATACTGGAGAATGTTCATTGTGCACTTGAAAAGAAGGTATATTCCACTGTTGACAGAATGTTCTGTATATATTTTTTGGTCCATCTGGTTTAATGTGTCACTCAAAGTCACTGTTTCCTTGTTGATTTTCTCACTGGATGATGTATTCATTGATGTAAGAGAGGTGTTAAAGTTCCCTACTATTATTGTATTACTGTCAGTTTCTTTCTTTATGTCTGTTAACAGTCGCTTTATGTATTTAGGTGCTCCCATATGTTAATAACAAATTTATATGTACAACTAATCTGCAAATGTTTAAAAAAGTCTTCCACTGATATGAAAGAGCCACCACAACTATAAACAGAACATTATAAAAAGCTAAGTACTTTTAATTTTGGAAAGCGGTTTTTAAAAATAATAACATCAGGGGAAAAACTAACAGAATTGAATACACAGCACAAGATAAAAACACTAAGTATATTATAAATAATTAAGAACAATTTTAAATGTCCTTTGTATTCCAGATGCCTGGAGATATGAAAATCATCAAGACAAACAAACAAATATAAAAAAGATAATCAGTAGTGCTTACTACTACTTCAAAGAGTGATATATTCTGCCATCTAATAGAAACTAAATGATTGTAAAAGCTAACTTTTCAGCGTTGTTATTTGTAATGAGGACAAAATGAAGCAGACTAGCTCTGTGGAATTAGAAATTTGAAATTGTAATTTATTAAGTTGGATAAAATTTAAGAAGAATCTGGGCACAGGGACATTGTATCAGGATTTGTACAGGTTTAAGTTGAGATGTTTATTAGATATCAAAATACAAATCTAGTAGCACTTTGATAAATGAGTCTGGAATTCGAGGGAAAAGTTCAGTAAAAATATAGTATACAATTGTTAATTTATGGATAATGTTTAAGGCTTTGAGATTGGATAAGAAAGACAAGAGGAAAGGACCTAGGATTGTGCTCTAAGACGTTGTAACATGGATATGAGGAGAATCTAGCAAAGGAAATGGAAGAAGTAACCAGTAAGGTAGGAAAAACAGAGTATGATATCCTGGAAACAAGGAAAACCACATGGTTCAGGAAGGAATGTGTGGCTAACTGTATCAAATACTGTTTGCAAGTGAAATTATGAGTGAGAATTATCCACTAGATGTAATAATTTCCAGGTGATTGTTATCCTTGACAAAATATCATTCAATCAACTTCTTTGTAAAAATAGCTCATTGGAGTGGTTCCAGAAAGAAAAAAGAAAAAATAATTATGGACTTCCCTTTCAGAGATTTTTTCAGAGATTTTTATTATAAAGAAGGACAGAGAAACAGCTTATTTGCTAGAAGGGTCTTTGCTATTGATGTAGTTTAATTTTTGTTTTAAGGTAGATAAATTATAGTTTAATGATGATGTAGATAATGAGGCAAACTGCTGAAACAATGTGCAGTTTTCATCACAATTCCTGCACATCCATTCACAAATCTTAGGGATTTGGTTATAGTATTATTTTGTAAGTGTAAAGTTCTGAAAAGTTTAAAAATGAATGATAAAGCTGATCTTTTGAAAAATAAAAACTTCCCTAAAATGATACAAAATGCAGACATCATAGAGTTGAAAGAATGTACCATTGGTTTAGAAAATCAAAAAAGCAGGGTGCCTGGGTGTCTCCATTGGTTAAGCATCAGACTTTGGCTCAAGTCATGATCTCACAGTTCTTGAGTTTGAGCCCTGTGTCAGGCTCTGTGCTGACTGCTTTGGATTCTGTGTCTCCCTCTCTCACTGCCCCTCCCCCATTTGTGTTCTGTCTCCCTCTCTCAAAAATAAATAAACATTTTAAAAAATTTTAAAAAAGGAAATAAAAAAATAGTTCTCTGTGTGTATGTGTATGTCTGTACATGTGTGCATGCATGTGTGTGCTTGTGTGTGTGTGTAATAGAGACGAAAGGATATGACTGGGTGTCATTAGTAATTAAAATCAAAATGGTGACTATCAATAAATTTAGTCTGCACAATTAGATATACAGTTGAATACAAGTGAAATTAAAGCACTGCCTTGTATAATATTTTAAAAAAGAAAAATACTAGTAAGATTAAAATACTAGTAAGATTTTTAAAATGTTGCAAAATTTAAAATGTAAATTTTTGCCTAGTGAACAATTTCATTAAATTATTTTAATACATATTTCCTTGATGCTTAAGGGAATTCTGCATCCTTTCTATGTCTTATAATTTTTGAGTTCCTTATAGACTTCTTTGTTAGCCATATGGATTGTAGCTGCCTTTTGTTTCTCACAATGTATAGCTTGTCTTTTTACTTTGTTTAAACTGTTAGAGAATATGTTTATATTAATGTAATCAAATTAATTAATTTCACTTTGTGCTTTATGCTTTTTTGAGTCTTGTTTAGGGAATCATATGCTGCCAGGGCACCTATTTGGTTCAGCGTGTTAAGCGTCTGACTCTTGGTACTGGCTCAGATCATGATCTCTCTGTTGTTGGGATTGAGCTCCCTGTCAGGTTCTGCAGTCAAAGTGTGGAGCCTGCTTGGGATCCTCTCTCGCTGCCCCTCTCCTGCTGACTCTCTCTCTCTCTCAAAATAAGTAAACTCAAAAAAAAAAAGAGAGAAAGAAAGAAAGAAACCATATGCTGTATGACTTCCTAAAGATACTTCAATCTAGTTTTAAATAAATTATTTAACATAATGCTTGTGTTATTTTTAATCTATTTCAAAATCGGTATTTATATATTTTTTTAACTATTTATTGCTGCTGTAACAAATTATTTCATGGTTTAAAACAACACAACTTTGTTTTCCTGGTAGGTCAGAAGTCCCAAATGGGTCTCACTGGGTTAAAATCGAGGTGTCAACAGAGCTGTGTTCCTTCTGGAGGTTCTAGAATATAATCCATTTCCTGAACCTTTCCAGCTTTTAGAGGTTACACACACTCTTTGACTCATGACCCCTTTTCCTCTATCTTCAAAACCAGTAATAGTGGGTCATGTTGTTGTTGTTGTTGTTTGTTTCAAGTATTTGGTTAAATTCTGGTTAACATATACTGTAATATTGGTTTCAGGAGTAGAATTAATAACACCCAGTGCTCATCCCAAGTGCACTCTTAATACCACAACACCAGCAACCTTCAGTTTGTTCTCTAGAGTTGAGTCTGTTATGGTTTGCCACCCTTTTTCCCACCCCTATCTTTGCCCCTTTATTTGTTTTGTTTCCTAAATTCCACAAATGAATGAAATCATGTGGTATTTGTCTTTCTCTGACTGACTTGTTTTCTCTTAGCATAATGCACTCTGGCTCCATCTACATCATTGAAAATGGCAAGATTTCATTCTTTTTGATGGCTGAGTAATTAGAATCAGCTTTTCTGATGCTTAGTCAAGTGGCTGGCTTTCCCTTAAGTATTATTTTTTATCTATATAATAAACATTTCCCATATTTACATAAGTGTTATTATTAAATCTAATTTAAAGATTTACTCAGAGAGTGAAGAAAACTATTTCAATAAAATATTTATTTAAAAGGTATTATTTTTTCTATTACTACTGATAATGAAAATTAAGAACATGATATATCTCCCTTCATAACATTAAAGACACATATGAACAACAAAATTGCATTATTTTATGTAATTTTATATGCTAATGCTGTTTTGTGTATTATAAACTATGTATTCCCACACTCTGTGAAATGCAGAAGCAAAGCCATCCAAGGGCAGAATTTCTCTTCTACATTTGGGTAAGTAAAGAAAATCTTTCCTCACAAATGAATTTATTTATTTATTTATTTATTTATTTATTTATTTATTTATATTTTCCAGAGGTTGAAAGAAAGCCATGTGCTCATTTTATATTAAATATTGACCTTAGTATTCTCATCATGAGATAAATCAACCAATGTAGCTCTTTTTTTTTCAGTTTATTTATTTATTTATTTTGAGAGAGAGAGAGAGAGAGAGACAGTGCAAGTGGGGGAGGGGCAGAGACAGAGGAGGGAGAGAGAAAATCTCAAGCAGGCTCAAGCTGGGTGACTGAGTCACCCAGGCACCCCCAATCAATGTAGCTCTTTAATGTGACTTTTCAGTGTTTAATACAATCAATTCTAGGTAGTAAAGATTTTGTGCTCCTAGCAAATAAATTTTAAACGATAGCAAAGAGTCAAATTTTAGATTTCTAAGATGTTTTAGACATCATGAAGTATGGTATGATCATCTTGTATAGTGGGCTCCAGAAAGAGTAAATAAGGACTTCAAAAAGGTCACAAATAACTTTATTGGTAGAGTTAGAATTCTGATTTTAACCTTTTTTTTAATTTTATCTATTTATATTAAGAGAGAGAAAGAGTGTGGGTGCTGGGAGGGGCAGAGAGGGAATCATCCCATGTAAGCTCCACTTGAGGCTCCTTCACCCAGCGGGAAGACCGGATCGGGGCTCTAACTTAAAAACTGTGAGATCACGACCTGCCTCAAAAATCAATATTTGGACGCCTAACCAACTAAGCCACCCAGGCACCCCTGATTTTCTCTCTTTAATGGAATGCTTTGAGTACTACATAATTCCAACTTTAAATTGATGAATTCACTTTAACTGATTTGTGACATCATTGTTTAAACTTTTTAAATAAATGTGAATTTTATGAAAAAGAGAAGAATGTTGGAGAGTGAATATTTTTGAAGGCAGAAAAAATGTAATTATGATAACAATGATTCTAACCATGACTTAAATTTGGAAGAAATATTTCAAACAATTGAGACTGAAGTAAAGGCATTGCATGCATGCATATGGAACAAATCTGAAGAAGTCATTGCTCTGAGTGAGGAATATTTCTCATGTATTAAAGTTCCAAATGATATCCCCAGAAATTAAAATAATTATTTTTTGTCTACCATCTCAAATTGTGATTCAGAATTTAATCATCTGCACCATTTTATATTTAGAGACTTTTAACAATACAACATTTGCCTCACAATGTGCTTTTAAATTTTTTAATATGTCACTCCAAGATAATTGCAATGTAATGCAAGTTTGGTAATCAAAATTATAAACACGGTAAGTAAGGATAACATACGTGTACAGCTGGCAGTTCAGTTGATGGTTTTCAATAAGGTGACTACAATGAAAAGCAATGAACCTATTTCCATATATGCCGGGCAGAGATTTTTCTAATAAATGGGGTAGTAAAACATAAGATAAAACAGATATCCATTCTTCTGAGTTAATATTGAAGATAGTACCATCTTCTATTGCAATCATCCCAAATTCTAAAATGTGAATTTCTTTCTTACTATTGACTTTAATCTGAAAATCTGAGATTTTTGTCCCCGAATTTAGTAAGTCCTCAGACTGACTTCTATTCCTTTTTTCTGCATCTTCAATCCCTTAAATAATTATGTACATTTTGTTGAGTATAAATATTTGGAATATTTATTTGGAATACTTTAATATACTTGGAAATTTACAAAAATATTTACATTTAATATATTTGGAATATTACAAAAATAGTTACATGTACATATGTCTAGATAACGTGCTCTTCTTGCCCACAGAACTATGACACTGTCCTTTCTAACTGCCCATATGTTTAGCTCTAGCTAAAATCATGGATGCCAGAGAAGACTATTTTTTGATTTGTGGTCACTGTTGAAGTTTGCAAAACCTGGCACTGTGACTGCTTATTAAGCCCCAGGTCAGCTCAAAGCCCGAGTTGAACAAAGCGACCTCCTCTGTTTGTTGCACAGCAGGGCGATCCATGTAATATCTTTGCTGCTTACAGCTTTGTTGGTTTGTTGAAGTTCTGTCTGGAACAAGCTTTGAAAACTTGTCTTTGCTTGCTGATTTATATCCTCACTTGGTTCAAAGAGGTGATTGGTGTCTATGGCATAGGCAGTACAAATTTATCCACAGAATCAGAATTGTCAATATGCTTGAGTGAAGTATTTTGATTGAACCAGTAAGAGCTTTAGAATGTAGGTGTGTTGGACATATTGATTCATATATGCATGCTGTCTGTTACAATATATCTCTTGTGTTCTCCACCTACATTGTTCACTTGTTCTGTAAATAAGAGAGGTCAGAAATAAATAAACATTCTTATTTCATTTATCATAACTGAAATGAATTCCAGTAGCTGGAGTCTTCAGAACTACAGGCAATTGTTGGATCAGAAAGTTTCCTTTGTGTGACAGACAAATCATATAACCTCTTTACCCAAGTTCTCAATCTGCCAAATGGATTAAATATGTTCGTATTGAAGAACAATATATTTAAAATGGCAGGCACAGAATTCTGATTCATTTTATCTCATGATTTCATCCATTTTGTAGTTTCGTAATCTTATTATAGCTATGTAGTAATAATATGTTTCAGTGTACCCACTCCAAATGTAAAAATTTGGAATTACAAAAGGGACACTCCAAATGATTAATGGGAGGTGATTATTTACTACAGGAGCTAGCTATATGATATTTTGATATTATTTTTGATATCAGGATATTAGTATATTACTTGGTTTACAAAATTAAATTTGTATAAAGTATGAAAATTATTTTATTAAAATAGGTAAAAACATCTTAACCTTTATAGACAATGCACATATTATATTAATTTAATTTAGCAAATGCTGGCACAGTTTATTGAAGCATTAGTGAATGTATATATTTCTGACATGTGGTATATACATCAGGTAAAATTTAATTCCATAAATAGTTTCAAAACTGTGCTATAGTTGATTGCCACCACTTAAGAAACACAGCCTAAGTAACACCATACAAAGTTTACATGAACAATACAAGATTTCATGAAGTGCACTGTTTATAAACATTAAAATCTTCATTCTTGGTGTATGAATATTTTTTCTAATCAAAATAAATATTTCAGGCCATTTTATAAAGACCATTGCATTTTCATTATTGTTCCCCATAATATGAGGTGAGGAAAAGCTAGAATAATTCAAAATCATCAAATAAGATCAAAACGTGTATTAGGTCATGTTGTCTATTGCCCTATGCTAACCACTGTAGAGAAACAATAGAGCCAATACAGTCTGTACATTCTAATTCACCCTTTTAGTCAACATATAGGAAACATATAGGTCAACATATAGGAAAATGTGAGAATGCAGAAATGTAATCAATGTTAAATGAATGCTGTTCTCTTTTGAATTTTTAGATACAGCATTTGTAGGGAATTGATATCCTGAGTTATTTTAACTCAAGGGACTGATACTATTGAGAATTATGCACATCTCAGCTAGCTAAGTTTGCACATTTATTTCAAGAGAGATTACTTTCAACATGACTGACCATTGGCGTTGGTAGAGTCTGTGCCCATGAAACAGACTTTCAATAACTAACACATACCAAGGTGGAATTAGACATCTGCCTGATGAGCAGGGATCAGATAGTATATAGAGTGATTCACAAGTTATATATGCATATATAACCTCATATAATAATAATATATAATCTATGTCATCATCTCATATTATGGGTAAGGATACTGAAATCGCAATACATGTATTATATGCAATAAAATATATATAATATATTTTTATCTTTTAAATTTTATTTCTTTTTTTTTTAATTTACATCCAAATTAGTTAGCATATAGTGCAACAATGATTTCAAGAGTAGATTCTTTAGTGTCCCTTACCCATTTAGCCCATCCACCTTCCACAACTCCAACAGTAACCCTCAGTTTGTTCTTACATTGCAACGCACGCACATACTTTTAGGAAGTAAGTTTATATGTCAAAATCTAACAATATTCTCCCAACTCATAGAAAAGAACAACAATGCCAATCGTTTCACAGTTCACCTCTTTCTTGGCTGCTCTAACTCTGCATTGCACTTTGTCGACATTTCCTGAATAGTTAAGTTGTTCTAAAATTATCTGGTTCTGCTCTAGCTAGAAAAGTAGAACATTGTAGTTAGAGAAAAGTAGAGGATTCAAATCGAAACAGGCCTTACACAATACCTATGGAGCTGCAGTAATGTATAAATGAGAATTTGAAAGGGAAAACCTTAAAGGAGCTTCTCAGAAATCATGTTGCTAGTTAGAAGGGGAGTAAAACCAAATTGCTTTTCACTTTAACTCACTATCACCAAATGATACAGTGTGCTCATTTGCTCTCTGCTCTGTTCACTCTTCCTTTTAACACTGATTTCTTGTTTTAAAGTCTGTCTTAACCGAAGTTTTTATGTATTCCCATGGAGTGGATGGTTTTGTTTCATCAAATTTTTTAAGGCCTGAAATTTGTGTATGGTATTTTGTCTGTGTGTACATTTTCCTGTGGCATATGGATAGATGTGATAAAATTTTCAAAATAAAAAAATGACCTAATAAGTCTAAATTTCACAACATTTTCAGTAAAACAAAGCACACAGACACATAATAAAATATTAATTTATATATATAGGTAGATAGAATGGTTAATATAAAAATTACTTGATTTTTATTAAACATACATGGTAGGAGTATATATTTAGACTGTAATTGAATATATATTTTTGTTACTTACTTAATTTTTATGATTATAAAATCTCTATTACATTTTTTTTATTAATCAGAGGTTCCCAATACAATTGTTTAGCTTATCCTGCAAGTTCCCACAGGATGTGGATCTTACCAACTGTTTATTTCCTGGGGTTGCTGTAACAAATTAGCACAAATTAGAGGTTTTAAAATAACAAAAATTTATTTTCTTCTGGTTCTGGAAGCCACAGGTCCAAAACTAGTTCCATTTGGCTGAAATCAAGGTGACAACAGAGCTGTACCCCTCCCCCGATCCCCACAGATGCTCTAGAGAATCCATTCCTTGCCTCTTTCAGCTTCTGGTGACCATAAACCTCCCTTGGCTTGTGGTTGCATCACCACAATTTCTGCCTTGGTGGCCAAATTATCCTCTCCTCTGTGTGTGTAAAATTTTTTTTCTCTACCTCCCTTTTTAGAGGATATATGTGATTGCATTTAGGGAATGCAAAGGTAATCTGGTAAAACTCATCTCAAGATCCTTAACTTAATCACATCTGCAACATCTTTGGCCCATAAAATGTAATATTCACGGATTTCTAGGGTTAGGGCATGCATATATTGTGGGACGGCATTATTAAACCTACTGCACTGACTCCCCTTTGCTAATGTTTACTTTCTCACCAAGAGTACCTTACATCTCAGCTACAGACAGAAAACCAATTACAGTTTTTTAACACATCAACTTCTCTCTCTTCAGTGCCTTTGCACTTGTTATTCCATCTTCAATGCTCTACTTCATGGCTCTTGACTTTCTTAATTGCTTCATATCCTTCAGTCTAATTCAGGTTAAAACAAACTAAAGAACAAAAACAAAACAACAGCAAAATGTTCCTTGCTCAGGTTACACTACAACTGATCTTTGGCCCTTATTCTCTGTGCATATTTCTGTATTTCATAGGTGTTTATTTGTTCTTTTCATTCTGATGCACAAAGAATATGTAACTTTCATTTTTGTATCTGGTAGATAGCTTATTGATTGACACATAGTAGGAGAGAAAACGTGTTTACTGATTGCTTCATTGTGTAAATAGAGATGACGTCATTAGTAGGAATGGTAATTTACTTTAAAATAGTGTTCTGTCATTAGGGAAATAAGCTCAATTGCAATGAGAAAAGTGAAATCATTAAGTTATCTATAAATAAGAATTGGATTTTCTCTTATTATCATGAGTAGGAATAGCAAAGCTTTCCAAAACTAAAATGAATAGTGTAAAGAGAGTTTAGTCTTTTTTGAGTCATAACGTCTTCTAGCTAATAAAATGGCTTTAATTCCTTATTAGAAAGCTGACTATTTAAAATTTTTTAACGTTTATTCATCTTTGAGAGACAGAGAGAGACAGAGCATGAGCGGGGAAGGGGTAGACAGAGGGAGGCACAGAATCCAAAGCAGGTTCCAGGCTCTGAGCTGTCAGCACAGAGCCTGACGTGGGGCTTGAACTCACTAACCGTGAGATCATGACCTGAGCCGAAGTCGGACATTCAACCGACTGAGCCACCCAGGCGCCCCAGAAAGCTGACTATTTAAAATGAAATATGTAATATCCTAAAGAGGAATATCCCTTTCGTGCATTTTCAGGAAAAAAAAAAGTTTCTACACATTCCATAATATATGAAAAGCAAAAGCATATAATACCATTCAAGAGCACTTCATTCTAAAACTGCAAAATACCGGTCAAATGTTTATTTAATTCAACTCATAATCAAGAAAATGTACTCTGAACTAAGTAGTAAGCTAAAAAGGGAGGATATAGAGTACAGTGAGATGTGGCGCTTGTTGTTAAGAAAATTTTAATATGAAAAAGGAGATAAATGAGTTAACAGTAAGTAAGAGAATTGGGTAAGAGATATAGACTTTAAAGTATACAATAGGAACATAGACTAGAAATCAAAGATGAGTGTGTGTGTGCGTGTGTGTGTGCACACACACATGCGCACCTGCATACACACGGACACATACGTGGATTGAATTGTAAAGATTAGTGGGAAGCTGGAGAATGACTGTAGCTTTTGGACTGCACCCTAAAGGAGCAATAGATATCCACCAGGTAGTCTGAGTAAGAAACAGATAACATAATAAAAAACACTAAAGAGTCAGACCAGTACAGAGATATACAAATAGTCTAGATTATTCAGTGCACAGATTCTCAAATTTGACTAATGTAAGAAACTGTAATAAACAGAAAATAAATCTTACATAGTTCCCATTGATTTATGCCAAAGTGTATTGTTACTAAATATCTATAAACATGAAACATGATTTTATTTTATTATGTTTTTAATGTTAATTTGTTTTTGAGAGACAGAGAGAGAGAGAGAAAGAGAGCAAGCAGGGGAGGGCAGAAAGAGAGGGAGACACAGAATCCAAAGCAGGCTCCAGGCTCTGAGCTGTCAGCACAGAACCTGACGTGGGGCTCAAACTCACAAACCACGAGATAATGACCTGAGCCGAAGCCCGAAGTTTAACCGACTGAGCCACCCAGGCACCCCTGAAACATCATTTTAAAATATCTTATGCAGAAATTAATGTGAAGCTATAAAATTAATGCAAATTTATACATTTATTTAATGAAAACTATAAAATTAATAGGAGTAAAATTAATATTTAATGTGGTAACCCGCTAACATTCAGTTATGTTAAATTTAAAATATAAATTTTAACTTTAATTTTACTAATATAGAAAATATCTGTTCTCTAAAAGTAGAAATACATGGGATAACTACAAATTTATTTTTGGGTAGATCAGGATAAACAATCCTTCAATTTAATAAAATTTCTGCTTAGTGAATATTACTTAAAGGCCTATTTAAAAAAAATTTTTTTCAACGTTTATTTATTTTTGGGACAGAGAGAGACAGAGCATGAACGGGGGAGGGGCAGAGAGAGAGGGAGACACAGTATCAGAAACAGGCTCCAGGCTCTGAGCCATCAGCCCAGAGCCCGACGCGGGGCTCGAACTCACGGACCGCGAGATCGTGACCTGGCTGAAGTCGGACGCTTACCGACTGCGCCACCCAGGCGCCCCTTAAAGGCCTATTTTAAATAGATGCTATATGAGGATAATATTTAAATTGTGGCAATATTGAACTTGACCTAAAGGACAAGTCAATATAATTATTGCTAAAATTGGAAAATATGGGATTATACCTTAGATTCATAGTAGCCACTGGAAATCTCAGATTCACAGTATTTTCAAAATAACCAATTAATCACACATCTCTCTCAAATTTTAAGCCAAAAGAGAAACAGATATACCTGTCAGCAAGAGCTAAAAATACCCTGCTTATTACTAGTAAAAAAAAATATTTTGGAAAACATGTTTTGGACCTGAGTCCAAATTTGCTGCTTTACTGGTATTATGTCTCCATAAGTGTAGACACTGCAAACAGCATATAAATAGTGTAGAGTTAACAATTCGAATCAGCCAGTATTAAAATATATCTTGGTGTATAGCACAGTCCAACCAGCACAAAGTCAGAATGAAAAACCACTCAAGAATAGTAATTTGTGAATCAATAGAACATATCATGTTAACAGAATAGAAGGCAAAATGCATGTGGCCGTTTCAAAAGACACAGAAAAAATCTATTTACTATGATAAAAAAACATTTATGATAAAAAAAATTTTAACTTATGATAAAAAAAACACTCAGCAAATTAAGAATAAAATGAAATGCTGTCATACTGAAAAAGAACATCTCATTACTTTTATTCAACATTTCTTCTAGAAATTCTATCCTGACAGTTAGGCAAAAAGAAAACATTAGAGGCATCCAGATTAGAAACAAAGAAGTGAAACTATTTTTATTTGCAGATGGCATGATATGGTATATATAAAACCCTAAGGAATCTACAAAATAATTGCTGAACTAATAAAATGAGTTCAGTAATATCGCAAGATAAAAGATTTATATGAAAAATGACATGTATTTCTACGCAATCACAGTGAACAATCCAAAAATGAAATTAAGGCAACAATTCTATTAAACATCAGAAACATCAAAAGAATAAAGTACTTAACAAATTTCACAAAAAAGTGCAATGAATACAACAAAATATATTTGAGCAAATTACAAAAAAAATCCCTAGATAAATAGGATATCGCAAGGTCATTGATTAAGAGATTTAATATTATCACAATCACATAATGTTCAAATTGATCTATGGATTCAATGCATTCCCTAGCATAATCTCAGTTGGCCTTTTTTTAAAAAAAGTGTATGTATTGGGGCGCCTGGGTGGCGCAGTCGGTTGAGCGTCCGACTTCAGCCAGGTCACGATCTCGCGGTCCGTGAGTTCGAGCCCCGCGTCGGGCTCTGGGCTGATGGCTCAGAGCCTGGAGCCTGTTTCCGATTCTGTGTCTCCCTCTCTCTCTGCCCCTCCCCCGTTCATGCTCTGTCTCTCTCTGTCCCAAAAATAAATAAACGTTGAAAAAAAAATAAAAAAAGTGTATGTATGTATGTATGTATGTATTTATTTATTTATTTATTTATTTAGAGACAGCACACATGCAGGGGAGGATGACAGAGTGAGAGAGGGAGAGAATCCCAAGCAAGCTCCATGCTGTCAGTGTGGAGACTGATATGGGCTCAAACTCACAAAATGTGAGATCATACCCTAAGCTAAAATCAAAAGTCAGATGCCTAACTGAGTCCCTCAGGAACCCCCCAGGTAGCTTTCTTGCAGAAATTGGTAAACTAATGCTAAAGTTCCCATGGAAATGCAAAGGTCCCAGAGGGACAAAACAACATTGAAAAGAACAAAGTTGGAGTCCTCACATTCCCTGATTCCAAAACTTACTATAAAACAATAACTATCAAGACAGTGTGGTGCCAACATAAAGAATGGCATATAGATCAATAAGCTGGAATTGATCAGAAATAAACCTTTATGTTTATGGTCAATTGATTTCTGGCAACAGTGCCAAGACAATTAAGAAGGGAAATATTGTTTTTCAACAAAATGATGCTGAGACAATGGGATATCCACACAAAAGAATGAAGTTGGAGACTTCTTCATGGGGGGCACCTGGCTGGCTCAGTGAGTTAAGTGTCCGACTCTTGATCTTGTCTCAACTCATCAACATCTCTCAGTTTGTGAGTTCAAGCCCCACACTGAGCCCCACTTCAGAGTCGGCACTTGTAGCACAGAGTCTGGGTTTCTCTCTCTCTCTCTCTCTCTCTCTCTCTCTCTCTCTCAGATTAAATAAATAAACTTTAAAAAAGTGAACTTGCTCCTTGACCTTTTATAATATACCTAAAAAAAGTGAATCACAGACCTAAATATAATAGCTAAAACTAGAAAACTTTTATATGAAAGCATAGAAGTATGTTGTATCAAGCAATAGTTTCTCATATAAGACATCAAAACACAAGTGACAATAAAATAAAAAGACTTAAGGTACCTCAGCAAAGAAGATAAACAAAATAAGCACATGAAAAGATGCTCCACACCACATTATCAGGAAAACGCTAATAAAGGAAAATGTTAATAATAAAAACAACAAAAATTCCACTGCACAAATAGTAGAATTATCAAAATGCATCACACTAATGACACCAAATACTGGTGAGGATGTACAGAGTAACAAGAACTCTCACTTATTTCTGGTGGGAATGAAAAATGGTACAGCCCCTTTGGTTTTTATTACAAAGCTAAAAATACTCTAATCATATGATTCAGTATTGTGCTCCTTAATATTTGTGCAAAGGGGTTGAAAACTAGTATCTTCATAAAAACCAGCACATGATGTTTACCAAGTTTAGTGTCAAAACTTGGAAACAACTAAGATGTTCTTCAGTAGGTAAATGAATAAACTGTTATACATCCAGAGAATTGAATCTTATTTGTTGCTAAAAATAAATGAGCTATCAAATCATGAAATGACATGAAGGAAATTTTAACGCATGTTAGTAGTAAAAGAAGCCAATCTGAAACGGCTATACAATGTCTGATTCCAGCTATATGACATTCTGAAAAAGGAAAACTATGGAAATAGTAAAAAGATCAGCAGTTGCCTGGGTTAGGGAGGTAGGAAGGATAAATAGGTGGTGAAAAAAGATATTTTAGGGCAATGAAAATACTCTGTATGATACTATAGTGATGAATATGTGTCACTATGTTTGTCCAAACTGATAGAGTGTACAACACCCAGAGTGAACCCTTATGTATACTATGGACTTTGGATAATTATGACATCAGTATAAGTACATCAATTGTCACAAAATCCCACTCTGGTGGTAGATGTTGATAATAGGAGAAAGCTATGGATGTGTGGGGTCAGGGAGTGAATGGGGAATCTCAGTACCTTCCTCTCCATTTTGCTGTAAACATAATGTCTAAAATGAAATTTTAAGGGTGCCTGGTTGGCTCAGTTGGTTAAACATCCAACTTTGCCTCAGGTACTGATCTCACAGTCTGTGAGTTTGAGCCCTGCGTTGGGCTCTGAGCTGTCATCTGTCGTGGAGCTTGCTTTGGATTCTGTGTCTCCCTCTCTCTCTGCTCCTCCCTTAATAGTGCTCTCTCTCTCTCTCTCTCTTAAATAAATAAACCTTAAAATGAAATCTTAGAAAAATCTTAACTCTCTATCTCATGTAATACTTTAAATAAAATGTAGATAAATTCTCAAAAAAAAATCTTAAAACAGAATAATATCTTTTTCTATTTTGTTAATGTTTCAGACAGAGCATGAGCGGGGGAGAGAGGAAGAGGGAAAGAGAGAAAGAATCCCAAGCAAGCTCCATGCTTAGCACAGTCCATACCCTGGGCTTGATCCCACAACCTAGGGATCATGAACTGAGCCAAAATCAAGAGTTCGATGCTCAACTGACTAAGCCACCCAGGTGCCCCAAACGGAATAAATATTTTAAGATCATGCGTTTTGGGGAAGAAGCTGGACACAGTAAGCTGCCCCTAGGAAGGAGGAAACAAGTAGGGAACTGAAAAAACAGAGACAGGTTGAGAAAATATGTCTATATACATTAAAAAAGCCTCATATGCAGAAGTCTATTACTTTAATATGTCTATTGAAAGCAAGCAGATTCTGAGGGATGATAGTAGTTATAAAGGTTTTCTTTAATATTTATAAAAGCTATCCCAGTAAAATGTATAATAAATTCATATTTTTGAAGAGCTTCATGATTTTAGATAAGAAATGTATTCACACATACATAAAATATGACCAGTATGAATAAATTTGAGGGGAAGAAACCAGTTTTAATTTTTTTAACATTTATCCATTTTTGAGAGACAGAGTATGAATGGGGGAAGGGCAGAGAGAGAGTGGGAAACAAATTCTGAAGTGGGCTCCAGACTCTGAGCTGTTAGCACAGAGCCTGACATGGGGCTTGAATTCACGAAAGGTGAGATCATGACCTGAGCCAAAGTCAGACACTTAACAGACTGAGCCACTCAGGCACCCCATAGAAACTGGTTTTAAATAACAGAATCATGAAGCAATGGTTTTTGAAAAATAAATGTCGTTTAATTTCATCCTGGCCTATTTGGTAAATAAGATGTAACTAAGTAGAAGTCTTACTAGAATTAATAGAGACAAAGGAATATTTGTACTTAAAATTTTATTTGTTCATATACAATAAAGACATCAAAATACTGCTTTATTTCAAATTAGATGCCATATGAAATGTTATTTATACCATTAATGTGCTTGGGAAGCATTTATGTAATGAAACATAAGTTTCATTACATTCTCATGAATTATGCATTTGTGGCTCTAATTATATATGGTTTTTACTATACTAAGACGATTGAGGTAGATACATTAAGGAAATCTTAAAATCAGGCTTTGTAAGTAACCTACATTAATACTGTAGGTTCAGAAATATTTTTAGGATGCTACATTTTACTATAAAAATGTGGAATAGTTAATAAATTTCAATAGGACTAATTATTATTCTTGTTAGCATACAGTATTTCTTAATTTAAATTTTACTGATTTTATTAGCTGGCTCATTAAATGCAGATTTTCACTTGTAACAACCAAAGTGAATTAGTGACTTACTCATTTGGTTATACTATGAATTCACATAAAATCTCTGCAAAAAATCTCCTGCTTGCTCAGTGCCTTTGGCACTGATATGTCTCACCCCAAACTCAGAATATGCTTTGAGTTTCCATTGGGAAAACAAACATCTCATATTTCAACAATTTCTATCCAATGTTTTGAGTCCTTATGTTAACAACACGTTTAAACCTGATAAGCATTTGACGAATGTATTTCAGTGTGAGATGTATAAAATTTTTAATATGCTTCTACTGTATTGTAACTGAAGTTGATATGTTTTCTCCAAACCCTGAAAAGATACAAATCTGTTTTTCCTTTAGAGTTTAAATACAGCAGAAGTTGAATTAGATATGATAAAAGCCAAGCCACAAACTCACATTTGGCTATCCTCAGAAAGCACAAGTTTTTCTTATTTACTTTTTTTGTCAGGCAGTGCTCATTTCATTTTAAAATTCTCCAAGGGGGCGCCTGGGTGGCGCAGTCGGTTAAGCGTCCGACTTCAGCCAGGTCACGATCTCGCGGTCCGTGAGTTCGAGCCCCGCGTCGGGCTCTGGGCTGATGGCTCAGAGCCTGGAGCCTGTTTCCGATTCTGTGTCTCCCTCTCTCTCTCTGCCCCTCGCCTGTTCATGCTCTGTCTCTCTCTGTCCCAAAAATAAATAAACGTTGAAAAAAAAAATTAAAATTCTCCAAGCCATGGATCATCTCTCTGCTCTTTGGGGAGACTATTCTACCATCTAATACAGTTCACTAGCTATGTCAAAGTCCAGCTTTACTGGCTAGAAATCAGGGTAGAGTGGAATTTCCTTCTAACAGAAGGGCAATTTGACTCATTTTATTATTTTTATTACTGAACACCATAGTGAATTAGCCAGTTGACTGTGCATTCAAAGACATGGGCCTGCCCTAAGGACTCACATCTCAGCAAATGATCCCTTTCCTCTGCCTGACTTGCACAGCAAAGGACAGAGAATGCAATCATCTTGATCAATGAACCTGAGTAAAAGCAGAGCAGGCAGGACACTAATCAGATAAGTGGATCTGCTGAGGCTAATCCTTCAACCCCAAACTTTGTTTCTTGAGGCCCCACAGGAGATAAGCAGAGAAAGGAAAGCTAGACAATATGCTGTACTTGCATGCCTCAAACAGGCCCTCTGCAGTTACATTTCCATTTAGTCACCTTGAGCATACGATGTAGTGTCACAGACCTAGAAATGCATATTCTGCTTCAGATGCAGTTCCATATATAACTTTGGTATTATCTATAGCCTTTAGGTTATGAAATATTTTGCCTGTAACTAAGAGCATCGTCACAGAGAGAGAAATAAGTAGACAACCAATTTGAAAATAATTAGTCTATTAGATTCCTCTTATATTATTCTTCATAGATTGTTACAATTAACTGCAAAGAATTACTCAGCGCAAAGAATGGGAATTAATATTTAAAGTGTGACACTAAAAGCTATGTCACCTTGTGAAAAAATATTTTACTTCCCACATTTCAAATGTATCTGTAAAACAATAATAACCACTTCAATAGATTGTTGTGAAGTGTATTTGGAATAATGTACTTAAGATGTCATAGAGCATAGTTAATATACACTATATTAAATTTTTCTCTTCATTTTTAAAAGAAATACTAAAATGCCAATCCTAATTGAAAAGTATTATGGACTTGTATGTAGTGTATGTATGTATGTATGTAGTGTTTGGGGAACCAAAAAAAATGAAAAGTGTGACTTATTTCGTAAAAAAGGAAATAAACTTAACTGATGAGTTCATTTTCATGAATGGCCAGAGTGGACAAATCATTTAATGGAAAGAGGGGAATATTTTACCAGGGAGTGTAAATATTTGCTTTATGTATGAAATATTAAGTATTAAAGCATTTCTTTGAAATTCCTTTTCACCACCAGTCTATAGCTTTGTATCACATCCTTCTTTTCATTGGTGCCAGGTTCTCAGCTTTAAATTAGAAATTTTCTTTTACAAATGTTTAGTGAAATAACTAGCATATTTAATACTTAAAATATTAGTGTATGCATTTAAATGTAAACAATGTTTTTAATGGGTAGCATTTACACCTGAAAAGGGAGCTAATGAATCGACCTCAATGATTACACATGATGAGGAATATTTGAGGGGCAAGATCATGCCAGGAGGAAGGGGAGTTTGAGAAGTTAAGCCCCAGAAAGATCTCCCATAACAAAAATATGTGCTGAGATGTCATGTAATTATATGTAAGCAACACACACACACACACACACACACACACACACCTGCCATAAGATTAAGCATGGGGTATGTGATGCAGAGAAGTCAATATTGAGCAGGGAACTCCGATCACCAAGGTCAAGAAGAGTATACAAAAGGTCAGTGATGACCTTAATCAACATAAATGATATGTTATTGTACTTTCAATCCTACATTAATTCGAAAAACATGATGTTGGGATGGGGACTGAATGTCTACAGACTAACCAAAGGTATTCGAGCAATGTAATTCTCATTCATGTACTTTAAAACAATATTTAATACTAATAAATACACATTAAAAACATTCTGTCAGAGGAAAATACTTCATGAGAAACAAGCTTTACTTTAACTTCATACAATCCAATGGCCGACTGGGCATTTGGACAAAGAGAGAGGCAAGCAGAGTGGAATTGCTGTCTTACTTTTAGAAGCTTCATTTCTGTAGTTGATCCACAAGACTTCCTTCATTCTCACAAATGAAATTTGCTTTTTGCTCCCTTCTATCTTGTTATTTGTCATTTTTATTATCAGCATGATGCTGTTTCAGAGGCTATCGTAAACATTTTTAAAAGAAATCGTTCTCGCTTTTGCTCATCTAATACTCAGACATAATTATATTTTATTTATTTAATAACAGTGTTGGGAGGCAGCTGTTTCAAAAGCTTTTCCTACATACGTCAACCCAGCTTATATCTGTTAAGATTTATTGGCTTAATTAATTATATCTTGGACATCATGAAATTCTTTGGAGCTACAAGAAAGCTTGATTGTTTTTAGAATTATGATAATCATGGGAATGTAAAAATTAATAGAGTTGATAATGTGCATATGTGTATATTTGTATACCATATAACCACAAAATTATATATATGGTCAAAAAAATGATAAAATACGGTTTTTCCTGAAGGCTGAGTTTTTCTTTTTCATTTTAATCTGTCTCCTGCGGAATGTTTGCAATGTGCTAGCAGGTTGTACAAAAGACAGGTGAAGCTATGCTATTTCATGAACTTCCAACACATGACTCTGTGAAGTCTTTTGTCAGTAAGCCAACCTTCAATTAATCACAATGTCTGAGAGTACTCTAACACCTGACATATTATTTCCAGGTCTGACAACTGTAAAGACAACCCTGGAGGGCAATTCCCATCCTCTATTGCAATACTTCTGAAGCCCTGTCAAAAAAGTAGGTGATAGATACAAAGACCTTTCAAGCTAATGTGCTTGCTGTTCTGGTTTCTGTGATGAAAAACTATTTTTATATGGCTATCAATTAACTTCGATGAGTAGATACTTAATTATATAGGAATTAAAAGAATGAAAACATCTTCATTTCCTCAGGGAATAGATGACTTTTTTTTCCCTCAATGTGACAAGTTGTGTATGTGTTATTTCTCTGATTTCTGCTAAAAAGATGAGCTGTAAATCTTTGGATATACTATGAGTTAAATAAGCAAAACCATAATTTTAAGTCATGCCTTTCTCTGAAAGGAAGTTTCCAATTAATATTCCTGTTTAACTATAAAGATCCAGAATAGAAGTAGGCTGTTGGAGTGTCACTATAGTTGTCCTGTTAGATTCAAGATTTGACCTGACCCATATCTATGAAAAAGCAAAAGAATAGGAAAGTAAGAATTAGTTATATTCCCTTCTCATTTTTTGAGGAAGAATTTTTCAGTTGTATTAATTTTTAATAATGACCTTCTGTAACTATACTTCCTTGAAGACAACATTTAATGGTAGTAAATTATATTAAAAATCTCACCAATAACATTATGTATTTAACTATATTGTATAGTTATTTTATTTAGGAAATAAATTTCCTGATCTTCAGTCTTCCTAATGTGGTTATGAATCAACTGTGAATAACTGGAGAAAAACACATTACAATAAATAGTGCACAATCTAGTCATTTCTATCATTTCTACAAAAATATTATTCTAAATAATTGTAAAATATTTCAGTTACTAATTTAAATAAATAAATACACAAATGAAAGCAAAATTTTTAAAAATATCGGCATCAAGGTGAAATTACACAACATTCCGATACAAAGACTAAAATCAACCACTGCATACCTACATGTGATTTATTTTATTATCTCGTACATTTTCTAGAAGTAGTTAATAAAGCCAGAAAGTTGTTTGATTTATTAAACATAGGCAATGTGTTTGATAAAATTTATGAGCACTATTAAGGGAAAAGAGACCTCTCCTTAAAACTTACATATATTTTATGTGTCAGAGAAGATGGGGTAGATGTATTTTTCCCCATTGCTTACACTAAATGCAACTAAAAGCCCTAGATAAGTGACATTTCTTTTTTCCTTAATGCAAAATGTGGTTTGTGCTGCACCTCTGTTTTCTTATTTCTTTCTGCTTCATACATTCCAGACTTAGAACTGGAGAAACTGACAACCTAGAAATGCCAATGGGTATGCACAATAAAAGCCCCAACAAAAGCCTGTCCTCTAGACAAAATACAAGGGAAAACAGCATCTTTGCATGACAGAAAACTTTGAGAAAATAACTGCTCTGGGGCATCCAAAACCAGAGCAACAACAAAACAAACAGAAACCTGTGGCTTCTCACTCATCTACACCTGCAAATATTGAGTGGGGTCCCTAGACATGCTAGGCTGTAATAAGGCCTCCAAAATCCCACCAGAGCAGTGTCAGAGAGGGCAAATACCTGAGGTTATCATTTCTGACACCCTGTTGTGTCAGAAAAGACAACATGGGGAGACTGGACTGTTATGTTTCATTAGCAGTAATGATACGCCCTTGCTCCCTCCACAGTGTGATGGTGTCAGAAGGGGCCACACTGGGGAATCAGTACTTTTACCATCTCTTGTGCTTGAAAGGCATCCCCAATCCAATATATTGGAAACCACATGGGAAACTAGAATGCCCACCCACACCAGCATTAAGGAGGAACCAACACCCATCTCAGGTATCAACAGAGGATAAGTGGGCTTCTACCTCCACCTGTCAGTAATGGGACAGTATCCCATCCCCTGTCTCACTAGAGTGGTGTCAGAGAAAGCCAGTTAAAAGAGAACCTGTGGGCCTAACACCCATGAGTCCAGAGACAATATAAAAATATCCAGGTTTCAAACAATTCTTTTTCATACAAGAACAAGGAAGATGTTATAATAAATAAATTTTTAAAAAGAAAATCAGGGGCTCCTGGATGGCTCAGTCAGTTAAGTGTCTGACTCTTGATTTTGGCACAGGTCATGATCTTGAGCCCTGTGTCGTGCTCTGCACTGATAGTACAGAGCCTGCTTGGGATTCTCTCTCCCCCTCTCTCTCTGCCCCTTCTCCACTTGCCCTCTCTCTCTCCTAATAAATAAACATTAAAAAAAAAGATAATCAATAGATGTCATTACTGAGATAGCAGAGATGTTAGGGACACATCTAGCCATGTTAAAAATGCTTCAATGACCAATTACGAACACAACTGAAATAAATACAAAAGTAAAAACACTCAAAGAAAAAGAAGACATAGGGATGAAACAAATGGAAAATTTGAAACTGAAAAATACATAATAGCCGAAACAAACAAATAAACAGAAACACCTATATGAAGGAGATTGACAGCTAAGAAGCAGAATGGAGGAGACTGAGGAAATAGTGAACTTAAAAATGGAATAATAGAAATGACCCAATCTGAATGATAAAGCAAAATAGACCAGGAAAAAAAAAAATGAACAGAGCTTTAGGGACCTGTGTGACTATGACAAAAAAGCTACATTTGTGTCACAGAGCTCCATGTCTTGGCATTGGACTCAATTTTGGTTATCTTTATATTCAAGCATCAAGAGCATATTCAATTAGATTAGTCAAAATCTCAAAACTCCCGTGAAGTACTTTGAAACACCCTGTCTGTAAACATAAAGCTTGACATAGAAAAAATGTTATTTTAGGTTTACACTTTGCCAAAACCCACGTCTTGCTTCCTGGTCCAAAAGCTTCCCCTGAGCCCAACAGATCTATCATGGTAAGAATCATACACTCAACTCAGTGCAACAAATCTTTATTAAGTACCTACAAGGGGCCAGGCCCTCTGAATTTTAACATCTGTTCTCCCTTCCTGGCATGGATTCCTTTTATCTGGATCACGCGGCAAATTCCCATTGTTCCATCAAATTCAGTTCAAATGCAATCTTTACTGACTCTTTCAAAAAGATATGTGAGTTCCTTCATTTTTACTTCTAATTCAATACATTGTGCATTGATTTCTGCTCTCCTAACTATACTGTACGCTCTCAAAAGCTAGGACTCTCTCATCTTTGCTCTTCCAATTGCATTGTAATCTCTTCTGTCATGAAATGTATTCATAATTATCTGTTGCATAAATAAGTGGATCAATGTATTCAGCTATACATCAGATATTTTTTATTACCTACTGCCTTCTATGCATGATAATAGACAAAGGTATATATGGTGAATGAATGATGTTACTCATTGTTCTAAAGAATTCAGATTTTAGTGGAGAAAACATACCATTAGAGTACCGAAGTAATTATAGTAGAAGATAATGAGCTGTATACAAATCCCATAGTCTTGGAAGATTTTAAGAGTAAGCATAATTTTGCGTCTTTATATCCCAGGAAGCCACATGTCTCATAGTACTCTAGTGTGTATGATATTTTACTTGCTTAAAAAAAGCAAAGACTGAAAAATTTTTATAATACTCATTTTGTAACTGCCCTATCACCTTTTCAGCAATAACAAAAGTCATATTTTAACTGCTAGACTAAATTACCTTTCTAGCATACATCACTGGGCCAACCATACAGTTAATTCTCAATACTTTGCTGAAAAAAAATTTATAGAAATAATCAAATTAGTGGTCTCCAGAAGTTTAAGTTGAGGTAATCCTTTCTGAATATATGTACATTTTATTTATTTTATTTTTTAACTTTTTTCATGTTTATTTATTTTGAGAGAGAGAGAGAGAGAGAGAGAGAGATAGAGAGAGAGAGAGAATCCCAACCAGGCTCCCCACTGTCTGTGCAGAGCTTGACACAGGGCTCAATCTCACGAACTGTGAGATCATGACCTGAGCTGAAATCAAGAGCTGGATACTTAACCAACTGAGCCACTCAGGCACCCCTGTATATTTTAAATATGCAATCCCCATTTCCTACTACAACAATATATCTAGTATCTTTAAAATACATAAATGAAAATAATTTTGTAAATATGAAATAAACAATGTTTATATAATAAATTGTAAATAGTTTTAAGGATAACTGAACAATTTAAAATTCTGGTTTTAGTTTAATTTATATCAAAACTTACAGTATCTTTTAGAAATATCTTAGTTTTTATAGTAAAAAACAGTACTTGAACAAATAATTTTATTCTTTCTTTTTTTAAATAATAAAAAGGTAAGAAGTCCATCCTGTTTCATCTTTTCAAGTATGTTTTCAAGGACCACTGTCCTATCTTCCAATTCTGTTTTTTTCAACACGTTCAACATTTTTATGTTCATACAATGCTGCATCTTTCATATTCACCTGTTATCTAGGGCAAGAGGTAGAATCAGCGTGAGAGGCACAGAGGTAAAGATTGAAGAGGCATGTCCTTAAATTTTTTTCCAGTGCTTGTATTTCTATGGTTAGAACTCTGTCACAAGTCAGCCCTAAGAAACAGGTTAGCTTGGGAAAATAATTTGGCTTAATCTATAGTAGTAGAATAAGAAAATGAGAAGGGAATATGAACTACTAAATTTAGACAAATACTACATTTGTCTAAATATACCACTATTTCTAGTTTGACTATCATAGCTCAAAATGGTAGTAACTAATGACCAAAAACAAATGTACAAACAAAAACACAACAGACTGAAATCAGAGAAATAGACAACCTGCATGAGTTTATTAACTGTGGAAAGAACATTGAATTGTCATATTCCATTAATGTTTTTCTTCTGAAAACGAATTAGAAAGGATAATTTTTTAAAAATTATGATATGGATCTAAAACCAACTGAAACTTTTATTTCTAAAATTTAAAACAAGAAAAAGAATATTACTAAATTTCCTGTGCAAGTAATAGGAGACTTTGTACAGGCAGACATTCCTTCAACAAAATCATATAATTATACCAACATTTCCAAAACTTTGGTTTATGAATGTTCTTTCCTTAGAATAGTACAATGAAAATGAACAGACTCTGGTGGCACTATCTTCAAGCCTTCTACATAGCAAAACTCCCACTGTTGCCTCAGGATACTAATTTATGGAAGTTGCAGTTAGTGAGACAGAGTAGATCTATAGATTAAATTTTGGAGAAGAGAATGTTTTTGTTTTTGGTAATGTTGCATATTTGAATAGTTTCTTGTTGCATCCTAATACATATTGTTTTGCATCTCCTTGCTACAAGCAGGTGACTTTGGAGAACTTTGGTGTAAAATTCTGTAAAGTTCTTAAATTTAAAATTTCAAAGACATCTTTTAGTTGAAAGCACTACAGTAAACTTCGATTCTAGTCCATGATCATTAAAACACTTTTATGCTAGGATGTCCTAGGAGATAGCTTTCACTGAAACTTCATCGAAAGGTGAAATTATAACTGCTGGTTTTCAGCTTCATAAACTGGTTCCAGAGCCCTACTGTTTTCTAATTTCACTTCCCATTCCCACTGTTTTGTTTTAGTTTTCTATATACCAACATATTATATTTCAAAGAAAATACTTCAATTTTCCAACTTACAGAAAGACTATTTTGAACAGTTCAGTGTCATAGTAGTTTTATGTTACAACTTGTTTCAACAGGTTATACTTTGAGTACAAATTCAATACCAAATGCATTCAACTACATGTTTACCTTTTCAAAGGAATAAGTTTCACATCCTTAGGATTTTAGATTTACACTGGGATGATTTATCTTTCTAAATAACTTTCTATTTTTCTGGCAACTTTTTCTCACCTAATATATTAAATTACCTTTCTAGACACTTACTAGATAAACCCACCTCTTTTGTTTTATTTATTTAAGGGCTAACTACATGTTTCTACATAAACCTCTGTATTTGTTTCTATCCCCAAATAGAATTTCCTATTCAAAGACAAATTTAATTTGATAGCATTACTCACTTTCTTATAATAATTAATATAAGTTGATATATTCACTTTAAGTATTATTTTAATTGCTAAAGACGTTCTTCTCAGTTTTGCTTAGAACAGAATGATAACCAAATAATCATAGACATATATATTTTTTTTTTTTCAGAAGGATATAGCACCTGTCCCGAGAACATGACAACTCTGTTCCTGGTAAGGACTACGCATTTCCCTATTTTCTTACAACAAAGACTACCAAAGTATAGTAGTCCGCACTTATCCGCAGTTTTGCTTCCGGCAGTTTCGTTACCTGCCATCAATCTCAGACTGCAAGCATCTTACCGTCCTTCTGACGAATCATCAGATGGTCAATTAGTAGCCTGACGCTACATCACAATGCCTACGTCATTCTGCCTCAAGTTACCTCATCACGTAGGCATTTTATCATCTTACAGCGTCACAAGGAGAAGGGTGAGTACAGTGCAGTAAGATATTTTGAAAGATATAATAGTCATGTAACTTTTAGCACGGTGTACTATTACAATTGTTTTATTTGTAATTAATTTATTGGTGTTAATCTTTTACTGTGCCTAATTTATAAATTGACTTTTATCATCGGCATGTATGTATAGGAAAATACAGTGTTCTTTACTATGTGTGGTCACAGGCATTCATTGAAGGTTTTGCAACATACCTCCTGCAGTGAAGGGGGTGCTACTCTATTAGGCAGGTGGTAAATAACTGTAGTTACTAAACTGAACTAAACTTACATTTAATCTTCTAAAAATAATTTTGTGTTTTATTCAACAGTTTTACTTCATATATGTTGTATGTAATAATTAGAAATAAGATTAAGTTCCATGCCATTTCAGGTAATATCATTGATAAAGTTTTTAAAACATATTTCATACATAAAATTATCAGAATAATTATATTAATACACCTTTCCTTTAAAATGTTTTTTTTCCCATTTCTAAATGTGTATTTTTCAAAAACAAGTTTAGCTATCTTAAGGCATAAATTTGATACAATATCTTTCATTTTATAATTATAATCTTGCAAAGAATTTGTAAATGACCCTCTGTGGGCTTGTTCATTATTCATAAATCTTGGGTTGAACTTGATCTGTATAGTCAGTAAAACTGACCCTTATGCAATTAAAGCAAATAGTTCATTTAATTCATATTAGAATTTAGTTATCAATGAATTATCCTTGCAACTTATTTATACATGCTCAAGGTTAGTGCTACAAATCATCCTTGCTTTTACTGTGTGTCAAACACTTTTCCTCAAAGAAGAAAGGAGAGACAGTTATGAATCTGACTCTATGATAGCACCTAGTGTATTAATTATAAGGGATTTTTTGCGTATATAATCCAGGTCCCTGTATCACATCCTTAAGCATATGTGTGCAGCTATGGAAGCATGTATCATCACAAAATAAGCTTCCCATTGTTTTCCTTTTTCTTTCGTTTTTCCTTGTTTCATTTTTTTTAACCTTATGCTTCAGTCTTTTTCACCTAGAACATAATTCATTGTAGGAGAAGATTAGTTTGGGGGGATGCAAGCGAGATTGTCACAGTGGAAATGTCTGCTCTGTCGAGGGACTGATCCTGGGTCAACCCAGTTTGTTTCCATCTCCACAAAAAATGAACTAACTAAGAAAAAAAACATGTAGCCTACTATGTGCCTTACTGAGTGACCAGGTATTAAAATATTAAAAATAAAAAGGAGAATATGAACAAACTCAGCTCTCAAGAACCTTATATTGTGTCTCAGTGGTCTTTCACCAACATTCTGCATCCTTGACTGCGTACTGTCACATATTAAACTTCTTTTCTCATTTCATAAGTAATCCTCTTTTAATGAACAAATACTCCAAAATTACTTTCCCATTTGCTTTCTTATTGTTAGCTAACATCGCTCTATATCAGACACTAACGGGTACTAGTTATGTGCTTATACTAGCTATTATTTAATTCAGAGACTCTATTAAGTAAATCCTCTTGTTATCCACTTTTTTTTTTTAAATTATGATATTGTGATTTTGGTGGTTGAAGAAACTCATGCAAGGTCCCACAACTAGTATCCTACTCTGCAGCCACATGGACAGTTTTCTGACCCCATGCCAAATTCTTAGTCACTGAGGCAAAATATTTAATTACAATTTGTATTCCCTTTAAGTAAATTTGTTTAAACAAAATCTCTTCCCAAACTGTTAGCACTAGGAATGGGATAAAGAAATAGCTCCTTTTCCACTGTCTACATTTATGTATAACCTAATTTCCACCTACATAATCAGATTGAGTTCTTGAGAGCAATCTTACATGGCAGGTATTACTATTCATCATTTTCAAATGAAGACAATCTGGCTCAGAAACTTCAGGGAGTTTTGCCGAGTATCATACAGCTGATAAGTGCCTAAGCTAAAATTTCAGCCTCTGTTTTCTAACTAATTTCTTCTGCTCCTTCCATGACCCCTGCACATTTTTTAACAAATCTTGGTGAAACTTGGTCAAATGTGTCCTTTCATTAGTCATGCAACTTGGTTTATTCTGACAATGTACATGAATAAACTTGGCAAAAAAAAAAAAAAGAAAATGAAATGGGAGTAGTTGTGGTACCTCTATTTAATCTAACAGCATAGAGGAGTGGAATTAGAGAGTGGCAAGACAGCAAGTGAAAGAGTAAATTCCTTCTGAAGACACTTGACTCCACAGCCCAGAGCAAAACAGGTATTTGAATATCTTTACCTCCACAGAGAAAGCCCTAAGTAGGAATGCCAATAGCAATAGCAATTGCTATTCTTAGCTATGACAGACACTTTGGTAAAAACCCTACTAAAGGAATTTTTTATTCTCATTTGATGGTTGTATGAAGGCAGAGAGAACTATAACAAGAATCTTCCTGGATCAAATTCCAGAAAAATAGGGTTTCTGCCTGGAAGGAAAGAGAAATAATGAGTTTTGTTCTTCAAGTATGACAGTCACTTAGCATGGTAAATAAGACAAAATATAATCTGCTTCCCTCGCAAGCTTTCTGCAAGCTTCATTTCCTACTACCTCTTGCTCAAGTACTCAGACGTGCTAACTGCCATGTATATTGTGTTTGCACAGCAGTATAATTTTGCACATGTTGTCTTTCCACTTGCACATGCATTCCCTGCTTTGTGTATTTTTTAAGTAGCATATTCTGTTCCTTCAAGAATCTAACTCAGGTTTTTCCTATTTATGAATATTGTCTTGATTGTACGAGGCAATGGGGTCTCCTATTATTTGTTCCTACAGCATTCTGTTTATACCCATACCACTACTATGCATTTTTCTCTATTAAAGTGTTGGAGAGGCAAAATTTTTCTTTCATCCTTTTTAGGTTCTTTGCCTGGTCTAACAATTAAATTGACAGAGTCAGATTGACAGGACAAAAATTTAATTTTGTATGTATGGGAGCCCCATAAAAATATGAGACTTAAAGTTAAGTGACCAAAGCAGGAAACATTTTATACATTTTAGGCAAAGGAACAATAGATTTGTGAAGAACTGGAAAGACAATGGGGTTTGGGCTTGGTGTGCTAAATTGGTAAAAAAGTAACAAGTTTTGTTTATAAAGGCTTCTCAACCCTAGATTTTCTATATTTGATGATAAAGATGCTTTTTATCCTCCTGGAAAAAGGAGGGTAACTTTTACATGGGAAAGTTATCTTCTGCTTTCAGGGGGAAAAGGCAGGGTCAGGGTGTTCTTGTGCCAGCTGTTTTTCAAGTACTTTTAATTCAAAATAGCCAGTATGCCCAAATGGTATGTTTTGGGGTGATATATTCTGGACTCCTACAGTAGTTTTCTGGTTCTTTTCTGGCTCCACAAAAAAACTGAAATTCTTGAGAGGACTGTGTCCTATTTAGTTCCTTGGCATCAAACACAAACCTTGGTTATAGTTTGAAGTTAATGAATGTTACATTAAAGAACTAGATGAATTTATAAAATTAGTTTCCAAAGTAACAAGTTACAGTATTTCCTGTTAGATGGGTAAAGAGAGCATACTAACTGTAATAGGCCTTTGGATGGAGGGAAATCCCGATAGCTTCTTGCTTCTTTACATTAACAAATAGGTATGGCTATCTTAAAGTCATTTATAATCATGTCTGCAAGAGACTTATATCTCATTATGATGCAGCACCATGAAATTGTACATATTTAATGTGGCAATCAAATTTATTGAAGTATTGTGTTTTATTTATGAACACTCTTCCTTAGATTTTATATAGCATAATCATTGTCTCAGAGCTTAAAATAATTAGTGAAAATTAAGTATTCCATAAGAAAGTATCATCTGGAAAATTAATATTGTACACATGTAGTATTAGACATCTGAAAAACTGTGATACATGCTCAAGTTTGATTCAAGTATTCTGATTCTGTAGACAAATGAAAATGGAGTTTGATTTTCAGACTCTAATGTACATATGAATCACCCAGGGGTCTTGTTAAAATGCAGATTTGGATTTAGTAAATTTAGGGTGGGGCCTGATTATCTGGCTTTCTAACAAGCTCACCAGGTTTCTTTAAATACACTTTAGAGTTTGAGACACAGATTGAAGGGATATTTGGATTTCTCTCTAGCAATTAAAAAAAATTAAAGTTGAAATGTTAAGTAGAATCCCTCCTTAATATTTATCTCAGTGTCTAATTTGACCAAGAGACTAAACACTTTGAACGCTAAGGGTCCTCTTTGAAATTACCTGGAACAATGATAGTGCTTAGACACAGAAAAAAAAGATTTCAGGCAGACACATGTAGAGGGCACACTTTTGAGGTCAAATTACAAGGGGAGATTCTGGGCTCTGGGAAACAAACCACCTGAAGCAAGAAAGTAGAATGATATACCATAGGATACCCCATAGGAACCAATGGTTACAGCTTGTGGTCACTTGAATATGCCCCTTCTAGAAATCCTGGTGAAGTGTGTATTCTGAGAGAATAGAGAGTCAAAAATCCCAAAATAAAAAATAATTACAAAATGAAACTCCTACTAAATATCTCCTAAACATTGAAGGCTGGCACCTTCAATCAACTGAGTAGCAGTTGAGAAAACTTGAAATAGTCAACTAACCAGGTTAGTAAACAAGCTGCAATGACAGTAATTAATAATCTTCAAGGGAGAGTTGACCATCTGCTTGTGCAGTGGAGGTGACATTTGAGTAACAGATAAAATAAGTGCATGCTTCGTAATTTTGGTCCAAGAAACAAGTTTGACAACTAAACAGTATAATGTACACTGTAAAATATAAAGTAACTTTATTATTCTGAAATTTTCAACCTATTCTGAATATTAAAAGAAGTTAGGTATTTTGGGGATTTGTTTTTATTATCTTAACCCTAACGTCAGCGCTTTGTGGGTAATAGCTGTAACAATCAGATTTAAGTATGCTAAATGTTTCCATTTGAAATTTTAATGGAGTAAGTAATTATTATAAAATATGTTGATTTCTCATTGTCAGTGAAAATTGCAATGCAATGCACAGCAAGCTTTTAACTGAGTGAAAATAGTTTTTATAGTGTCAGTTTATGGCATACCATCAGTAATTGTCTAAGCAACCATTATATTTTTATTGGGGACACATATGGTAAAACAACTGAAATACTCATGTAAAGTATTTACATTGCTTGTTGTTTTTTCATAGTTTATCTTATATTTAAATACCAGTACTGCCAAGTTCAAATTTTACTGCTCTGGTGAATTCCAAAAGGGAATATTTTAACATTCAGGTATGAATATAAAGTAATTATATTGACTTTGCAATCCAAAAATGTGGAAGTCAGTAATTTTTTCAACAAACATGTTTTATTATACTGTCATTTTTTTTTGCAGAATACAATAGCATGCTGGATCTCAGAAATCATTTTAAACATGAAAATATCCACAAGGTAAAACACAAATTATAATACATACCTGATAAATCACGTGATACTTAAAAGAGGATTAGGGAGACATCTGGTAGCCAATTCATAGCACTTTAGGCTATAAACTAAAGAAAAAAAAAAGTCTTGAAAGTCCAAGACCCAAAAGGTGACAGGGCTCTCAGAGCCACAGTGAGACTTGGGATGCTAACTGGTCTCAGGCAGTGTGGCTGGTCTCAGCCCTTCCCTATGTCAGCCACTTTTAATGTGTTACTGTTTTCATCCTCAGACATTCTCAAGCTCATTTGGCCTGCCATGGCCTTTAGCAGGTGCTAGAGAGCCCTGAGTATTGCCTGTGTCCTGTATCCAATCCCTAGCTACTGCGCAGTACAATGGTCACATTAGCTTTGTAACCAGTATATTCACTGGTTATGTCTGAAATTTAAGATACCTCAGTATTTAGAGTGATATGTGTGTGTGTGTGTGTATGTGTAAGAGAGACAGAGAGACAGATTAATATTAACCTACACCCTTGGGATGGTTAAATAATATTTGTATGACCCTAATTAGGTATATACAATTCAGAGTTGGTTTCTGTAATCAGAAATTCATAATTTAGAGCTCCTGTATAAGCCCATTACATATTACTAATATGAAACAGAAAACTCATGATTAAAATAAAGATTAAAAATGTTTTATTTGGAGGAAATAAGTGATGATTATGATGTATAGCTATCTAGGAAGATGGTATAGAACATTTACAATACACACACATTCATTCTTTCTCTTGATCTCTTGATCTCTTTGTCTCTCCATCTCTTTCTTTTTTTTTTTTTTTAATTTTTTTTTCCAACATTTATTTATTTTTGGGACAGAGAGAGACAGAGCATGAACGGGGGAGGGGCAGAGAGAGAGGGAGACACAGAACCGGAAACAGGCTCCAGGCTCTGAGCCATCAGCCCAGAGCCTGATGCGGGGCTCGAACTCACGGACCGCGAGATCGTGACCTGGCTGAAGTCGGACGCTTAACCGACTGCGCCACCCAGGCGCCCCTCTCCATCTCTTTCTTAATCAAAGACTCTAATTCCTGATCCACCTAGAAGGCTGGCTTATCCTGCCTTTAATGTATAATTTTATGTACCTTAGAGTGAACTGAAAGTTTCAACATATTTTTAAGAGTGCCTAAAAGATAGCAAGTATCAGTGTTACAGAATAAGTTACATAATTATTTCTGTACATGTTTGGTAACAATATTTGTGTGTTTTATCAGAATCCAGTCTGAGGCTCATTCTCATTATAGCATGGTCCATGTTGGCAAGATTGGGAAGTTGGATATTATCTCCCATGTGGTAGTCAAAAACCACCAATATCTACAAAAAGAACCTGACATTAGGTCTGTCAACAACAGTCACTTTGGTATTCATTACTTTGCATATTTCTGAAATATTTCACTGACAAAAGGAACATTCATTTGTACAGTTTAACATCAAAAGTACTTCCATCACAGACTAAAAGTAAAAGTTCTATTTAAAGGCAAACAGTAACAGTAACAGTATTTACAGAATAAGGTAAGGTAACAGTATTTGCAGAAATTCTGAGTCTTAAATTTGAAGTTTCAAATATGATAAGTGTTATGCCCAGAATTCGTGATCCCCAAAGACCACCAGGGAGCTGAGTCTGATGCAAAAGCAAAGAGCCTTTATTAGAGCTAGCTCGAGCTCAGTCCCCTGCCTGCACCCACACAGCAGTGAGATGCTGGAGAGAGAGCGAGTTTCAAAAGCACAAAGGTTTTATAGGGATCTAGGGGTGGTTGGTGGAGCAATGGTCGTGGCCTTAGCCGATTGGCTGGGGAAGGGTCAGAGTCCCGTTGCGCAGGCTGCCAGGCGTGGTTTGAACGGGAAGTTTGAACGGGTGAGTGGGAAGTTACTCAAGGGGAGGAGGCGTGGTCTGAGGTTTGAGCTGTAATTTCTTTCTGTGGTTTTCCCAGAAAGGGGGCCATGTCGGGGACGTAGTCACTCAAGATGGAGGACACAGAATAAAATGGAGTCGGCCGGCCTAGGTCCGCTCTTTCAATAAGCGTACAAATCTGAATTTTATTTTAGAAAAACAATAATTTGTTAAAAATATAATATTGAACAAACATTAATATGTGTATACCTAACTACTATTTGATATTAAGAATTACCAGATAGTCATAAAGCCTTTAAATGAATTTGTAACTCAGTGATTATGTAGAATGTTTCATGTGCCTTCTTTTGGTATCATCATAGAATACATGCACTTTGTTGCCGACTCTGTTAGTTGCTACTCAGTTATCTATTCTGTGTCCTTATTTTGTAAAAGGTACCATAGTGCCCAGTTGAAAAACTGTATTTCTCAGACTTCTTTGCAATTTAGTCCTGTCATGAAACAGAATTATTTCTAGTGAATTTCCTGCTGGGGATATCCGGGAAAATTTACTTTCCTGATATGAGCATCACTTATTTCCTTTTGTTGCTTATGTATCCTTGAATTTATTTTGGCACTGCAAGCATGAAGCCATAGGTAGAGCACTATCTTGCAACCACAGGAAAACTGTAAAAATAGTCATTTATTAAAGATGGTAAAGTGGAAAGAAGGAGCTTGGGGACATTGCTGATACCATAGAAACTTCGTTGCAGCTCTGGGCTGCTTGCCTATACATGTTTCCTTATATGAGGAGTCATTGGGTGGGGGTGGGGGGCACTTTTCTATTACGTATAGCTAAACACAATCCCAAACTGTTTAAAATTCTGATAATTAACACTTTTCATCTTGTCAAAAACAACACCCATAGCAATAATTATTCACTAGAAAGAACAAACTTTTACATATTTTTGGTTTACTTTTTTTAGAAGAAAAACCAAGCATCTATTAGTATGCAGATATATTTTAAAAGGAAGCAATTCAAGTGTTGTCCCATGATAATCTGTTAACAACTTTCAGTAAATTCATCGGTCCTGGGTGAAGAAGAGATCAATCAAAATTGATTAGCCTCAGTCTTAATTTTGAACATCTCTGCTAATGATGATAAATAAAATCATACTTAATATTTGGAAATACTGATATAGGATACGTAGTATTTTGACATGTGGTGTAACCTTACTTTGAAAATAACTGAATTTGATAAAAACACTACCACAATTTTATTTTGCATTTTACTTTAAAAATATTTTATGTATTTATTTCTGAGAGAGAGAGAGAGAGGGAGAGGGAGAAAGGAAGGGGAGAGAGAGAGGGAGACAGAATCTGAAGCAGGCTCCAGGCTCTGAGCTGTCAGCATAGAGCCCAATGTGGGGCTTGAACCCATGAACCATGGGATCATGACCTGAGTCAAAGTTGGACACTTACCGACTGAACCACCCAAGCACCACTACCACAATTTTAAAATTAAACAAATTGACCATAAAAGGAATGAATGACTTCTTAAGTATGATTAATATATTGAGGAATCAGATTTTATATAGTCATTATTCTAAGTTGATTCCAATTTTGAAGTTAGACTGTTTTAATTACCTTTGTTATGGTTCTGGGAATATTTTAGAAGAGTAGGTCATGTGAGCTGATATCAGTTGAAGTAAAATTAGGTTAAAATGGGAAGGCAGCAAATGGAGTTAATTTACCATTTTCAGCCAATGGTTTTCACATTTACACTATTACAGCAACCCATTGCCATAGATATTTTAATGGGTCTGGTCATCTCAAACTAATCCCTTTCTGAAAATGTTAACTCAAATAATCCACCTTCTCAATTCATATTTGATTTTCTTTATGATGACAAGTTGATCCTTGTTCTCAGTGAGATGTTTAATCTTGTAACCAAATTATTTTTATGCCAATTTATTGATTCCCTCTTGCCATCACTTTCTTTCCAAGGCAAAGACCTCATGTCATTGTTGAAAAGATCTGCAGCTTCTTATCCCTTTCTAGAACCTGAGCCCTGAGCAGTTCCTTCTTCAGTATTCTGAATCCATTTCTCTTTATGGCCTTGGGGTCCCACTCTATTATGATCCCCTGTTATTTCTGGACATTTACTTTATAGATATAGGTTTGTTGTTCCATTTAAATATTTGTGTGATTCAATTTCTCTCTGGAAAATACTATTTCTTGCCCTAAGAAGCTGCTTTGTTTTTGTGTATTTTTTAAATGTTATCTATAGTAATTACATTGTCAGATTACTACTTCTCACTCATACTTAAATGAAATGAAATATGATTTGAGTTATGATCATCCCACTGGAATGCCCAGTTATTAATACCATCACACCTTCAAAATCTACAGACGAGTTTTAATTCGCTCTATCGTTTTTCTTTGACACTCAGTAGAATACAGCATAGCTCATGACACCCTCCTCTGGACAATCTCAGTTTTTCCATGGTTGCCATGATGCAACTCCTTTGAAGTTCCTCTCTCATTTCTTTGGTTGCTTTGAAGGTGGTTAAAAAAACAAACAAACAAAAAAGCAAAAGTCCACCCTTATGCTTTTTCTTGACATAAGTCAGTGTTGTACCCTACCTTCTTCTGCCACTGATCCTATTTCTGAAATATTCCTCATATATCTTTCTTTCTTTCCAATATTTTTTTTTTCCAAATTAGTATAAGGCCATATAAGTCTTACCATGTTGTATAAACATCCTAAATGATTATCTTAGTGTTTTTCCACATACATGACTTTTCTACAAAAGTGATATGCTGTTGCATATTTAGAGATAAAATAATAAAAGTTGTGACTAAAAATCTTAACCTGAAATAGTTCTTTCTGACCTGGCCCTGAGAAATACTTTCTAGCACCATTTACAGAAGCTTTCCTCCTGAAACTTTGGTTCCGGCTATACACAATGATTTGCAATTTTCAAAATGTGCTATGCTCTTGCATATCTATTCGGCAGCATACACTGTTCACTTTCTGGACTGCCCTTCTTCTGCTCTACCAATCAGGTTACTTCTCATTCCTTTTCCAATAGCCCACTCAAAAATTACTTTTCCTATGAATCTTCATTTGAAAAGAGAGTTAGGCTCTCCTTCACAGTCCCATAGAGGTTGATATCTACTGGTATTAAATATTTTTCCAACAATATTAATAAAATCTAGCATTTGGGTGCTACTCCATGCAAATATTCATTCCTAATAACAACCCTGAGATAGATTTGTTAACATCCCTGTATTACAAAGTAAGGAAACAGAAATGGTTAAGCAACTTGCACAAGGTCTTGCATCTAGTACACAGCAGAGACAGCACAGCGTGTATAAATTTTATTCCATTTTAATATCTTAAATAAAAAACACAGCATCCAGCTGAGTGAATTCCTCAAAGCAGGTACCTAACATGTTTGTTGAATGTTGAATGAGATAGAGGAAATACATGAGCAGACATGGGAACATACAAATAATTCAGTTAAGTACTTGAAGCTGCTTCATCATGTCTCCTTAATTACTGTTCACAAGAGAGGCATCAAGATTTAAGTTTAAAAGCTTATGTACAAACTAGCATATGGTAATTTCAACAGTTTTTTTCCCCTCGTGTGGGAATGAATTTAGTTTATACACAGATGTTTGATTTAGGTATGTAGACAAAAATATCAGAAATGCTAAAGAAAAATTGAGCAGAAATCAAGAGGGTCAATGTAGTCATAAAATGAAATTCCATTATTTCCCTCCTAGACTTCTTTTCTCATTCCTTTAAGCTTTCAGTGGCATTATTTTGTGATCTTGGAAACTTTAATCATTTCAATGCTTTGGGTAGACACTTTAAGTACATGATCATAAATCTTAGTGAGGAGGGTAGAGCCAGAACATTTTGTAAATTTATTGTTGTCACTGTCATTTTTTTTTTAATTTTTTTTTCAACGTTTATTTATTTTTGGGACAGAGAGAGACAGAGCATGAACGGGGGAGGGGCAGAGAGAGAGGGAGACACAGAATCGGAAACAGGCTCCAGGCTCTGAGCCATCAGCCCAGAACCCGACGCGGGGCTCAAACTCACGGACCGCGAGATCGTGACCTGGCTGAAGTCGGACGCCTAACTGACTGCGCCACCCAGGTGCCCCTCAGTGTCATTTTTAATAAGATCCTTCTGTGTTTTCGATATGCGAACAAGGTTCTAAGGGAAACAGGAGCAACCTTAATTTCAGTTATCTTCCATCAAAAATCATATTCATTATATAAAGAATATTTCAATTGACTTCTTAGAAATATTTTAAATATAGTTTTTGATTTATAATTTAAAAGTTTATATCAACTATTACAAACTATACTTATGTTACAGAAATGTGCAAAATGTTACAAAATGTTACAAAAATGTACATTGTTTTCCCTAAAAATCCTCATCAAGCTTCTGTCATACATACTGTGTTCATTCATGACTTTACTCATCTTTACCATTCTCTGGAAATGCCACCCTCTTACCATATCATATCTTACCTTCCAGGTTTCACTGAAATAACAATATTAATTGATTATTTGAGCTGCTCATTATTATTTGAGTTTCTACAATGCTTATACATCTGTTCTACATTATATAGCACTTCTTTGCCCACCCCCCCCCTTTTTTGACCCTCACTTTTTTGGTGAAATGTTTTCTTAATATGCATTTATTGTGCAGTGACTACAAGCCAAACACCCTGCTGGGGGCTAAGTTTATGTGATGGCGAAAGAAACAAAACACACACAATAAAAAAGAATGGTGGAGCCAAGGCCATGGAGAACAGTGAAGTGTAAAATGGCCTATCGGGGCGCCTGGGTGGCGCAGTCAGTTAGGCGTCCGACTTCAGCCAGGTCACAATCTCGCGGTCCGTGAGTTTGAGCCCCGCGTCGGGTTCTGGGCTGATGGCTCAGAGCCTGGAGCCTGTTTCCGATTTTGTGTCTCCCTCTCTCTCTGCCCCTCCCCCGTTCATGCTCTGTCTCTCTCTGTCCCAAAAATAAATAAAAAACATTGAAAAATAATTAAAAAAATAAAAAAATAAAAAAAAATAAAATGGCCTACGGTCACAAACTGGGACCTGATCAAGAAACATTCTCAACCTTCAGTGGAGGCTCCCTTTGCAACTTCTGCTAAGAAAAATTCAGGATGCTAAGGAAGTGTAACTACTATTTGACATTGAATGCTAGTATTTGTTATGGCTGTCTTATCCCCATTTTACTATTTAATGCTTAATACACTTGATATATTTGTATATCTATATATCTATATCATCTATCTATATCTATATATTATCTATCTATCTATCTATCTATCTATATCTATCTATCTCTCTATCTATGGATTCAGGGCTTAGAGAAGGGGATGAGAAATAGTAACTGGACATTTGTGTGTGTGTGTGTGTGTGTGTGTGTGTGTGTGTGTGCATTCTGGATCAAGAAAAGCCATATTAATTGGCTCTCAGTGCAAATTTTAGTAAAAAAAAAAAAAAAAAAGGAGGAGGAAGAGAACCACCACGATATTCAGATCTTATGTAGGGACCATTACAATATTCTGAACTTTGAGTCTGATATTGTGACTGAATGGGTCCTTGAACAAGAAGAAAGATTCTGTTGGATGGAATCATGAAATATTTGCTTATACTCTGTACCAGGCCTGTCCTTGTGTGAGGACGATACTTTCCATTGACTCCAATGTATGTGAATGTGGCACTTTAAGCAAGGGCTTTAAGAGTCATCATGAATTCTGAATTTCCATTTTCCCAATTGTCATGAGTCTGGATAATCACAGACAAAGGCTTCTTTTTTAGCTTGGGTTCAGCAATGAAAAAGACTTGCCACAAAGCCAAAACTGTCCTGCAAGGGACATTAACATGATTGAGAAATCAACTTTTGTTCTTGTAAGCTAATGAGAACTTAGTTTACTTTTTTCTGCAAGACAGCTTAGTCAAAGTTATATGATAAATAAAACAAAACACACGTTGTGTCATCATAAAACCTAATGGTCTATTAGCACAGAAAGCTCTTAATTTAATAATTGCAGAAAAAATATAAAACTGCAACTGAGAAAAGTGTTATAAATAAGAATCATAAAGAGACTCTGTTAAAGGAGTATGCAGTAGTAATAGATGTCAAAGGAGGTACTCCTGAGCAGAATTGCCCTTACACCCTGAGAAGAGAGCTTCCTGCCCAAGTCCTATGCCTCTAGAGACTCAGGTTTCAGAATGCTTTCCTCAAAAACTTCCAAGTCCTACTTTGATGCTAGGACAGCTGAGGCTGGCAGTGCCATCTGCATGGGGTATTCCAGGTCTGGACCTTGATAACATGGGCCCTAGTACCCATTTATCTCCTTTGAAGAAAATAACTTAAAGAAAAATTTTCTTTTCACTATGTCATTATAAGATTATGTATCTCTGAAGTCTACTCATTGAATAGAGCTGTAACTTATATTTCACATTTTTAAGTATTAGAGAATCATTGGTGACAAATTCCGTCTATATGAAAATGGTCATCATAGGTGAAGGCTACTATCTGTATATAATATATTACCATGCAGAAATGAAAATAAATACAACAAATGTGTGGATATAAAAACTCATAAATTTCAGAAACACAATGCTGAGTGAAAGATGATAAACATAACAAGATTTAGCATAATGTAATTTTTTCATGGATTTGAAACACATCCTGGTAAATTGGCCTCGATGAACAGCATCATTACTATAGTAATGCACACACAGGAATCTCATTTCCTAGCAATGTTGGGGGGATACTCTATAGTGAACCAATGATATCAAAGAATAAAAATAGGAATTGATGTTTTTGTTACATGTTGGTGGAATATTGCAAAATGTACCCATACCATAATTTATAAAATATCCAATATTTTACCTTACAAAACTCAAGTAATATGGTTAAGATAAATTATAAATACAGATCTGATAAATTATTTGGCTAAAATGTTACCCTTTAAGGGAAAATACTCTGAAATTCTCTTTTCACTCTTTTTTTCAGGCCCCCGGCAGTTCACACTGATTTCCATGTTGTCTTATAAAGGCAGTATTAATTCACCCACCTATCCAAAAATTTTTTTGAAATTGTTTGCAATAACAACATCAGGTGCCTATAATGTAAATGGGAAGGGGTAGGGGAGACTAAAGGCAAATGATAAATAATATAAGTACTATGAATGAATTAAAAAATTTGATCATCTTTATTCCAAGCTGTTATTATCAATTTGAAAAAGAATTTAACATGATTGGGAAGATCAGATATTCCCAATGTCTATCTCTGATTTTCTTTTTTATTCCTAAAAATCTAAAGCATTTAAAAACAAATTACTTCCAGGGACTTCTCATGCTTCCCCATGTAGCTTATAGTTACTGCCACCTAATGAACATGCCTACTCCCTGAAATTTACTAATTTACTAACATTGAACATTTTGAACACTTTTCATTACCACATCTAAATTGACACCATTCACACTACAGCAATGAGGTAGGCAGTTGGGGTCTGTTTCCTCCATTGAGGCCCTCATTTCATTAAATAGTCCCGTTGTTTTAACGTTTTCTTTGCTTATTTTTCTATGTTTCTTCTTTAAGCACAGAGTGCCCTTAGTCTATTTCCTTCCTTTTTGCTTTAAAGGTCAGATACTTGTTTTCCTAACACATTTGTTAAGGTTATGCAACATATATATTCATAGTAAGTAAATAAATTATGGGTCTACAAAAAATATCCATGGTTCAAGCAAATATTGTTCAGTTTTGCCTCCCAGTGTAAGAAAAGCCACCCAATACAGATCTTCCCATTATGTCTAGCATCAAACTGAGGTCTGGATTCCATCTATTGGGGCCATACTTTTTTTTTTTTTTGATTGACTTACTTGTTTTTATTATTGATTGATTGATTGGGTTTCTTTAGTATCTTCCTTCTGTTTCATGGGCACTATTGTTTGCCCATTCAAATTAGCTCTCTAACATCCAATGTTACTTAAATGATTTAAAAAATATTTCCATACATACTCTTAAATATGTCCAAGTTTAAAGTAACCACCTGAGTGACTCATCATATCATAAAATAACTTCCTGGGTCATCATATTATGGTTACCTAATTATGTAGATTATTGAATTCTGTCTGCAGATTTTAGGCTTCCACAAATAATTTTGTATACCCTAGATTCACCTGAGAAAGACATCCTCATTAACTTTCTGAAATCTCTCTACTTTATGAGGTCAAGCTCCCTTTCCTAACTCACTAACAATTTAAGAAAATATATTCCCTAGAACTACCCTACCCAGGTAGATATTTGATCTTATTTTATATTTCATGCAGTTCTAGATTTGCCTCTTAAGAATCCATTGCATTCAGTATGTATTTATGTATGTATGTATGTATTTATTTTCCATAGCTTCTTTTGGCCTAACATATTAAAACCTCTTTTGTAAAAAAATGAACATTGCTAACCAATTCCAAAGGAAAGAAATGTGAGAAGTACTTGCTGTTTAACTTCAGTGTACTCATTATGTGTTCATTGATAACATCAGCTATCTCACTGTGTTTGATCTCCATCTGGTTCCCAGTTATCTACAACCATTGTTTAAAACCTATGCAATGGAAAATACAGAAATAAGTCAAATGATGGTAGAAAGGATAGGGATATAACCAGAACCCCAAAGATAAGACACAGTAATTCAATCTGTGGCCATTTTTTGGGTCAGTTTATTTTTGGCCCTCGAAACACTTTTAAATGACTTTAAAAACATTTAAGAGGCAGTTTTCTAATGGCCACTGACTTGTGTCTAACTGAACATTTATTTTTATTATTTTATTTTTATTTTTCCTCATTTCAAGTTTTTATTTAAATTCTAGTTAGTTAACACGTGGTATGATATGAATTTCAAGGAGTAGAATTTAGTGATTCATCACGTTCATGTAATACCCAGTGCCCAATACAACAAGTGCCCTCCTTAATGCCGACTACCCATTTAGCCCATCTCCCACCCACCTTCCTTCCATCTACCCCAGTTTGTTCTCTCCCCCAGTTAACAGTCTGTTACGGTTTGTCTCTCTCTCTTTCTTCTTCATTCTCTCTGTTTTGCTTCTTAAATTCCACATATGAGTGAAACCATATGATACTAGTCTTTCTCTGACTTATTTTGCTTAGCATAATACACTCTAGTTCCATCCACATAGTTGCAAATGGCAACATTTCATTCACTTTGATGGCTAAGTAATATTCCATTTTTATATATACACCACATCTTCTTTATCCATTCATCAGTCAATAGATATTTAGGTTCTTCCCATAATTTGCTTATTTTTCATAACACTACTATAAACATTGGGGTACATATGCCCCTTCAAATCAGTATTTTTTGTATCCTTTGGGTGAATATCAAGTAGTGTAATTGCTGGGTCATTGGGTAATTCTATTTTTGATTTTTTTTTTCTGAGAGAGAGAGAGAGAGAGGGAGTGGGGGAGGGGCAGAGGGAGAGAGAGATTTTAAGCAGTCTCCTTGCCTAGTGCAGAGCCCTATATGGGGCTCCATCCCACAACCCTGAGATCATAATTTGAGCCGGAATCAAGAGCTGGACACGTAACCAACTGAGCCACCAGTTGCCCCTATTTTTAATTTTTGGAGGAACCTCCATACTGTTTTCCACAGTGGCTGCACCTGTTTGCATTCCCACCAACAGTGTAAGAGAGTTTCTCTTTTTCTACATCCCCGCCAACATCTGTTGTTTCCTGGGTTGTTAATTTTAGCCATTTGACAGGTGTGAGGTGATACCTCATCCAACTTTTGATTTGTATTTTCCAGATTATGAGTGATGTTGAGCATTTAACATTTCAAAGAACATTGATCCCAGACACAGGTGTTTGCATCCTCTTGGAACATTTAAAACTGATAACATAATCTGAAATACAAATAAATAAATGCATTCTACATATTGATGACCATAAATTTTGTATCTGCCTGATTTGAAACAGTCTCAGAAAAATTATTTTTTGTATCTTTATCTGTAAATCAAATCTAAACCTTAACCAGTTGTAAGCTGCTGCATCCAAACACAACACTTTGTCTTCCTCTGAGGGGTATTGACCCCAACTGAAAAAGGTAACTTCTTTCATAAACAATTTTTGGCCCATGTAAATATTTAAAATCATCATTAGTGTGTAACATGGAAAATATAATTTGAATATTAGAGAAATGCTATAATCAGTAATAGTGTATTTTTCTGGCTTAGTGAAAAAAACAGAGTCACGATGAGTACTTCAAGATAAAGGGATTTAATACAGGAATTAAACCTTACACAAAAATGGGGAGTGCTGAGAAAATGAATGTCTGGAGTGGAAATCACAAGATTATTCTCAGAGCCACTGAAGATTCTACTTTAGAGACTGACAGGTGAAAACATGGAAGTTTTCAGAAGTAAGAAACCAAAACAAACAAGAACAACAAAAATGTCCATCTTCCTGAGGAAAATCATGAAAGAAAGGTTCAAGAATAGGGACTCTGTGTAGCGAACACCTCGATAGCTCCACAAACAAGCAGTTGGGGTGACATAAGGCCACCGTTGGTCAACTGGATCATAAGTTGGGAAGACAAGCTAAATGCAGAACAAAGAATGACTGGGGTCATGTCTGTGTCTGTCATCTATCTGAACATAATGACCTTTGTAGGATAATTGACAATGCTTCAGCTTTGCCCTCCAAATCTCAGGTAAGGTCTTCTTTTAGCCACTTGTAACTTAAAATCATAGATGGAGAGATAATCTGAGAAACCTAGTTTCCATGTTAACCAGGTTGACATTAGCACAATCCGAAAAACCAAGTACACATTTAACTTGAAAAAAACTTTAAGCTACCCTGACATTCACTTTATTTATAGTATTATTGAAATGTAAACATTTTCTAACCTTTTCATCCTTAACTTTCATCCTTAACTGAGAAGAACAATTTCATAATAGCACCAGAATAATTATGCTGACAAGATTATATTCCTCTCAAGGCTCCTCATCTAATGGAATTTTAACTTATATTTCCATATTTAACTCAAAGAAATTAATGTCTGTAATTCAGATTTTTCAAAATAGAATTTTAAGTATAGAATCCATTTTCAGTATTCTCTGACTATAACCTTTAACCATGAGGTTGTGGTGACCATTAAATTAGTAAACTTTATATGTTGTCAGAAGTTACATATATTTGTTTAATTTAAAATATTTAATATGGGAATTTGCTCACTTATTCTGTAAATTAACTCATCAGATTTATTTATGTAGGTTCTCATCTGGGCAGAGGCTGTTTTGCCTCATGCTTTGCTATGGATGCATAAAAAAATAATAAAATACTCTGGCAGAGCAGATTCAAACCCAAGGCAAAGTTTGATTTTGTTCCTTACTGGTTTCACTTAAAATTCATGACCACAGACCTCAAATGGGAACTTGATGCTGCCTAGAAATCTAATATATCTCTCTAGTATAATCATTTTCCACTCTTGAAACTGTTTTATACCCTTAGCTCTTTCCTCAATATCCAACTGCTATTCCTCTTTCCTCTCAGCTAAAGTCTTCATCTCAGATTGCTTGAGAAAATAAAAGTATTGGGGAAAACCATCTCAAATTCTTATCTCTAAATCTCAAAGTCAACCTTTCTCTGAAATTATTATCTTAGTCTTCCCTCCTGTTCAATGGGAGGGTTATTCCATCTTATTCAAAGTCCAGACAAACTCTTGAGACATCACCTAATTATAAATCAGAGCTTACCATTTCCAAAATTATTCTCTTGATTTATCCATCTTCTGGTAACACAGGATTGCCTCAAGCATCCAATTCTAGAAAGTGCCCCTCTTCCTTTTACCTGCTTGGTTATGGCTGTTTATGTGTTAGTAATGGAGCAATATCTACAGCCCCTCTCTAGTTCATGGGATAGCCAAATTGTGCCAATCAGTCCCTTCCTGGAAATGTTGGAAAATAAACTAGAGAATAAGTCCAGTATTTCTTACGGTAGCTGAAACCCTTACATACAAAAACAAGAAATTGTCAATATCCAGGTTTGGCCAGGTGAAACAGAAAAGAGATTCTATGTGTTGAAAACAAAAGGAAATTAATGAACATTCTCAGAAAGACAAGCAGAGGCCATAGAGGGAATGAGAGACCTGTTGATGTATGAATTCCTGACTTCAACTTTTTTCTGAGATCTAGTAGGATTCCTATTGTTGAGTTCTACAAAAGGCCCCAGTGTGTTACAATGAATTTCTCTTTAAACTGAGACTAACTCAACTAACTTTCAGTTACTTATATTCAGCAGAATGCTAACTATTCCTTGTTTCTTAAATATTCCCTGAGTTGCATTTCTGGAATCCAAGTCTGCAGTTTCTTTTGTTCCTGGGCACAATTTGGGTTTCCTGTCAAACTGAAATAAATTTTCCTTCCTTGCTTGCTCTGTGTTTTAGTGAAAAACAAACAAACAAACATCATTTCTTATACTGGAATCTATTGCACTATTTATCATGGCCCATTACATTGTAGTCACTTATGTGTGTTTATCTTCTGCAAGACTGTAAGTCCTTTTCCTGGAGGACAAGGCAATATTTTATCCTTCATTCTATCACAGCTAGTACCTAGAAGAGTGGCACATGGGTGGGTTCAAAATAAATATTTATTAAATTATGTGTTACATTTTGAATATTTCACTTTAATTGTAAATATATTAAGGGGTGAAATGGTATTACTTCATTTAATCCAATAAAGTTTCTAATATGTTCAATGAACAATTTAATATTAGTTCCCAGAAAATGACCTATTATCCTGATCAGGTCACTGATAAATGGTTTAAGGAGTGGTATATTAATGTAACTGCAATTTATGATTTTAAAAGTAAGTTTTAGTGCAGCTTTAACTACAGGCTGCATTCCAAAGCTCATTGTAAGAAAGTGATTCATGCATGTTGTGCTTTGTAATAACTTTCTTCAATTACTGAATGACTTTGCTTTACAGTTTATCATGTGACCAGGCAGTTCATAAACTCCCAAGTTACTGGAAACTTATTAAATCTATATATTAATTCAACATATTTCCATAATAGGAGAATCTTTTAAATGTAAATCATGTTAAATCATTTTTCACCATTATGGGGATATAATTAAATTATATTCAACTCACATTAATGTTTCATTTTTTGGTTTTGTGGTTTGTCAGCCCTTGGATTTTGATCATTAGCACAGTTTTGACAGCAAGCTATGTTATCAGGATAAACAAAGAAATTCTTGATGGAAATCTAAGATACTAAAAAATTTGGACCATGAGAGAATTGAGAAGTTGGAATTAAGACAGACGTGGAGTTACAAAAATCAGCAAAGCAATCAAAAAACAATAAAAAAAAAGTCATGTAAATAGTGGCAAATAATTATCATGTTATACCAGCTAAAAATTAATGCTAATATTTCAGCAACTAGTCTATAAACAATTTAAAGACACGAGAAAAAAATTAGAGAATAAGCAAGATGGGTGATTAAAACACAGAGAATAATCAGAAATCAGGCTCTCATCAAGATTGTAGACCACCTGTGTACTGTTTCTTCTTTTGCTCTCCACATCTCATGTGTGAGCAAGCTAGAAGGGCAGAAAACAAAACAACAGAGTAAGCCTACCATAGAGAAGAGAACAGGAGACAGCAGTCATCAGCATACAGGATATTTTAGAAACTTATGGAACATGGAAAGCTGCTGGTAGTATCTATCTGTTTTGCTTATCTACTTGCCTTCATAACCTCAATAGTCTGTTGAGAGGGGAAAAAAAAAGAACAACATGACCACATTAAATTCAATTCAATGAGAACCTGAGGCGGGCCTTTGTAGTTTGTCACCAGCCATGCTGCTCAGCTGTGTCTGTCCTGCCTTCTTCCCATTTTTTATTCTCATGGAAGTTCCAAATCAGCAAACGCAAAAAAAGGGACTAGAAAGCTCTCCATTAAAATTTTTTTTAATTTATGGGACCATAAGTAAATACATAAATAAATAAATAAATAAATAAACATTAGTCTATACAGGCATACCTTGGGAGATACTGTGAGTTCATTTCCAGACCACTGCAGTAAAGTGAATATCACCTTAAAGCATATCAAAAAAAGTTGTCAGTTTCCCAGTGCATATAAAAATTATGTTCACACTAAACTGTTGTCTATTAAGTATGTAATAGAATTCTGTCTAAAAAGACAATGTACATGACTTAATTAAAAAGTACTTCTAAAAATGCTAACCATCATCTGAACTTTCAGTGAGTTGTAATAACTGATCACAGACCACCGTAACAAATATAATAATAATGAAAAAGTTTGAAATATTGTGAAAATTACACTTTGGCATAGAGTAAGCAAGTGCTGAGGTGAGCAAGTGCTGTCGGAAAAGTAGCTTGACACAGGGTTGCTGCAAACCTTCAATTTGTAAAAAAAAAACAAAAACAAAAACAAAAATACACCACCAATATCTGTGAAGAGCAATAAAGCAAAACACAATAAAATGAGGTATGCCTGTAACTTTAAAGAGAGCTTGAATTCTGATCATTTGTCTAGCCATTAATTTTACTTTGTGCTCTAATATTTTGTCTTCCTAGTTCCTTTTTTCTTGTATATCTTAACACTGTTTTCTGAGCTATTGGTTTTGGTCTCTTTCTTTGTTCCTCAAACACCTTTCCTCAAAACTATATACCAAGCCAAATCCCTTCTATCACCAGCATGTTGGGAGAGAAACACACAGGGTGGTGGGGAGGGATTTCTGTTCTTTTGTAGCTTGGTGTTGTTTGAAGGATTCTGACACTAGGTGTTAGGGCTGTCATTGAAGATGGCCATTTGAAATAGATGACAGTTGTCTTCAGAGTACTTCTTATACCTTATCCCTATATTTTAAATTGTTAGCAAGAAGGAAAGAGATGCAATACCCATGGAGAGAGTGGTTGTAATCACCATAAACAAAAAATAAAAGCAATTATTTTTGAGAAATTGAATGGGGTATAGTAAGCAGTATATTTTATTTTATTTTTTAAAAATTTTTCAGTGTTTGTTTTTGAGAGAGAGAGAGAGAGAGAGAGAGAGAGAGAGAGAGAGAGAGAGAGCAGGGGAGGGGCAGAGAGACACAGAATCCAAAGCAGGTTTCAGGCTCTGAGCTGCCAGCACAGAGCCTGATGCAGGGCTCAAACCCACGAACTGTGAGATCATGACCTGAGCAGAAGTTAGACACTTAACCAACTGAGCCACCAAGGCACCACAGTGAGCAGTATATTTTAATATTCATTTTATGTTCATCAGATCAGTTTGCTTTATGTGTTATACATGTGTATACATGTGTATAACACATAAAGCAAAAGCATGTAGTATGTTGATAATTAAAAAGATAGATGTTAGTAGCAGGAGCAGGCTGACAAAGCATATGATCAGGGAGCAAAGTCTCTGGTAAAAGTAAAAACAATAAACCATAATAGATGAGATTCCATGTATTCTGGCTTAGGGGAACATTAGTAGCTGACATAGTTTTCTTTGACCTGAAGACACTATGTGGCCATCACTGAGCTGAAAGCAATATAAGAATGATGACTGGTAGAAGCAAAATTTAAAGTAATTTTATGGGGCAAAAGAAAGTAAAATTTTCTGGTACAGTGATATAGAAAAATTCTTATTATATTTTGTACTTCCCCAATAATTCTGGGGACATTTTCTCAGTTTCATATGTGTGTACTTTATAGCTGAAGTCAGAAAAACATGTTTTTCACTTGTCTTCAAATTTGGTCTCACCATTTACTGTCTGTATGAAGTTGGCTTGGTTCATCCCGGGTATCAGTTTCCTCATGGGAGAAATCAGAATAAGAACACCTTTTAGTTTATACATTGGGTAAATTAAATGAGATATTTTATGCTTACAACCAAGGATGTACACATATTCTAGAACCTTATTCTTAATTCTACTCAACCTTACTCTAAGGAGAGATACTAGAACTTCATTTAAATATTAATTCAGGTTGGGGGGCCTGGGTGGCTCAGTTGGTTGAGCATCTGACTTTGGCTCAGGTCATGATCTTGCTGGTTAGTGAGTTCTAGCCCCACGTTGGGCTCTGTGCTGACAGCTCAGAGCCTGGAGCCTGCTTCAGATTCTGTCTCCATCTCTCTCTCTCTACCCCTTCCCTGCTCATGCTCTCTCTCTCTCTCTCAACTATAAATAAACATTAAAAAATTAAATATTCAGATATGTTACCCAATAAAATGAGTATGTACAAAGTATCAAATTCTGATGAACCATTTTGTGATACAAATTCCAATGCAAGTTTACTGTCCTCTATAAAGTATTACTTTTGGAAACTGTCACAAATTACAGTGAACTTAGTGCATTCTCTATCAGGCAGTTTCACATACACCATCTGATTTGCAATACACAAAAATTGTGATATTTTTGTGATAAGGAAAATGAAAATTAGAGCAGAATTATCACCCAGTTTATAATTATAAAGATGTGAATTTAAAACCATGTTGGTTTTAATCCTGTACTCGTGATTCCATAGTACTATTATAGTAACTATAATGCATACTATCTCTCAATAGGAAATGGGAAAAGAGATAACTCCCTTGACCCTCACCATTGTACTCAACTTATTATCTACTTCTAAATCAAGGCCCCTCAATTTCATATTAAATATGACCTCCAGATGAACAGGGTTAATTTTTGTACCCTTTAGTTCTTTGGAATTTCTTGGCAGTTTGAAACGTGGTCTCAATGGTGTGCCTTACTTCTGATCTCTTCTCTGGCCCCATTTGCAGTGAACATAAATGTGGCAATAACATTGTCAAAAAATACTAACCACTTTCTTAGATTACATACTCACACATGCAGTATCTTATAAGGATATGTTTGTCATATATCTCTGAAAATATTTAAGAATATATAAAAGATATCCCAATGTAGAAGTAAAAAGATTAATTGTGGATATATGATGGTGTATATGTAGGAATTGTTTGAAAAGGCTGTCTTTATAAAGAGTATTGTCTGTTGCAGTCAAAAAGTGCAGTAGTTTAGAGACATTAAAATTATTTTCTTTACATTAAAAAATTAAGAGATGTGGATCATCACCATTAATTAAAGAGATGAATTAAAAGAAAACAAAATAGCATCGCTTTATTCTCAAGTGCATCACCAAATTATTTCATAAACTTCACTCTTTCTTGGATCTCATGTAGGATCGCTGTACATTTTAAACTATAGCTATTTATTGCTTAGTGACTTAATTATAGACATATTTTGACAAATAAAGACTATTTCAAGTTTTAAGCTTTTTTACTTTTCATCTAAATCATGGAGATAATAGGGGCTCCTGGGTGGCTCAGTCAGTTTAGCGTCCGACTTCAGCTTAGGTCTGATCTCAGTGTTCATGAGTTCAAGCCCCATGTCAGGCTTTGTGCTGACAGCTCAGACACTGGAGCCTGCTTTGGATACTGTCTCTCTCTCTCTCTCTCTCTCTGAACCTCTCCCACTCACACTCTGTAGCTCTCTCTCAAATAACCTAAAATTAAAAAAAAATAAATCATGGAGATAATATCACAGTTTTAAATAACATTTAATTATTACTTTGGTTAAGATTTTATTTCGATGAAAACAGTAGTTATGATCTAAATATATCCTGACAGGACACTTCCAAAGGTATATTAGAAAACAGATACATAATGCAATTGAAACTTTTAATACAATGGGATACCTGGGTGGCTCAGTTGGTTAAGCTTCAGACTTTAGCTCAGGTCATGATCTCTCAGTTCATGGGTTTGAGCCCCCTGTTGGGCTCTGTGCTGACAGCTTGGAGCCTGGAGCTTGTTTGGATTCTGTGTCTCCCTCTCTTTCTGCTTGTGCCCTCTCTCTCTCAAAAATAAATAAACATTAAAAATTTTTTTATACTTTTAATGTGATTATAAATTTTATTTAAATTTTAAATGAAGGAAATACATGTTTGAGTGTTTTAAAATTTAAAGCTAATGTTACTTTTAATAATATCCTAAAAACATAATAATGAATATCATGAATTGGCTAAAATGTTAGTGTGTAAATATAATTTAGTTTATAAAAGCAGCATCACTTACACCTATTTTCTGCATTATCTGCTTTATTTTTTCATCTCTAAATTTGATAGTGTTTGCACTTCTCCACTGACATAGAGAATTAATACTTTTTTCCAAAAAATATTTCACTTAGGAAATGTCATTCTAAAAGAAAAAATAACTAGATATTTACTGGAACAAGACATGAAAAGAAAAGTAAAACATGAAGCAGAAACAAAGCCAATGTTAAATCAACAACAAATCTTCTCCAAAATACAACTACACAAATTCTGTTTTCAGCAAATTTATTTTGTAATTTGATAATGATTATTCCCTAAGTCTGATTTATAAAAAAAAAAATACCTGATAAACTATGTTAAACTCATTTGTTGACATCCTCGCATATTTAAAACTATTTTGGAAAAAAAAGTGTTTTGTTAGTCAAATAAAACATTTAACAGAAATGGTTATGTTAAACCAAAAAAATTATATAATGTAGATTTTCAGGTTAGTGGAGGGACAGCCAGAGATTATTAATGGAACTTAAGAGACCATATAGAATTAGCCTATGTTAAAGATCTATAAAAATAACTATTATGAAATTTCAATGGTTCTAGACCACATAAAGGAAGAGAGAAGTTTTGTTGGTGTGGTGTCTGTTTCCTGCATGAGTGTGCTTCTTTTAAGTCCTTAGGAGAGAATACTATTAGTCACTTTGATAGACATTGATGAGAAAAAAGAAAAAAGATAATTGTTCTGTGCCAAAATTAACTCTACTATTTAGAAGATTTTATAAGCCCTGTATTACTTCATTGTGCAAAGATAAGATGAAATTGACAAACTAGCAGATGATGGCCTGATGAAGAATACTTTTATTAATCTATAAAAGTATTCCAAGGAATACCTGCTGGGTGTCATAATAGTAAAATAAAATAAAGTTAAATGCTATAAATTATGGCACAAGTCCTAAAGAGAAGAGAGATATGTGTGTATATAGAATAGGCAGGAACACAGTTACCATGAAGAGTATTAAATAGTGAAGGAAAATAAGAATCAAGAAGAATACTATTCTACATTTAAATATTATCCTGTGGGCAAACAGTGGCCTTTCAAGTAGCCCATTAATGAAAGGTTATCTGACAACATAAAATGATAAATACCTGATACATTAAAAATAAAATATTTAATTGACTTCATGTTAAATTATTAATTATGTGATTACTTATTGCTCTGAACCAAAATATTATGTGATTTTTTTTTTAATGTTTATTTTAGAGAGACAGAAAGAGAGCTTGAGCAGGGGAGGGGCAGAGTGAGGGGGGACAGAGGAGCTGAAACCGGCTCTGGGTGGACAGCATGGCTCCAGATTTGGGGCTTGAACTCAAGAACCATGAGATCATGACATGAGGTGAAGTCCCATGCTCAACCCACTAAGCCACCCAGGAGCTCCTTGTCTTCTAAATATATGTGATATAAGTAAATGTTCAAGAAGGATTCAGACTTAACATGTTAGCTGCTTTTAAACTAACTCTCATTTTGAAATTTCCAGTTAAACCATTTAGCTTCATTTTATTTGTGTGTAGGAATTGATTATTTAATAAGGATAAAATGCAAGATAATGAAAACGGTGATACCATCTTTGTGAATTATTTAAAAACTACACACTTTCTGCATACTTCTCTACTGCATAGATAGAAAAGATAGGATATATAGTAACTTGGTAAAAATCATTATCAGGTTCACATTTAAGTACAATTTGAAACTTTTGATTGAAATTTTGTTCTTCTATAGACTTTTACACTTTCTTGAAAGGAAAAAATACAGCTTCAAATAACTTCCTTTTATTTATCTTGTCACTAAGCTGTTCACTATTATAGGTAGTTCTTATAACCGAGGGTGTCTTAGGTATAATGAGCTGAAATGTTATCTACAATAATCAAACCTTTCTCAGAAGTTTCTTTGAGTTTCTAAATTGGAAAGCTTCCCTTGCAGATTAACATTCTTATCTAATTAATGCATCATGCATACCTGTTTCACTATCTTGTTAGAAATCAAAAGTAATGTATATATGAGATAAAATAGAATATGTTTCAGTATGAGCATGTTGCCAGTAAGAAAGAAAACATGCTTATACTTTGTAAACTTTCCAAAAAAACATATAAAAAATACTGTTCAAATTATAAAAATATACACACTTTATAGCTTAATTTACCCATTAAAGTCCCAATTTTATTACATAAGTTTAAACATATGTGAATATATTTGATACAATAAATAATGAAAATTGATGGATGGTTATTATCCTTTAGAAAATTACCAGATAGTAATTAAAGTAGTAAGGATACCAAACATTATATATAACATTTTATTAAAATTATTTTACTGAGGAAGGCACTTGGGATGAGCACTGGGTGTTGTATGGAAACCAATGTGTCAATAAATTATATTAAAATAAATAAAATAAAATTATTTTAGTCATGTTAGTTTATTAAAATATGCACTGGTCCGATGTCTGGCTATTACTTTGCTTTTTGACAGTTCTCAATTACTTTAAAAAGATAGCTAGAGTAAAAGAAACCATATCTTGAAACCACTGCAATTCTAATTCTAAACTACACAGGAATCAGAATTCATCTGGAGATCTCCATTTAACCTGTTATCACCACTCAGACAATTGGTTTCAATGGAAATTAATTCTAAAAGCACAGTTAAGAGAATGAAGATATATTATATATATATATATATATATATATATATAATATATATATTATGGTATATCATATATCATATAAGGGCTGTGATATGATCATACATCATATAAGGGCTGTGATTACCTTAGCAGACTCTGTCTATAAGCAGAAATAGTATGGACCAGTCTAATAGATAATCACCACATATTCTGGGGAATTCATAATATTAGATATTACAGGGTCTGGAAATGCCATATCTTATGTATTCTCAGGGAAAGAAACATCTATATGAGTATTTTCACACTGTAAAATCTACAGCAGTGCTCCTCACACTCTGATGTGAATATGAATCACCTGGAAGATCTTATTAACATATAGATTGTGATCAGAAATCTAGGGTGGGATCTGAGATTCCACATCTCCAGTAAGATCCTGTGAACAACAATGCTGTATATTAATGAATTACATGTTTCTTCAATACCTTCCTGGTTCTACTGTCTCCTAAAATTATAAAAATAAGTATTTTACTATAAATTAGAAGATAAAATTTCTTTAAGATGTTTTTCCCAGTATTTCATTCAAAATACTTTTTTCTCTCTTTTTGACATACAACTTATTTACTCTGTAGAGTCATACAATCTGTAGCCATTTCTGACTTCCAGAGAACAATTAAAAAAAATATTACATTGAAAAATTAAGGGAGGAGAATTATTAGAGAGAATAATCCTGGAAGGAAAAGGGAGCAGATTGCAAATTTTCTTACCTTAGTCACTTCAACATTGTTCTCTATAAATATGTCTCATCACCATTCAGCCTGGTTCTGTTTTGAGAATCAGGCTGGAAGAACTTGGCAGTTCACACATATAGTCTTATTTAATCTCATAGTAACCCTGCAAGACTTTTGTAGAAGGGGAAAATGCAGTTCAGAAAGGTTGTTAGTTGAGCAAGCTAAAAATTGAAAGAGCTGTTATTTGAAGCCAAGTCTTTTGGCTCTAAGACATGTATACTGTCCCCTTGGCTCTGTTCTGAAGAGTAGGGTTGCCAGTGTCTCTGAAATAAGCTTTGACTGTTTGACAGCCTTGACTAGGACACTTTCTTTGGAACTTCAAAGATGATACTTTCATGGCAGTTAGACTTAATTCACCTATTTTAGACACAAGGGGCCATAGAAACAGTACACAACCCAGGTGGAAATCTAAGTGCAATGAAAGAGATTCTCCCCCTGGAGGTCACATAAGTTGCAAGATGGGGATAAGTTATAAGAGAAAGAAGCTAGACATGGTGGGAAGAAGCTCGCTGGATTCCCCCCCACCTTCTCACTCCCCTTAAATGTTCTAACTGTAAGAATATGATAGTTAAAAGGGAATAATTATCCATTAATAAAAAAAGAGATTCATGAAGGAATAGAATTACCCTGATATCATATGATCTATGAAATGGCTCTATTGATGATACAATGCTTAACTGACTACTGGAGGTATTAGGATTTGTGATGTTTAATTTTATGTGTCATCTTAACTGTATCACAGTGTGCCCAGATATTTGGTCAAACATGATTCTGGGCGTATTCGTAAGGCCGTTTCTGAATGAGATTAATATTTCAATCAGTAGGCTGAGGAAAGCAGGTTGACCTCCCTAATGTATTCTGTTGATTATGTTTAAACCAAACTAATGTAGCTTGTTTCTACATTCAGGATTTCAGGACAGTGTTTATATAAAAGTGTGCATGTGGGAATTTATGTTTACTTCATTTTACTTCTCTTAAATTAATCATTCAGGTTTTCAAAGAGGTTGCAATATTTTAGTAGCTTTCAATGGAGTACTTGAAAATGTTGGATTTATGATTTTTTTGGAATGTAGAGCATCTATATATACATAAGCATCTATATGCATATAGCATCTACATGATGCTATATGCATATGCATCTACATGAACATGCATGCTTCCACTAACAGTTACTTGGCTAACCCTATTCCTTACCCTCTCTCTCATGTGCTATGAAGACTCAAGGTAACCAAGAATGGTTTACACCTTACAGAAGTTGTGACTGAAGTCATAAAGTCTGCAGACATTATGGCAATAGGCTGCACACCATCCGTAGCCTAACTAAAAATAATGAGTATGGATGATATGTGATAAAGCAAAAACCTTTTTCCCTATCCCCATGTATTTAAAGCTATTTCTGTTTTTAGTATCCTATTGTCATCTTATTTACATTCATGAAATTTTAGGTGATATCAGAGGACATAGGAGGAGAGGTAAGGCAATAATAACTTCTATCCCCAATTTGAGCGTATTATCTTATTATTAGAAAAATTTAACACTCTAAGAGATGCGGCCCATCTCATGAGTACTGAATGGTTGTCAAAAATATCCAAGCCTTGCTCTAATAACTTTTTTATTGTTTAAGGGAAAAATGGAACTCTAGGTATTCTAAAATCAGAATAGCTCTGATAAATAGATGAAGAAATGAATAATCAATACAGAAGTTTATTCAAATTTGAGGAAGTATTTTAAACTATTCAGTATATTAACTTGGAAAATACTTGTTTTATTTAATATTGTTTCCTGCTTTTTCCCAAAATTAAACTTCAGTGTTGGGAATCAAAATTGACAAATAGCCAGCATTCAGTTGGTCCTTTAGTTCTTGTACATCCTTTGTTTTTCCAATCATCCTTCTGTTCCCTTTGTAGGGAATAATCTCTATAAGATCTTATCTCTGGGTAGCCAGGGAGAAGTGGGACAGTAGGCAAATTCAACTGCAGGCCTGTGGGATGGCTACCCTATGTGTAATATTTGGGCAACTACCTCTAATAAAAAGTATTAAGGAAATAAATTGCTTTGGGAAGGAAGAGGTAGTGAAATCCTCCTCAAACCAGTAAATATCTTCAGAGGACTAAAAATATGTGGGCTCCATTCAAGAAGTTAAATAAATAATTGCATAAGGATATAACTTAAATGCATAAGGCACAGGCTGTGATACCAATCCATAGAAAAGATGCAGACTTGAATTCAGCTGATGTCTAGAGATGAAAACAAGAAAAAAAAAATGAGAGAAACAAGGAGTAGTGGACCTATCTCTGACATACCTATAATCTACTCTGGAGATTATAGCCCTCAGGGTCTATTTCCTCCGTCCTGTCTAAAATCTCAGTAACTAATAATAAAATTGTCGTAAATCATCATAATTAATAAAATTGTCAAGTAAACTTGAATTTTTAGACAATATCTGTTCTTAGTATCTGTATGTTTTTTATTCAAATCTGTTCATGCTTAGAATTAAATACAGAGGTGATTAAGTTAACCCAGTTTATTACATGGACACCTCTGTGTAATATTTAGAAACAATCTCTGTATGATTGCTATTTAAAGTATTTATGATATTTACAGGCATTGTAATGGTGGAATGTGTTACTGGTTTTCTTATCAGTATATTCACATTAATGTATTAATTCTAAGAGGTTTTTAAGTAACTGTAAGACACTCTTGTTTTATTTGTTAAAATGCCTTATCAAGCTCTTGAAGTCATTGCACTGTTGGTGGGAATGCAGACTGGTACAGGCACTAGAAAATAGTGTGGAAGTTCCTCAAAAATTAAAAAAAAATAGAATTATCATATGATATAGTAATTTCAATACTGGGTATTTGCCCAAAGAAAATAAAAACACTAATCTGAAAATATATATGCACCTCTATGTTATTGCAGCATTACTTACAATAGCCAAGATATAGAAGCAGTCCAAATATCCCTCAATAGATGAATGCATAAAGAAGGTATGGTATATGTATATAATGGAATATTAGTCATAAAAAATGAGATACTGCTATTTGCAACAACATGAATGGACCTATAGGGTGCAATGCTAAGTGGAATAAGTTAGATGGAGAAAGAAGATACCATATGATTTCACTTATATGTGAAATTTAAAAAACAAAACAAAAAAGAGACAAGTAAATGAAAAAACAGAATTGTAAATACAGAGAACAAACTGGTGGTTCCCAGAGGGGGGGGTAGGGTGAAATAGAAAAAGGTGATTAAGAGTATGCTTACCATGATGATGAGCACTGAGTACTGTATAGAGTTGTTGAACCATTATATTGTACACCTAAAACAAACAAACAAACAAACAAACAAACAAACACCTTGTCAAGGTCTTAAAGCCAATAAATTCAATAATAAAATTAAAAGCATTAAACATATAAATTCAGCTAAATAGCTGATTGTTTAAAGGTATTCTGTTGAATTTGAGATGATCAAACAATAAAAATTTCTCCAATAGTAAACATTTCATTTTATGTAATAGTTATGTATTTACAATGGAATAACAAGAATTAAAGACTGGTAGACTTTTGAAACATATGATTTCAATTAAGTGATTAATAAAACTAAGTAACTCTAGTCTTTTATGCATGTAAACTTTCCTCAGACACAAAACGTCTCATATTCTCAAAAAGAGATCTTTATAATTTGTTTAATCAAGGGTGTGTGAAGTACAGAAACCATTGTTACCATTTTAAGTAAAATAATAGTAATAATAACGATAAAAACAAAAATCATTGAAGGGTTAGAGGACTGGAAGTTAAGGAACTACCATAAGCTCTTTGTATCTAAGTCAAACACTGCAGCTGAAATCCAGAGTCAGGAAAATGTTCTCCTGTGGTCATCATCATTCACCAACCACACAGTACCGTACCCACAAAACTGGAGACCAAGTAGTCTAGCCACTGTAAATACTCTATTCTTTTGACTCATTCAAGGTGAAACATTCTGAATCTCATTAAAGTGCCTAAAGGATACAACCTAGTTCACTTCCAGAACTCTGTTAACAGGGAAGGAGGAGAAGTACAGGTTTTTAGCTTGCTTCTTTCCTCAGATAGAGGGAAAGTGGAATGGAGGTTGAGAGAGCCAAATAATCATCTTGCACATTCATGGTCAGAAATCCAGGAGAGTGTATGAAGTATAAAGATTGTTTTAAGTGACTGAAAAAAAATATATTTGACATTGAAACGTTCACGTAGTGATTGAGATGCACTTGTTTTGCAACTATTACTTCAAAGTAGGGCTATATTTAAGAAGACACGTTAACAGTTTTATAAGCCCACATCATTAGGCAGCATAAAACAGAAACCGTTTGCATGTAATCATTCCTATCTTCAAGTAACATGAGAAAAAGACATTTTCATTTTAACTGAATTTTACACCATACCCAAATCTCACTCAGCTTTAGTCCTCACCACATATAATTAATGTGAATAAATTGAAAAAAAAGCCAAATTAATCTGCCACCTTTCAAAACAGGGGTGTCAGATGCCATCTCGCTAAGGTGCTACCTTGAAATGGCCTGAATCAATGTTGAAAAATATTGTAGTTATAGGAATAAAGAAAAGTGACAGAAAAAGTAAACAAAATTGAAAATGTAAGGGAAAATGTAAAAAATGGTATTATATTTTAAGCCTGAATGATGTACGACAAATTGTGAAGATAGGTTGGCATCTATTAATTCTGACTGCCCAACCCCTTATATTATTCCATATGCAAATGAAAGAAAAGATCTCACAGGAGGATAATTACACTTAGTCAAAAAAAGCCAGGGATTATTCTAATGAAATAACAGATGTGTATTGACAGTGAATGTACAAAAGCAATATTGTATTTGATTTATTTGATGGTCAAGTTAAGTAGAGGATAACATATGAAAGATACACCATAGAACCTAAAAGTAAAATCAGGATTTGGGCTCTGAAGAGTAGTACTTTTAAGTCTCATTTTATAGTCTCTTAAACTCCTACCTGCTCTCACATTTATGCACATAATTTGTACATGCAGGAACCTTTGTTTATAAGACGATTTGATAAATTAAGGATATTCAATCTTTATTGCCGTAAATATTTCAAGTATTTTCACAGTTTATTTCTCAGATTATATATATCATTTCAGTTGATGGAAAAGTTTACATTTTTATTTATTTGAAAATATCAATCTTTCTTCCATAGAATTATACTTAGAAATGTTTTCCTTATTCCAGGTTTACATTTAAAATAATCTATGGCAAGCCTGGGTGGCTCTGTCAGTTAAGCCTCTGACTTTTGGTTTTGGCTCAGGTCATGATTTCATGGTTTCATGGTTCAAGCTCCAAGCAGACAGTGCAGAGCCCACTTGGGATTCTCTGTCTTCCTCTCTCTGCCCACTGCCCACTTGAGCTGTCTCTGTCTCTCTCAAAATAAATAAACTTAAAAAATTTTAAGTAATCTATATTTACATTTATTTTTTACCTGTAAATTTTACTCTTATTGAAATGTATTTGAATGTATAGTGTGACTTACTGGTCTGATTTGGATGTTATTACTCTGTATCTAACCTGATTTCATGTCTTTGTCATCACATTTATTTTCTTTACAATTTCCAGGCGCAATTTCATAAAAGCGATAAAAATTTCATAAAAGCGATATATTTTTATATCGTATGTGGACATGAAGCTGAAGTTCTTTGAAATTTTCCTCAGCATTCCCTAGATAGTTTTTTTTCCAAGTTTCATAGTGATACCTCTTTCTCTTTGTATTTCAGTGTTTTTTTTTTCTTAAACCCCGTTATTATTCTTCCCCTGATTTCTCCAGACAGACATTAGTCCTTCTCAACCATTCATTCTTACACTTTGCATTGTTTCCACCCAAACCGCAAGGAGGGGAAACAACCTTGTCTGGATAGACCGAGGTACTAGAACAGTTGGCTAGTGAGTTTAATCCATTTTCTGGTGGAAGAAAATGTTGAACATTTAAGCTAAATGTATTGAGGAAAAGCTGAATATATTCACTACTTCTTGGAAGTTGATGTCAGTTCATTTCAAAGAGTGAATTGCAATTTTGTTACATATTTTTGTATTTTTTTCTTTCCTTTGGTAGATAAAACTTTACTGGAATAATTCTCGAAACTGACAGAAACACTTGGTATTTTGCCTTAATGCCTCCAGAGACATTTATGTGATAATGGGAAAGGAGAAATTAGTAACTTTTAGCATGATGTGATTTAAAAGCAAAAGTCTTATTATTAAAATATTGTTCTTTGGACCAAATATAATTTTTCAGCAGTGATCAGACAAGCACAAAGTAACATAGCGCTCACACGATCTTGTCCTGTCCTCCATATAGCTACCAAAGCCAGATGAGCTAATTTTGGCATTCACATTTTCCAACTATTACATATCATACTTATACTTCAAAAATACATTTCTTTAGAGGTAATGTAGTGATTATAGTACTCACTGATAGTGCTTTAGAAAAATTAATAGAAGAAAATTGGGAGAACTTGTGATATTTTTCATGTTCTAGTATCAGATATCAAAGAACCAGTTAATACTTGGAAAGAGTAGTTCAGTGATAGAAAATCAATTCACTACCTATAGGAATAATAATGTTATAATCTAACGTCTGAAAAGCCACAGTAAGGAAGCACAGAATAAAGATACTTAGGGATAAGTGATGACACATTTCATAATTTATATCTTTCAAAAGGACATATCTTATGCCAGAATATCTATTTTATCATAAATGTAGTGTTTTACATGTGATTTTTAAATAATTGCTTAAAAATTCAACATATTATGTAAATAATAATTGTAATTTTGGGGCAAATTGAATGTATTAGCATACTCAAAATGTGATAAAAAAATTCAGATTTAAAAGCCTAAGAGTCTGTGAAAATACATAGCACATTTCAGATACAAATACTTATTTCAGATACAAATATTTATAACATAAAACATAAATTATGGCCACATTGTTTAAAATTATTTTAGCCAAAAATTTATTTTCTAATATAATTGAATTAATAAAGTTAAAATATATCACCTGATAAAACATTTTTAATGTTTTTATTTATTATTTTTGAGAGACAGAGAACACGAGCGGGGGAGGGGCAGAAAGAGAGGGAAACACAGAATCTGAAGCAGGCTCCAGGCTCTGAGCTGTCAGCACAGAGCATGACGTGGAGCCCGAACTCACCAACAGTGAGATCATGACCTGGGCCGAAGTCGGATGCTTAACTGACTGAGCCACCCAGCTGCACTGATGGTAATTTCTTTCATTTGGGATATATTTTTCTGTCTTATTTTTTTAACTCCCAGTGTCTGTTTCTCTGTGTTAGGAAAATAAGCTATGTCTCTTGCTCTTGAAGGTAATGGCCTTATGAAGAAGAGGTTCTGAAATGCCCTGCAGTGCTGTGTCCTGTGTTCCCCAGGAACTGTCACTTCAGATTGTGTCTCTTGTGTTTGTTGTATATGCCTTTGTGTTCTTGCCTCTTTTCCCTTCAGTTCAGTTATCTGCAGTGGTTCTCTGTGCCTGTTGTGGCAGTGTTTGGTCCACAGCAGGTGTGTGGTACATTTTAGGAAGGTACACTTTGGTCTGCTTGCTAATTGAGACCTGAAGCCACTGATATTAAGACCAGCTAGCTTGAACTGATGTGCGAGGGGCGTGTTGGCCAGTCCCACATTATTTTTTGTTAATTATTTTTTATTTTACATCCAAGTTAGCATAGAGTACAATAATGATTTCAGCAGTAGAATCCATTGATTCATCCCCTACATATAACACCCATTGCTCATCCCATCAAGTGTCCTCCTTAATCCCTCTTGCCCATTTCACCCATCCCCCACTCCAAACTTCTCCAGCAACCCTTAGTTTGTTCTATTTAAGAGTTTTTTGTTTTGTCCCCTTCCTTGTCTTTATATTATTTTTGCTTCCCTTTCCTTACGTTTATCTGTTTTGTGTCTTAACTGTTCCATCCATGTTGTTGCAAATGTAAGATTTCATTCTTTTTGATTGATGAGGAATATTCCATTGTATATGTATATACCACATCTTCTTTATTCATTCAACAGTTGATGGATATTTGGGCTCTTTCCATACTTTGGGTGTCATCAATAGCACTGCTATAAACATTGGGGTGCATATGCTCCTTTGAAACAGCACACCTATATCCTTTGGCTAAATACATACTAGTGTAATTGCTGTGTCACAGGGTAGCTCTATTTTTAATTTTTTGAGGAACTTCCATACTGTTTTCTTGAGTGGCTGTTCACATTCCCAAAAGCAGTGCAAAAGGGTTCCTGTTTCTCTGCATCCTCACCAACATTGTTGTTGGTGACAGGTCATTCTGACAGGTATGAGATGGCTCTCATTGTGGTTTGGATTCTGACAGGTATGAGATGGATCTCATTATGGTTTGGATTAATTCATATTTCCCTGATGATGGGTGATGTTGAGCATTTATTTATGTGTCTGTTAGCCTTCTGGATGTCTTCTTTGGAAAAGTGTCTATTCATGTCTTTTGCACATTTATTTCTTCACTGGATTATTTGATTTTTTGGGTGTTGAGTTTTATAACTTCTTTATAGATTTTAGATACTAACCCTTTATCTGATATGTCATTTGCAAATGTCTTCTCCCATTCATCAGTTGCCTTTTAGTTTTGCTGATTGCTTCCATGCTCATAAATTGGAACAACAAATATTGTTAAAAAATGTCAGAATTACCTAAAACAACCTACATATTCAATGTAATCCCTATTAAATAACACCAAAATTTCTTCACAGAGCTAGAAAAAACAATCCTAAAATTTGTATGGAACCAGTAAAGACTCCAAATAGCCAAAGAAATCCTGAAAAAGAAAACCAAGGCTGGCAGCATCACAATTCCGGACTTCAAGCTGTATTACAAAGCTGTAATCATCAAGACAGTATGGTACTGGCACAGAAACAGACACTCAGATTAATGGAACAGAACAGAGAACCCAGAAATGGACCCACAAAAGTATAGCCAACTAATCTTTGACAAAGCAGAAAAGAATATCCAGTGGAATAAAGATAGTCTCTCCCCCAAATGGTGTTGGGAAAACTGAAAAAGCAACCTGAAAAAGAATGAACCTGGACCAGTTTCTTACACCATACACAAAAATAAACTCAAAATGGATGAAAAACTTAAATGTAAGACAGTAAGCCATCAAAATCCTTGAGGAGAGAACAGGCAAAAACCTCTTTGACCTCGGCCACAGTAACTTATCTCCAGAGTTGATTGATTGATTTTAAGAATTTTAGGCTTTAAATCCCATTAGCTGTAAGAACTCATGAAATTCAGTCCCTCTTGCTTTCAAAGTCAAATGTTATTGGAGTTCATCTTCATCATGCAGAGTCCCTTGTATGATCATGTATTCCTCGTCCTTCACCACACTCCTGTCTCTCTCCCTTCTACAAACAGCCATGGTCCCTCTAGGTCTCAAATCATGTCTCTGCCTTTTGATATGGCCTCTTCTCTACCTTTGGTTGTGGAGTTCATTCTGTCAGTCTTCAGGGTTTCTGGGATATTTAAGCTGATGTGAGAGTGCTGTCTAGTTGTATTCATGGGAGGAGGCGAGCCTAGGGGCCCCCTCTCTACCATCTTCCCAGTCTGCCTTAGCTTGGTGTTTTCCTGAGGTTTTCTGTGTCGTACCATAAATCAGTACTTCATTCCTTTGTATTTTCAAATAATATTCCAGTTTGTGGATGTATCACATATTTTCATCCATTCATCAGTTGATGGACATATGAGTTGTTGCCACTTTTGGCTCTTATGAATAATATTGCTATGAATATTCATGCATAATTTTTGGCATGGACGTATCTTTTCGATTCTCTCCTGCTATACCAAAGGATGAAATTGCTGGGTTGTATGGTAACTCGATATTTAATTTACATGTTTCCAAAGTGATTGTAGCATTTTATATATTCCAGTAAAGTATGAGGGTTCCAATTTTTCTGGAGATTCAACAACATTTGTTATTGCCTCCCTCTCTCTCTTTTTTAATAACCATTCTAGTGAATGTAAAGTGGTATTTTATTGTGGTTTTCATTTTCAATTTCCTGATGACTAATTATTTTGAACATCTTTTCATATCCTTCTTTGCCATTTTATACATTCCTTGAAGAAGTGTCTTTTCAAATCCTTTGCCTATTTTTTAACTTGAATATTTATCTTTTTATTATTGAGTTGTAGGTTATTTATACATGATGGAAATATGATTTGCAAGTGTTTTCTCTCCTGCTTTGTGTTGAAAAATATTGTTTGATGCAATATTATTCTTAATATTTGTGAGGGGTAATTACAAGCTACCCTGATAGTTTTATCTGACTCTATATTCAAATAATCTCTTCTCTCATTGATAATTTGAGAACTTTTTGAAAAACTGTGGGTGATTTTTGATCAACTGCAATATTGATAGTCAACTTCAGTTTTTGTGTCAAAGAAATAATTACCATTCTTTATTCATTTCATAAAAAATTCGTTTTATAGGTGGTGACTACAATGCAGAAGTTACTAGTATCAGTTTCAATATTGTTATATTCGTAGTCCACTTGCTCAGAAAGTCTTTGATCTAGACCAAGAATTCTTAAAATACAAGCTTGACTTATTCCTTGTTTTCTTACACTCTTAAGAACTATAAATATATAAAAGAAATTTTTTACAAAGATTTGATGTAGCATAAGCATCTTCAATGAAAATTGAATCATTGATGTCTTAATATCAGCGTAAAAGTGATTTTTATTTCCGATCTTTATTGTACATTTATTTCAGTCCTTTAAAAGATTTACTGAAGGGTTGCCCTTCCTAGATTTCACTGCTTCCTTTGACTGTTTAAAAAAAGTGTATTTATTTATTTATTTTTAGAGACATAGAGAGAGCATGAGCAGGGTAGGGGCAGAGAGAGAGGGGAATTCCAAGCAGGCTCCATGCATCAGTGCAGAGCCTGATGCGGGACTTGATGACCTGAGCCAAAATCAAGAGTCAGTTACTTAACTGACTGACCCACCAAGATGCCCCAACTTCTTTTGACTTGAATCCTCTTCAACCAATCTTCACCCTTAAAACTGGTAAATGATATTTTTTCCCCACTGGGAAAGATGGGCTTGAGTGAGATACATGGAATCATTGGAGAGGCCAGAGACATCTTGATATTTTTAGGATGATTTTCAGAGAGTGGATTAGGGAAAAGAATAAGAAAGAAAAGAAAAGAAAGGGGATTGGAAAAAGAACAAAAAAGTGGTACATTATTTGAGATACTCAAATCCAATAAAAGACACCACCATGATGAACCAATGTTTATGACCTACAGGTCAGAAAATAATCTACCATAAATTTTCAAAGAAAATTTCTTTGAAGCTGCAATACAATGATAAAATAACATGTTTTCATACATTTTCACCATTACACTTAATACATCAAATGGTGGTGCAGAAAAGAAAGTATATTTTGTGCAGGTCCTATTTATTAGGAAAGGACAAGAGTCACTTGTGATCACAAACTAACTTTGCTCCAAGAAGGAAGATTAATTTTAACAAAATAGGTCAATCTTCATTAATATTTCCAAGTGACTTAGTGTATAATCAACTTTGTAAATTTGATAAAAATTTTATAAACAATTAGAAAGGAAGATATTTTCCCAGTTTTAGGGCAGTAAATATTTAGGTCAATTATTTTTTAAAAAATTAGCATCAGGGTGCCTGGGTGGCTCGGTCGGTTAAGCATCTGACATTGGTTCAGGTCATGATATCGCAGTTTGTAAGGTGGAGCCCTACATTGGGCTCTGTGCTGGCAGCTCAGAGTCTGGAGCCTGCTTCGGATTGTGGGTCTCCCTCTCTCTCTCTTCCCCTCCCCTGCTCTCACTCTCTCTCTGTCTCTCTCTTTTTCTCTCTTTTTCAAAAATAAACATTAAACTTTTTAAAATCATCTATTAATTGCTGTTAATAGTATATCTAGAAATATTCACTATAATTAGTTATAATATATTTTCATTCACCTTCTAAGAAAGATAAAATGCATTAATAAATAACTGTCTCCTAAATCATCTGTTATTTTTTAGTGGTTGGAGACAGTAGTCATGTGTACAATTAAAGGATTTGATAAATTCAGCTAAAAAACTAATTTGATTGATTTAATTTGCAGCACATTGCTTCAAAGTAAGTTGAATAATTTATCATTGCTTTATTAGGGCATTAAACGCAGCAGTGATTATCATATATACCAGCTTTCAACTTCATTAATAAACTCTCACATACATACGTATTTCAAATAATTAAATAAATATAATATGGCTCCTAATTTCCCACCTATTTGTCCTACATGGTCTTCTCCTGGTTTTTACTCTGCCAGTGATTTTTGCATCATTTATCTAGTTCATCAATCTAAAAACTAGAGACCATAATTGACTCTCCCTGTGTATTCCATCCTGTAAAAGAATATTTTCATTTATTTCCTTCTCCACTGGTACCATTTTAATCAGAATTTTTCTCATTATTCCTTTAGATAAATGCAACCAATCAGTGGTCACCAGCATCCATACTTCTTTCCTAAACCCATTCCCCCACTCCATAGTTGAAATTAATTTTCAAAATGCAAATCTGATCTTCTTACCTATTTCATTCCTTCAGTGTCCATCATGTTTTCTTAGAATACGGTCCTATTCCTTAACTTTACTTTTGAAGTCCATTCATTGTCCACTTTCCCTTGTATTTATTGCCAGCCTAATGTGTGTGCTTCTTTCAATTTCACCAAAATGTCAGGGTACCTTCAGTGCTGGATACTAATGTGTTGGCTCTGCCTGGAGAACTCATCTCCTTCCTCTTCACATAGTTAAAGCTCTCAGCTTCATATTTCATTTTTTTCAGACAGTTTTTAATCAGCACCCACTACTGAGACTGATATACATATATTTCCATATTTGACACCTAATGAACTTTCCATTGAACTGTGCAGTTTTCTCTGAACATGCCTGTTTTGTACATTATACCTCTTAGTGCTGACTGGTAGAGTGAACACTTCTTAGGGACTCAAATACTTTTGAATGAATGTCTGAAAGAATGAATGTGTACATTTTAGCTTGGATGTATGTTTAAATAGACCTGCATATCATTCAGTGTGTATTGCATGTGCGTGTGTGTATGTATGTGGTTTTCTAGCATGCAAACTTTCAGCATCTTCGAATTCTATGTACTTGCCAACTTCTTACCCTAACAATTTGAAATAGCATAATATACAATTCGTCAATTCCTTAAATCCTTTTATCATACTACTGAGTAAAAACAAGAAATTCATTTTTCTTAGTTGACCTTGTAATCACATGTAACATCCATGGGACATGAGTACATTTCTATAATAAATAAAAACAGCTTTAGTTGTAAACATGAGCATTTAGCCATTTCTCTCTTTATCAGCAGTGTCATTAAAAAGAAATACAAGAACATTCAATATTACCGATTTCTTTATAAAAAATTTATGTGGGGGGAAAAGTTATTGCAATATGAAAGAACTAATAAGAACTTACTTTCACTTTAATTATCATGTAAATGAGATATCAGAATTTTAAATCATAACTTATTTTCTCACTAAAGTACTAAATTGGAATATGGCATCTGTTTTGAAATATTTAAAAAAAGTTTAACCTTTATTTATTTTTGACAGAGAGAGAGAGACAGAGAGACAGACAGAGCATGAGTCTGGGAGAGGCAGAAAGAGAGGAAAACACAGAATCTGAAATAGGCTCCAGGCTCTGAGCTATCAGCACAGAGCCTGACGCAGGGCTCGAACTCACAGACAGCGAGATCATGACCTGAGCCAAAGTCGGAGGCTCAACCGACTGAGCCACCCAGGCACCCCTGTTTTTTATCGCTTAGCTTCTCCTGTTCCTCTTTGGTGTCAAATAAAGTATACAAAGAGAACACAATTGACAAATAAGTTGTCAGTGTTAGATAATTAGTTCCATTATCCCAAATTTAAGTATTAAAGTTTGATATATCCATTACAAAACTACAGAATAGTAAGAATACAAGAAAATGGATGCTCATAAGTATAGTGCTTAAATGAAAGTTGTAATAAATTTTAAGGAATAATTTAGGATACTTAAAAAGTCCCAGATGTTTTGGGTAAAGATTTTGATAATTGTTCATGCATTTTAGGCATTTTAAAATAAATTCTGTACAATTATTTTGAAAATTGTCTTCATATAAAGTATACCTTATTTAATGAAAACAAAACTTACATATTTCTAATACATATATTTTTTTTTGAGAGAGAGAGAAAGTGAGCAGGGAGGGGGCAGAAAGAGAGAGAGAGAGAGAATATCTTAAGTATGCTCCATACTCAGTGCGGAGCCTGATGTGGGTCTCAATCCCAGGATCATGAGATCATGACTTAAGCTGAAATCAAGAGTCAGATACTTAACTGAGTGAACCCCCTAGGCACCCTGAAAACAAATCTTTTAATGGAATAAGTTTTCAGTGAGTTATTAAACAAAATGATTAATCATTTTGAAATAAAGCATTAGCAAATAAAAACATATTTCACAGAGGTAACAAGTATTTCTTTAAATTTTAAAAAAGATGTATTTCTGTGTAATTTCTCTTTTCAAATGAAATATTTTAAAATTTATTTATAGCATATTTTTATTATCTTCAGTTCCTTGGTTTCTGTTTCTTGATCTTTTTTTTTCCTTTTATCTTTCTCTGTGAATATTAAGAAAGCTGCAAAAGATGGACTCGCTTGCACGTGTACTATATACAAAACTCCCTCTTTGTTTTCTTAGCCAAATGACCCTTGGTAATTTATTGTACCTCTCTGTTCTTCATTGCTCATGTCTATGAAATGGGGGCAAAAAAATAATACCTACCCACAGAGTTATGAATAGCATTAAATACATTAATACAAGTAATAGTTCTTAAATATAATGAATAGTGAATTCTTAGCACGTATTGGTGTTTTTATTTCATTACATTGGTGAAAGAATGAAAAATGCAATGAGTGGGACAAGATGGGAAATATAATTGATAACTTTGCAATTAACTTTTTAACCAGTTAGGCTATTTCTCAGTATTGGATACTCATTCTTCATCATGCATGACAACAATGAATGCAAAACAAAATACGTTGAATAATAGCATTAATGTCTTATAAAATAATGCAAACAGACCATGGTTTATCCTAAAAATACATTGAACATTTTTATTTTTAATACCATTCTTATGAAAGTCAATCATTCATTTGATAATGAATAAGAAGGAGGCATAGGATTTGTAGATAAATAGGAAGAAAACATGGGTAAGTGGTTCAGAGTGCTACCTCTAGAATCAAGTGGCTTGAGCTAAGCGTATGGTTTCTGCTATTTACTAGTTGTATGCTCTTGACTTCTGCTTTCTCACCTGTGAGTTATGAATAAACGTAGTTTATACATTACTGTTAAGAAAGTACACTCTTATACTAAGCACAGAATAAATATTCACTATTATTACCATTATTGCATGTTACTGATGAAAACCACAAAATGGGAATCACCAAATAGACCACCATAATACAATGGTTTTGATTTCTTAGTTGAAGTGTTTGTAAAGTTCTAGAGATTAATTTGTTTAATATAAATAGCTAAAGCAAACATAGTGGATAAAATATTCAGTTGTTAAGTGTTCTTACCACAGAAGCAAAACAAAACAAAAACAAAGGAATAGGAGAAAACATTTGCAAGTGATCAGTATGCTTATTACATTGACTGTCATGATGGTTTCATTGTATATGCATCTCTCCAAACTCATCAAATTGTATACATTAAATATATTTGTTTTTTTTAATTTATCATACCTCAAAAGAGCTGTTTTGAGAAATATATCTATCTGACTTGATCATATTACTTACTTAAGTAAATATAAAATTTCCACTTTGCTTGAGTGTGTATCTCCATGTACTATGAATGTATGAAAGAATAATTCTTTATTAGGGCATGCTGTTTTCTACTTTGGTAGGTTTAACTAAGGTTAAATTTTGAATTTTGAATTTTGAATGGAAGATGTTAGCAGATATAATAATACTACGGAATCCATTCCAAGAATTTGAATTGCCTACCACACATTTGAAAATAAGTTGAGAAAATTACCTGGTGATACATCAATAAATTAGTGAAAATGACATCAAAGTAACTAATAATGAACTGACTATAAACTTTCCAAAAGTGGACAGATAGTCATTTGAGATTTGTGTATTTAGAAGAGACATGTATTAGCATTTTTGTCCATCGGAGTTGGTAAGAAATAGTCTTTAGTTATGAGATACTGACATAATGAAGATAATTTTCTAGAGATAATTTATTATTATTACATAAAGCAGGATTAACATTATGTGATCTTCGCTTTGAGACAAGTGCTTTCTAGATAAAGTGTGGCATCCTCACAGAGGGAACAGTCATACATGCACTGCCAGTTAGAGACAACTAAATTTGTTGCTACAGATCTGACTATTTAGTCCTGTTTTTCAACACACAGCCCAAAAGAAAAACATTTAAGTAGCACCCTAAAATTTACCAATGCCTTTTGTTTCTGGGGCTGAGAGTAAGGAGCAATATTTAAGTCCAGAGTAACAGGAAGAAATGATGTCCTAAAATGTAACACTGTTTGTCATAACATTCCTGTGAAATCAGCATTATTACCAAGCAGATGGAAAATCTGAAGTACAAAGAGTTTAATTGCCTAATGACCCAAAAAATTAATGGCTGAGGAGAAAAAAAAGACCATGACCACCCGAGTCACTAGTTCTCATGACCAAAAAATTAAAAGAGAATTACTGAGTACTTTCCCTATTTGACATACCTATTACAATTAATTAGCACTAGTTAGCATTGTTCTTTCATTTTGCAAGACTTAAAGCATTTTTGTAAGTCTTGTCATTTATAAAATTTAGTGTTTGGTATTACTTGAAGTTATAGCTTCCAAGAATCTTAGAACAAAATGGTCCCCAGCAAATTTACTCTTCTATTCCTTGAGGTTACCAATGAGCTATACATATGAGGTAAAACAATAGATTCAAAATACTCCTTTTACAGTCTTTTTTCAAGGTCCCTTTTTCCTCCAATTCACAGCTCCAATAGAAGCCTGATTGTTATGTATAGTGTATGTTTAAAGCTTAAGGAAAGTCTTATGTCTACTCACAAATGAAAAATGTCATTCGAAGGGATACATTTTTCCAAGAAAGGAAAATTAACAGTGTGACAAGGCAAGTCCAGACCACTTCACCTACTCTTGCTACATTGCAGAGAAGAGAACAATAATAGGTCACCTTGATTTCCTTAGATTTACTTCTAGATTTACTTACCAGATGGACTAAATACCCATTGAAAATTGAATGGAGGGGCTTATGTCTTTTAGTGACATGGGAAAAAAATCCGTTAATACGTAAATCCTGTTGCCTTGGGAATTTTTAAAATCACCTGTAGCCTCAATAATCACCTGAAATCTTAACGCTCAAAAATGCTATTGTAGGGGCGTCGGATGGCTCAGTCAGTTGAGTGACCGACTGTTGATAGGGGCTCAGGTCATGATCTTACAGTTCATAGGGATCAAGCCCCACATTGGGGTCTGCACTGACAGCACAGAGCCTGATTGGAATTTTCTTTGTCCCTCTCTCTGTCCCTCCCTTTCTGTCTCCTTCTCTTGCTCTCTCTCTCTCTCTCTTTCTCTCAAAATAAATAATAAACATTAAAAATTTTTATTTTAATGTTTATTTATTTTTGAGAGAGAGAGGACAAGCAGAGGAGGGGCAGAGAGGGACAGAGATAGAGAATCCCAGCAGGCTGCAGCCTCTGAGCTGTCAGCAGAGAGCCTGACGTGGGGCTTGAACTCATGAGCCATGAGATCATGACCTGAGTTGAAGTTGGACGCTTAACCAACTGAGCCACGCAGTGCCCCTAAGTAAACACTTAAAAAATGCTATTGTAACCATGGTTATGGCTTATTACACCGAAATAATACAGATTAAAATCAGCAAAAGGAAGAGGTGGAGGTACATGGGTTGAAGGTCAGTGGAACTGAGATGCAAGCTTTCCAGTGTCCTCTGCCAGTGGAGTAACATAGACATGCACTCAATTTTCTGCTATGCATGGCAGAATGTATGAAGTGATGCCAAGCAATTCACCTGAGCCTAGTTGTCCAGGGGTTTTTGAGGGATTTAGTCATGAAATTGACAGAAATTAACTACAATTTGTGTCTAAACCTTCCCCTAGAAGTTACATGCCGTCAATAGATTCTAGAGTTCCAAAATAGTTACATCACGCATATTGTCCTTTAGATGGAGAGTATTCTTTATTTTATCTTACTTTATTTCATTTTATTTTATTTTATTTTATTGATTGATTTTTGAGGGAGAGTGCACATGTGAGCAGGGGAGGGGCAAAGGGAAAGGGAGAGAGAGAATCTTAAGCAGGTTCCAGCACAGATCCTGATGTGGCTTAATGTCAGGACCTTAAGATAAGACCTGAGCCTAAATCAAGAGTCAGATGCTTACCCTAAGCCTGAGCCACCCAGATACCCCCATGGAGAGTATTCTTGACACTTCCTATTCTGTTATTTTCCCAGAATCCTCTATCCTAATATTTTCACTGAGTCTTTTTTCACTTCCTACAGGTTTGACTCTCCCTATTACACTGTAATTATTTGTTGATGTGATATCAGCTTTTTAAAATGATGAACATACATGTCAAGAAGATTCCATTCTTCAGAGTTAATTTGCCCTGTTCATTTTTCTTTATAACTCTATTTTTAAAAACATTCTCTCATTATTGATGCTAGAGAGACTGCTGCAGTGTTTGAAGTTTGAAGAAAAACATATTAGAGTGACAAGCAGTGGCACACACCAAAGTGAAGTTGTCAGATAGAAAGCCAAAGCCAACATTAAGTGAATAGAGACTGAGAAATAAAGTTATAACCAGCTTTAGATACGTCCAAAAAAAGAAGAGACCAAAAATCAAAGAGTTGAAAACAATGTTTTTGCTCTTGCTGTTGAAAATGCTATCATCTTTACACAAACATTCAATTAACAGCATGATGACAGCAGTTGAGGGGTATCTAGGTCTGGAAATAGAAACTGAAGTTCTATGTGTTCAGTTTAATAAGACTTTCAGAGTTTTAAAATAATATTTCAAAGATAATATAGTTAACAGAAAAATCAAGTATGCTAACAGGGCTCACTCTCTGAAATTGAATATTTTTCCAGTTATTTTTTCTACTTAAAAACTTTAAATGTACATTGATAGTAATTTTTTCACATGAAAAAGAAAAAATACTTTAAAATGAAAGATTATATCAATTATTTCACCATAGTTAACATATTTTCCCTGATGCATATAGAAATCAGCAGGTAAAGTATAGAATTTGTCTAGAGGTTAAATGATAAAGCAAAAGACATAACATGAAATTTTAAAATAACAATTTCTCTCTCTGTCTTTCCCTCTCTATATGTATGTATGTATGTATGTATATGTATATAATATATGTTATCAGATACATAATATAATGTAATCAGAAATTTCACATACATTTCTTAGTGGATCATCTGAACTACAGGAAACATGGGTTTTAGATACCGATAGACCTTTGTTAAAACCTTGCCTCTAACATTTACTATATGTGTGACATTTGATGATTACTTAAGTTTTAGCCTTCTGTCTCTGATGAACAGGAGAAAATAATATCAAGCTTTCAAAGTTACTAAAATGATAAAAATAGATAATCTATGTAAAGTGGTTTTGAAAGCACCTAGCTTATGGGAAGTTCTCAAAAAAATGGCAGACGTGATAGTAGAACTAATTTACTGAATACATATATACTAAACAGTGTTCAAAGTAGTTCACAGAAATTAACTCACGTAATCATCACAATAACTGAGAACTTGTGAGATTTCACTTCTTTTTACATGTATCTGAAGTAAAAACGAAAACCATCAACTCTTGCACAAAACCAAGGGTGTTGATACATTTCAGTCGTCTAGTCAATAATCACTGGCCTCAGCAAGAGAGGTAGTTACAAATTTTGGAGCCAGTATGCTTCATTTCAAAATCCGTCATAGATACTCATTCAATGAAGAAGCTTAATTTTTTTAACCTCTTTTTATCTAATAAATTGCATGTAACAGAGTGATAAGTTAGTATAGTCACAGTTCCTCAACATTTTCTGATTCATTATAGGTACTCAATAAGTGGTAATTATTATTACCAGTAGATGCTGGGAGCTGAGTTTGTTTATCAGCATATTACCATAAAGATATCCAATCTGGTAAAGCAAAGTAAGTATATTAGCAAATAACAGCACAACAAATTGATAATGGAAAATAATGTTTGAGAAACATGGGAGATACACATAAGAGAGTAGAAAGTTTTACTGAAGGGGCCAAGGTTAGGAATTATGATCTCAGGACAATTTTAGAAGCAAGAAAAATCACAGGGTTTGACAGAATCTGAAGTTGCTGGGGAACTTTATGTAGTTGGGAAGAGCAAAATAGAATGGAAATTTAGCAAGATACAAAGCTCATAGACACAGGAAAGAGCTAAATCTTGGGAATCCATATAGGATATATTGAAGACTATTCTTATAGACATTTGTATGCCATTGATGTGTTTTAATGTAGGAAATTACATAATCATTATTTATGTTTTCAAAAATTTGTTTTTGATAAGAGAAGATACATTTTCAGAAACATGAATGGAGGAAGACTAATAATTGAGGCAGGGGAAAAGTTTGGATAAAATATAAGACCCTGGAATTTATCCATGAAACTAGTAATAGAAAGAATGAAAAATATATTTTAAATGGTGTGGCAGTAGAATCAAAAGTTCCTGGCCAATAATTGATGGCTGTGTTATGGTGAAGAGGAGTTCCTAAGATGGTCATCAAGTTTCTGATGGGTGAAAGCAGGTTGTATCACACACCTGTTAAGTTATTTGGGAGAAGCAGTTTAGAGGATAAATGTGTGCTGAGGCATACAGGTGTGGAGGTAGCTGGCTGCAATTGACTATAGTCTGTAATTCAGGGGAATAGTCTGCGTTGGAAATGTAGGTTTTTGAGCCATCTACAAAGAGAAAAGCCATAAATGAGGATGCAATCTTTTGTAAAGATAGGAAGAGAGAGAAGATAATTTACAATAGTTGTGTGATGTTGGGATGGTGCTAAAATGCCACTGAAGTTCGTCCAAATTTAAATATCCAGAATCAAAGAGTTCCCTCACTTGGGATTGTTCCCAACCTTGGATTGTACCTTTCTTAAATCTACCTGGCCTATGAAAAATACAGCTAGTCTTTAGAAAAATAGATAGAATATTTTCTTTTATTTTTTAAATGTTTCCACTGGTATTTAACATTTTGGCTTTAAATTTGAACTTTTTACAAAAGTGTTTTTGTTTGTCTGTATAACATTCCCTTGAAAATGAGATACATTTGCTAATTCGATTTCCAAGTATATTTTAACATTTAAGATGTATCTGAAAATTATGTGTAGCACAGCTGTCCCATAACTTTGATATGGACCTCAGATTGTGAGAATCAAGTGTTGGAATCAACAACGACTAAAAGAAATTGGGAAGATTGGGATAATCTAAAAATAAATCATGAGAAAAGTATAATCTGCTTGCTTATTTTTTTTAAGCAGTTTCAATAGAAGCTGCTGAAGTCAGGTCTATCTTCCCCCTACAAAATGATGAGCTTTTTAAAGAACACTTCTCATGATTTAGCTATATTCTTATTACATTCATGTTCACAGTTGCTAGGGCATTGATCACCTGTGGCTATATAACAATAAACTTAACTGTTCCAGATCTTGAAGATGTATATCTGCTCTAGGCTATAAACTGCCACCTATCACAGAAATTGTTTCTAAACCCAAGCAAGTATCCTAAAATGCCATGTACATCCCATTAGGTGTTGATAATAATTTTCCTTATCATCTATCACTTGTAAAGCCTCTACTATGCCCAGGCATTATACCATGCATGTACCATTCTCACGACAATTTTATCACATTTGTTTTATACATACTACAGATGTAAAGTATGAGAGGTGAAACTAAATTTGCTTAAGGTTTCCATTTATAAAGAACCAGACCAAAATATAAGTCCTGTTTCCAAATTCCAATAGATTTCCTTTATGCCTTTTACGTACTTCAAATGCCAATTATTTAAAATAAACTTTGTCCCTCTCAGTAGACGAAATAAAAGACACAGTTATTCACTCAATTATCAACCAGTAATCTGAGAATCTGAGGCAGCCTAAATGCCTGCTTTTCTCTGTATTCTAAAATCTACTTTTTTTTTTTTTTTTGAGAGAGAGAGAGAGAGAGAGAGAGAGAGAGAGAAAGAAAGAAAGAAAGAAAGAAAGAAAGAAAGAAAGAAAAAGAAAGAAAGAAAAGAGAAAGATTTTAAGCAGGTTCCACGCCCAGTGTGGAGCCCCACATGGGGATCAGTCTCACGACTGTGAGATCATGACCTGAGCCTAAATCAAGAGTGAGAGTCTTAGCTGACCCAGGTGCCCCTCAAATCCACTTTATGAATGAAGTCATGATATTTTACCTGCTAGAACATGAGGGGCTTCCTTCCTTCCTTTTTTGACCTGCTATTTTGGGGCTAGAAGAGAGTTTTTGTCTTCTTTATTTTATTTCTATTTCAATTGCACTTATATTAAAATAATCTTTATAGAAAGTACCACTTCTTTTCTAAAATCAAGTGTTTATCTCTGTTGCCTTGAGTATATAGTCAAAATGCTTTTTGTGACAGTCAAATTCCACCATTTCTAATACTGACATATCACTTGTCTTGACCCCCAAGCCTACATGATCCAGTTTCACTAACTCCTTGGTTCATAATATAGTTTCATGACTTGAAGATCTTGTTTATGTTGTTTAATCTACCCAGAGTATGATTTCCCCATGTTTTCTATTTGTACATATCTATTTACATTTCAACTCAGGTTCTATCATCTGTGAAACTTTCCTTGCCTCATCCTTGGCTTCAGGGGGATGTAACCACTCACTCTTTATTTACTTTATAAATATTCTAACATTTTTATAAAATATTTATATTTTAGTATCTGTCCCCACATTATTTATTATACATTCTTGAAAAAAATACTTCTTTCTGACTGACTCACATAATCTTTGGCTATGGAAACAATTAATTAGATGTTATTAAATGAATGAAAGAAGGTATCTTCATTCCAGGTTAATCTCTTTTTCATTATTCTTTCTATGGGAAAATTTGTCAGTATTGTTTCTATTCCTTTGGAATAGATGTATACATTTTGGAAAATGTATAATTGCAAAATTATTTTTATGTTCTCAGAGGGAATGTCAAGATAAATGTCTTGAATTATTCTTCAAGAATTTTATGATATAGTTGAGATTTGGATATGTCTGTAACAAAATATGCCAAAACAAAGCTGATATACCTGGTGGCTAAATAAAATGATTACCAGTAGTAAAAATAATAAATGTAGGTAATATGGTACAAGACAGATAGAAGTAAAAGTAGATTTGTTGGAGGTGTTACTATGTAAACTGTCTTGAAAAAACAGATTAGCCAGTTGGAGATGTAAAGGGAATAATACTGATCTAAGGATAAAGAACGAAAAATCAGAACCAGGCAGGGAAAACAGATTGTCGGTAAGGAATGGAAAAAGATCTAGTAAGACTGCATAGGTATCCAGTGAAGTGGAAGATGAATTTAAAAAATTCTTTTTTTAATGTTTATTTATATATTTTTGAGGTGGAAGGAGTAGAGAGAGAGAGAGAGAAGAGAGAGAGGGAAAATCTCAAGCAGATTCTACACTGTCAGCACAGAGCCTGACATGGGGCTCAATCCCATGAACCACAAGATCATGACCTGAGCTGTAATCGAGAATCAGATGACTAATTGACTGAGCCATCCAGGCACCCAAGTTTAAAAAGTTCTTAGGGTTAGTTTTGGAAAAGCTTATATTGTAGGCTGGGAAGTTTGGACTTAATTTTGAACATGTTTAGAAGCCATTAATAGTATTAGAACAAAATAGTGAAAAGATTGTGCTTTTGTTTTGAAATTAAACAATTTCATAACACTGAGTGGAGAAAATGAAATCGAGTGATCTGTTAGTTAACTATTATAGTAGACTAGGCAAGGATTATTAGAACTTAAGTGGCATAGTGAGAATAGTAATAAATAAGCAGAATAATTATAAAAATATTGAAATTTAATTGATATTTTGAATATACATTGAATATGAACAGTGAGAAAAGTAAAGATGCAGTGATTTTCAGCCTAACAGTTAGTTACTGATCACCTATAAGTGAGACACACTGTCATCTCAGAGATAGTAGATAATGCTACTCATCAGTGTCAGACAAATAAAAGAATGATGAGTTGAAATGAATGATAAATGGAGGTTTTAATACTTTGAGTTGTAATTTTAACCGAAAGCTCGTGTCAAGTAAAAAAAAAGTGAGGTCACAGAATCAATTTGCATCCAGTACTTTTAACAGCACAACTACCCATTTCCTTACATTTAATAGAAAGTATAAAAGACATCATATTTGATGTTTTGCCAAAGAAAGTAAGAGTTAGGTTTTATATTGTATGTCCTTGATAGTAGATTTTAAGGTAAAATATATCAAAGTGTGAATGAAAATAATTATGAGAAACATGAAACCCTTTGTCTAAGAATTCCAAGATAACTAACTATTTTAATAAATATTGGCCTAGAAGAAATGATAAGGAGGTGAATGAAATACCATGGCATAAAAGTTTAAGAACTTTCCACAATGCTTGTCACGAAGTGCTGCAAGTTTTAAGCCTCTATATTCCGTTTCTGTGATAAACTCTAAAACCACTTATACTTTGCCCAGAGTTATCTTTAGGCCATCTATGTCTGATAAGCAAGTGATCTCCTCCCTCCACACATCTTACTTTACTGTTTTTGTCACCCATTTTGTAAACAAACTAAGTGTCTCTAACATGTAGCATCTCTGCCAAGTATTAGAATGTCAAACATACCTTTTTCAAATAGTGATAAAGTTTTCTAAGTGTTTGTTTTCTTGTGGTTTTACTCCATGACCCTCCATAATGGACTGTTGATAAGGAAATGAGGCACCAGAAGACATATTCTATGTTTACGTCACTTGAGTCTGCACGTGAAATACACACATGAAATAACACATAGGTAGCTGAAATTCCATGTGGGACATCATATTTTGACATATTAATTGACATTTTTGGAGGATAATTCATACAAGTAATACTGTAGCTCACCATCCATTTACTCAAATATTATTTCAATGAGAAAGTAACAGGGTAGAACTAAAATACTGTACTTTAATTTTGAGTTTTAAAATATAAAGGCTTCATTCCCTTATAGACGTAATCATGTGGAACTAGAAGCTTTTTTTGATTTGCAAGAGCTAAGCTCTAAGTATGGGGGGGGGATGCCATGATATTAAAAACTTGATCTTGCAATATCAAGGGCAAGTTTATGATGGATTAAGAATACAGATATTAACAGCTACACACCGAGTAGAGGCATTTTGACTTAACATATAATAATAATTCTTATGCTTCATATGCAGAAAAGAAAAGCTAAAAATGGCAAATTTTAATTAAGAGGTTTGAAGTAATATTTGAAATTTTCAAGTCTTTGAAGCCTGGGAGGAGGATGCTTCTATTCTTGCTTATAAAATTTTAAAATTAATTCAGTTGAATGAATATGAAAGAATAAAACAGCAACAAAACAACTCCAAGAAACTCTCTTCTTCAAAAACGTAAGTCTTTGAAATACTTTGCTGTTTTACATTAAATCATAAACTGCAAGCCCCAAATAAACTGACTGATGAGAATGTGAAAGCATCTCCCTCTGGTTCAAAAGCCAATCAAAATTATTCCCGCTTCTCTTGGAGCCAATGAAAATTCTCAATGGCTGTGTTCTATAACATATATAAGATCTGTTTCAGCACTGAGAGAGGCAGTCCCTTGACCAACAAATGTAATAAATTCTGTTTTGCCTTAATTAGTTTCACTATCTTTCTTTAAAACATTTTAATTTTAAGTAATCTCTACACCCAACATGGGGCTCAAACTCACAACCTTGAGATCAAGAGTGGCACGTTGCAGTGAGTGAGCTAGCCAGGTGACCCTAGTTTCATTATCTTGAAGTCATCTTGAATCTCTCAGGCAAACTCAGTCACACATTTCTCTAGATAGGCTGTAGTCAATATTTTAAATGCTTCTGTTACATTTACTACACAGTAACCACAGTATCACTGCGATATTATGATTATATATTATATCTTTGATCCCTTATTCAACCTAAAACAATATAAATTAATATAAATAATAATATTAACATGCATATAAATATAAGTCTATATCTAACATATTTCTGGACACATATAATAAACTAATATTTGTTGAAACATTCATGTCCTTACAGGGATACATTGCAAGAGAAGAAAAGAGAGCTGATAACTTTGGGGTAGTATCTCCACCTTCACATGGAGGAATGGGACAAGAGTATGGTGTCACAAGGGCACTGGGTGGCTCAGTCAGTTCAGCGTCTGACTTTGGCTCAGATCATGATCTCACAGCTCGTGAGTTCGAGCCCCGCGTCGGGCTCTGTGCTGACAGCTCAGAGCCTGGAGCCTGCTTACGATTCTGTGTCTCCCTCTCTGTCTACCCCTCCTCCGCTCATGCTCTGTCTCTCTCTGTCTCAAAAATAAATTAAAAAAAAAAAAAAGAGTATAGCGTCATCAAAGGTGAAGGAACGTGCCAAGGACCATGTGGCCAATCATGACAGTAAGTCTAAAGATAAATCAAATACCATGAAAACCATCTGATTTGGGAAACTCTTGGTGGTAATTTTGAGGGAGTGTTTCTTGTAGACTCATTTGGAAAAGCGGAAATACAACTGATGGATGAGTGGAGTTAGTCTAGGACAGTATATATATATATAGTTACAAATACATGTAGTTGTATATATAGTTACAAATATATATAGTTACATATAGTTATATATATAGTTATGTATGGAGTTATATATATATAGTTATATATGTATATAAATAGTTCTACACTCTTTTTTTATCTCCCTTTCTTCCCTAACACTTATATATATATGTGTATATGTGTGTATATCTATATCTATATCTATATCTATATCTATATCTATATCTATATATAAGTGTTAGGGAAGAAAGGGAGATAAAAAAAAGTGTAAATGAACTATTTTATTATTAAAATGTATTGAGAGGACCCTCTTTTTTTATAAATGGGGAAACTAATAAATAGGCTAGGAGCACCCAGTTTAATCCAGGAAAACAATTCCTTAAGCAAGAAGCAAAAGCAGAAAACAGGGCAGGAAGAAGCAATTTTTTTCTGGTAGATGTGACTAAGTGAGTAACTTCTGGCTAATGAGGGGCAAAGATCAGAAGTAGGACTTCAAGGATGTCTCCTTGAAAGGATAGGGCCATAATCATCTCCCTCCTTCCTGTTGATAAATTGAGGCTCTGTCACAAAGGACAAAGGCAAATATTATAATAGGTTTGACAACAAACAGCCTCTGCAAAATCTACACCTTTGCTCTTCACATTTCCACATATATTCCTTTTCTGATAAACAGAACTGACTTACAATATTAATTGAACCAAAGGAATAATTTCCCCAAACTTCCCTGAGAACAAACTTGGCACAAATGAGTGTCAATGTTATCTTCCCCATCAGGTATGGGTGTGGGATATGGTACATCCTAAGATCAACTGATAAGCTAAAAGTTCAGGTATCTATCCTCATATACCCAATACAGTAAATCAGAAAGGGAAAATGATAATTAGAATTAAAAAAAAAACAACAACTTTTGTTTGGAAACAAAGAATTGGAAAATCACAGTGGTCAGTGCTTTTAGCAGTAATAAGACCCTGCCAGCAGGAATGTGGCAACAGAATGAGGTGCTCAGCTTGTCTTACAGTCTCTGATTAAGCTCTCTGCGGACTGATTCTCCTGTCTTTTGTTGCTGGCTTTGTCTTCCTGGAAGCTACTCCTTGACCACCGTTTTCCGTGGTCACATCTGAGGTAGTCTTTGGGAACTATATGCTTCCTGGACATAGAGCTTTGGGCAGCATGGGGACTACTTTGTGAGTTGTACAAACCACATACAAGTTCTTTTATTAGTATAGTTACCTCACTATCTCCGAAGGAAAAGAGTGTCTCTTTATTACCTTCAATCAATTCTGTGGGGAAGTTACCACACCCAAAGACCTGAACCTTGAATACTCCCGTCTTTTAAATGCAGTCTTCTGTGCCCTGCTCCCTTCTCCTCTCTTCAAATGAATGACAGCTCTCATAAAGCCTTGGAGGGAACATGGCACATTTTATCTGATTTAGTTGGAGTGCTAGTTCCCATTGTCTTTCCACAAACATTTGACAGAAAGCAAGCAGAAGCCCAGAAGCAAAATAAAACCGTGCCTCCAGTCTTGACTTCTACTTAACGTGCAGTTCTGCAGCCACTTTTCATTACTGCTTCAGCACTTTGCAGTATGGCTGCAATTGGTTTTTAAGCCATAGAATGCTCCAAATCATGTAACTTTTGGGCAACTTAGGTTGCAGTCCTCAGGACTTCTGTAGCCATGTACTTTTCCATCTTCACTTAAGAGAAAACACATCTAGGTTTTTTGCAATATCCCTTTCTTTGGTATCTTTCTAAAAGCCTTGGGAAACATCTAAACATGCCAATATTATTAATTTTTCCTGCTATTTCTCTGACTGCCTAAGCACACTGTCTGCCTTCCAGCTTACAGCAGGAAACAATCTGATGGTTTTACCACCCCGTACTGTGCATCAGACATTTTCTAACCGTAGTATCTGAACCCTGGCCACCCACTTCCTGCTTACCTCCACCAAGCCAAAACATTCTTCTTTGTTTTGTTATTACATTAATTCATTGGAAATATATACACTTTTTTTTTCTTTTAGATTGCAACTGTAATGTACATACAGATTATCTGGGGAGCCTGTTAAAATTCAAGTTCTGAATCAGAAGTTCCAGTGTGAGCCCCGAGACCTGTAATGTCTAACAAAATCCCAGCTGATACCAGTACTGCTATTATAGGACCCCACTTTTAATTGGAAGATCAGTGTGCCACACTACTTGTATCTAATTACTTTCTTTATCAGTATTCTCAATTTAAGAGAGCTTAATTTTCTCTCGCCAGTTCAAGTAAAAGAGAATGCAAAGTTGAAGCATTCTCCCAGGGTGATGTGGAGGACTGTTTCAACAGATGATCATCTGGTGCCTCAAGAAGAGATCTCAAACCTCCATAGCACTTGGTCATAGAAGTTGTTGCCTTTGCAGAAAGATCAGGCAGAATATTACATTTGGCACCGTGAATACTGCTTCCAGACCTTGTGCCTCTTTAAAAACCAAGCTACTACCGTTGTCTCTGGCTTCTAAACATCACCTCTGCCATAATCTGTAACAGTAAAATGGATTTTCCGCTCCCTGTGCCTCTCAGTTAGTGCATAACTAATAATGAATCCCAGTTTCATGGGAGTGCATCTGATTGGCAAAACTTAACTAGCTCATCTTCCTAGACTAAACAGCCACAGCCCTGATTGCAAAACAAAACAAAACAACAACAACAACAACAAAAAACAGTATGAAATACAGTTTTTACCCTTCTACTTTCCTCCCACTAGGAGATTGGCATGGAAGTGTGATAGTTCATAATATTAAGCCATCACAGGCAAGTTTTTCAAGGGATAGATAATGTTCTATAGTTGCTTAAATGGTTAATATAAGAAAAAATACGAGAAAAAGTAAAGTGGATTGATATGCAGATAATCCATGAAGTAATATAAAAAGGTAGTTTTAAAAGTCAAACTGATAAATATGTATTTACAAATCAAAAAGAAAAAAGGTAAAAGAACAATGAATTATTTTTTAATCAAAGGAGCTATTTAAGGAAAAGTAGTAAATAGATTTCTTACCTAAATACAACAGGTTAAAGGATGTTTCCCCTATGACAATATATTGTCAATTAAGGTTTTAAAACTAAAACATTACTAACTAAATCTCTAGAGTTACAATTTTTATCAGCTTGGGTTAAATAAATGATCTAGATTCAAATCTTGAGATGTCTGAAAATATTAAACATTTATTTTACATACCCGATAGTAGCAACCAAAATTTGCATGTCTTCACCCAGAGAAGAGGAACTATGAAAAGCTAGTAGTTGTTTTATGATAGTTATTCACAGGCATATGCCATGAGGTTTGAGCCCAAAAAGATTATACATGTAGAACAGAAATGTATCGTAACATTCAACATTTTGACGTGTTTTCTTTTCATTTTTTTTCTGCTTTTGGTTTACGATTTTACAAACATACATTGCTTCATTTGATCAAGGGAATGTCACTGAAACTGACAGTAAAACCAAACTGTTAATTGTTCTGATTTGCTACTAATTAACATATTTATCAAATAATATAGTTGAAAATTTGGACAGTAGTTTTGGGATTTAAACATTTTATAAATTCCCTTTATGTCATAGTCATATTTTATTTTTATAGAACCAGCTGCATACTGTTTACTACCTAAGCTGAATACTTCAACTGTGAGGTTTCTGCATACTTTACTGATTGAAATGAATACATTAGTAGTTGAATTTGCATATACACTGATTGCCCTGAATATTCTGCAAGTGTATATGTTGTTAAGTACAAAAAAATATCTAAGTAGTTACTTCTATTAAGGAGATTTAATAAAGCCCATGACATAAAATTAACCTGGACATGAAGATTTGATGAGATTCCTTATTACTATTCTCTCACTCTGTTATTAATAGGTGAGATTATTCTTTAAAGCCTTTCAGTAGTATTATTGGTCACTTTAAAATAAAACTGTTGGGGCGCCTGGGTGGCGCAGTCGGTTAAGCGTCCGACTTCAGCCAGGTCACGATCTCGCGGTCCGTGAGTTCGAGCCCCGCGTCGGGCTCTGGGCTGATGGCTCAGAGCCTGGAGCCTGTTTCCGATTCTGTGTCTCCCTCTCTCTCTGCCCCTCCCCCGTTCATGCTCTGTCTCTCTCTGTCTCAAAAATAAATAAACGTTAAAAAAAAATAAAATAAAACTGTTGTTTTGATGATCTGTTGTTTTTATTTTATGATGGGTGCATGATTGTTTCAAAAAAAGAAAAAAAGAAAGAAAAAAACCTCATTAGCAATACATCTTCTTTTGTGATAATGATATAATGGAGATATAAGGTCTATTATTTTGTATCTTTTTTTAATGTTTATTTTTGAGAGAAAGAGACAGAGAGAGAGCACAAACAGGGGAGGGGCAGAGATAGAGGGAGACACAGAATCTGAAGCAGGCTACAGGCTCTGAGCTGTCAGCACAGAGCCCAATGCAGGGCTCAAACTCACAAATGGTGAAATCATGACTTGAGCCAAAGTTGGATGCTCACCCGATTGAGTCACCCAGGTGCTCAAACTTTATATCTTTTATATAATACAATTTAACTGAGATATTTATTAATGTAATTTCTATGAACATATGACATGGAGGAATGAAAATAATATTAATTTAGTTTGTACTATATGCCAAGTGACCAAAAATATGTTTTGCTTTCATTCTTTCAGCAGCTGCCATCATTTCACAGATAAGGAGACTCTCAGAGATGTTTATATAAAGCCCATGAAGATTACATTCCAACTCAGTAGTACATCTTGAACTATAATCTGGAATCATCCAAATTAAAATCCCATGTTTTCTAGTGTATTATTTATGCCCTAGATTAAAAGAGAGTCTTAGAGCCAAAACTGTCACTTACTAGGTTTGTGTTATTGAACAAATCATTTACCGTGTGTCTATCTCTGAAATTGAGATAATATTTACTGTTCACACCTCACTTAATTTCTTAAGGGGCATGAAATAAAAAAAGTTGATACTTTTTGAAAATCATAAAGCACTCTATTATTTTAAGGTATCTTGAATATGTTTAGTAGTCAATTAATTTATGTCATAATATAAAAACATGTTTTTAGTGAGAAAATACCTACTAAGAATCAGGAATAAGAGAACTTACCATGTTCACCAGTATCATTGTATAATTTAAGGACAGGGAAGCAATGATTCACTTGCAGAAGGATGTTCCCATGTTTACCATGATCCTTGGCATGGTTTCCTTCTCATATTCTGTTTCCTTAATTTGAAAGATCCTTTTGCCCTTATGCCTTGCAAACCCCAATTATTCTTTCTGTTTGTGTCCCCTTACTCCCTGAAGAGACTTTTCTGATCAGTTCTCAATCTGTATTACATTCCTGTTGCTGAAGTACTTTGTGCATATACCATCATGGCATTGATGAAACTTTCACATGATTGCTGTTCTCTCTGTCTGTAAATCTTGCCAGTTGGAGCATTTCTGGTACATTGTAAATGCCAAAAAGTATTACCTGAATTAGTGGAAGAGTTACTATCTCTATTATAATATGGCTATAATTAGGTGGTGTTTGTTACTGTTTAACTTTATGATATAACACATAACAAAAAACACATAACATGAAACCTACACTCTTAACAAAATTTTTTGGTGTTCAGTACAGTACTTTTAACTATTAGTTCAATGCTGTATGGCATATCTCTAGAACTTTTTCATTATGCATAACTGAATTTTTATACCTTAAAAATTTTTGTGAAGAAAATAATTTGTGAGTGAAAAAATGGAGCATAATATTGAATAAATCAGATTTTTAAAAATATTTTTCTTTAGAAAAATATTTGCTATAATACTGTGCAATATTATAACTGAATATCACAAATCAATATCATATATATGAATTCGTATATGTGTGTATACATATATAAATACATATATGTGTATGAACTTTCAATTTAATTTTCATAGGCAAGATACATTATATCATATTTTAAGAATCATAGAAATATATTTTGGTAGTAATAAAATAGAAAAAATATTACAAAGTTATATTTCCTTATTGAATGATGATAAAATAATTTTATTTTTATTTTACAAAGTAACTTTATTTATATTTTATATTTAAAATTACAAAATAACTTTATTTTACAAAGTAGTTAATATAAGTGACATCACAAACTTGACACTTAAAATTCTAAATTTTATATTAATTGAACTTAAAATGTGAGTCAATGGGAGTGGGAAATGATAACATCCAGAGTCAAACATTCAACTTTTATCAGTAATGACTAAGGCGTGACTAATAAATTGTACTACATTTAGAGCTAAATTATTAAATCAGACAACCTCATCAGAAAATCAAGCTGCACAACCTATAGTGCAGTTTAAAAGTCAGCAATTGTAACTTCAAAGTGTTTAGCTGTATCAGTGGAATTGGTGGTTGAATCATCAAATATGCAGTGCAATTAGTTGAGTATGAAAATCCCACAGTGTTACAATATGGAAATGAATCAGCAAAGCTTCCTGGTGATTGCTAAATACCTGACTACTTCCTCAGTAACTATAGTTCTTGAATAATTCCCTAAATAAATATGGAAATGAAGTTTAATGAAATGAAATAGTGAACATGAGGTAGTCTTTGATAAGTTTGGGAAAATTTGATATAAGTTGAAAGCAACTGACTAATTTTCTTTTCTTTTACATATGTTCACTGATCTGTAGGAACTACTAGTATTTACTGCACATTATTTGTATTCTCTTAAATTTTATTTGTTACTACATTTCTCACTAGAAATTTGCTCAAAAGTTGAAAGTTCCTTCATTCAGAAGAATTAACCCATAGAAATACTGTATTTGCATTCCTCAACTTAACAGCGAGGTTAACTATACCAGCTATAATTTACAATGCCCCCTGCCCCCAAAAAGTTATATGCTTTTTAAGATCTTTGTAAATGAAAGATTTACCATTTGACTTGTTTTGGAGTTTCAAAAAGAAATTCCTAGAGATTGGAAATCTTGGGTATAGAAATTTTTATTAATGTGGAAGTTGAGAAAAATATTGCATTATTTTTAAATTTTCAGATAGGAAATGTGGAGGAGCTGCATTTGTGGATATATGGAAATTCAAAAGCTATATAGTATGAATGATGTTTTCTTTTACTTCAGAATTTATGTTTGTAAGCTTACGTTCAGCACTTGAAGAAAATTTTCCCAATATACTTAATGTTCAATGATATTATTTAGCTATCTGGTGTCGTTCTTTCAACTGACACTTCATGTCCTGGAAAAAAATTATAAAAGTCATCTTAATTTGACCTAAGTTCTAGATAAGCACACATTGTTTGTTTGTTTTTTTAAGAAATTTAACATTTTGAAACAATTAAGCATTTGATGTTATTGCCACAAATTATAATTCAAAAGTACATATAAAGAGTGGAAATTTGGAATGAGAAGAATTTTCAGGTCTTCTCCCTAAAACATTAGACTGGGGGCAACAAATTCAAATGCTTATAGGATCCAGGCAGGTCATAAAAGAGAGTGAAATTGGAAGACATGGTGGGAACTGATGAACTTTCTGAAAAATTATAATTAGATCTGCCCTAAAGAGGCAAAAGACCCTACTCGAGATTAATGTTGCCATTCAGTGTAACAGAACAGGCAGTTCTCTTGCTGCCAATTAAAAAAAAAAATTAATATTTATTCATTTTTCAGAGATGGAGAGAGACAGCATGAGTGGGGAGGGGCAGAGAGAGAGAGGGAGACACAGAATCCAAAACAGGCTCCAGGCTCTGAGTTGTCAGCACAGAGCCCAATGCAGGGCTCGAACTCACAGATGATGAGATCATGACTTGAGCCGAAGTCAGATGCTTAACCGAGTGAGCCACCCAGGCACTCCCCCTGCCATTGCTGCCATTTTAAAGAAACACCAGAAAATCTTATTTTCTGTTTTGAATTCAGTAAGTATTGCTTACTATTTTTTTCTTTTAAAGAAGTAAGTATACAGTCCAAATACATGTTATGTATAAGTTTACAAACTTTTCTATAAATGGAATTTTATTACAGATGTCATCTTCTCTCAACACAGTTACAGGGATTAGATGTCGATTATTTCATGAGGCAGTTTTCTTAACTAATAGTCAACTTTGTTAGAAGCTTTTTTTTTTTTACCAAGGACTAAGAATTCTAAAGTAGAAAGGTCAAAAGATGATTCAATTCATCCTTTCCTTAAATGGGACACTGAGAACTAGAAAATGCAAATCATTCACACAAAGTCATATAATGGTTTAATAAGAGATCCAGAAAGGAAAGGAACTAAAACAAAGTAAGCACCTATCATGTGAGAAATTTCATGGTGGATGTCCTCATATTTGTTCTTCCAACAATTCTTTTGATGTAGAGACTCTTAACCACATTTTACAAATCAATAAACAGTTTCAGGTCAACTGCCCATTACTACACAGTCACTGAGTAGCAGACTAATGATCTGAACCACATTTGCTAATTCCCAGGCTAAGTCTCCATATTATGCTACCAATTGTATTAAAAAAAAATACCCTGGGGCACCTTGGTGGTTAAGCGTCCATCCATTCAGATGTCCAACTGATTAAGTGTCTGACTCTTGATTTCAGTTGGTTAAGCATCCAACTCTTGATTTCAGCTCAGGTCATGATCTCATGGTTTGTGAATTCAAACCCCACATTGGGCTTTCTGCTGATGGTGTGGGGCTTGCTTGGGATGCTCTGTCTCCCTCTCTCTCTGCCCCTCTCCTACTCTCTCTCTCAAAATAAAGAAATAAACATTAAAATTTTTTTAAATACCCTAAGGATTCCTTTCCTATGAAGAATTTAAAAAAATCTCTTTGGAAAAGCTTGAGATTAGGGATCTTCATACTATTTCTCCTTCACTACTAATCTTGATTATTGTTTATAAGAGACACAGCTGATTTGATGTAAATTGTGGAGGGCTTTTGTGTATTTCAACCATTATAGACATAGACAAAAGGCTACACTACCAATGGTTGATTAAACCTGAAGATATACAACTGCTATTTCCTGCTGGGCACAAAGGAACAAGCAAGATAGCCATTTAAACCTAATTTCTCCAAAATACACCTCAGCAAGTATTGCTGTCAAATGTCATTCTAGTCACTTACAGCACATCTTAGCTGGGATGCACACCAGAGAGCCTCAGCTGACAGCAAACATCCAGTGGGAACACCCTAGCAGGATGAGCCAGCCATTTTCCCTGCATTCAAGAACTGCTCATTGACAGGACAGAACACCCAGAGTGAACTGTTTTCTAACACAATACTTAGGGCTTCAGTCCTCAGGCTAAAATACACTTTACAAACTTCCGAGGTTAATATATATTCTTAGTAATGGTGCCTGTCGTCCAAATTAAACAGATACCAGGTGGAACCAAAATAAATATAATAGAACCAGCATTAAAAATATATTTATCAAACTCAGATTTATGACATACTTGGAAGAAGAGCTAAGAATAGAATTAATACGCCAATGGTGTCCAATTGCTAAAATTAATTTTAGCCCATCTCAATAAATAAATTTATGAAAAACTTATCTAAATTGGCTACCCTTTTTACTTGATCACACCTCTTCCTTAGATGTAACAATTTGCAATTTTTTATTTATTTCAATACATGTAAGTAGTTTATCTTTTCATATTATAATCCAAATGAGATGAAGGCAGAAGCCTTGTGTGATTTGTTAATCATAAAGCTTGGAAACAGAGTTTAATAAAAAATAATTCATTAATGAAGGAAAATCAAACTTGGAAGTTGCAAGAGGATAAAGAGGATAAATGCTAAGTAATTATTCGTCTCTCAGAAGAGTGTTTAGATAGTAATGAGTATATCAAAACTGATAAAAAAAATTAAAGTTATCCACTAAGAGAAACAAAATAATATTTAGAATTTTCAAATACTGTAAGACCTTGGATTTTGAGTAAATTGTTCTGCGAGTGTTCTCCAAGATAAGCAAATATTTCTAATAAATCTTAACTGGATAAATGAGTGATGTCTTGCAATACAAGTAGTACATGAGACCAAATATCACATGACCAAAACTGAGCCAATAGTTCTTGAAATTTGCTTTGATAATACAAGTACTTGGGATTACAAACATGTTTCTAGAATGAATTATTCTCACAAACCAAGGTTTTATTGTAGCTGAAGGAAAAAAAAAACGAACACAGGAACAGTTTAGAAAAGTAAAAAGGCAAAGGAAAAGCAGGAAACTTGTTATGAAATTAATTTATTTAAGCCCTAAATTGCTAGGGGTGTTGAGAAAGAACACAGGGAAAATACTCCCTGTAGACTCTATTGGGCAAGAGTAACTGGGAAATCAAGACAAGCTATAGTAATCATAAATAGTCATAGTAGACAATGGGTTAAATGCCAGACACCTAATCTCTCATATGTTATGAATCTTAAAAAGTAGCTAGCATACAAATAAGATAAATTGTATTTGATTTCGTCTGAGAGGAAATTTAAGAATTTCTCTTTAAGACCAGCAAATATGTGTACACATGTTCTAGGTTTTAACCTCTCTTTTTGTAAGTCTTAAATGGCTATTTAATCTCTCATTTTGTAAATATTAAATGGTTATATACACAACCAACCATTTTATTTTAACACCTGCCTGCTTGAAATTCCAGGGTGAATTCTAATTAGATTATGGTTAAAGTCTAAGATCCATATACTTCACTGCAAAAACTCTACCTAGTGTAATATACTCTTCTCCAATGTTCTTTAGCTTAGTTTCCCCCATCTTTGTTTTAAGATAATCTTACAAAAATTAAGTAAAAATAAAAACAATTTGAATTGTCAGGCTCCCATCCTAGTATATATTTTTTTCTAAATGCTCTAAATATAGTTTCAGATCCAAACCATTCAAACTTCCCAGCAATGTTTCTGTGCCTCAACACATTTGTCTTCATCATCTCCCTCCCAAAGCTTCTCCATCTAATCAATATCTATTCATCCTTTCGTAGAAATAAAACCTTTACCGAAGAGCCGTTTGGCTTGAGGCAGGAAACCAGCTAGAAGCTCTTGTTATTTTCAGTTCTTAACAAGTCTGGCACAAAGTCCTTTAGACCAATTCATATTTATTTTCTTCATTGTAAAGCCATGCTTAAAAGAAAAAAAAGTGGAAGCAATAAAATATTCTTTGAAGTAGCATCTTATTGATTCATGCATTATGCACAGATTTTTATATACAGAAAATGAAAATCTAATAGATTATTGCTGGCTATGGTGGCATGAAAATGCACCTCTCAGACGTCTAACTGCAGGAACTGTAACTGCAGTATTGTATTCAGAAATTCATTGCCAAGTTTGCACCAGGGCAATGCTTCTCATGGACTGCTTCCAGCCAATGCCTTCATATAGCTGTGATACTAAATGAGGTCCATTCCTAGGAGATGAATAATCTCCCAGAAGGACAACAGTGCTCAAGGAATACCCATTATCCTTGCCAAAGTTTTGGAACTGCAACACAGTCTAGGATTCTCCACTTAACAATCCATTCCTCTCTCCTTCAAAAGGTCAGACCTGCATCACGCACTTGACTCCTCTCCCAGCTACCCTGGTGTACTCCATTTTGCCTCACAAGCCTTTCTCCTCATAAATCTCTTGAATGTATAATCCCACTTGCATCCACTCTTTAGGGGCTTGGACTATAACATTGGGCTTAACCCCTTTCTATTGTCAACAACAATGGCTGTATTAGACAGCAAACTAGAAATTGTGTATAATTTTTCTCGTGAAAAATGCTTTGCAGATTTCTTATTGAACACGGTATATACATGGATGTATTTCTGCTCTCTACTGAAATTCTTCTATGATAGTGGCAAAGTGAATTAAAGACAGGATCATACACAACTGCAGGTTGAATAACGAGATAAAAACAGATGAAATATATCAGCTAAACTTTGGAAATTAGAAGGCGGTGGGGGGGGGGCATGGTACATTAATTAACAGAGTGGAGAAAGCATCACAAGTGAAGCCAAAGAAAAGTAGCTTCTTTAATTTATATTTGTGTATGTAGTAGGGAGTTGTTAATAGTTCCGACTTCTTTATGTTATTTTAAGGAGGAATTGAGCCAATGCATGTCAATCACTTAGAAGTTAAAGGATTTAGCCCACAGTAAATATTCAATAAATATTAACTGCTGTTAAACTGTTATCATTCTATCAAATTCAAAAAAATATTTAGTTTCTATGCTAGAGTAACTGCCACCTAAATATATAAAATTTCATAAAATGATGAGGGAGGTGCCAGGGAATTAGGGGTACATAAATTCTTAGAAGGCAGGGAACCCCATAAGGCAATGGTTTAAAACTTGGTACTTCTGCAAATTTTATGCATATCTATATTTCAATTATGTAACAAATATAGAATCATAAAAATTATACGAATGACATTTAATCTTCTTTACAAATGAGATGTTTTCAGTAATTAAAAAAAAGAAAAAGGCAAAAACCCTGAAAGTTACTACTTATTGCAAAGATGCCTGTGAGCAGTGAGGAAGGCAACATCTGCACCTCAGTGTGAGAGGTTGCTGCCCATGAAAGCTGTTAGGAAAATGTCAACGTTTCTTGTCAACACAGAATTCTATTGTCCAGGAAATATTTTCTCATCTCTAAATACATTTACTCCAGTCTTCTTCCAAAACTTTTATTCCTATTACACTAAAATTACCTTTATTCCACCACTGCCTCTGCTGATTATATTACCAGTTATTCCTTAGAGAAGCATCTCATTTGCTAGGTTTGAAGGACAAGAAAAGGGGAGCAGTATTTCATAATTGGTTGACAAAGGCAAGGAGAGGTCATAGGTTATGTTGGAAGGCATGCTGACTGGTGGGGGTGAGGGTGGTATGCTAAGGGCAGTGCTGCAGCAGCAGTGCTCATTATCAAGACCATGCTTCAGTTCTCATGCAGGTGGAAAGTGAAATGGAAAGATGCTTTCTAAAGATTATGATTTGTTACTTTATAACTAACCACTTCTAAAATCATTTAAAGAAATAAAATCAAAACTGAATCAGTTTTCTGAAATGGAAGAAAAAAAACAAGAAGTGTTATTAGTAATATATGATCTGTGCCCGATTATTTGATAGCAATGAATATATCTCAGTTTTCAAGGTAAAAATATTTTTCCACAATTGTAAAAACCAATGGTTGCATATATATAAGCCCTACCAACACCGAAAGCTGCATTTTTTTTATTATCCCCAAATACCTCCTCCAATCTAACTTGTTCTTTGTGTATAACCTATTCGGACTTGTGGATTGGTGGCTCAGCCAGAAGTCTTTGCAGAGCTTCTAAAGCACTCTCTTCCTCTCCTTTCACATGTGATGAGGCATAGAGTCCTACTGTTTCTGCTTTCATCGGTCTCAGTTCATTCTCTTCTCCACTGTTTGGCTCCTCATGAGCCCTAGAATGCATCAATAAAATAGCTGCACAAGCATTTCCTTGTGAGGCCATAGGTCATAGTCAGAGATCTGAGAGCTAATGAGCTGTGAAGATTTTGAAAAACTACCTATCTCACCAGGAGACTAGTGACACATATGTGATACCCAGTACAGATGTTGGCACATATCTGATGTTCAGTAAGTTTAAGTGAACAAATTAACAGGTTAAAATTGGTCTCCCTCAATTTTGCTTCCATTCTCTACCATGTAATCTGTGTTGCTGCTTAAATAGTTTCTAAAACACAAGTCTGATTATGTCTGTTCCCTACTTAACAGCATTCATAACCTCCCTCACCATTTACTGCCCTGTTTCTCAAACAATGGTGTATTTTTTGCAAGGCCTGGTAAAAATTCAGAATCCTGGGTTTTAACCAGACCTGCTAAATCAGATTTTTTGGGGTGTGAAGTCCAGGATATGCATTTAACATTTCTCCAAGGTTATGTTTGCATGCTGAATTTTGAGAGCCATTGACTCACAGGAAAAAATTAAGCTGGTTAATATGTGATGTCAGTAATGTCATTGTTTGGCCCTACCTTATTGACTTTGTACCAATAGCACTGGACAGTTTTTATTTTCTTCATTCAAATGACACTCTCTTCTTCTTTTAAGTTTATTTTTCTTCCATCCAGACTATCTATTCCCTCTTATGCTCTTAAAAACTCAAATTTTATATTTTATTATCCAGCTTAGGTATAATCTCTTTCAGAGACCTCATCTACTGTCCCATAAACCCTGCAAGAATTAATCAGTCCCTCTTATGATACCCTTGTATGCTATTATAGCTGCCTGAGTCCTTCACAGGGTATTATAATTTGTTTATATATCTCTTTCTAGACTATGAATGCCTTAGGTCTAGTGCCTATGTTGTATTCTTTTCTTTAACACAAATCCCTACTAGAACCACAGTGGGTCAGTACATTTTCCATACATATTGCATGGATGACTACATGCAAACAGTGTGTGTTTGGTTATTCATGCAGTGTTTTTCTTTCTTTTCTTTTTCTTTCAAAATTATCCGACACACAAATCTGTTCATGGAGAACTCTTCTAAAATGCTTCTTAAGAGACATCTCATTAGAAACATAGAACATATTGAAGAAGATACTGAGTTTCATGCACTAATTCACTAGTACTAACAAATTAAAGATTAAATTAAAAATGAACATAAAGGAGCAAATCAAGCTGTGCTAGTCACGTATTTTCTGCTTGTTAAGAGGAAAGCTGCTTAAACTGGTTCTAAGATTTAATTTTTAATATGTTCCTTATTAAAAAAAACAGTTTAAGGTTAATAAGGGAAAGTAATGTGTTTGTTTATTCATTTTTCCTCTTAAACTCGTATACAAAGTACTTCCAACTTCTCTTTACAGAGAAAATAAGCCAAATGTCTCAACAGTTTAAGTATCAGATTAGCACCTGCTTTAAGAGTTTAGGAGGCACTAATTGACCTGAAAACAGCCCAACATGAGCAGCAGGCATGGCGCTATGTTTGCTTCAAAATCTAAGTATTGTTGCCAGCGTTTACCTAATGTAAATATAAGAAAAGCAAATTGAACAGTACCATTGCTTGTGTACTAAAGCCATCTCTCATTGAGCCAAATTCTCCCTTGGAGCACACCGTTCCTTGGAACCTACATAAGCATCCAGTGAGATGGATTAACACTTTGAAGTCACTAGGGTATCATCAAGACTTTTTTGTTGATGATACTGTGTCTTTGGCACTGGGGAAAATCTGGCTCATCTTGTTAGTGGCAGAAAAAATGCAATTTAAGTGAGCTGCCAGGATAATTAGAGCAGGTGAACAGTAGACAGAAATAATGCCCTAAAGAGATGAAAGAAAATGCTTAGATTCTTTTTCACTTTATTTCAGTGCTACTAAATGCTATTGGTATCTGTTTGCTCCTGTATCTCTGTCAATCCTTGGTAGAAAATTAGGTATTTAGGGAGACATTAACTCTTCCAAGCTACTTGGAAACTATTTAGTGCACTTCTGAGCAGTGCTAATTGACAGAGTTGTAAATGAAAACATCACAAAAATGTGATATTTATCTATACTGATTTAAGAATGTTATAAGATCACAGGAGAATGACTCATTGTCATCTTTTTTAAAAAGAAATACAATTCCAGAATTCTATCAGTATTTAATTATATGAGAACAATGAGTCAGTGGCTTGTTACATTTGGGGAATTTACACTAACTATATGCTAAAGTTTTGTAGGCAAGAGTTTACTTTCCAAAATCTTAATAGCTCCCAAATTCATAAGAATAACATTTAAATGGTATTTAGTTGGTTTTTCAAGAGAATTTGACTACAGTCCATTCGATCAGTATTATTTCAAATACTCCTTCTGTGTAAAATGACCCAAGTGCTTCACAAAGTTTATCAACTCCTCCATGAATACAGTTTATGCATTTATGTCTTTTGTATATTTTTGTGTGCATTCCTTTAACTAGAAAGTTCATTTCCTATTTCCTAATGAAGATTGAGCTCCCTACTATCTTTCCTGTTTAGCTCACGGTGACCAGACCAAAAGTCATGGGAACAATGAAGCATAGGAAAAATCTTCAGGGCAGTGAAACTCTTATGTATAATATATAGTAATGGTATACAAATAATGCTATGCATTTGTCAAGACCAATAAAACCTACAGCAAAAAAAGTAAACCTTAATACAGGAAAATTAAAAAAAAACTCATTTAAGGGGCAGGAGGATTCTTTTGCAGAATGTGACATTATAATCATATGCAACAATCACTCTGAAAGAGTCAAAGAAAGGAGCTGATTTAAGTAACTTTGGGAATGGATGGAATGTGTAAGATTAAAGGTTCAATGAACTCTATACAAGCGCCATATTCCAGTTGATAAAGTTGTTTCCATTGGCAGTATGGGTTAACACTTCTGGCATTACTATCCCTGTTTACTAAATTTGAATAGTTAAGTAAATGGATGGCAGATGGTAGAAGTTAGACTTCTTACTGATGGAGTGGAAAGTTATAGATAATGAGGGGAAAAGGCTATATTCATGCAGTAATGGACAAATGTTGGATATATTAGTTTGAACCCATATTTAGCTCAATGTATGGATGATTAAATATTGAAATATATATATATATGTATACACACACACACACACACTGATTAGTATACACTAATATATTCTGTCAGCTAAAAAGCCTTAGAAACAATGATACCCCAGTCACAATGAACACATCTAGAGCCCAGATTTTGTTTTCTAATATAATTCTCCAATAAAAGGAACTAAGACTCTTTGGTGAAACTGTGGATTGTGGGATAGCAGCAGGAAGTATATAAGAAGGGAATGGAATATCTTGAGTTTCCAGAAAGTAAAGAAGTGCTCAAACCAATACAAAACACATAAAGATGGTGATGTGAAAGAGTTGTTGGAGCCAACTGAATAGCCAGAACTGAAACAACTTGTTCATAGAATAAGTAAAAGTGTATTGGGTTATAACCCAAAGTGTAAAATAAATTATTTTAGTTCATGATATAATATGATCCCATACTGATATAAATCAATTATATAAAAATAAATAAATAGTGGGGAAAAGACAAATCTATGCAAGAAAAAATATATTTAAATGGAGATTCTTTAATTTCAATGAGAGGAGACGTAACTTTCCAGTCTTTAATTGTGAACTGCACATAGTGTCTTCCTTCATTAGAGTAAAAATGCAAAAGGATGAAATAAAGAAGAATTTTATAGTAGAGAACCCTGGAAAGCACCATAGCAACAAGGAGATCAAGATCGATAACAGCAGTTATAATGATATTGACAGTATATACTCTAAGTATTATATGATGAAAATAATTTAACTGATACTGTCCTCTCTAAAGCCCTTAACCACAGTCTAAACAAGACTTAAACATTAGACAAATTCCAACAGAGAGATATCCTATAAAATATCTGACCAGTACTGTTCAAAACTCAAATTTTTAAAATAAGAAAAATCTGAACTTTCACACTGTCACAGCCAGAAGGAACCTAAAGAAATGACAACTGAATGCATGTGGTATCCTGGGTGAGATTTTGGGACAGTAAAAATCACATTAGAGAAAAATTAAGAAAAAAACGAATGAGTATTGTCTTACTCATTTAGAGTACTATAGCAAAATACCATACACTGAGTGGCTTATAAACAACATAAATTTATTTCTCACGATCTGGAGTCTATGAAGTTCAAGATCAAGGTGCCAGCATATTCAATATCAGGTGAGAATCCCCTTCTTGTTCATAAAGAGCCACCTTTTTACTGTGGCCTCCCATGGTAGAAAAGAGAAGCTAACTCTCTGGGATCCCTTTTAAAAGGGCACTAATCCCAATCATGAGAACCCCACCTTCATGACTAAATCACTTTCCAAAAGCCCTGTCTCCTAATACCATCCATCATATTGGAGTTAAGTTTCAAATGAATTTTGGAGGAACACAAACATCCAGTCCCTAGTAAATATGTACTTTATATAATAAAATGTATTAACACTGTTTCATTAACTATGACAAACAGCATACTAAGGTAAGATGCTAATAATAGAGGAAACTGCATGAAGTATTTGGGAACTCAAGTACTATGTACAGTTTTCTGTAAATCTAAAACTCTTTAAAAATAAAGTCTATTTTATTTTTTTTTAATTTTTTTTCAACGTTTATTTATTTTTGGGACAGAGAGAGACAGAGCATGAACGGGGGAGGGGCAGAGAGAGAGGGAGACACAGAATCGGAAACAGGCTCCAGGCTCTGAGCCATCAGCCCAGAGCCCGACACGGGGCTCGAACTCGGACCGCGAGATCGTGACCTGGCTGAAGTCGGACACTTAACCGACTGCGCCACCCAGGCACCCCAGAAATAAAGTCTATTTTAAAAAATAAGTTGGCCAGGGGAGCATGGGTGGCTCAGTTGGTTAAGCATCCTACTTCAGCTCAAGTCATGATCTCATGGTTCATGGGTTTGAGCCCTGCATCACATTCCATGCTGACAGCTCAGAGCCCGGAGCCTGCTTTGGATTTTGTCTCCCTCTCTCTCAGCCCCTCCTCTGCTTGTACTCTGTCTCTCTCTGTCCCTCAAAAATAATTAACTCTTTAAAAACAATTTAAAACCATAAGTTGGCCAAAATCAATTAGTGAAAAGAAATGCTATAGAAGCTATTGGTTGAATCAATTTCGTCAATAGAACAATTTAGAGTAAACATCTTGCTTGAATATGAACCAGTGATACACCATTATATTTGTCAATCAGTATTATCATTTCTCCTATACAACCATATTATATTCTAAATAGTTATTATACTATTGATTCATTCATCCTTTAATTTAAAAATGACTTAAATATAATACTTTTTAAAGTTAATTTTAATTTTGAAAATTCCAAATCCAGTTAAATATTTTATGTAAAACTAAAATTTCCACTCACTAGACACACAAGTTTCACTATGCAGATTCTACTCTGTTTCACTGTTTTGAATGGTATACTAAATGGTATACTAAATCTAACTAATTACATCATGTGATAGAATTAAAGTGACTCAAATTCTGTTATTTTGATTTTATGAAAGCTTCACTTTCATAGGGTCTTTCAAATCTGCTGTTTCAACTCAGGTATGTGTAGTACAACAGAAGCTGGAGATATGAATGAGCCTGAGAAGGACTCAAATCATCCTGGTCCCTTACGAACTTTCTCTTAAAATGGGTCTCTGTAGATGAGTCTATACCTGTCAGGGGACAATTTTGTAACGGGAATTTCTCCAACTTAAATTCCACATAGAAATCAATGTCTATTAAAGAAAAAGTAATAAAAATGCAGTGTTATACATAATTGTTATGTACATGATTAAAATCAATGTATCCACATATTTTTTTAGCAGTTAGGACAACACATGTTGTTTGTTTGTTTTTCCTCTGGGAGGAATGTTTTATAATTGAAGTTATTTAGCGTTGCTAGTGCATCATGGTTATAGAAAACAGAACATTTTTTTTCAATAGAAAAAAAAATCACTGTTTAACCAGTTTTATTATTTCCTATTTAATTAATTATGTTAACTATTTTTCTAAAAACTTCTGTACACATAGTACATGCTTTTCTTGCTAGAACCTGGGGTGATTCATTCCCAACACCTGCCTCTTTAGATACCACAGATATGAACATTTTTTTTTCCTGTCCCTTGAAGAATTTGTATTTTTTGTTTTATATTTAAATTACTAATTTATATTCTGTCAGTTAATCCTGCTCTTCCCTGTGATAGCAAATACTATTTTTAAATACTAAATTAAAAAAATAAAGCTAAAGAGTTTTAACAAACAACATAGCTTGTTTCTGTTAAATATACAATTTTCAGAAGATATGTGATCAAACCACAAAAATTGTTTTTAATCTATTGCAAATTATGTAATCAATATCATTGTTAGACATTGTCTTGTTACCAACAGTACAGAACAGAAATGACTAAAAGTGACTTGGAAATTAAAATTAAATCACTATGGGGTTGCCTGAGTGGCTCAGTTGGTTAAGCGTCTGACTTTGGCTTAGGTCACGATCTCATGGTTTGTGAGTTCGAACCCAGCATCGGGCTCTGTGCTGACAGCTTGGATCCTGGAGCCTGCTTCATATTCTGTGTCTCCCTTTCTCTCTGTCCCTCCTCTGCTCATGCTGTGTTTCTCTGTCTCTCTCAAAAATAAGTAAACATCAAAAAAATTAAGTTTCATTAAATTAAATCACTATAAATACATTACAGATTAAGCAGTGTAGAAGATCCACTCATCCCAAATAAAAGGTTGTAAAATTATCTTCAATTTTCATAAGATTTATCAACTATCAGAAACATTTAACTTAAGATACATGTCTGTTAATATTAATTATTATTTTTAAACATTTTTATTTTGACTAGATCATATTTTGTCAATTTATATTTTGTTCAACTACTTTCAGTCAAATGCGGTTTTCATTTTTTAAATGTTTTACAAAATAATAATGTTTTACATAGTGAGATTTGTAGTTCTTAAGTGCTTGTTCATTCTTTCACTCCTTAATAAGTCCTCAATGAATTTGTAACATGAGAAAAATTCTTACTTTAGTTTCCTATTTCTTGGTATCGTTCCTCATGTTTTCACAAGTGGAAAGCTGACACTCTATAAATGAGCAGATTCGTTGCTTTATATTAAAGTTGCACTTCAGTATATTTAAAAAAAAATAATGTTCACTTTTCTTTGAAAGAGAGAGAGGCAGAGTGTGAGTGGGAGGGGTGGGGAGCAGTGAAAAGGACACACAGAATCTGAAAGCAGGTTCCAAGGCTCTGAGCTGTCAGCACAGAGCCCGACACAGGGCTCAAACTCACAGACTGTGGGGTCATGACCTGAGCTGAAGTCAGACAACTTAACCGACTGAGCCACCCAGGTGCCTCACCACTTTAGTATATGTAATGATATGTTTTTCTTCAGGTGAGAGAAATAATATTTACATTTACAATTTCTACCAAATGACTCACACTACTAGGGAAGTTAATAGTGTTAAGCATCTACATTAAAAAAGAATATTTCTTTTTTTTATTAAAAATTTTTTTTAACATTTATTCATTTTTGAGAGAGAGAGACAGAGCATGAACAGGGAAGGGGCAGAGAGAGGGAGACACAAAATCTGAAACAGCTCCAGGCTCTGAGCTGTCAGCACAGAGACCAACATGGGGCTCGAACTCATGGACTGTGAGATCATGACCTAAGCTGAAGTCAGATGCTCAACTGACTGAGCCACCCAGATACCCCAGAAGAATATTTCAAATAAGTGAACTAACTTTACAGCTCAAGGGACAAAAAACAAACAAACAAAAACAAACAAACAAACAAACACCAAGAAAGGAAATAAAAGAACAAACTAAGTCCAAAATCAATAGAGGAAAGGAAAAGTAAAGATTAGAGAAGAAATAATCAAAATAGAAAATGGATAAACAATAGAAAACAAATCAATGAAACCAAGAGTTGCTTTTTTGAAAAGATTAGCAAACTTGAAAGACCATTAATCAGACTAAGAGAAACAAGAGAGAAAACTCAAATAAAATCATAAATGAAAGGGGAGACATTACAACTGATACACAGAAATAAAAACATAATTAGACACTACTAAGGACAAATCTCTACTAACAAATTGGATAATCTAGAAGAAATGGATATATTCCTAGAATGGTATCTGACTAGATATAATTATGAATAGAAAATCTGAGCAATGAGCAAGGAATGTAATCAGTAATCAAAAACCTACCAACAACGATAAGTACTAAAGATACTAGATAGCTTTACCAGGATTATAGAATTCTACCAAAGATTTAAAGAACTAACATCTCTAACTAATAATCCTTCTCAAACTCTTCAAGGCCAGCATTACATTGATACCAAAGATGGAGAGACACTACAAGAAATCTATATGCCAGTAACCCTGATGGACAGACACTACAAGAAAACTATATGCCATAACCCTGATGAACATTGATGCAAAAATCCTCAACAAAATACTAGCAAACCAAATTTAGTAGCACATTAAAATAACCTTACATATTGGTCCAGCAAGATATATCCCTAAAATGCAAAAATGGCTTAACATCCCCAAATCAAGTATTGTGGTATACTACATTAACCAAGTGAAGGATAAAAATCACATGATCATCTCAATAGATACATTAAAAGCATTTGACAAAGTTCAATATCCTTTCATGATGAAAACTTTCAACAGTCTGGGTATAGGAGGAACTTACCTTAATATAATAAAGACCATATAATAAACAACAACTAATATTATACTCAGTGTTAATAAACTGAAAGCTTTTCTCCTTAAGATCAGGAATAAAACAAGGATGCCCATTCTCACACTCCTACTCTACATAATATCAAAATCCTAGCCAGAGTAATAATGGAAAGTAAAAGAAATAAAAGTCCTGCAAATAAGAAAGGAAGAAGTGTATTTTTTCTCTGTTTGCAAATGACATCATCTTATACGTGGAAACCCTAAAGATTGCATCACACACACACACACACACACACACACCAAAATTGTTACAGCTAATAAATAAATTCAGTAAAGCTGCAGGATACAAAATCAACATAAAAATAAGTTATGGGGTGCCGGGGTGGTTCCGTCAGTTAGGTGTCTGACTTCAACTCAGGTCACGATCTCAAGGCTTGTGAGTTGAAGGCCCATGTCGGGTTCTGTGCTGACAGCTTAAAGCCTGGAGACTGCTTCAGGTTCTGTATCTTCTTCTCTCTCTGCCCCTGCCCAGATCTCATTCTCTCTCTCTCTCTCTCTCTCTCTCTCTCTCTCTCTCTTTCTCTCTCTCTCTCTCTCTCAAAAATTATAAATACAAATTTTAAAAAATTTAAAAAAATGTTACATGTCTATACATTAACAATGAACTATGTGAAAAGGAAGTTAAGAAAGAAATTCCATTTACAATGATATTGCAAGTAATAAAATACTTAGAAATAAATATAACCCATGAAGGTGAAAAACTTGTACCCTGAAACCTATAATGCAATGATGAGAGAAACTGAAGAAGACACAAATAAGTAGAAAGACATCCTGTATTCATAGATTGGAAGATTTAGCATCGTTAGTGGGTATAGTACTCAAAAACTACCTACTGTATAGATTCAGTGCTTTCTCCATCAAAATCCAGTGGCATTTTACACAGAAATTTTTAAAAATCTTAAAATTCATATAAAATTACAGACAGACCTATGGACTCAAAGCAGTTATGGGAAAGAAGAACAAAGTTGGAAGTATCACACTTCCTGATTTAAAAATTTCAAAACTATACTGGTTAAAACAGTGTGGTGCTGGCATAAAGACAGACATATAGACCAATGGGACAGAATAGAGATCACAAAAAATAAACTCACACATATAGTCAACTGATCTTCAACAAGGGTAACAAGGGTGCTAAGAATACACAATGAACAGAAGACAGTCTGTTTAACAAATGGTGTTGGGAAAACTTGATATCCACATAAAAAAAGAATGAAATTGGATACATACACAAAAATGAATGAAATAAAAATGAATGAATACAAAATTTAAAAATGAATGAATAAAAAAGAATGAAATTGGCCCACACACAAAAATCAAATCAAAATGGATTAAAAAATACTTAAATGAAAGACCTAAAACTATAAAACTCCTAGAGAAAAACATAGTGGAAAAGCTTGACATTAGTCTTAACAGTGATTTTTATGATATGACACCAAAAGCACAAAAAGAAAAGAAAAGAAAAAAAACAGCAAGTGTAACTATATCAAACTGAAAAGCTTCTGCAAAGAAAAAGGAAGCAATCAACAGAGTAAAAAAGGCAACCTACAGAATGGGTGAAAATACTTACAAACCATATATCTGATGAGGGGTTTATATATAAAATATGTATGGAACACTTACAACTTAATAGCAGAAATACTAATAACCTAATTAAAAAGTAGCTAAGGACCCAAATAGACACTTCTCCAAAGAAGATATACATATGGCCAATAAGTATATGAAAAAATGTTCAGCATCATATATTATCAGGTAAATGAAAACCAAAACCACAATGAGATATAACCATAGTGTTAGAATGGCTAACATTATATATAACTTACATATTATATAATATATATATAATATATATATAATATAATGTTATATATATATATATATATATATATATAAATTTTAGTGAGAATGTGGAGAAGCTAGAACACTTGTACATTGTTGGTGAGAATGTAAAATGGTACAGCCTTTGTGGAAAACAGTATGGAGCTTCCTCAACAAATTAAAAATAGAACCACTATACAATTCAGCAATTCCACATCTGAATATATATTCAAAAGAATTGAAGTCAGAGATATATGCTCTCCCATTACTCACGATGGTTAAGAAATGGAAGCAATCCAAATAGTTGTTGGGTGAATAGATAAAACGTGGTATATACATACAAGAGAATATTATTCAACCTTAAAATAAGAAGGGAATCCTGCCCTATGGGGAGACTTGGATGCCAGAAGCAGAAGGACAAATATTACATGATTCTACTTCAACCTCATATTAACAGAGAATAGAATGGTGGCTGACAGGGTCTGGAGGAGAAGGAGAATTGTGGTTTGATATTCAACAGTTACAGAGTTTCTTTTACTCAATAATAAATAATTTCTAGATATCTGCTATATAACAGAACCAATAGTTAAAGCTGTATTGTGCACTAAAGCATTTAAGAATCTCAAGTTGTCTTCTTAAATACAGAAACACATGGATGTGAAGAAACTTTTGAAGGTGATGAACATATTTATTGCCTTGATTGCAGGAATGGTTTCGTAGGTGACTACATATGTTCAAATCTATCAAACAGTGTACATTAAATGTGTACAGTTTTTATATAGCAATTATATTTCAATTAATTTATTTAAAAAATGAGGAATGACCCCACAACTGAGCACATTTCATTTAAACTTTATAATGTAAAAATCAAAACAAAACCTTCTAAAAGATTTCTGAAAGAAGCAGTTTACCTACAAAAGGTCTAAGCTTAGATTGACAAATGACTTCAACATCATCAGTGAAACATACAGGACCACTTCAAAGTAAAATCTTCAAAATGCCAAATGAGTTAACCTCAAACCTATAGTTTATATCCAGTAGAAGTCTCACTTAATTGAAAGGGGAAATTATTCTGAGAATACAGTGTACCAGAATGCTTAATTGTATCCTCTTTGAAAATTCTTAAATAAGATGATCATATGATTTATTATCCAAACTATGGAATTTACTAGAATTAATTTTTAATGAGAAAAATAATTATTAATTAATCATTTAATATTTAAACTTGTACTGTTCAGAGGGTAAACTAGGTCTGGCCCATGAAAACTCAGAAAAGATTAGCCTAGTCTTAAAATATATACTCCTTCAAGTACAGAAAAATTAAGATAAAGGTCTATATGGGGGAAAATGATATGTAAATAGCTTAGTAAAATATTGTTTTCTTCAAGTGTTTCAACGCCCAAATATTATATTGTATTTCAGAACTGACAACAGTAATGCATCAGTAATGATGGTAGAGAGAAGATGGGGAAATAAGAGGGAGATGAAAGTGTTTTCACATAGTTGTTTGCTGTAAGAATATCTGTGTCTAATTCCACAAATTTAAGTAAGTGATAAAGATATAAAAACATAAGTTTCACAAAGTTAGGGAACTACAAGAAAAATTTGTATTGAATTCATGATTTTCAAAGCAACACAACAGAACAGTAAACCCATCCAGTGAAAGTCAAGAAAGAGAAATAAAGACAAAAATAATACACACAGAAAGCATATGTAAGAGCAAAAATGTTATATCATCCCTATAAAAAATTTATTTAACATATACCGTAAAATCAAGAAATGAATCATACAAACACACACACACATGTGCACGCACACAATCAGATCTATCAAATTGTCCACAAGAAACATAGTAAAGCAAATATCTATACAAAAAAATGAGGGAAAACTAAAGAAATGAAGAAATTATGCAGGGAAGCATAAGCCAAAAAACTGGAGACAGCAATTTAAAATCAAACAACATAGAAGAATCCAGTGAAAAATCAAAGCTAAAGGATGTTATGTACAATTTAAAAAAAGGTTAACTATCATGAAAACACACACACACACACACACACACACACACACACACACACGTTTTGAATGTATAAGGCAACAATTGCCCAAGCCAAGATAAATAGTAATAGAAATAAATAATAGTTGACACAATTCAGTTAATAAGAAAAGGATGGCTAGTTGAATTGATGGGTAGAGATATATTTATACAAACTCTTAGTTTAAATATCATTTTGTGGCCTTTAAAAACTGCATATAAAAGCTGCATTAAATATAATCAGCTATTGTTCTAACGAACAATTTTAATAACTTAATACTTCTGTACTTTATCACTACGCATTTTAAACTAACCCTCTTATCGGAAATTAGGTAGTTTGCCACTTTGTGTATTAGAAATAATTGAAAAATGGGGTTGTATACAAAGCTCTCTAGACATTTCTCATTCTTTTTCTTGATGATATCCTTAAAGGACTTACTTGGGTATTTAGGTATGAACTGTTCTTATATTCATAAGACTTCTGTAACAAAAATAGCTCATACAAATTTATAATTCTTTCATTATTGCTTCTTATAAATGTCAACAATGATCTTTTTATTGCCAAATACAAAAGATATTTTCCATTCTTACCTTAATTTCAATTCTCAGAACATTTCAAACAGTTGACTTTAAAAAGATGATCTTCACTGTTTCCATGATGGTACGTGATCCTACTTTTCCTCAAACAATAAAGGCAGTTGTTTCTTTGTCTACTTACATGAATATTCCCCACCCTCTACCTGACATTAAAATACTAAAGTGCCTCCGTGGTCTCTTCATGACTTCCCCCCATTATCCTGTATTTTGAATAGTTATACACTTATAACTTTTGAATGTACTCCTGCTGCCAGACCTATACTGTAAATTCCAAACTCACATTCCAAATTTAATTGATTTATCTAATTTGATGTCTCTGAGCTGTTTCAAATTTAATATCTCTAAAATGAAGTTCTCATTTTTACTTCAAATTGTTTCTCACCATTTTTTTTCCTTAGTGAAAGGCAATAAAATCCACCCAAAGACCTAAGTCAGGGGTAACAGTCATACTTTACTTCCACCATCTCACCCTCACATCCAATTCAATGTCAAACTCTGTCCTTTATGACTCTGCACCATATTCTGATTTATTTTACTTTCCTCATCTCTGCTGATACCACTCTTGGCCAAGCCACAATCAATTGTTGGACTATTGCCATGGCCTCTCAACTGTTTTCTCCAGTGACTTTCTAATACATTCTTTGCTGGAAAGTAATTTTCAAAAAATGTAATTTACATCATGTCGGTCACCTTCTTAAAGTCTTGTAATAGCTTTCCATTAGATTTTGAATACGATCCAAATTCCTTAACGTGGCCCAGTGACCCAGCTCCAGCTTATTTCTCAAACTTCATTTCTGACAGTTCACCCTGTCTTACTCTGCTTCAGCTACCACACTGTGTCAGTTTCTAGAAACCACCAATCCCCATCCAGCAGCAAGGTCTTGCCCTGCGTATTGATTCCCTTTGCCTGAAGTAGCCTTCTGGATTTAGGCCCATTTGCTTCTTACCTTTTGGAGTTAACCATAATAACCCCAGTGATATCATAGCTTCCTGTTACTCTCTGGATTTCCAGGTAGCACTTGTTTCCTTATACTTAATACAATTTACCATTGTTCTGTTGAGTTTTATGTTTGTTTGTTTTGTTTCATTTTGTCTTAATTCACACAAATTTTTGCTTTTTCTTTTACTACAACATAGGGTCATAAGACTAGAGATTGTATCTACCTTGTTTCTAATTGTGAACAAGTATTTGCTATTTACTATGTTGTATGGCAGAAAGTACACACTTAAATTATTAAATACAATAATTATGAGATATTTTTTGTGGAGATTAACCGACAATGAATACATATATATATATATATATATATATAATATCATTATATTATATCATTACATATTATTTATATGATGATCATTATATATTATTTAATTATATATATCATAATATATTATAAATATATATATATATATATGTCTTAGAAATCCTACTGTAAAAATTCTTGTAAGTATGAGGGAATAAAAATGTCTGTTTTAGGGGCACCTGGGTGGCTCAGTTGGTTAAGGGTTTGACTCTTGATTTCGGTGAGGTCATGATCTCAAAGTTTGTCAGATAGAGCTCTGCATTGTGTTGGGCTCTGCATTGACAGCTGAGAGTCTGCTTGAGATCGTCTCGCTTTCTCTTTCTCTCTGTGCCCCTCCTCCCTTTCTCTCTCTCTCTCTCTCTCTCTCTCTCTTGCAAAATAAATAAATAAACTTTTAAAAGTATCTGTTATATTTTTTATTCCAGTTGTGCTTTAACATTTCCTGTATATTTCCTTTATTTTCTTTTAGCTTTACTGAGATGTAATGGACAAAGCTTTAAGGTATTTTAAGTGTACATCATAATGATTTGATATATGTATATATGTGAAAAGATTCTCCCCTTTTAGTTAACTAACGCTCCATGACTTCACATATTATATATTATTTTCATTAAGAAAATGTAAGTTTTACCCTTTTAGAAAATTTCAATTATGCAATATAGTGTTGTCAACTATAGTCACCTTACTATATATATTAGATCCTCAGACCTTATTCATCTAGATAAATGTTATTAGTCCTTCACTATTTCCCCATGTCCTTTGGCAACTAGTTTTCTAATCTTTGTTTCTATGAGCTTGACATTATTTACATACCACATATAAGTGATATTATGCCATATTTGTCTTTCTATGTCTGGCTTATTTCACTTAGAGTAATGCCCTGAAATTTCATCCATGTTGTTGTAAATGCCAGGAATTCCTGTTTTCTCATGGCTGAATAATATTCCATTGTGTACATATATACCAGCTCTTCTTTATCCATTCACTTGTTGACAGACACTTAAGCTTTTTATCTTGGCTATTGTAACATTGCAATGAGCAGGAAACTGTAGATATCTTTTAGATATTCTGTTTTTATTTCTCTAGTATATATACCCAGAAATGGAATTGCTGATCATATAGTGGTTATATTTTTAAGTTTTGAGGTACTTCCATACTGTTATATACAGTGACTGCACCAATTCACATTTTCATCTGCAGTGCATATAGTTCCCTTCTCTCCACATCCTCACCAACACTTACTATTTCTAGTCATCTTGATAATAACCATTCTAACAGGAATGAGGTGATTCCTCATTGTGGTTTTGATTTGGATTCTTCTGATGACAGTGATGTTGAGCACATTTTTATATATCGGTTGGCCATTTGTATGGTTTCTTTGGAAAAAAAATGTCTACTCATTTCTTCTGTCCATTTTTAAAATCAGGTTTCTTGTTTTATTCATTATTGAATTGTATATATATATATATATATATATATATATATATATATATATGAACAAATAGCAGCACAATGTTTGATATGAACAAATACCATCACAAAGTGCTAGAGATATTTTCTGTTTTCCTCACAGTTAGGTAAGATCATCATAATGTTTCCCAAACTTGAATTGTGAGAGAAAGTGATATTAATCACTTCTGAATGTGGTTGTTAAGAGCATTCTCTGCATTGTTGGCCATATCTGTGAACCCACAACTGAGGAAGAAGGCTTGCAGGCTTATGAAGCCACTGGTCTAAAAGATCTGCAGTCCCTGAATGTTGGCATGAAATGGAGAGCCCTCCACCTCCTATTTTCTATGTACTTTGAACAGATAAGTAAGAATGCACTAAACTTATTACTTGAGCCACCAAGTTTTTGGGATCATTTATTTTGGAAGATAACCCTCTCTCACTAGTAGCTCACATGTGGCATTTTCTCCAAGGATATCTGTATACCTTTACATTTTGTTCAAGTTGATTGATATATACAAATTATTTCTGCCTATATAAAAAAGTTTCCCACTATAATTTCTTTTGATTTATATTTAAAAATATTTTCTTTCCTAATATCAGATAGTCATTTTCTTCATTTTCCCCTAGTTTTACTTTTATGTCTTTAAACAATTTAATATTAAGTTGAAAATTATTTGAAATAAAATCACAACTTTTAAAAAATAATTAAACCATTTTTCTTCAGGCCAACATTTTAATAATTTTTCCAATATCCATAGCTTTAAATGTTACTCTTATGGAAAACAAAATTCTTTAATATCTTTGTCTTTTTATTCTAATCCATCTGTGTATAATTCCTTCATCAATATTAATTTTATTTAACATACCTCCTTTATGTACTTTCTTTATTAGTCATTTTTCTAAAAAACAGTCTAATTCTTTTTTATATACAAAGTTTAAATAATATTTATTACTATTTTCAAAATTAAGTGGGAAGGTCTAGGAATTTTATTTAACTTCTTAAGTGATCTAAAAAAAATAAAAGATCTTCATCTGTATCATTCTTTTCTTTTTCAAATATTTATTCCTTAAAAAAAATGGCATTATTCCCTTAGTATGAATCCTGCTTATTGCTTACTAAATGCTTTTTTAGCTATTTATACTCTTGTTTCTATTGCATACTTTTTAGTTTTAGTTTCACTTACAAATTAATAATTTAATAACTTCTAAATGTCTTCACAGCCGGGGTAATTATACTTTGTTTTCCCAAATCTTCAATTTATTTCCTTAGAGTTTGCGTGCACACAACTGTATCAACTGCAAATTGTATTTCTCTTTCCAGAAGTGCTTCGTCTTCTAATGCTTACATTTCTGGCAATATCTTGTGCTATGTCTTGCAGGTGATTGTCTTAGTTTGGAAATAGTAGTTGACAGAAATTTTCTCCCAAAACTCCATAAATGTTGCTTCATTGTTTTCTTTGCTTAAATATTTTAAAGTTGATTTCTGAGTCCAAACGATTTTGAGTATATATAGATTTTTTCTACCTAGTACTACAGATTTTTTTCTTATGATTAAAATTCAAACTTTGCACCAAAATGTGTTTAGGAATGTTGTTAACTTATTTTTTCGTAATACTTGATGAGCCTTTACACATGTGCTTATTCAAAGTTCTTCAGCTTAAGAATGTTTGACTTCCTTTTTGTTATATCTTTGATCATTGTTTATATTCCAATATCTCCTGCTTTCAAATTCTGAAATTCCTTTTATGTTTATACTGATGTCTACTTTTCATCACTTTTTCTTTCATTTTTCATTTTATATCTTTATACATGTCTATAAATTCTGGATATTTTCATCTCCTTTACTGATTCTAATTTTGAAACATCTAAACCATTGACTCTTTTCTGATTTTTTAAATTTATTTATATTCAAGTTAGTTAAACACAGTGTAGTCTTGGCTTCAGGAGTAGAACCCAGTGATTCATCCCTTATATATGACACCCAGTGCTCATCCTGAAAAGTGCCCTCCTTAATGCCCATCACCCATTTAGCCCACCCCTCTGGCTCTTTTCTGATTTTAATTCAGCATTGATATTTTTCATCTCTGTGTGCTCTATCTTGAGTTCAGATACTATATGATTTATGATTGCCTAATTTTATATGAAATATTTTAACCTTAAATTTTAATCCAAATATATTACTAATTGGTACAACTGTTTATGTTTTTAAAAAGTGGTCTGATTCCTGACCATTTCTTTTTAAAAATTGGCGCTTGTTCATGTATCTGTTGCTTTTCCTGCCTTTATTCACTCCAAAATAAATTTTATTTTTGTTATGTACCAAGAGTTGATTTGATCTAAATCACTAATGTTGGGGTTCCACATTAAAAACCTTTAGGTCATATAGATGCTACTAAACATTGATATATATATTTCCATTTCTATTTGAGAATTCCAGAAACATTTAGGAAACTGGGTGAACAACAGAGATATAATCAGCAGCAACAAGAAATGGGTCCTGAAGCTTGAGGAGTTGAATCCCATTTAATATATATCATATTTAGATTTCTGCTCTCCCATTGGGTTACATGATATGATGCTGCCTCCAACAAGTTTTCAGGAATCAAATAAATAGAGGGAAGGATTCTTGTCCTTTGAAGTTCAAACTCCAATTCTAGGTAAGACATAATTTTCTAAATATAATTGATGAGAATTTTTATTCCATCACCCTGTCATGTCACTAATAGACTTGATAATGTAAGAGATCTAAAATATATATTAAAAAGTAAATCAAGAAATGGTCAGGGTTTTTGTGACCCTGTTTCACAAAAGGAAGCTCTGCTTCCTCTCCACCCACCCCAATGGCAGGCTTACCACCAAACTGTACCTCTTTTCCCACTGGAAAGCTGAGAGAGAATTCAGTCAGTATCACTGTGGCTTAGTCAAGTGGCTGAACTTTCCAGAAATACTGAAGAGGGAACAGAATCACTTTGAAGAGAGGAATTGGTTATTCTACAGCAGTTTTTTAGGTTGTAATGAGGGGACTCTGTAACAAAAAGTAGCCTAGACTTAAGATGACAATACATTTTATCCAGAAACTGGAGTGCTATAGAATACAACAGTACTATTAGTAATTAAGCCATTTCAACAGGCATATACTGTTCCAAGGAAACCAAGATATATGATTACTCTATCTAGACTCTACGAGTAGAGAACTAGTAGGAATACAAATTATTCAATAGGGACAGATTGCTAAATTTGCAAGTAAAATGTAGCAGAACATCTCCAGGCACCATAGTTGGATATATGACTGAGAATTCAGTCCAGTCTTTTGCTAGTCAAAGCCTGGTCCTCCCCACTAGTCATTTGCAGCTGGCTTTTTTAGAAATTCAAAATCTCAGGTCCCATCCCAGAGCTACTGAATAAGAATTTGCTTTGTACCAATCCCAGGTGTTTTAAATATACATTGATGTTTGAGAAGTACTTGTCTACATACTATTCTCTCATTTCTCAAAGCCTTGATGTAAACCTTTGTTCCTTACATTCAACCAAAGGAAGAGAATGAGAAAAGCATAAGTCTCAACTGAGTAAAATTTTCTCAAAATTATTTGTTTACCTGAATAAGTAAGATTGGTCCAGTTTAAATACAGTGTCATAATACTAATAAGATTCAGTCACAGAAAAATAAATTGGCTTGATCATCTCAAGAACTTTTATCATGTCATCACGTTTTAACTTGTCATCATGTTTGGTATGGTAGCTGAGAATTAACTAGGACAGTATCCTCACTGTTTTCATGATGCAACTAGTTATCTTGTACCTAGTCCTTCGTTTAGTTATGGGTAGCAGAGTCAAATGTAATCCGGGAACAATTTCCAAGATGATGGTAAATTCTATATCCTTGATGCTGATACTTGCTCTTTGGATTTGCAACTGGGCTAGTGAAGGTATATTGGAATGGGTGTCTTTCACCCAATTCCAAAGCAAATCTGTTTTTAATTATGGGCAGTGGTGGGTCCATTGATTCATCCTTTAATTTAGTTGTAGCTAAGTTATATCAGTAAACTGACATCAGGAGAAATTGCTCAAAAGTTCACTACATGGATGCCCCCGCTTCTTTTAGCAATGCCGTGAAACTTTCCTCTCCAGTTTTATTTGTATTTTTATATTCACACTTGAAAAGAAGGATAAAATGGACTAATCATTTCTCCTCATCAACACAAAGGAAATCAGCCAGACAGGAGCACACTGAGGACTGATGTGGATTCTATAAGGGGAAGGGGTACAGATACATAACAGGAATGGCAAAGATACTTTGTCTGAGCCATATTTTTGTTGAGCTATTATCTGGCCAACTCAGATGCTAGAGTGGTTTTGTGATGATTTTTCCCCATCATTTATTTATAGAAGCCTTGGTGAACTGCCATAGTGAATCTTAGTGAAAATGTACTTGAATATAGCTGGCCACATAAAGGCAATTTTGGGGAAAATGTCACAGATTTCTTCTAAGTGTAAATGAATATATTTCTTATTAGAGATATTTTATAGTAATATTGTGATCCATTTTGTTACATCAGAAGGTAAGGTGTCTTCCAAATATAAAAGACCTTTTTAAAGTGAACCACATGCTATGTAACGTATTTTGATGTTACATTAGAAGGGCCTGTCTCATGCTGTCAAAAAATCTAATATTGTTGAAACAGAATGCTTACAGGAATTATGAGCTTGGATATTAAGTGCTAAGAACACTCCAGTTTAATGAGTAAAAGAAATTATCTTGTCACTAAGAGGATAAATTCAAGCCAATAACCACAATGTACTGTAGGCCTGAGTGAAAATAATTATTTCCTTTGAGAAAAATTAAAATAGGTCTTTTTAAACTGTAACCTGCATTAGATTTTTTTTTCTAAATCACACATAGGTTTTTAAATATCCTCCCAAAGTAGTCTGCAATTTACTTTTTATAAAGTTATAAGACAGATCGTTGCATTAACCATCATTTCTGCCGACACATTCATTCAGCAAACTGAATTGATTTTTTCTGCCTATCCTAAAGAAAATAAATGCTCTTTTGGGATTTTTAAAAATAAATTAATTAGATTGATGCCTGAGGTTTAATTACTTCAGAAATAATAATCAGAGAATGGAAACTGTATGAGTCTGTTTATAAGGTTATAGTTGTTTTCTGTCATGAGCCATCATGGGGGATATATTATCAGGAAGATATTTTAAATCTAGGTATAAATGTAACTGCTAAAGGAGATGAGACTAGTCATAAATTGGTGGTACTTTAGTAACTTGATGCTTCAATTTAGCAAAGACTATCTTGTGTGAGTCTGCTCTCCCAGATATGCACCAAAGTGCAGAAAGGACCTCAAGGAACTCACCAGGGCATTGTAGAGAAAACAATTGCTTATATTAATAGGATTTCCTGTGTTTATATTGGCAGGTAATACAAAATACATATTTTTGTTATATTAAAAAAATGGACTGCTGTTACTGGTGTGTGTCTTAACTCACTTTTGAAATTTCAAAAGGCAGCAGATATTTCAGAACAGAGGTTGACCCATATATGTGAGAATGTCTTGATACAGGCTCCTGGATTTCCGGCTACCCCACTGTTCAACTATTTAGTGCCATGGGATCTACAGAACATTCCTTTCAGTTGGGGAGGATTTGGTTGATGGAAGCATGAAGAGATATAAAATGAAAGTAGTGTATTTGCTGGCGCCCCTGAGTGGCTGAGTTGGCTGAGTGACCAACTTTGGCTTGGGTCATGGTCTTGTGGTTCTTGGCTTTGGGCCCCTTATCGGGCTCTGTGCTGACAGCGCAGAGCCTGGAGCCTACTTTGAATTTTGCATCTCCCTCTCACTCTGCACCTCTCTCTCTCTTTCTCTCCATCAGAAATAAATAAACATCAAAAAAAAAAAAAAGCAGTGTATTTGGTTCGTGTGTCAGGCTTAAGAGAAAGACTAAAGCCATGGAGAAAAGACAGATTGCCTGTATTGAACATAAAAATTAGATATAAGAGGACACATGAGAAACTGCTTTACATATACATTAATGAGGAGAGTAAATAAAAGGAACCTGAATTGGGTAAAAGTAATTGGATAAAGTAGAGACTTCAGTTAAAAAGACCAAGGATAGTACTTAGAAATGTCCTAAATTTCACTGACCTACATCTCCTGGTAGAAATGGCTAAAGATAGAACTTATTTTAAATATGTTTTTGAAAAAGTTATTAAAGTATTTTTTTTTCATTTCTGCATAAGAGACAGCATGGCACATTGGTGAGCATCATGTGATTCAGAAGCAGCCCAGTAAGGCTGGATGCCCCATTTTGCCTCTAAATGGTCATGTAGCCTCAGGCAATTTACCTCCTCCCTTGTGCCTCATTTCCTCAACTGTAAAATAAAGATAATTATGCTGTCTAGCTCAGAGAGTTGTTGGAAGCAAGCAAATTATTTAAAATGCTTAGAACAATGTGTGGCACCTAGGAACCATGCAAATAATAATTGGAAATATTAACTATTATATTCGTTGTGTGCAATTAGTTTTAACTGTAATTATTCTAATATTTAAAGCTAATATTCAGGTAGTGCTAATGATACTATATCAAGGAAATGAAGAAGAGAGAAAAGACTGGTATGTTTATAGGACTTATTTTTATCTCTTTTAGATCACCTTATAAAAAAGGTGACTTTTGAACAGACATATGAAAGGAATAACATTGCAAGCCTACACATATTGACGAATATTAAAAAGAGAAGATTCGGTAGAAATGAGGGGAAAATGTGCTTTGGTAAACTTGAGGAACATAACAAATCAGAAAAATGATGGTGATAGGAGTTGAGGTAAGCTAGATCATGTCCCGCCATTTAGTTCAGAATAGGGAGGTGAAATTTTATTCTATGAAAGGAAGCCATTGGGGGTTACAGCAACATAATATTTTAAGAAGGCATCCTGAGGTATTATGTGGAATATAAATTGTTATGGGAAATAATAGCAATAGGAAGATGTGTCAGGCAACTTTTGAGTTATCCAAACAAACAGTAATCTATGAGGGTGGAAGAGGGAAATTGTGAGACGTGGCCCCTATTTGGCAAAGAAAGGTCGACCAGTAAAAAGAAAATTTCAAGTTAACTCATTATTCAAAATCATTATATCTTAAAATAGGGGAATATCTGTAGCTTTTTGTGTGTGTGTTCCCAGGACATCATGAGCCTTGGTGTGGCTGGGATACAGCATTTGAGGATGCTCTGTGGGAAAAGAGAATTGTGAATAGCTATGCCTATGACTTGGGATTCATTTTACATAAAATTTCAAACTAGACATTTGAGCAGGTTATGACTCTGGCTTACCTATTATACATAAAAATAGCGCTGTAGAACAATAGTGGAAACACTGGTGAAATGTAAATAAATCGTGGATCCTAGTTAAGAGGAATACGGCTGTATTAGCTTCTTAGCTTTGACAAGGATCACATAGTTATATTGGTAGGCATAATAATACTCTCCACCCTCCCAGAAGTCTACATTCTTATCTCTGATACCTGTGAATATGTGATGTTATATGGCATAAGGGGAATGAGGTAGCAGGTGGCATTGGGGTTTGCAAATAAAATGACTTTAAATTAGAGGGAGTGGCCTGGAGTAACCTGGCGGACCCAGGTGGACCCAGTGTAATCTCAGGATCCTTAAATGTGGAAAGGGAAGACAGAGGAGCCAGTATCAGAATTATGTAATGTAAGAAAGATGCTGCTGGCTATTGCTGTCTTTGAAAGTGGAGGGTAACCAAAAATCAAGGAATACAGGAGGATGTCAAAAGCTGGACAAGGCAAGAAGATGGATCTCCTAGGGACTCCAGAAAGGATAGAAACATTGCTGGCACCTTGAGATCCATTTTAGGCTTCTGACCTCCATAACTGTAAGTTGATAAATTTGTGTTGGTTTAAGACACTTATTTTGTGGTAATTTGTTACTAAAGTTATAGGGAACTAATTCAGTTACATGAAATGTCCATATTAGGAGAAGTTGGGTGAACAAAATATGGAAAATTATCTGTAACATCCTTGTGACTTTTCTCCAAATGTATTATTGCACAATAAAATGTTTGAAAAAATTAGTACTCCTCTTGCTCCCCACTTGCCCCCTTCATCTTCTCCTTGCCCCTACCAGTTCTTAGATATGTTTTTCTTTTGGCTTTATATCTTCTATTATACCCCTCTATCTCATGGGTATATTTTATATATTTATAGTCATAGTCTCATATTCTTATCTTTAATGCATCCCCAAACTGTTTGCATGCTCTCTCTTGCACTCTGATATTTTCAACTGTATTTCCAAAAATTATAATTATTTCCCTAAATTCCACTTTATACATTGACTCTATCAAAGTTATAACTTAAAACAAGTTTTAAACCTATTGAACTGTATAATATTTTCTCACCTGTCTTAAGTATCACAATATTAACAATTATTCCAAAAACTATCATATCAATTCACTTTTCTCCATCCTTACACTCCACCTCATATTACTGGAGACCTTTTACTAGCTTTCACTAATTATGCATATCTAAATTCTCTTTTTCGCTGACACTGTTGTACTTTTCATATGCGTAACTGTGATATTCTACTACCAATGGCAATATATGCTTTCAGCAATTTATTCTAGCTTTTCATCTCTTTTTTTTCCCTTCACATACCCAAGCTCAAGGCACACTGAACTCCTCTGTTGTCCTTGAATAGACCATACCTTTGATACTGGATTTACTTTAGCATATATTTTTTTTTACATCCTCCTAGCCTATTTCACTAACCCTGCATTGTGTTGTTAGTAAAGTAATAATGGTTGTTATGTTGGTGATAAGGAATCAACCTTTCCATGTTTTCAATGGTTTCTTATTCTGTGGTCTTACACAAAATGTCAGATAATTTATCCACAGTTAAATATCTTAGCATATAGGTAACAGTACAGGTCACATTGCAATGTGCTTGTTTTTGTATACTCTCCATTCATTTCTGTATTCCTCGAAGTAGACACCATGTCTTATCATTGTATATACAATTACTATAATCTTAATTATTAGCTGTGGAGGAGGGCTCACAAAAGGGAGAAAAATTGGCCCGAAAGATACACATTTGAAGCTTGTTACAGACTTGGACGGATTCTCTGTGTTGATTTACATGTTAGTTTCATCATTGACAAACTGTTTAGGATAAGACAGCATGATTCCACGATTTACTAATTTTATGATACAGCAGCTAGACTTCATAGACTATATCCTTGTTTATAACAATCTCTCATATCCTCCATACCTTAAAGGTCTTCCAACCAAGGACAAATGAAGGTTTCACTTTTCCCTACTTTTGGGTTTTTTTATTCAAGGCACAGGTGGTATTTATCATATCAGGATACATCTGAACACATTAAAGCTAATGGGAAGCTCATTCAACTTAATAGGATGCATACTTAACTAACAGGATAAACATCACCCTAACAAGGCATCTGTAACATATCTCACTTGGTTATACATTTTGATACTTATCCTGGTGTGAATTTCAACTGCAGAGGCTGATGTTCTAATAGTGATATAGAGAAGCAATGTGAGTGAAATTAAAGCAACGTAAATTGAAAGGTGGTGGGAACTGATTGAATTGATGTTGGTGCTATAATTGAAGGGAAAAACTTGAGTACAAACAGTGAGAATAAAGAATTATTTGCAACTTCTGGCTTGAATGGCTAAGAGAATATTCCAATTATTGCCAAAGAGTATTAGTCATTAATACATCCAAGTGTTATTTAGCTCCATCTTTTGTTGTACTCAAAACTCTACTTTGTGCTAATATGAAAAAAAACCCTGTGACATACTAAAAAAATACTCTAAGATTGTTCATTTCTTTGTAAAGTAGATGAGGTATAATGAGGCAACAAATGTGCTGAAAAGAACAATGCATGCAAAAAGAGAAGTTGGATTTAATTTTGTTTTCCAATTAGAATCTGTATAATTTGGGGAGAGCATCTTTGCAAAGTCGATATTTGTCACTTCGTGTGAAAATTGTATGTTAACATCAAAATTATGAACTTGTTTTCATTAACATATCAATTTATATAACTATCTGTAAATTGCAACAATCATAGAAGATTTGGCATTACTACTGAGAGATTTAAAAATTACTGTATCTTTTCTTCTATATACAGAGATTCTTAAAAGTGGTTTACATACTGATTCCCTTTCTTCTTGACTCAGCCACTTAAGAATCATTACTATATAAAGATAGAAACTTTAATTTTTCACCAAATTTACCCACTATATCCGTGATTCTATAATAAAAAGTCTTAACCTCTATATCATGTAAAAAATGCACACATAGAAGCCAAAAAGATAAATTCTGGACTATTTTTTGTATGCAAGACTTGTATTTCCTTTTAACAAGTAATCATTACTTGATTTTTTTAAGTTCACAGAAGAGCTTAAAATATTTTACTTCAGAAACATTAGTTTATTAAATTGAAGATTCAACAGGCAATCTTATTTTGGAACAAAACCTAACACATGTATTTCATGCAGGCATACACAGCATATAAAATGGATTAGCCTTTGGGGTGCCTGGGTGGCTCAGTCAGTTAAGCATCTGACTTGATTTTGGCTCAGATCAAGATCTCACAATCGTGAGATCATGAGATCAAACCTCATGACAGGCTCCATGGTGAGCTTGGAGCCTGCTTAAGATTTTCTCTCTGCCCCTTCATGCATCACGCATATTCATTCTCTCCCCCTCCCCCCAAATAAACAAATAAATAAAGTAAAAGTATTAGCCGCAAATCTTTTTATCTTGAGATTGTGTTCATAGCTCATGCCCAAAGAAAACTAAGGGGAAAATAAACATCATTCTGGGGTTGTTGCATTTTGTGTGCCAATTATTTTAGGCTGGATTCTTCAACAAAACACTTTTGGGAAGGAGAGGAAGATGATTTTTTAGTAACAGAAGGAAATTCAAAACTAGAAATGAGAATAAAAGCAAACCAATAATAGAGTATATTGAATCCAAGGAGTGTTTTCATCACATTCATATAAGTTCACATATCTAGCTTCTGTTTACCCATTGTCACAATGAGCGATTTGGATTAGAAGACCACTAAATTCCTATCCTTCTTCATTATTCCTAATTGTGTGATTTTTATATCTCCTTTGTAAAATTATAACTTGGTTGTTCCTGTTCTGCCTATATCCTTTATTTTTTTTTAATTTTTTTCAACTTTTATTTATTTTTGGGACAGAGAGAGACAGAGCATGAACGGGGGAGGGGCAGAGAGAGAGGGAGACACAGAATCGGAAACAGGCTCCAGGCTCTGAGCCATCAGCCCAGAGCCTGACGCGGGGCTCAAACCCACGGACCGCGAGATCGTGACCTGGCTGAAGTCGGACGCTTAACCAACTGCGCCACCCAGGCGCCCCTGCCTATATCCTTTAATAGTTGACATGAGATCATGTGGGGAAAGAGTAAAGACCTTGAATACTTCTAAAATTTTTTAATGTTTATTTTTGAGAGAGAGAGAGGGAGAGAGATGGACAGAGTGTGAGCAGGCAAGGGGCAGAGAGGGAGAAACAGAACCCAAAGCAGGCTCCAGGCTCTGAGCTGTCAGCATAGAGCCTGACTCAAGGCTCAAACTCACAAACTGTGAGATCATGACCACCCATGATGCTGAACCCACTGAGCCACCCAGGCACCCAGAGTACTTCCATTCTAAATAACAATAGCACTTGTCAGTTGCTCACCTTCAGATCCTTGTGCCATAAAAACAGTGGGTTTGGGTCAGGTTAGGAATTTCATCCTTGATTATATAATGTCTGTCTTTGTTCAGAGTAAACTCTTTTGTATGAAACTGTGGTTGTCTCCTGACTGCTAAATTTCTTTTCTTCCTTTAGCTTCTAATATAACTGAAAGCAGTGCATGGCTAATCATATCTAGGAATAAAGGATGATTTGTAAGTTTCAAAAGCAATATCACTTTTTAGACCAGTTGCATTGAACAGATATCTATTTAGAGGCATCCTTCCTTATGTTCAGAGGATTGTGTGAGATGTTTTAAGGCAGAGTTGATGAGTACCATTAAAATTATTTTAGGGCAGAGGATAATCTCAAATATGTACAGTAGTCAGTTTAAAATACTATTCATACTTTTGTTAGCCATACTTGTCTTATTAATATATAAAGTTTTAACTCTTTTTAAATGTAAAATAACAACCCAAAAAACAAATCAATGACTTAGTTTCACAGTTTAACCATAAATATGCTTAGTGACCATATGTTAATAGGATTATAATTTTAATGCCTACTTTACATCTTAGACCATATACAATTAGTAAATGGAATATTATATGACTGCACTGATTGTAAGAGAATTGAGTATTGGAATAGGAGATTTAAATTTCATTGTTTTATTTACAGACACTAACATAGTTAGTAAAAGCAAGTTAAATAATTTGTACTAATTTTTTTTCAATACTTTTAAATATGCAAAAAAAAAGTTCATATGCACTCATAATTTACTATAGATGTATCTTTAGGTCCTGTTCTTGATACTGTGTTAAAACTTCCAACTGAGGGCAATAAAACAAATCATCTATTTCTAGGAGCCTTGCTTTGGAAGGGCACCATGAAAACTGAACAAAGTAAATGAGATACAAATGTCTATGTGGCAAGATTTTCTACATGATTGCCATTTTAAAGTTGTGATGCATTTTAATATGCATAACATAAAGTGGTATCTATTATAAAAATGATTAACTATAATGCACAAAGTATATCCCTTCAGAGATTTGCTTCATGGCAAAGGAAATGTGTTTAAAAAATGAGGCATAATTTCTTAGTTAAGTCTAGGGATATAAACAAAAGAGAAATAAAAAGAAAATGGATAGATCATCTAGGGCAAGCTCCAAAAAGGGAATAAAGTACGTCTTAATTGCTAGCATGCTAAAAGTTCATATGAGTCTTAAGTTAAAGTAGCAGTCCCAAGACAAACATTTAAAAGTATGTTGTTGTGGGGCTCCTGGGTGACTCAGTTGGTGAAGCGTCTGACTTTGGCTCAGGTCATAATCTCCCAGTTCGTGAGTTCAAGCCCTGCATTGGGCTCTGTGCTGACAGCTCGGAGCCTGGAGCCTGCTTTGGATTCTGTGCCTCCCTCTCTCTCTCTGCCCCTCCCCTGCTTATACTCTATATTTCTCTCTTCTCTCAAAAGTAAATAAACATTAAAAATTTAAAAAAATAAAAGTGTGTTATTGTTTTATGTTAGGATAGTTTGGCTATTTAACGCAAAATGAGACCTAAACTTCCTTCAGAGTCCATCATATTCTCCTTCTTCTTCCCTGCCCCCTCTCCCTCCTCTCTGTCCCTTTCTCACATTGTCTACCTATCATCCTACCTTACCCACTTTTGCTTCTGGGGATTCTCAAATGTGATTCCTCTCCAAAGGACCTCTGTTCATCCAAGACAATTCTTACGTAACAGTCAAGTCTCACTTTTAAAAAACCTGTCTCTTCACAGAAGCCTACCTTAATTTCCTTGTACTAGGTTAGGAGCTAAACTAGGAATAGTATGTGTCCCTAATCCTCCTGAACTTCTGTGGTAGCACTCATAGACTTTACTATTATTCCATGTTTTAGAGTCTATCTTCCCCAGCCAAGTCATACATTATGAAGCTGGCTATAGCTCATGAAGAGTCAACCAGTCACTTAGCCATTTGTGGTATCTCTGGAGAAATCATAGAAAAAAGTCATGGCTGGAGGATTTTATTGAAGAGAAAAAGGAGGATTTTTTTTTTGAAAGTCCTTTTCTGGTTTCTTCCATATCCCATATGTCATTGACTCAAAGTATGTCCATAGGGAGTTAACTGATTTTTCTGGGTTGGATTTTCCTGCTCTTTTTGCAACTTGAGGCTTCATTTGAGCCTTGAAATGTTGGAAGAAGGCCCTCACATGGGGCAGGATTCATAGCAGAGGGTCTGGAAGACAGATACGCTCCCAAAGATCTTAGGGAAGTAATAGATGGTTAAGGTACAGGAAAAAAAAGCCAAAAAAGTAGAACTTTTTTTCTAATCTACAATTTTATTTCTCATAGGAGCTCTAAAATATTAAATATACTGAGTCTGATTCTCATTTTTGAGACAAATTAACAAGCAGAAATTATTTACAAAAGTCATTAGAGGGAACCCTGTGGCTCAGTCAGTTAAATGTCTGACTTCTGCCCAGGTCATGAACTCACGGTTCATGAGTTTGAGCCCCATGTCAGGCTCTGTGCTGACAGCTCAAAGCCTGGATCCTGCTTCAGATTCTGTGTCTCCCTCTCTCTCTGCCCCTTACCCGCTCATGCTCTTTCTCTCTCTCTCTTAAAAATAAACGTTAATAAATTTTTTAAGTTATTAGGTAAAATTGGTGCTAAAACCCCACTCCCCTTATACTCTACTGTCCCCATTGTTTTCCTAGTGAGAGCATACTGACAGTTTTAGACTGTTGTTATTGCATGAATTGTCTGATTCAACCATTTATATTAATTTAAGTAATTTGTAAAATATAAGTTTTCTATTTTAAGAAATTGTCAAATATGCTCCTTCCTTGCAAGATGTATGTACCTTTCTTTTTTTTTTTTTTTTTTAACAAACCTGTTCTTTAGTTGGGGAGAGAAACACAAAATCTGTCAAACTACTGAGACCACATAGTTATGAACGCAGACTATTTCTGAGACTACCACAGAATAACTCTTGGAAATGGGGAACAACAATTGAACAATGGTCTGCTTTTAACTCCTGACTAAATGCTTATGAAACACTATAATAATGTGTTCTTTGAGACAATAAGTTTTTTTTTCTAATGAAGCAATGGAACTCTTCTTAAGAATTAAACAAATTCTTTAATTTTATGGGAAAAGTTACTCTATTTTATTTTGAAAGTTACTGTATTTTAAATAATAATGTGATCATGTACATGTACTCATGAAATCTGTAATTAGAGAAATCTCTCACATGAACAAAATTTCATCCCAGTTGAAATAACCAATTTGAAGTATGATACCATAAATTTATACAGTCAAGATAGTCTTCTTAGAATGCATAGAAACACAGGAGATTGAATTGAGTATTTGTTGGAAAAGATGATAGCAGATTTTGTGTTCTTCAGATACGCTGTTTGGGAAACAAGGCTTCAGTCTCTGCTCTCTTACTGCAATTTTACAATCCCTGAAGCCCTGTTGTAATATATCAGACTACAATGTAACTAATTATGCCACTGGAGTTCATAACATGATAAATGTCTCTTATTTTCACTCTGAAAGCTTTCTGTTTGCTGAAAGAAATGGGAGAAAGTTAAGATTACCAGAGGATTTTCTCCCGTAGTATTACAGCATTTGGGGGAGGGCATGGAAGGAATCAGAGCAAGCCTCATTTTGCAAAGATGACTTCAGAGCCCCTCTTTATGTAATTTTTTCTCACCAAAATATAAGTAATATTCACAATTGGACAGATAAAATTTTTGGTGGTATTAGTCTATGTTGAAACTCAGCAACATTCTCAGATTTTTCTGGTGAGGTTGGTTCTGAAGTATCAAGGTCTTTAGTGAAGATGCTTAGAAAGATGGCTACATATGTCAGCCTTGAATTATAAGTAAGTACTTTTCATCCTAAGTAGAATGTTAGTTATACTGACAGGAGATTGTTGAGCTGCTAATGACTTTAGCAATGATTAACTCCACCCTTTTATTCAGACTATATAATATATGTGAAAAATGAAGTCCAGGATTTCTAGTCAATGAGCACAAGACCTTATAGCTAAAGACATGCTTGTTATGAAGCTAGACTTCTTGATCGGCTCCCCAACCCTTGTTTGTTGTTGTTGTTGCTGTTGTTTGGTTTTGTTGCTGTTGGTTTAACTCTTGTTTCTTTATTATATTTCTTTACAGCACACTTCTTCCAATCTTAGATTCAATGGGCCCATTGTTTCTGTGTCAAAACCTTGCTCGTGTAGACAGGCAAAGTTGTATATGGAAAATGCTTGATATACAAAGATATATATATGAGAGACAGAGTGCCCAAGCTTTTTTCCCTTTCTAACCTGATATCTACCATATATGTTAAGAACTGAAAGATCTTTTGATATCTACCATATATTAGTTAAGAACTCAGAGATTTTTGAAGTGTCTATTAAAAACATTAGTTAAAAACAAGGCACAATCTTACTTAGATATTTTGTTTTACTTATCTAATTGATATACAAATAAAATAATTTTAACTATTAAAACAATTCTTCATTAAAATGCTCCCCTCTACTGATTTGGGATGACTGCAGACATAAATAGAATTTCTTATTATGTTGGGACGAGGTCTTCCTTGGAAAGAGTAGAGACCTCAGGGTCATCCCTGCCTCCCCACCAAATATCACTACTGGTTTTGTTCATATCAGATGGCATAAAGGTCGATGTTAATTCCATAAAATTATGATGACAAGAGTCAATTTATATTCAATATCCTGCCATTCCTCGAATATTTAGGTTTGTATTTTGGATGAGGATAAGTTATCTAAATTTATGTATATATAATAAATAAGGTATGTATTTTTACTCCACTTTGTTTTTCTTTTTTTTCCCCCTGTGGATCCTTTATAGGGTTTCATTTCCTGTATAGAAATGGAAAGTAGTTCTACTCATTTTTATATACGGATAATAAAGCATACATGATAATGGAGGAGAAGTGAATCAGATTCAGAGAGTTGTGCTCATTATGACTATAGTATGTATGTTTGCGTGTATATGTGTATTTATTTCATTTCTTAGTAAGTTTATTTTTTTCGTGTTTTTATTTAAAATTCCAATTAGTTAACATAAAGTATAATATTAGTTTCAGGAGTGGAATTTAGTGATTTCATTATTCATATACAATGCCCAGTGCTCATCACAAGTGCCCTCCTTAATACCCATTACCCATTTAACCCATCTGCCACCCCCACCCCTCTGGTAACCATCAGTTGTTCTCTGTAGTAAGATTCTGTTTTTTGGTTTGCCTCTCTTTTTTTCCCTCCATGTTCCTTCATTTTGCTTCTTAAATTTCACATATGAGTGAACTCATAAGGTGTCTTTCTCTGACTTATTTTGCTTAGCCTAATACTCTGTAGCTCCATCCATATCTTTGCAAATGGCAAGTTTGCATTAATTTGATGGCTGAATAATATTCAACTGTGTATGTATACCACATCTTCTTTATCCATTCATCAGTTGATAAACATTTGGGCTCTTTTCATAATTTGGCTATTGTTGGTAATGCTGCTATAAGCATTGAGGTGCTTGTTTCCCTTTGAAATAGTATTTTTGTATTCTTTGGGTAAATGCTTAGTAGTACAATTGCTGGATTTTAGAGTAGCTCTACTTTTTTACCTTTTTGAGAAACTCCCCACTGTTTTACAGAGTGGCTATACCAATTTGCATTCATACCAACAGTGTAACAGAGTTCCCCTTTCTTCACATCCTCACCAACACCTCTACATCTTGCTTCCTGTGTTGTTAATTTTAGCAATCCTGACAGGTGTGAGGTGATATCTCACTGTAGTTTTGATTTGTATTTCCCTGATGAGTGATGTTGAACATCATGTGTCTGTTGTTCATCTGTATGTCTTCTTTGGAAAATGTCTATTCATATCTTCCCATTTTTTAACTGGATTATTTGTTTTTGGGGTGTTGATGTTGATAAGTTCTTTATATATTTTGAATACTAACCCTTTATTGGGTATAACATTTGCAAATATCTTCTCCTATTCCTAAGATTGGCATTTAATTTTGTTGATTGTTTCCTTTGCGGTACAGAAACTTTTTATCTTGGTGAAGTCCTAATGACTTATTTTTGCTTTTGTGTCCCTTTCCTCAGGAGACATATCTAGTAAGATGTTGAGACAGCTGTTGTCAAAGAGGTTCCTGCCTGTGTTCTCCTCTACAATTTTAATGATTTCCTGTCTCACATTTAGGCCTTTCATCCATTTTGAATTTATTTTTGTGTATGATGTAAGAAAGTGGTCCAGTTTCATTTTTCTTGTTGCTGTCTAGTTTTCCCAACAGTTGTTGAAGATACTTTCTTTTCCTCATTGAATAATCATTCCTGATTTGTCAAAGATTAGTTAAGCATATAGTTGTGGATCTATTTCTGCATGTTCTATTCTTTTCCATTGATCTATGTGTCTGTTTTTGTGCCAGTGCCATACTGTCTTGATCACTACAATTTTGTATTATTGCTTGAAATCTGGAATTGTGATGCCTCCAGCTTTCTTTTTCAATATTGTTTTGGCTAGTTGAGTTCTTGTGGTTCCATATAAATTTTAGGATTATTTGTACTAGCTCAGTGAAGAATGCTGTTGGTATTTTGATAGGGATTGTATTAAATATGTATATTACTTTAGGTAGTAGAGACATTTTAACAGTGTTTATTCTTCTAATCCATGAGCATGGGGTGTTTTTCCATTTCTTTGTGTCTTTTCAACTTCTTTCATCAGTTTTTATAGTTTCTGGATTACAGATCTTTTAACTCTTTGGTTAGGTTTAATCCTAGGTATCTTATGGGTTTTGGTGCAATTGTAAATGAGATCAATTACATGATTCTCTCTCTGCTGCTTCATTATTGGTATAGAGAAATGCAACAGATTTCTGTACTTTTATTTTATATCCTATAATTTTATTGAATTCATGTATCAGGTCTAGCAATTTTGGGGGAGTCTTTTGGGTTTTCTGTAGAGCATCGTGTCATCTGTAAATAGTGAAAGTTTGACTTCTTCCTTGCCAGTTTGGATGCATTTCATTTCTTTTTGCTGTCTGATCACTGAAGCTAGGACTTCCAGTAGTATGTTATACAACAGTGGTGAGAGGGAACATCCCTGTCTTCCTGACTGTAAAAGAAAGCTCTTTTTTTCCCCATTGAGGATATTAGCTGTGGGTTTTTCATATATGGCCTTTATTATGTTGAGGTATGTTCCCTCTAACCCTCTAACTTTATTGAGGGTTTTTGTCATGAATGAATGCTGTACCTTGTCAGATGCTTTTTCTGCAGCAATTGAAATGATCACATGGTTTTTATTCTTTTATTAATTTAGTATGTCATGTTGATTTATTTGCATATGATGAACTATCCTTGCAGCCCCAGAATAAATTCCACTTGATTATAGTGAATGATCCTTTTAATGTACTATTGGATTTGATTTGCTAGAATTTTGTTAGCAATTTTTGCATCCATATACATCTGGAATTTTCGCCTTTAGTTCTCCTTGTGAAATCTTTGTCTGGTTTTGGTATTAGGGTAATGCTGTCCTCATAGAATGAATTTGGAAGTTTTCCTTCCATTTCTATGGTTTGGAATAGCTTGAGAAGAATAAGTATTAACTCTTCTTTAAATGTTTGGTAGAATTCATCTATGAAGCCATCTGGCCCTGGAGTTTTGTTTGCTGAGAGATTTTTGATTACTTATTCAACTTCTTTGCTGGTTATCATTCTGTTCAAGTTTTCTATTTCTTCATGTTTCAGTTTTGGTATTTTGTATGTTTCCAGAAATGTACCCATTTCTTCCAGGTTGTCCACTTTGTTGACATATAATTTTTCATAATATTCTCTTATGGTATTGGTTGTTATTTCTCCTTTAATATTTGTGATTTTGTTTGTGTCCTTTCTCTTTTCTTTTTGGTAATTCTGGCCAGTAGTTTAGCAATTTTATTTGTTTTCTCAAAGAATAAGCTCCTGTTTTCATTGACTTGTTCTATTATTTTTTTAGTTTCTATATTTATTTCTGCTCTATATTATTTCCCTTCTGCTGCTGCCTTAGGCTTCATTTGTTGTTGTTGTTCTTTTTTTTTTTTTTTTTTTTTTTGCTCTTTTAGGTGTAAGTTTAGGTTGTTTTTTTTGAGATCTTTCTTCTTGGGGTAGACCTGTAATGCTATATACTTCTCTCCTACGACCACTTTCACTGTATCCCAAAGATACTGGAACATTTTCATTTTCATATGTCTCCATGTATTTTTTATTGCTTCATTGATTTCTTGTTTGACCTATATATTCTTTAGTAGCATGTTGTCTATCTGCCATGTATTTGTAGTCTTTCCAGATTTTTTCTTGTGGTTGATTTCAAGTTTCATAGGATGGTGATCAGAAAATATGCATGATATGACTGCAATCTTTTTGTATTTGTTGAGGATGATCTGAGACCTAGTATGTGATCTATTCCGGAGAATGTTTCATGTGTACTTGAAAAGAATGTGTATTCTGCTGTTTTGGAATGAAGTGTTCTGAAAATATTAAGTCCATCTGGTCCAGTGTGTCATTCAAAGCCATTGTTTCCTTCTTGTTTTTTCTGTTTAGGTGATCTATCCAATGCTGTAAATGGAGTGTTAAATTCCTCTGTTATTGTGTTTTTATCAATGAGTTCCTTTATGTAGGTGTATTATTGTTTTATATATTTGGATGCTCCTATATTGGCATAATTATTTACAATTGTTAGATCTGCTTGTTGGATAATCCCCTTTATGATGATATAATGCCCTTCTTTATTTCCTGTTACAGTCTTTGGTTTAAATCTTATTTGTTGGGGTGCTGGGTGGCTCAGTTGGTTGAGCATCTGACTCTTGATTTTCGCTCAGGTCATGATCCCAACGTTGTGGGATCGAGGCCCACATCAGGGTGTGCACTGATTGTGGAACCTGCTTAAGATACTCTCTCCCTCTACCCCTCTCCCCTGCTTGTGCATGTGCTTGCGTGCTCTCTTGCTCTCTCTCTCTCTCTCTCAAAAAAAAAAAAAAAGAAAAACACTTTAAATCTAGTTTGTCTGATAGAAGTATTGCTACTTGATCTTTCTTTTAATGTTAATTTGCATGAGAAATATGTCTCCATCCCCTCACTTTCAGTCTTCAGGTGTCTTCTTCTAAGCAGCATATAGATGAGTCTTGATTTTTTTTAATATATTCTGACACCTTCTGTCCTTTTTTTTTTTTAATTGAAGTTTTAATTCTGGTTAATGTATATGGTGAAATTGGTTTCAGGTGTAGAATTTAATGATTCATCACTTACATATAACAACCAGTGCTTATCACAGTGCCCTCCTTATTCATTTAGTTCATCTCCTGCCTCCTGCCCTATTATTCATTTAGCTCATCTCCTGCCTCCCCCCCACCCCATCAACCCTCAGTTTGTTCTCTATAGTTAAGAGTCTTTTCTGGTTTGCTTCCCTTTCCCTCTTTTTCCCCCTTTCCCCTCTGTTTATCTGTATTGTTTCTTAAATTCCACAAGTGAGTTCAATCAAATAGTATCTGTCTTTCTCTGACTTATTTCACTTAGTATAATACTCTGTAGCTCCATTCACATTGTTGCAGTTTGTATGATTTCATTCTTTTTGATGGCTAAGGAAAATTCTATTATACACACACATACACACATACATACATACATACATACATACATACATGCATACCACATTTTCTTTATACATTCATCAGTTAATAGAAATTTGGGCTTTTTCCATAATTTGGCTATTGTTGATCCTGATGCTCTAACCATTGGGGTGCATGTGCCCCTTTGAATCAGTATTTTGGTATCCTTTGGGTAAATACCTAGTAATGCAATGCTGAGTAGTAGGGTAGTTCTTTTTGAGGAAGTTTAACTTTTTGAGGAAACTTCCATAATGGACCCACAAATATATGGTCAAGTAATCTTTGAAAAAGCAGAATAGAACATCCAATGGAAAAAAAGGCAGTCTCTTTAACAAATTGTGTTAGGAACACTGGACGGCAAAATGCAGAAGAATGAAGCTGGACCACTTTTTTACATCCTACACAAAAATAAATTCAAAATGAATGAAGACCTAAATGTGACACAGGAAACCATCAAAAATCCTGGAAGAGAACATAGAAACCTCTTTGACACTGGCCATGGCAACATAGAATGTCTCCAGAGGCAAAGGAAGCAAAAACAAAAATGACATTTGACACTTATTAAGATAAGAAGTTTCTGCACAGTGAAGAAAACAATCAACAAAACTAAAAGACAGCCTAATGAATGACAGAAGATATTTATTAATGTCAAATGTAAGAGTTGGTATGCAAAATACATAAAGAACTTATCAAAGTATCTATGTCTTTTGATTGGACTGTGTAGTCCATTTACATTCAGTGTAATTATTCATAGATATGTATTTGATGCCATTTTATACTTGTTTTATCATTGTTTCTGGCTATTTTTTTTCTGTTCCTTTCTTTGTCGATTTAGGTCTTTCCTTTCCACTTAAAGTTCCCTTTAATATTTTATGCAGGGCTGGTTTAGTGGTTGCAGTCTCCTTTAATTTTTATTTTTGTGAGAAATTCTTAATCTCTTCTGATATTTTGAATGATAGGCTTGCTAGATAGGGTATTCTTAGCTGCAGAATTTTCCTATTCAGCATGTTGAATATATCCTGCACTCACTTCTGGCTTGCCAAGTTTCTGTTGAGAGATCTGCAGCTAGCCAAATTGGTATTCCCTTGTAAATTAAGGACTTCTTTTGTCTTGCTGCTTTTAGGATTTTTCTTTATTACTACATTTTGCAAAGCACATTTAATTACAATATATATTGATGTTGTCCTGCTTTTGTTGACTTTGATGGGAGTTCTCTGGGCCCCCTATATCTGGATGTCTGTTTCCTTCCCCAGATTAAGTAAATTTTCAGCTATTATTTCCTCAAATAAATTTTCTGCCCCTTTTCTCTCTTTTCTTCTGGGACTTGTATGATAAAGATGTTATTACATTTGGTGGAGTCACTGAGTTCCCTAAGTCCATTCTCATGTTCTAGAAATTTCTCTTTTGTTCAGCTTCATTATTTTTCATTATTTTATTTCCTATGTCACTTATTCATTACTTTATCTATCCTTGTGTTCATTGTATTCAGTCCATTTTGAATCTCAGTTATTGTATTTTTCATTTCTGACTGATTTTTTTAACTCATTTATCTCTCCAGTAAGGGCCTTCCTGAAGTCTTTCATTCTTTTTTCAAATCCAATGAGTATCCTTATGATTGTTGTTTTAAATTCTCCATCAGGAATATTGTTTATATATGTTTCTAGTAGATTTCTGGCTATGACCTTTTCTGGTTTCATTCGGGATGAATTCCTCTGTCTTGGTATTTTGTCCACGTTTCTGTTGTCTTCTGTGTGTTAGAAAAATCTGGTATGTTTCCTGATCCTGAAAGTAATGGCTTTATGAATAAGAAGTCACACAGTGACCAGGGCTTGGAACTTCAGGGAGTGTTTCTGGTGTATGCTGCATGCACTATGCTGCTATGTTTTGGCTGCTCTGTCCTTCAGGTAAATCATCTGCACAGGCTCTCCTTGCCTGCAGTGGGCAGTATTTGATCCTTGGCCAGAGTGTGGTGAATTTTAACTAGGTGTGCTCTGGTGTGCTTGTTAAATGATACATGATACTACTTCCGCTAGAATTGAAGCCTTGCAGAACTCTCTGGTCAGGAGACTTGGTGTGGGCAAGTCTGCTGGTCTTTTGGGGAAGGGACCTGCTGCACTGTGACTGGCACACTTACCTGAGAAGGGAAGTACCTGCAGAACACAGAGTCATGAGACTTGGTGTAAGCAGGTTAGCAGTCAGTGTCAGGGCTGTGCTTTTGACTGCAGGTGGTGGATCTGTACCTATTCTGAGTGTTGAGGGAAGGAAATGCACCCTACAGTCTTTTTGTCCTCTAGAGGCATCTCTATGAATGCCACCTCTCACAGATGCACTCTGAGAAGAGGGAAACAATTTCCTCCTGTGTACTTTAGGCATTTATCTGATTGTGCTGTCTGTCCCTGGGTTGTTTGCCCACCTTCTGTGTAGTTGTGATGTGTACTGGGTGGTATATGTAAGTAATGAGTCACTAAATTCTACTCCTTTAATATTACATGTTAACTAACTAGAACTTAAAAAAAATACTTGAAACAAATAAGCAAATGTTGATTACCCAAAAAAATTAAACAAACAAACAAAAGCCCTCCAGTCTTCAAGCCTTGCTGGTTACAAAAACTCATGAAAATCAGTCCCTCTCATTTTGCTGGCCAATGGCTTTGGGGAGGCATTCTCCTGTGTGCTCTTCTGTTTTGCCCTCTTCACAACCACATCTCCCTCCCCTCCACAGCACCTGCTATCCGTTTCTCCCCCAAACCACATCTTTGCACACTCCCTCCCTTCCTCAGTGTGGCCTCTTCTCTCCTTCTAATTATGCAGTTTGTTTTGTCAGTCCTCAGGCCAATTTCTTGGGTATTCAGAATGAGTGCATAGTTACCTAGTTGTGTTTGAGGGATGAGATGACCCTAGGGTCTTCCTACTAAGTCACCATCTTTGCTTCTCCTATTAGGACCATGGTATTTAGTTTGGAAGGTACAAAAATCTATATATAGAGCATAATATTTAACTCAAGTATTGTGTATAATTACTTGTCTTGTCCTTTGTTATCACATTAAAATACAGTGTGGGAGTATTATGGATGTGAGAGAGCCTGCATTGTGTGAATGGAGCTCCCGGTCCCTGGATTCCCCAAAGGATGATTTACGTGAAGATCTGTGCTGGAATAAAGAGGGCCAGAGGGAAAGTAGCAAGCAGTTTATTAAAGCAAAAGTACAGTCTCAAGGTGGGAGAATGGGTAGACTCTGCAAGGTGGAACCAGCCCCTAGGTTGTTTGGGGATTGGATATTATTAGGTCTCTGTGCTGGACAGAGCTATAATGTACAGTGAAATGGTCTCTTGGAGTCTGCTTCCAATAATTTGGGAAACTCCTCCCACAGGTTGGGAAGGAGAATTTTGACCCTACAAGATTGTGAAATGCTTACCATGTTGTAGTTATATCTGTGACAAAGTTATTATAATATTATTTACCATATTTCTCTGCTAAACATTTCGTTCTGTGGTAATTTTATTATCTGTTATTTTCATAAATTTTTATTATATGATACTATACTTAAATTTTAACTACGTATCAATTTGTTAAAAGGAGAGAAAGGTGAACTTTTTCATGGATAGTATGTATGTACACCAGGCCAAACCAGGAAAACTACTGTATCTATTATTTTAATAATGATAGGGTGAAAATGGTTAATACTTAGCTCCTATGATATAGATATTAGTAAGATGTTTGTGGTGGCCTGGCATAGGGCAAGACCAACCCTTCACTCAAAGCTGGTTTGAAAATTTAAACAATTGATGCTCTATGTGCATTAAGAAGGTATGAAAAAGTTTATTACTCATGTGGAGGGCTTTCCTGAGGAGGGCAGGACTGGTACCCAAGCCAGTCTGGAGTGAGCTGATTAAGGACGTGGGGGCTGGTTTAGGGGTGCAAATTATGGTTAATAGGTGGAGTTGGGCAAAGTTCCAGGTCTTGGGCCAGGGCTTACATAGTATGTATTTCCACCTGAGCCAGGGGAGATGTGGGACCGGAGAGCAAGAAACAGAGGTAAGAATTAAAAGCTGTCAGTAGTCAAACACCAAAATTGGAGTCCGACTCCTAATTAAATAGAATGTATAATTAGAATTTAGAGCATCTATTTTCTTTTTCTAGTTCCAATATTTATTAGCTATGTGATGCTAAAAAGCCAATTAACCTACCTAACTGCTCTACTTCACAAGGTTTTAAGAGGATATTTTAAGGTAAAAATACTAGAACTTTTGAGACTCTTTTGAGTCTAGTTGATCCCAGGCAGCCTGTGCCCAGAATCAATCTGCTTAAGCATTACATTTGCTGTCTCCTAGTATTGTCTTGCTCAAACACACTAGGCAGTCTGGGTCCAGCACAGACTCCATCTCTTCTTGAATGATCATGAGCAGCAGCCCAAGGCCCTCTGTTTCTCAAGTTTTTATATCTGTCAAATGAAGTAGTAATACCCTAAGAGTTACTGTGGGGATTAAATGAGTTAATATATGTAGAACACTTAAAACAGTGTCTGCAATATAGTCTGGCATGTTGTAAGCACGTTACAAGTGTTACTTATTTGTAGAGAAGTGAAGAAAAAACAGTGTCACTTTTATGATGTTATCTTAGTAAATAAGTAAATATTTATATTTAAATTTCTCAGAAGCATGTCTTCAGTTCAGTTTATCATATTTTCTTAAAATCTTATGTAATAAAGTAAATTTAACTTAGAATAAAATTAAGAACTTTGTATGGCACCTTCAGAATATCTTTTCTTTTCAGAAATAAATAAATCATCAAAAAGATCCTATTGATTCTCTTCATAAATATCACTTATTATTCCACCCTCTGTTGTTTTGAAGTTGACAGCAGGTTCTTTACACTTAGAAAATCCCTGTCAAAGTAATAATTACAGGCAAACAGCTTCAATAGTAATTTCAACACATGGGAGACATGGGCCTACTTTTTAAAATATGATTAATAGATACTTGCCTTATAGTTACCTATATTTGCATCGTAACTGGATATATCACCCTACTGTCATTGAGGCAGAGTTCTGGCTCTTATTTGAAGAGACACATAGTACATTTTCACATTGTTTCAGTCAAAATACCCTTGGAAGGTTTCCTCTAAGCTTTGATTTTTTTTTTTTCCTTTCGGAGATGGTTTGACTGTGGATTAGTGACTCCCTTTCCTTACATTGGTATTTATCTATTGCTAAGAAGAATCTTTGCTTGAGTTAGAGAGTTCAAAGGAGATATAAGAGAGCTCTAAATAAAGGACATTCATTTTTAAAAACTTTTTAATGTTTATTTATTTTTTGAGAGCGAGACACACAGAGAATGAGCAGTGAGGGACAGAGAGAGAGGGATATACAGGATCCTAACCAGGCTCCAGGCTCTGAGCTGTCATTAGCACAGAGTTCAATGGGAGAAGATTATAACCTGAGCCAAGTGGGACGCTTAACCTACTGAGCCACCCAGGCACCCCTCAAAAGTCATTTATAAGTTTGGATATTACAATTGGAGTTGGCGACCAAATACTTCATGAACTCATAAATATCCTTGCTGACAGGTGATGTATGATACATGATGTCTCTGTTTAGTATTCTTCAAAATTTCTTAAAAGTCCTCATTCACTCTTTTTTTTAACAATCTCAGTGAAACAAAGTTGTAATCTCAGGGACATCCTTTTAACTCCCTTCACAGATTCCTCAACTTTAAACTGTTTCAGTGCAGGAAAGTCCATTAGAAAATTCTTGAAGAGACTTCACATCTCTCATCAGCAAGCATGGACAGAATTTCAACTTAAAGTGGATTTGTTTATAGACTAAGTAGAGAAGCTCTCTTAATTTTATGGAAAAATCAGGTATGAAGGAATCAGAAAAAGAATGAAAATGCTGACTCTTGACAGTCATGAATTCATTCAACAATGGCTCATTCTATACTTAGCATTATCCCAGGCCAGCCTTCCAATGCTGTACCTCTGCTTCTATAATAAATTATCCTAAGTAGAAATGTAAAATTAGAAAGGGTCCAAAATCACTAGTATTGTAATTGTTAAACGTAATAAATACATTTGAGAAACATGTACTTACATATTCCCACATCAACTCTGAAACATTTTTATAATGAATAGAATACTTAGGACATGGAAATTTATGATATTCTCAAAGCTCCTAGAATTTGAAAGTGACTAAAGATTGGTGAGAAAAATCCCAAATATAATAATGCTTACATATTCAGTGACAAGAGCACAGCCTACCCGTAGTGACAAAAATTTATATTTATAACTCCTGTTTGCTTGTAGAATTTCTAAATCTTTACAGGCAAAGGTTCCCAAAGTTTCATCCTGGAGAACATTCCAGAAATGCTGATTCTAAAGACTATTGATAGAGCAAGTCACCAATCCTTGATACAGGGATTGTGGATTTTGTAAATTAATCTTCTGAAGAGATTATGATGATCATTTAGATTTGGAACTAGAGTCTAAAATAATACTATATTAAAGTAAAATGTATAAAGCATAGTGATATATGGTTCTCAAAGTGCTTTAACATATGCTCATTATTCACTCAACTCTAAGCCATTTCTAAAGACCAAATGTGAGATGTTATGGTTATACACCAAAATCAGAGCCAACATGCTAGTACGCTTCAACTTTACTTTCTGCATCCATCACATGGGAAATGTGATGGGGCATATTTACTTGGCCATGACACCCCATTCCCACCCGTTTGAACAGCAAATAAGAAAGCTTTGAATAATGTCTAGAGTCTTCTTGGATAACTCTCTCATAAACACACAGATGAGTGTGTACACACAAGTGTGCAATTGTGTACATGTGTATACCTATACAGAGAATCCTCATTTCAGAATGGGAAGAGTGCTAATACAAAAGTATTTATTAAAAATAAAAAATCTAGGAATAAAATAAGATAAAATATATATGGCAAGACTATCAACTTTATATATTAACAGTATCAATTTAGGAATATCAAAATATCATCTGTAAGTTCTATACATTTGGTAGAGCTAACATATTGAAGTTGAGAGAAGAAAACTTAATCTAGCCAAGGTAAATAGGTAAGGCTTTTAAATGGTACTTTAATGTCTATCTTAAAATAGGCAAGGTTTTGTCTGATGAAACTGGAATATTTTTAGAGATTCATAAGTTGAGAGGCATAAAAAAGGAAATTCAAATCATTTTTGAGCTTGTAGAACAGTTTGGTTAAAGCAATGCTTATGTTGGGAAGTAGTCTGAAGGGAAAAAATGGAAAGGTGATATGAGTCCAGACTCAGAATAGAAATGGCTCCATAAATTATTAATAAAGAGTCTAGAAACAGTAATTTTTTGTAACTCTAAAGGGGGATAAGGGAGGGCAATATCTGAAGGAAAGGAAATGTGAAACACTGTACTTAGCCATGGTGGTTAAAAAGTCTGGGAGATATGAGGCTTGGAATCTAGATTATTAGGAACACATTCGTTATCTTCTTCCAAGCATGTTACTTCTATTTTTACCAGCTGTAATTATTAAGCTTTTTTCTTTATAAGCCCTTAAAAGCTCTGCAAGAGGCAAAAATTACACTAGCAATAGGTCTTAGTGATCAGTGATGCCACATAACAATGGAAAAGCTAGAGAATGAGAATCTCCACCAAGTACCATAGCTAAGGGTAACAGGGCTGGAAAGAATATAACTGGAGGCCTGATCATATTTTGATCTGGAAAGATTAAAAATTAAGGTAGAAATGGATATTGAGTGATTAGTTTGTAGGTGCAGTGACATTTAATCCTCCTAAACAAAAAGTATAAATTAATATAGTTATTCTTAGAGATGAGAAAACCTAAGTTATATGGGTTAAGTAATTTGCTTGCTTAAGTCTTAGTCTGTTCAGGCTACTATATCAAAACCATATGTTGGTTTATAAACAACAGAAATTGATTTTCACATTTCTGGAGACTGCACATTTCTGGAAAGTGCAAGATCAAAGTGCCAGCAGATTCAGTCTCTGATGAGGAAACTTACTGTTTCATAGACAATGAAAACTCTTGGGCCTCTTTTATAAGGTCACTAATCCTATTCATGGGGGTCCATCTCATCTCATGACCTAATCACTGTCCAAAGGCCCACTTCCTAATGCTATCACATTTGGACTCAATTTCAACATATGAATTTTGGGGGACACAAATATTTAGTTTATCACCTATATTTACAAACTTTCTAAGAGGCCAAATTGGGATATGAACAGAGGCAGTCTGACTACAAATCTACTCTCAATTTTTAAACTATAATCCACAATAAGAAAAAATAGAGTTCCAGTTGGTTGTCAGGCATAAGTCATGACTTTGGAAATCTTTCTTATTGATCTTTGTTATAAACAGAACTATCTTTAAAACCAAAGAGGCTTCTTAGGCTCAATTATGAAGATATATATTATCTCTGCATTCAAACACAATGAATAAGCCATGCTATGTTTCCTTATTATTATTTTTTGTTCCTAGTATCATATTATGCTGGTGTATAATATGTATAATAATATAACCTTTGGAGAACTATGTTAATAATTGTTTATGATAAGGTACAAGATATTTCATTCATTTAGTCTTTCATATTAGAGACCTCAACATTTTTCTAAATTTGCACTCTTCATATCCATGATTTCCCAAGAGAAACATTGACACCATTATAACTCACACTTAAAAATGTTTGTATTACACAAATCTTATCTATGCCATAGGGTATTTAAATGATTGGTTTAATCATATACATAATTGTAAAATGCTTTTATGAGTTCTAACTTCTATTAAGGATATTTTAGAATAAATATTTGAATTAGGATAAATCTCCAGCAGCATAAAGTAATATGGTTACTTATTATGATTACTTATTATGGTTATTCAGTAAATATGGTTATTAAGTAAATATGGTTACTTATACAAGGCAGGAGAGTAGGATGACAGACACATGGGAAAGAGATTTCTCTGTGTACAGTTTTAGATAATTTTACCTTTGAACTATAAATACAGTACTTATTTAAATAATATTTACATCTTAGTTCCATGCATAATTTGGGGGTGTTTGTAAGAATCTACATATACTTCTAGGAGTTTTATATCCAAATACACATCAACTTGCCTGTTTTGGGAGTGAGGGGGAGGATATTAATCTTCTGCAGGGTAGTTGTGGTAGTTAGTGCTAGTTGTGGTAGTTGTGGTAGTTAGTTTTTCAACATCTCTGGCTCTTCTGTTTATGAGCACACTTTAAGACAACAATTCCATGCCTCCTTTGAGTCATCTATGGTCTTGTGACTTTATGAAATGAAATGTGAGAGGCCATAAGCAATTGGGCACATAGCATGAATAGCTGATGCATAGTTTGGCATGTTGTCTACTCATGGTTATTAGGATTGGTAGTATTTCATGTGGTGGAATATCTATCATCTTGGGTCCCTGAAAAACAATACTGCAGAGAGAACTATTATTTACTTGAGATTGACTGGTAGCAAGAAAAATGAAGAGGAAGTGGTGGTGGGTGGTGGATGGGTTTTCAGGCTAGTGAGATTGTTTGGGTAGCTTTTATGCAACAATATCTAACCTGACTGAAAGCAGTTTTTCAAGTACTTAAATTTAATTATAATATCTCTTCCTAATTTTTCCTCCCTAACTCCCAAATAATTCCAATACTTTTAACCCTACCCTGGTTAACATGTTATCCAAACTGATAGTGCTTTCTAGTTTTGTGGTAATAAAATCTTTGAAACCTCAAAGAGTTTGACATTTTCTTCTTTGGATTTCTAAAGATTATGTACAGGCCATGTTCAAATTTGATGCATTTCATTGTGAAAATTCTTATATAGAGGTCATGACACTGCTAAGAAAGGTCATTTTTGCTGGAATGAGTGTACATAAACTCAACCGTATATCATTGTTTTACAGATTTTAGGGATTAGTCATTTCATTAGTAAGTACATTAATCCTGAAATAAATAAAAACACGAACTATTTGAAACTTTGAATAGTTCCATAATAAAATTTTATTTTGTATGGTGCAGCTTGAGTCATCACTATGAATATAAAACACCTTATATACTAAGAGGATCGTAAAGGGGCCAAGTGATGGCATCACAAATGAAACAGACTGGACTGCCTAAAAGTAGTATTTGTAATAACATTGAAACAGCCTTTTGGCTTTTTTTAATTAAAATCTTTATAAATTGAAAATTGACCTTACTTGTACTTCTAAGCTTTGCCACTTTAATGAACTCTTAGAGAGCTCTTGAGGAGTGACCTGAATTCCACTGAGGAAACTGAACACAATTAGTTTTCACTCGAGTTTCAGACATGACATGAAAAAAAAATCAGAAAACGTGAACTATTTCTTCTTCATGTAAATGAAGTTTTCAATAAAAAGTTTATCTTTTATTTGAAATCAACAAATCTGATCATGTGATCTTTATGAACCCCTCAAACATAATTCTATAAACAAAGGGTAATGTGTCCGGATATGTATTTTAAAATCAATTGTCATGGAGTTCAAAGTGAAAACATTGTACATTGGCCAACAGATTCAAAGATTTTTATGGTTTCTGATTAAGGCAGATGGGGTATAGAGAATGAATGTGTTTTATGAGTATAGTACAGAGGTAAAGGATGGTGATTGCTTGTGATTTGGTTATAAAGCAAAGGAATCTCAAATAGTTCTAATATACTACCCTTCATCTATTTTGCATAGGAGAATGAACAGGACACAACGGAGCACTTATTCCCAAATGTGGTGGCATTAGATTATTAAAACTTTGTGTGAAGAAGGTAAAATCAGATCATTCCCTAAAGTACAGAACCTAACATGCTCCTCAATAAATGTGGCTTAGTATCTGGCTTGGCTTCTTCCCCTTCCCTCTCCCGGTCCCCATAGGGAAACCCATGGAGAACCAGTCTTATGGGAAATGATTCTTCCCTATCTTCTGATTCTAGATGTAAGTACATAGGCAATACCAACATGTCTCTACTCCCCATCACCAGAGCAGGATAACAGAGCACCAGGAGACAAGAATAGGTACAAAATTTTAATTATAAATGTGTATTTGATAGAGATTGAGTATTTTAAAAAGTCATTTTTCTTCTACACCCACATGTAAATTCAAATGATATGTGTTATTGTGCTGGCTTAAGTCCACTGTTGAACATCTGCCTAAGTACCAGGGTAAAATCTCCTTTAACAGATGGTGAAAATTTTTTGATTTTAGTTTAGTTTAGTTTGAGTTTGGTTTTGATTTTAGTTTTGGTTTTTTGATAATAGTTTTTATATTATATTCTTGAAACTATTAATAAAAAGAGTTAAATATAGGGGCGCCTGGGTGGCGCAGTCGGTTAAGCGTCCGACTTCAGCCAGGTCACGATCTCGCGGTCCATGAGTTCGAGCCCCGCGTCAGGCTCTGGGCTGATGGCTCAGAGCCTGGAGCCTGTTTCTGATTCTGTGTCTCCCTCTCTCTCTGCCCCTCCCCCGTTCATGCTCTGTCTCTCTCTGTCCCAAAAATAAATAAATAAACGTTGAAAAAAAATTAAAAAAAAAAGAGTTAAATATATTAAAATGTACAGAAGGACCAGGGACCTTAATTTGGAGCATAATAGTAATGAGTATAAGTGACCAAAGAAATAATCATGAATTTGCATGTATACTTAAACAGTATACTTTTAAACTTCTAAATTGTGTAATTAGGGATTTAAATGATTTTAGCTGTAATATTGGTTTTAATATACCTAACTAGTTTTCTGTCTTTATCTTGGAGAATTTTTAGAATTGCGGCAAGAATATTAGGTGACCAAAGTATGTGATCAAAATATTAGGACATTTTGTCTCTGTTTTTGAATAGTTCCTCACAAATAAAATAATAAATCACAAGGGACTACCATTGTCTGTAGGAGATCTGTCCTGGGGCAATACAGAAATGGTAGCTAACCATGTGCCATCTGTGAAGGAATCTGCCTGGTAAAAACAGCAATGTCTCATTTAATAAACATTTAGTTACTCTGGGAGTTTTTTTCTTGCAGGTATGATATTTTAAAAGGGTTGCTAAATTGCCATAGTTTTAAGATTCTGAGTGACCTCACTTGCTGCACTATGGATCGTTACTTACAATATGAAAGAAAATTTAATCATTTATCTTGTGGAAAAGAGTCTATTTATTCACAAACAAATGTTAGTACAAGGTTAGTATACATCGGGTGACATGTTTATTAGTTTAATAAATAACAATAAGACATGCCAAGCACATTCCTGTTCTGCTAATGCAGTACACCATAAAAGAAAAGCAACAACTAAAATGTGCATGAGATGAAAAATACTTATTTAGCATATATCCCCCCAAAAACACTGAATAACTTTCTAATTACTGATTTTTATTTTCAGTAATATAATTTGTATCTATTTAAAAATACTGGAGACAAAGCATTAAATAAACTTGATTTTTAAATTTTCCACATAATCTCAATGCACTTCTTAATAGATTATGTATTAATTCATTTTGTCCATTTAAAACTACTTTGCAGATTGAATGAAAATGTAGGCATTTGATTGTATAACATCTTTGACCAAACAACTGAATGGGCTATTATCAAGCTAAATAAACAAAGTGTATCCATGAAATACTTTTTAAACATTTTATTTTGAGATAATTACAACCTATATAACATTTGCAAAATAGTATTGATAGTTCACATACACTCTTCACCATCTTCCTATAACATTAGTATTTACATAACCATGATTTGAATATCAGGAATTAACACTGATGCAAATATATTAAAGTTTATTGAGGTTTATCCATTTCCCCCTGTGGTTTTCTGTTCCAGAATCCAATAAAAAAATCTCAAGTTTCATTTAATGATTTCTCCTTAATCTCTTATAATCTGTGATCAGTTTCTCATGCTTTCCTTGTCTTTCATGATTTTCTTGATACTTTTGATGTATACTAGATAGTTATTTTATCTAGGTTTGTCAACAAGGTTTTGTCTGATTTTTCTTCTACATAGAGTAATTTTATGCATTTTTGGTAATAATTCTATGGAATTGATGTTGTCATTCTCATATTGGGCATTTGGGCATTCAAGATGTCAGTATGTTTTATTACTTGTGGTCTTAAGAACTTGATTAAGCTTATGTCTGCCAAGTTGCTCTACTGTATAGTTTCTATTTTAATTTTGTAATAGATATGAGATAATGCTAATACCAAATTTTAATATCAAATTTCTAATCAAATTTGCCCACTGGTCTTGTTTTATTTTTTAAATAAAAATTATATACATTTAAGGTATATAACATAATGATTTGATATACTTAGTGAAATAATTATTAGTCAATCTAACAAATATTCTTACATCATTACATTTTTGTGTATGTTAACAAAAATACCTGAGTTCTATTTTCAGAAAATGTCCAGGATTAAATAGAATATTATTAATAACATTCACCATGCATACATGAGATCATTAATTATTTCCACTTGACTTTAGCATCCCCTGGTTGACTGTGCCTGGAAAAATTATTAGTGTGCTGTTTGCCTAATGATGATTTGGGGTTTCATTAATTTCTTCTATATGTGTTAATTTAAGTTTTTTTAAGGAAGAGCTATTTTTCATATATTTGATTATTCATATCCATATGTCCTCATGATTGCTAATCTTATGTTTTATAATCCAATACTATCATTCAAAAAAAATTGCTCAATTCATACCAGTTTTAGCCATGGAATATTCCTTCAGATTCCTCTTGTTTTTTTGTTTTTTTTTTTGACTTGCCACCATTTTTTTTCACTTATTACCTGGAACCATTAAATATTTCAGATTCTTTTATTTTTTTTTAATTTTTTTTTCAACGTTTTATTTTATTTTTTTGGGGACAGAGAGAGACAGAGCATGAACGGGGGAGGGGCAGAGAGAGAGGGAGACACAGAATCAGAAACAGGCTCCAGGCTCTGAGCCATCAGCCCAGAGCCCGACGCGGGGCTCAAACTCACAGACCGCGAGATCGTGACCTGGCTGAAGTCGGACGCTTAACCGACTGCGCCACCCAGGCGCCCCTCAGATTCTTTTATTTTAAAGTAGCTTTTAATCTTCTAAAAATAATAGGCATAAAAAAACAGTTATTCAATATTAATCTCTGATCAAATAGAAATATGTCCTAACAAAACAGAAGTTTCACTTGCTTGATATGTGTAAAGGGTAACCAGATATGGTAATATACATGAAGGATTTAAGGAGAGCCAAGTACAGTAGTAGAAAAAATACTTATTCATAAAGAGTAAAAGTAGAGAATAATATTAAACTAAACTAGTAATGATGGTGGCATATTCTCATTCTTAGGTCAAATGTTTGTTAACTTGGTTGTATAAATATGTGTGGTTTGCCTCTTGTATTTATTTATTTATTTATTTATTTATTTTTTTTTTTTCTGAAATTTATTGACAAATTGGTTTCCATACAACACCCAGTGCTCATCCCAAAAGGTGCCCTCCTCAATACCCATCACCCACCCTCTCCTCCCTCCCACCCCCCATCAACCCTCAGTTTGTTCTCAGTTTTTAACAGTCTCTTATGCTTTGGCTCTCTCCCATTCTAACCTCTTTTTTTTTTTTTTTCCTTCCCCTCCCCCATGGGTTCCTGTTAAGTTTCTCAGGATCCACATAAGAGTGAGACCATATGGTATCTGTCTTTCTCTGTATGGCTTATTTCACTTAGCATCACACTCTCCAGTTCCATCCACGTTGCTACAAAAGGCCATATTTCATTTTTTCTCAATGCCATGTAATATTCCATTGTGTATATAAACCACAATTTCTTTATCCATTCATCAGTTGATGGACATTTAGGCTCTTTCCATAATTTGGCTATTGTTGAGAGTGCTGCTATGAACATTGGGGTACAAGTGGCCCTATGCATCAGTGCTCCTGTATCCCTTGGATAAATTCCTAGCAGTGCTATTGCTGGGTCATAGGGTAGGTCTATTTTTAATTTTCTGAGGAACCTCCACACTGCTTTCCAGAGCGGCTGCACCAATTTGCATTCCCACCAACAGTGCAAGAGGGTTCCCGTTTCTCCACATCCTCTCCAGCATCTATAGTCTCCTGATTTGTTCATTTTGGCCACTCTGACTGGCGTGAGGTGATACCTGAGTGTGGTTTTGATTTGTATTTCCCTGATAAGGAGCGACGCTGAACATCTTTTCATGTGTCTGTTGGCCATCCGGATGTCTTCTTTAGAGAAGTGTCTATTCATGCTTTCTGCCCATTTCTTCACTGGGTTATTTGTTTTTCGGGTGTGGAGTTTGGTGAGCTCTTTATAGATTTTGGATACTAGCCCTTTGTCCGATATGTCATTTGCAAATATCTTTTCCCATTCCGTTGGTTGCCTTTTAGTTTTGTTGGTTGTTTCCTTTGCTGTGCAGAAGCTTTTTATCTTCATAAGGTCCCAGTAATTCACTTTTGCTTTTAATTCCCTTGCCTTTGGGGATGTGTCGAGTAAGAGATTGCTACGGCTGAGGTCAGAGAGGTCTTTTCCTGCTTTCTCCTCTAAGGTTTTGATGGTTTCCTGTCTCACATTGAGGTCCTTTATCCATTTTGAGTTTATTTTTGTGAATGGTGTGAGAAAGTGGTCTAGTTTCAACCTTCTGCATGTTGCTGTCCAGTTCTCCCAGCACCATTTGTTAAAGAGGCTGTCTTTTTTCCATTGGATGTTCTTTCCTGCTTTGTCAAAGATGAGTTGGCCATACGTTTGTGGGTCTAGTTCTGGGGTTTCTATTCTATTCCATTGGTCTATGTGTCTGTTTTGGTGCCAATACCATGCTGTCTTGATGATGACAGCTTTGTAGTAGAGGCTAAAGTCTGGGATTGTGATGCCTCCTGCTTTGGTCTTCTTCTTCAAAATTCCTTTGGCTATTCGGGGCCTTTTGTGGTTCCATATGAATTTTAGGATTGCTTGTTCTAGTTTCGAGAAGAATGCTGGTGCAATTTTGATTGGGATTGCATTGAATGTGTAGATAGCTTTGGGTAGTGTTGACATTTTGACAATATTTATTTTTCCAATCCATGAGCAGGGAATGTCTTTCCATTTCTTTAAATCTTCTTCAATTTCCTTCAGAAGCTTTCTATAGTTTTCAGCATACAGATCCTTTACATCTTTGGTTAGATTTATTCCTAGGTATTTTATGCTTCTTGGTGCAATTGTGAATGGGATCAGTTTCTTTATTTGTCTTTCTGTTGCTTCATTGTTAGTGTATAAGAATGCAACTGATTTCTGTACATTTATTTTGTAGCCTGCAACTTTGCTGAATTCCTGTATCAGTTCTAGCAGACTTTTGGTGGAGTCTATCGGATTTTCCATGTATAATATCATGTCATCTGCAAAAAGCGAAAGCTTGACTTCATCTTTGCCAATTTTGATGCCTTTGATTTCCTTTTGTTGTCTGATTGCTGATGCTAGAACTTCCAGCACTATGTTAAACAGCAGCGGTGAGAGTGGGCATCCTTGTCGTGTTCCTGATCTCAGGGAAAAAGCTTTCAGTTTTTCCCCGTTGAGGATGATGTTAGCTGTGGGCTTTTCATAAATGGCTTTTATGATCTTTAAGTATGTTCCTTCTATCCCGTGCCTCTTGTATTTAAAGCATGGCACTGGATGTAATAGGAACTCATTTTTGTCAAAGAGCTTACAATCATGTCCAAGATGCCCATAATAACTGTATGTGTATGTATTCAATAGTCATTGGATATCTATTATATAAGGTGTTAGGCTAACTGCTGAGGCCCCAAAGGCAAATAAGAAATGTATAAACTCATAATTTTAATAATACATGGTATTTTGACAGAAAAATAAACATGATCTTGTGGGACACAGAAGAGAAGAATGCTCTAGCGCATATAATTAAAACATATACTGATTTTAAAAGGCTGCATGTAATTAGTGCTGTAAGAGAGTTACAAAGACATACAAGAGATCAAAGAAAGTAGAATTCCCCTACAATTGGGAGGGAACAGGGAAGGCAATTGAAGCAGATAAACATGAATAAAGTGCAAAACCTTCATAATGCAATGACTTCTGGCAGATATTGGGGAAATGGTGGTAGGAAATATTAAGAATTTCAGGGATTTTGCAGACAGGTCATCTCCATACCAGGATAAAATATCAGACTGGGACTATGGTGTAGAAGGCTTTTAAAACCAAGTTGTTGCATTTTGACTTAGCTTCGTTGGCAACAGGAAAATATTGAATATGTTTTATCCCTAAGTAACCGAGTTGAAATTTGTTCTAAAGATATTCAGACATTGGTGTGAGAGATAATTTGTGTAAATGTTGGGGATTCTAGGAAGACGTCAGAATGAGTGAGAGGTGGAGACCTTCCTGTTTCCATCTATTTAAGAACCACTGAAGATCCACTGAATGTTAAAAGCAAATGCAATGAATACAACCTCATCTACATCTTCAAGGAATTTCGTGTAAGAGATAAAGTGAACACATGGCTATGATAGAAATATACTGAGAACACTGTATGGCACCATGAAAACGGAGCACAGATGCCCAATCCAGATTGGAAGGGGGTTGAGAGCAGGTCATCGTGCTTTGAGGTTTGAATGATTCAAAGTAGTTTTGGAGCTGAAGTGGACCATGTGGGGAGAGCGCCTTCTGTATAGAAGGAAAAGGCAAGAAAAGTGAGATTATGATATATATGGAGAAATTACAATTTGATGTCTATGGTTAGAGTTTAAGAACTAAAAAGTAAGAAATGAGTTTTAAAGTTAACAAAACCATGAAGAATTTTAAGAAGTGTACACTTTTTCCTGTGGACTACTTAAAAAAATGTTTAGAGGAGCCCAGTGAGTTCACTATATATTAGATGGACAGGCAAGAGGTAGGAACATTGATCTTTGAGCCCTTTCAACCACACTGAAATTATTTCTATCCTTGAGGCATAAAATTTTATTTGCAGAGCTTATTTTTGCTGAAGAAAATACATTCTGAACTAATGTGCAATAATGAAAGTCTGCTGGGAGTAGGTAAGCATAAGGGTAAGAGTCGAGAGTAAAATAACTGATTGATACATTGGTTTCTTGGACACCTGAGTAGAAACTTCAGAACAGACGGGAGAAAAGTTGTTTCACATGGTCACCAAAATTGGTAATCAGGGAAACAGCAATTAACAGAGCAAACACCTGCTCTTTTTTCTATCCAATTAGTAAGTATGAAATAGTAATAAGCAATCCTGGCTTGCACATAAGGAGTTGAACAATAGTATATACTTCTGGAAACAATCTATTGTATGCATTCTTAAAAGCGGGACAACATTGGCTAGTACATCATTAATTAAAATTTGTCATGGTAATTCTACATTCAAATGACTCTTCTTATAGAAATAGTAGAAATGTGAGCACGTCTATACTGTTTATGTTGGCTGAAGCCCATTTATATTATAGAAGAGTTAACCTGAAATTTAAACATATGTGACTGCAGATATATACAAAGGAATACTGTGCAACTATTAAAATAGGCATCAGAATTTTAATAACCTGGAAAAATGCTCCCAATATTTACATCTCTGCACTTATGTCACACTATCATGATGTCTTCCTCTGCAACACTAACATAGGACCTCCTTTGCCCCACCTCCCGCAATGCCCACCACTGTCTTTTACTTTAGGATGGCTTTATTTTCTTAGCATTCTGTTCTGGTATATTCATTTATTTATTGTGTATTGCCTGTCTGTCACACACTGAAGTATGAGCTCCATGAGAGCAAGAGATGTGTTTTTTCAGTGCTATATTCTTGGTGTCAAGAACAAAACCTGGCACGTTATAAAGCTAAGCAAATATTTGCAGAATAAATAAGCAGTGCATAATTTTATGGTCAGATATCAATTGTGCAAAAATATGTATTGAACACTCAAATATCAAAAATGCCACCACTAATTATGCCAGAATTTTAAAGTTGTCACTATGTTTTTTTTCTTTATCATATTTAGGTACAATTATATTTTCTGTAAGAATGAATGCCTTGTTAGGGAAAAAAAAAAGTATCAAAAGTTAAGACTAAAAATGCAATATTGTGATGTCAGTGCAATGAGGAGCCCACTGGAGTCCATTATGAACTTTTGCAGTTAACTCAATTGGGAAATGTTGAAAACAGGAACTAGGAATGCTGAGATAAAAAGCCTGAGAATATTATTTTGTTCCATTAAAATATCCATGATAATATACGAAATCGGTAGTTAGGGGACCAGTGTTTTTTGTTTGTTTGTTTGTTTTTGTTTTTTTGTTTTTTGGAATTGCCACCCTTCTACCTGCCCACGCTTTTCTGTATGCTTTCTTTTATCCCAGCACAGAGTGGAGGAACAGGCAGGTAGTGGCCACACTTGAGCTGTCCCCACACTCCATGGGCATTGGAACTGCTGCTTTTTGCTTATCACTCTTTCTGTGAACCTGACAAATGTCGTCCTTTTCTCTATTGTGGTTTGCACGATCCCAGACCTTTTATTTTTTTTCCTCATTCTCTGGGTCTAGTTTAGTCATGGCATCCCAGAACTTTCTTGCACAAGAAAAGACCCTACCTGATTCCACTTACTCTGCATCCAGAGATTTCACATTGGATCCATTTCTAAGAGAGGACTACAATGCCCAGCTTGTGTTTCCTTGCTTCACTGTGCATATTGCTTCCTCATGGAGCTACAGGGAGAGCAGGGTTTTGAATGTGTATGTGTCCTGCCCAAATTCTATAATAATAACAATCTGTAAACATATAGTCTCTTCTTGTATCAACCTAATTTAATAAGGAAGAAAACTCAGCCATTTAGAAATTGACATTTTAGATATTATTTCAACCCAGTTTTATATAAAAGTCTCAGGACACTAAATGTATTTATTATATCAGGGCATTTTTTGTGAATTACTTTTAATTTATTGGTGCAGAAAGAGGATGGAGAGGATAAGTGATGTATAAAGTCATAGATACAGAAAAAGGTGGGAGTTTATTTTAACAAGACCCTATTCAGTACATGCACACCACGAAGCAAGAATAGCATGGATCAAGGTTTGAGTCACAAATTTGGGCACATTTGGAGAAAGAGACGAAATGACACAGAAATACTGCATTGACAAAAACACAGTAGTCGTGTCATAATCTAGCCTAAAAATAGCCCTAATTATAATACATTCCTCTCCACTTTTAGTATAGAAATTAGCAAATATTGTAATAAGGCAGTTAGTAAAATATACTTCTTTAACTTAAAATTTTAACCAATAAATGATTATATGTAAACCACTATCGAAAGTTCTACTGTTAAAGAAGTTCTAATTAGTATAAAGCTGGTTCAAGATTACTACAGCTAAAAAGCACTAAATTTTGTAACATACTATCTATTACATTGGATTCCTGTTACAGAAGTCTATAGAGAGATAAATTCATTTTCCCACATAATATAACCTTCACATTCATGAAGATGTTAAACTTATCTTCAGATAAGATTGAAATTGCTTATGTGAAAGTTCTACCACCTGAAGGTATTGGTTACACTAGGAACACATCTCTATTTGAATGTCTTATTAGACTCATATCTGACAGATCCTTGTCCACAAATGAAATGCTAGTGTGAAATATTAGTGAGGAACCTCATATCCATTATCTGAGATATTCTTAAAGCAAAGAAGGAAGAGAGAACTGTCAGCACAGACATCATTTTCAGAGAACAAAATAGTTAAGGCATGAAGCAAATACACAAGCAGGAATACAGAAATTCCTGAGGTATACCAGAGTAGGGGCTATCTCCTCTTCCAAATATTTCAATAAGTCCACTGCAAACTAATATATTTCATTACTGGAAATATTTTACTTTCAAATGTAATTGATATGGCTCATGGTTTACTGCCAGCTACACTTTCATTGTGTCATAGCTGCTGATTATAATGACATTCTGCAAGGATACCACTGACACCAGTACTTTGTCTTCCATAACTGCACTCAAGGGCATCTTTTCAACACAGAATGAATCAGGGAATCACACCCATAACTTTGGGAATGTGATGCTGAAAATTGATTCTACTGAGTTCTAACCAGATGTTTCCATAATCTGGAATTATTTATTGAAATAATTCATTCACATTTATGAACTTATTATTTATGTTGAATCATAAGTTAGCACAGCTATATAAGATAAACATAGGAAGATAAGTGATGCTTTCATATTCTAAAAGGAGTTAAAACAACTAAAGCAGAAAAAATGCGGATATAAGTCATGATTTTCTGGAGCAGTTAGAAAGAAATAGCATATGAGGTTAAATATATAAAAGTACTTGAAGATGGAGAAGTGCTTTCAATAAATATGACTATATTGTACACCTGAAACTGCTATTACACTGTATGTTAACTAACAGGAATTTAAATAAAGATTAAAACAAAAGAAAGATTATGGCATGAATACACTTTGACTATGACTGCAATGAAAAGGAAATAATAAGTGTTCACTTTTGTTGAAAGAGAATTTAAAAAAAATAATATGAATGAGGTAGTAAGATTACATAAGACTTGAATTTTCGGAATATCTAAAGTATTCTCGATTTTTGTACAAATTGGGAGTTACAAATAGCAATTTAATATCATGAACAAATGGAGTGTAATATTTAGCTACAGGCTGAACTCAGGCTGTATGTCTTGAAAAAACCTATACATTATACACACACACACACACACACACACACACACAATATATTTACTTTGTACCTGCAAGCTACCAAGTACTTGACAAGGTGCTTGGCTACGTTAGAAAACAAACCAAAGATGATACCTAATGTATCTGTTGTTATTGAACTTCAACAGCTTTGATTGCAATGCAGATAGAAATAAGAAAATAAAATAGGTATAACGTATCAGAAGGTGGTAAGTTCTGTCAAAAAGCCAGGTAAGGATCACGGGTATGTAATGAGTTAAGAGGGAAGGCACATGACTGAAGGGAGGTGTGAATATTGCTTTATGAAATAGGATATATAGGGTAGGCCTCACGGAGAAAATGACATATGAGCAAAGATTGAGATGGGGCTGTCATCAGTATTCAGATCTGGAGAAAGAGTGATCCATGGAAGGGAATAGATAGGGCAAAGCCCCTAAGGCAGGCAGGCATAAAGCCAAGCATGTTCCGGGAGAATCCAGGAAGTCTATGTTTGCATCCCTGTGAGGAGGATGGGATGAGTGGTAACAGAATAGGCATCTTGTTATGAAGAGACATATAGGCCGTATAACTAAATTAAATGAGGAGCCACTTCTGGATTTTCAGCAAAGGAGTTATGCCATGGCTTTCATTTCAGTAGGTCTTTTGAATGGCTAATAAAGATTAGAAGGGGGCAATGATAGAAGTAGGGAAAACTCTTTGAAGTTTCTTCCACTAATCCATATGTAAAATTTGGTGGTAGTAGTGCTAAACTGATCAGTTCCTGGTTACAGAGATTTGGTTTTACTGAGATGAAATGTGCAGTGTGTGACAGAGAGTGGAGTTACAGATGGTGCCAATTTCAGCATAAGCAACCTGAAGTATTGCCATTGCTTGAAATGAGACAGATTAGAAGTGGAGGAGGTTTGGCAAGAAAAGCAGGTTCAGATTGGGCACACAGAGTTTGAGATGTCCAGTCTCATGTGAGTAGAGAATAAGGAGTATGCAGCTCCAGCTTAAGTCTGGGTTTGGGGAGGAAGACCTGGAATAATGATATAAATTTAAATGTTGTCAGCACATGGGTTAATTTCAGCATTTAATTCCAGAAGATGGGATGAGGTTACCAAGGAAAAAGGTATAGACAGAAAAGGTGAAAAGTCAAATTCTACTGAAGGGATGCTTCTCCATCAAAATTGCCAGTTCATATACTTCTAGGTTAGAAACTATAAAGAAACCTAGGTAAATGTGGAGGGAGAGATTCAATCTGATTATAGTGAAAAATCCCTAATAGTGATAAACAATGTCACTGTTCCATATGGAAAAAATTGTGCAAAAGTTACTTCACTAGAGTTCCAACTCTTAATTCCATGATTCAAGAAGTAGGATAATGAAGATAACTAAAAGATATCAAGAGTAAAATAAGATCATATTGAAAGAATGATGCAGATTTACTACATTGGATTAGAATGCTGCCTTTAAGTTAAAAGTTGTGGAAAGTAAGGGCTCCTCAGAACTGTGGTTAGAATTATATAAAATGAAACTTAGTATTTTTATTATGGCAAAATAATTACTGTAATAATAGCATATGCTAAAATTTATTACATGGAAGAATTTTTTCTCATTTTATACTCAATTCACAGTAAAATAATAGAAATACTAAAACATTCTAATGAGATGTGAACATTAAATGAAACAACATAAAGTAAAACTCCATGCTGTGTCATACAGGTTTTAAATTTAAACAAAAATAATGTGAAACAGTCCAATATTCTTTTCTGAAGGGGGAGAGTGGGGAAACAGCTGTACAGAACTTAACATTCTGTAGTTGAATCATGAAGTTGAGTGTCTGTACTAAGTGAATATTTAGTATTGCAGCTGGCATAGTTACTGATTGAAGAACTCTGTTTATTTTTCCAAGTATCTGTTTTCCTAGAAATTTGTCTCAGTGCTTTCTACTCTATTTATGTGACATCCAAGTGAAATGCCACCAGTGTACAATAGAATAAGAGATTTTATTTTAGTCAAAAATAAGTTAGAATTAAAAAAAATTGGGCTTTGAAATATTCAAGTCCCTGTGAGCTTCCTTGTTAGCTAGGGGAAAAGTTGTATTTATTTTTTTAGTATCACATTGGGTCTGCTGAAGATTTTAAATTTACTTTGTAATCCCAAATTGTTAGATAAATCTATGGCATCTAACTCTACTTCCCTAACTCTTAATGTAGAAATAACTTGAATTTATTTCTATGAAAAACATTGGATTTCTCTCCTCATAAGAATGCTGTCTTCTCCTACTAGCAATTATAAAGATATATTTGCTATAAGTCACAAGAATTATTATTGTGATACATGTGGTGGGAAACCAGGTGCAGAATAAACATCAGCCATGCCTGTCAAGTAATATAAAATAGAAGCACAATTAGCTATTACAAGAGAGCTTTTAGGGAAACTTTCCAAATAGAAACCCAGTGCCTGAATAACTTAATTAACTTCCTGTGGGATCAAATCCATCACTGTTAAGCACCTGTCACATATAAGCATTGCCCATAGTGAGGCTCAATAAATGTTTTGTATTAATGTTGAAATTATTTATGCCTCTATAGTAGGATATCTAGGGAAATAAAACATATTTGCTATATTAAAAAGGAACTTTTGTAATTGAACTAGCAACTACTGTGATATTAAAAGAAAACTAATATTGAAAGTGAACAATGGGGGGGATATATTGAACGGTTTATTAGGGGTTAGAAACATAAAGCCATTTCTCTGCAATACTGTTGTCATCTCCATATATCACTATATGAGGTGGAAAGTTCTGTCAAATTACATAAATGCCTACACAATTACCTTATGACTCTGCTCAAAGCTAAGCCTGAAAAACCATAAAAAAACAGTTGTTTCAGAGTTACTCGTGAAATACATTCATTTATTCTCTATTCATTCAATCAGAATTTGATTTCCAAGGTGTCCTCAAATTACATATTCAGGTAGGTGTCACCACCTTGTCTTTCAGTATAAAATGTGTCAATTTAGTTCTCCAAAACTGAAGGCATACAAAGCATTTAAGTACTACATGCCCAGGATATTTGATCTCAAGCACCATATTCTTAAACACTGCATTCTAATGGAGATAAAAAATGAAAAACAATGGTTTTATATTCTAAGAGCATATTTAGGTGTGCTCTAACAGCTGTTTTCTTATATTACTGAGATGGAGCATAACTAGTGTGAGAGTTGACAATGGTAGAACCCAAATTTAGGAATTAGGAGATAGTCACTATGCCATTGATTCACCATGGAAATCATTTTTTCAAAGTGGATTTTATTATTTTTTAATTTGGTAATGTTGAGAGAGAGAAAGAGACAAGATTGTGAGCAAGGGAGAGGCAGGGAGAGGGGGAAGACACAGAATCGGAAGCAGGCTCCAGGCTCTGAGCTGTCAGCACAGAGCCTGATGTGGGGCTCAAACTTATGAACCGTAAGATCATGACCTGAGCTGGAGTGGTATTGCTTAACTGACTGAGCCACTCAGGCACCTCTCCAAACTGTACTTTAAACAAAGTAACTTGGTACAATGTGACAACTGTTGGGAAAGTTGTGCTAGTAACAGATAACTGCCATTTCTCTAACCATGTTTCAAAGTGTGCATTCTGTGTCCATTCACAGAAGTCTGGGACTCGGTTCAAATGTATATGTTCATTGGTTGTATAGGGAAAGCATCCCAATTTTTGTAGTTTAAAAACTATGTAATCCCAATCATTTTATACAATGAAAAATTAAATATGTACAAGTAACACTTGTAAGTACCCCAAATATACCTATTTTATGTCTGTTTAACTTAATAATTAGAATATATCCAGGAATCTTTATCTCAATATTAGTGAAAATAGCAGAGTTTAAAAGTTTGTTTTAAATATTCAGAGCCACCTTGGTGCTCAGTAGTAGAGTCAGAATCAAACCTTTATTTATGTGGCTCAACAACCAATGCCTTAGTTTATTCAACAGGAGAAGTGAATGAATATGCTTCTCCAAATCTGATATGAATCTTTGAGGAAGAGCATAAGCTCTTCAGAGTGGAGTTTAGTTGGGCTTTAGGACATTACTCCTAACTGGAATTTAATATCATGGAATTTCTCTGATAAAGTTTATTTTAATTGAGGTATAATTTACATTTAACATATTAGTTTCAGGTATACAAAATAATGATTTGATATTGTATACTTTGTGAAATGATCTCATTAAGTTTAGTTAATATTCATCACCTTACATAGTTATTCTTATTGTGATGAGAACTTTTAAGATTTACTCTCTTTGCAACATTCAAATATACGATAAAATATTATTAACTATAGACACCATCTTGTATATTACATTCCCATGACTTACTTATTTATAACTGGGAGTTTGTATCCTTCGACTCCTTCATACATTTCTCCCACCCTTGCTTCTGGCAATCACCAATCTATTCTGTGTAGCTAAGAGCTTGTTGTTGTTGCTTGCTTTTGTTTTATCTTTTTATATTTCACATAAGTGGGATCATAAAGTATTTGTCTTTCTCTGACATAGCAAAATGACTTCAAGGTCCATCCATGTTGTCACAAATGGAATATTGTGGGCATTTCTTTCTTTTTATTATGGCTCAATATATATATATATACACACATATATATGTGTATATATATATAATATATACATATATATGTGTATATATTATATATATAATATATATGTGTATACATATACATATTATATATGTGTATATATTATATATAATATATATGTGTATATATATATACATATTATATATCTGTATATATCCTGCATTTTCTTTATTCATTCATCCATTGATGGACACTTAAATTGTTTCTCTATCTTGGGTATTGTAAATAATGTGGCAATCAACATGGGGGATGTGTATTTCTTTTCAAATTAGTAATTTTGTTTCTTTCAGATAAAAATCCAAATGTGGAATTGCTGAATTATATGGTAGTTCTGTTTCTAATTTTTTGAGGATATTTCAAATTATTTTCCAAAGTGGTTGCTCCAATTTACATTTCTACAAACCCAAGGGTTTCCTTTTCTCTACATCCTCACCAACACTTATCTCTTGTCTTTTTAATAGTAGTCATTCCAAAAGGTGTGAGATAATATCTCAAGGTTTCAATTTGCGTTGTTTTCTGGTTAGTAATGTTGAGAATCTTTTCATGTACCTGTCGGCTATCTGTATGTATTTTTTGGAAATATGTCTATTGATCCTGTGCCATTTTTTAAATCTGATTTTCTTTCTTTTCTTTTTTTGTTATTGAGTTTTATGACGTTTTTTAAACATATTTTGGAGTTTTAGATATTTATAAATTTTGGATATTAACCCCTCATCAAGTATATGATTTTAAAATATTTCTCCTATTCAAAAGTTTGCCTTTACATTTAAAAAAAACTTAATGTGTATTAATTTCTGAGAGAGAGAGAGAGAGAGAGAGAGAGAGAGGTAGAGAGAGAGAGAGAGAGAGAGAGAGAGAGAGAGAGAGACAGAGTCCGAAGCAGGCTCCAGGCTCTGAGCTGTTAACACAGAGCCCCACGCAGGGCTTGAACCCATGAACCATGAGATCATGACCTGAGCTGAAGTCGGACGCTCAAACAACTGAGCCACCCAGGCTTCCCTGTCTTTATATTTTTTTAAAGATTTTATTTTTAAGTAATCTCTATACCCAGTGTAGGGCTTGAACTTACAACCTCAAGATGAAAAGTTGCATGCTCTACTGACTGAGCCAACCAGGCACCCTGCATTTTCATTTTGTTGATGGTTTTCTTCACTGTGTAGAAGCTTTTTACTTTGATGTAGTCCCACTTGTTTATTTTTGCTCTTGTTTCGGCTTCTGGTGTCAAATTCAGAAAATCATCACCAAGACATTATGTCAAGGACATTACCACCTATGTTTTCTTGCAGGAATTTTATGGTTTCAAGTATTTATGTTCAAGTCTTTAATTCATTTTTAGTTATTTTTTGTGTATGGTGTGAGATGGTAAAGTTTGCTTCTTTTGCATGTGGCTGTCCAGTTTTCTCAATACTATTTACTAAATAGACTGTTTTTTTCCCCCATGTTATATTCTTGGCTTCTTTGTCATAAACTAATTGCCCATATATGCATGAATTTATTTTGGGACACTCTGTTTCATCAATCTGTGTGTCTGTTTTTATGGCAAAGCCACACTGTTTTGATTAGTATGGCTTCGTAATATAATTTGAAATCATGGCATGTAATGCTTCCAGGTTTATTCATTATTTCCCTCAAGATCACATTGGCTATTAGTGATTTTTTTTTCCTGGTTCTATAGAAACATTAGGATTTTTCTGTTTTTGTGAAAAATGCCATTGGAATTTTGATAGTAATTGCATTGAATCTATAAATTGTTTTGGGTAGTATGGACATTTTAAGAATATTAATTCTTGTAGTACATGAGTATAGATCTTCTCTTTTTTTTCATTAATGTCATATAGTTTTCACTATATAGGTCTTTCACCATCATGTTTAAATTTATTCCTAGGTATTTTTTTTTCTTTTTGATACAGTTGTAAATGGATTATCTTCTTAATTTCTTTCTGATAGTTTGTTATTAGTCTGTAGAAACTCAGGCAATTTTTGTATATTGATTTTCCTATCCTTTAACTTTATGGAGTTCTTTTATTCTAACAGCTTTTTGGTGTAGTGTTTAGTGTTTCCTATGTATAGTATCATGCCATTTGCAAATAGTATTACATTTTCCTTTCCAATTTGTATGCCTTTTATTTCCTTGTCTGACCTAAATGCTCTAGCTATAGCATCTAATATTGTGTTGAATAATAGTAGTGAGAGTGGGCGTTCTTGTCTTTTTCCTAATCTTAGATGGAAAGCCTTTAGCTTTTTACTGTAAAGGTTTTTTTAAGTCATATCTTCTTACTTAAAAACAATTTCCATGAGTAGTATAGATTATATGACCACAGACCCTGGATATTTAAAATTTTAAATGTGTTAGAACATTCACATGCAAAAATGTACTATTGATCCGAAATAATATAAAAAACTAAAGCACTCTAGAAATGAAAACTGTTAAAAATCAGTTTTAACACTGTATGTGCGTGTGCATATATATACACACATATGTGCTAAACTTTCTATATTTTATCTTCTGCTATTGTTGGTTAATTACAATTGTTCCTATAATGCATATTACTCAAAGTAAGGTACCATTGGCAAAATTACTTCAGTAGCTTAAACCAGCAGGAAAATAGAGGATTAAATTATTCTATTTCATTGATTAAAACTTTTCTACATTCGCTTTATTTAATCTGATTTCCCCCCAGCTAAGGCAGTATTTTCCAAGGATATAGTCCTTGGAGATTTCCTCACATATTGCACTTTGGAAGATAAGGATGAAATGAAGGCAGATATCAACAGTACAATTTTTATAGAAGCTTCTGATTTTAAAGGTGGTATATCAAACACTCCACAGAGCTTCTTATAGGTCTCAGATATTTATTACTTAGATTCAAACAGAACATGAAGAGTTTGAGACTATGAAAAGAATATTACTCTATTACTCACTAAATGTAGTATGTTAAATAACTTTCTTGAGATATGTAAATGATCAGAAATTAAGTTTCCTCATAAGAAAAATAGATATACTACCACCTGCATTGTACTGCTGGTATATGTAAGTTATAGTAAAACATGCTTGAGAGATCCATAGTAAGCTTTCAGTAGATGTTAGTATAGTTGAATAATGGCAGAAATTAATCACACCATAGTCAAAACTTGGTTTTGAACCAACTGAAAAATGAGCACAACTTAAAACTGGTGACAAATGTCAGATTTATTTGAGGATGAGTTAGAGAATGAGACTTGAACTTGAAGCCACTTCAATCTTTAGGTCTGGACATTATGGCCCATCTTGAGGAGAATGAGGTCTTGCACAGATCATCTGGATCTGCAAAGTAGGCCAGATCAAAGAGCAAACTAAATATACTGGTAACCTCTATGGTTACCATATCATAAGTAGTATGATAAGGGGAGAGTAACACATATCCACTTTTGTTCCATATTAATAAAATAAATTACCCCTTTTCGTGAATGGAGGATCTAATAGTATGCAGAGGAAAAGAAGACACCTTATGTCAATACTTCAAGGAAGTTCTTAATTTCTGTGCTAGCTGAAAGGAAGAACAAAGTAGCATAGTGCAATGGTAAAGAGGTCTCTAGAACCACACTGCCTGGATTCAACCACAGTTCTGCCGCATATTATTAGGCAGCCATCAGTGAGTCCCACGTTCAATTTACATAAGAAGCAAAGAAGTTCAGGGGCACCTGTGTGGCTCAGTCAGTTAAGCATCTGACTCTTGAGTTTGGCTCAGGTCATGATCTCGAAGTTTGTGAGTTCGAGTCCCACATGGGCCTCTGCATTGACAGTGAGGAGTCTGCTTTGGGTTCTCTCTCTCTCCCTCTCTCCCTGCCTACCCCCTCAAACCAAAGAAACAAACAAACAAACTTAAAAAAAAAGAGGCAAAGAAGTTCATATTTGCATAGTGCTCAGCGCAGAGCAGAGGAAATGATTTCACCAAGAGCTAATTCCATTTATGCCCTACCCAAGTGAGTTATAATTTACATATAGCTTTAAAATGAAAATATGAATAATACAGAATAAGTTCTCTCACTTGTGGGGCAGTGGGAGGCTAAAAGGTGCTGGTTACATCCACAGTCGGTATATGGGAAGAAAGTTAATGAGAGAAGACAAAAGTTTACTACCCATATTTAAACATAGGAATTCTAAGTGCTATTCTACAAGATGGGCCATTTTAATCAGAAGTTAACCTGTGTAAAAATTTTTAAAAATTTCAGTAGGGGTCTTTCAGCTGGAATCTAAATTTGGTCTACAGGAAAAACTGGAGCTGTGTGTGAATCTCTCTGATGGCTTCATGATGTGCATCGATTTGCATGAAAAACTAGGTACCTTACTTACAGAGAATATATTCTAAGAGAGAATCATAGAAGCGGATAAAAACAATAGCTTAAACTATAGGAGGATTGACAGTGTAATTTTTAGAAGTGATGGTCTATAACTTGCATTTATCCATGGCTTGAGCTTTAGTAGATTTACATCTGTGACCAGTGAATAAGGAAACTCTGGTTAAATATTTTTTTCAATAAAATCTTTTTAACGTATTACTGCTCTGATTATCCTCTAAGGGATTATAACTACAAAGGGATTATTCTTCCTGTGCTGGTTTCCATAGAACACAAAACAACTTTGGGCCCTTAACGGCTTCCACACAATTTTGATACTGCACATCGCAAATGAAACGAGTCTTCACAGGATGTGGCAATGTTCAGTGAAAGAGTCAGCCATCCTGGGGAGACTCCGTGGGAAAATAATTTTACAAAAATTAATTTCTAATTGAACTATCAGAAACAAAACATTAAAGATACCAATCGTCAGGGGGCACCTGGGTAGTTCGGTTACTTAAGCGCCCAACTTCACCTCAGGTCATGATCTCCTGATTCGTGAGTTTGAGCCCCTCATTGGGCTCTGTGCTGACAGCTCAGAGCCTGGAACATGCTTTGGATTCTGTGTCTCCCCATCTCTCACTGCCCCTCCCCCGCTTTGCTCTGTCTCTCTCTCTCTCTCCCTCTCTCAAAAATAAATAAACATTAAAAAATTTAAAAAAAGATAACCAATCATGGATGTAACCCAACATGCTAATTTGTTTTCAACTTTCTAATGCACTCAGTTGCCAAATACATAGACTGTTAACATATTGGTGTTGGTAGTGGTGTTGTGGACAATTTTGGAAAAGATGTCAAAGAAACAAGTTAGATCTCCAACTGAAACAAGTACCCATATCAAAAATTAATTTGGACCGGTAACACAGAAAGATGAGTTATCTATGTGTGTAGCAAACAACAGTAAAGGCAGTATGGACAAATAGCCCCTGGCAGTATAGATCACAGCAAATTTCTAAGTAGGAGTAAAAAAAAAAAATCTTTAAAGATACACTCTCTTGTCCTTCAGAGAAGCCTCTGAATGTTCTCTGTTTTTAGGCTATGAGAAAAGGAAATTTGGAATTGCAGCACAGATAATATCAAATACTCTTATAAGAAATCCTATAGCTTACTCTATTCAATCTGGCACTCTCCACCATTTATATTGATCTAATAATTGCACATTTCTCCTACATATGATGTTTTAGTGCTTATTTTTTATACTAATGTAGTTGCCAGTTCTTTTCAGGTTTTAATGCATGCTCAAAAAAGGAATATTTTAGAAACATGTATTTAAAAATATAATTAGAAATATTTGATACATTGTATGCAGCATAACAAATACCTAATAACTAAATTTTCAATTTTGCTTTTTCAGTTTCTGAAGTATTTTGTGGTTGCGTTTCAGCATATTATGGGCATTTCTCTAAGATTTTCAAAAATAAATCAAAGGCAAGACGAGCTATACTCATTATTTATACATAATAGATGACATCTTTTCTTGATATGAAAAACTTTCATGGCCTAGAAATAATTTATCAACTTTAGATTCAAATAAACTTCAGCATGCATGCTGCATTATCAGATTCCTTGTCTCATCATATTTTCTAGTCCTTTAAATTTATTTGGCTATAAAAATGCTAATCAATTAAGTATATATAATGTGTATATATAAAGATCTTTTAGAGAAAAGTATAATTGCTAATTGACAAATCAACTATCATGAGTAACAATGACATGCATTGTGTTTTTCTCTAGGAAATATAATGTGTGGTATTAATATACATAAATACAAGAACTTGTTTAATACAAGGTACTTAATGAGTTATAAAATCATTTGGTTTACAAATGTGATCTAGTGAAAAACTTGGTAGTTTAATACAGTATTAAAAAAATAAGATCTCACTGATTAGGCAGAATACCATATTCATTCATAAGATAATTTTCATAAAAATGTTTAAAATAGTTAAATTGGAACAACTTAGCATTTTTGGTACACATACTTAGGTCCACAGGAAGCCTGGGGTGTAGGCATGAACCAAGTCTTGTTTAAGCAGTTGGCTGAACTTTACTAAGCCCGTGCAAAAGTTTAAGCCCCTCAGGTATTATCTTTGCTGCTTTGTTTTGTTTGGTTCTGGTTGCCTATTTGTTGTGAGCCTGAATAATGGTGCTCTCCTATTTCTTTTCTCTTTGACCTTTATTTAAAGCCTTATTCCTTTTCTGTATTTTTTTTTATCGTATGACCTTTTGCTATATTGATTCCCCTCTAGAATCTGAATCTGTTTTCTGGGTTCTTGATGGTTTGAAACTAGTTCTTTCACTTGATAATTTATTTTCAGTAATTATGATGATATACAATTAGAAAAAAGAAAGATATTCAATATGAGTGATTTTTTTTGTGCTTATAATCAATTATATTTACTTCAGTTAATGGTGGTTTATGACATGCATACTTTTGATGCCATGATTAGGATTAACTGATCAAAACAGCCTTGGCATTTCCGTAGGCTTGACTAAACTTTAGGAACATATCTTTCTGACTCTAGGTCCTGATCATCTTTTTCGTAGAGCACTTACTGATGAAAACTTATAGTTGTCAACTCTTTCTCTAACCCTTAAAATATATATAGATCTTACAGCTTCTTACCAGATCCAGGAATGAGGTCTTCAAGACCTGGGAGACATCCTTTGAATTATCATCAAAGGAGATTTCTATCTCCCAGTCTGTAGGAGGGTAAGAGTCTAACATCAATAAGTACCAATTAGCAAACACAGGTGGCCTAATCACACTACTAATGTCCTGCAGTACATTCCCCTAGCTTACCCCAAGACTTAAAAAAAAAAAAAAAAAAAAAAAAAACAAAACAAAAAAAACCAAGAAAAGAAAAGGAAAGAAAAGAAAACCTTCTGGCCATTTGTTTCAATAAAGTAGACTTCAAACTTCCTTGTCTATTACTTTGCCTATTTAACTTTGATGTGTATTTTCTTTGGTAGTTCTGATGCCATAACTTGGATTGGATTCATCTCTGGATGCGCCAGGACCTCATCTTTGATTCATGGTGTACACTGTACAGTGTTAAAGCTTCTTCACTCACGAGCGAGATCCAGCAACAGTTGGTGAGTCTTTTGATCCAGTGATCTGGACATCGAACTGTTGAATCACGGTAAGGAATTGACTTCAATTCTAATAAAGTGTTACTGTTTTTAATGGGATCTCATTTGGTTGAACTTTGGTTCTTTGGTATTTTGAATATTTTTTCTTTGAAATCGCCATATATTAAGATTTAGTTTGACCTTTTTTTAAAATTTTTGTTTGTTTTCCTTTGATGCCTCTTCTCTCTCCTATGGAAATTCATACTCTTCTGATTCTCCTTCTTTGAAGATTCCTGGTGACTATATGCTCAGCGACTATAGTGCAATGGCTTTCCTTTTCGGTGTGATCTTACTAAACATGATTTAGAACTTCATTGATCTTTATGGGAAACTTGAGATCACATAAACTAACTATGCTAAATTTCTATCACCTCTGCTCCTCCTTTGATCTCCTCTTCAGTTTCCTTAAATCTTTTGATATGCCTCCCTTCAAAATCCTTTTCTTTATTCCTCAACCCACCTCTGCCAGAGAATTCCCATTCCAGCCCCTTAATTCCCTAGACTCAACTTGAGCTCTAGGCCCCTGCCCCTTCTGATAGTCAGAAACTGCAAATGCAACCACCTGAGACTAAAAAGGCTAACTGGAAAAAGACTGGATGTTTTATTCACTTAGATAAGCTTTGGAGACACCCAAACATCTACTTGCTGCTTCCTTGTTCTAAGAATTCAGCCTACAGTCTCTATAAGATTGTATATCAGGGTAAAAGACAGCTTTAAAAATCACCACACATATTGATGAGAATCTGTAGCCCTCATATTGAGCAGGTCATCTCAAATTAACTGATCTACTAGCGACATAATTCTGATAAAAGTGTAAAATAGGGCAAAGACAAGAGCTGAATCATTTAATAAATTAGTGAGTTCGGATTACTGTGTTTATGCCTGACTCATAGCTAAATATTTAGAATGAAAACTAGGTCTCTATTTGTCAAATCTACATGTCTATATCTATGTATGTGTATATAATATGTTTCCTGCCTCTGATGGAATTATCAAATTATAGTAACTATTAAAGGAGCTCTATTCTTATGGGATTAGAGACAAATAAATGTTTATATAAATATACTTGAACTTCTTAAAGTAAAAACTACATGCAACTTATGATTCTTACAATACAAAAAAAATTATTCTTAAAAATTAATCAGAATAGTTTAAAACTAAAGTTCACATAAATTAGGTAAACCTTTGGCAATGATAATTTAATATTGCTGGGTTTTGAGCTATCATCATCAAATGTGATCAAAATATACATTTCTGTGGTGCTTGGGTGATGCAGTTGGTTGAGTGCCTGATTCTTGATTTTGGCTCATGTCATGAACCCAAGGTTGTGGAATAGAGTCCTATGTCAAGCTCCACACTGGGCATGGAGCATATTAAGACTCTCTCTCTCTCTCTCTCTCTCTCTCTCTCTCTTCCCCCCTCCGTTCCTCCCTCCCTCTGTCCCTTCCCCTACTCACATGACTGCTGTCTCTAAAATTTAAAAAAAAATTAAAAACAACATACATTTCTATTCCACTTGGGTTTGCTAGTCAAATAAGCTGATACATATACTAGATATTTAAGATCATAAAACTTGATTTTAGTCAAAGTTAGTAATTCTGACCAACTTTAATTCAAAATTTGTGTTTTAGATTTCTATTTAAAAAATAGTTTACAAAATCTTGGGGCATCTGGGTGGCTCACTTGGTTGAACATCCAACTTTGGCTCAGGTCATGATCTCACGGTTCATGGATCCAAGTCCTGTGTTGGGCTCTGTGCTGACAGCCCAGAGCCTGGAGCCTGCTTCAGATTCTATGTCTCCCTCTCACTCTGCCCATCCCCTGCTTGCTCTCTGTCTCTCCATCTCTCTCAAAAATAATAAATATTAGAAATAAAAAATAATAGTTTATAAAATCTTAACATAGCATCATAGTTATGCTAAATTAAGTAATATCCATCAAATATATAGATCATTTCTAAGTAAGATGATCTACTGAAACATTTTATGCACAAATATAAGTTTATGTAATTTTAATTTATTTTTTATGATGCAGAAAGTCTTATCAGTTTGGATATGTTTATAAGTATATTGTTGCAATTGAGAAATTGTACAACAAGAAAGCATGCACCTTACCTACAAAAATTGAGATGGTATATTCATAAACTTTAATAGTCTGCTACATAATGCAGATAAAACTGTTCACATTTATCTACTTGTTTTGTCTATGAAATGTAAGCTATATGTGGTTAAAATTATCAATATATCTAAACACAACTACTAAAATGGGGCAAAGAGAAATAATTTCATATGCAAATATATTAGGAGTTTAGGAATTGTTAAAGTATCATATGTAGGATATGTTTTTGTTAAGGGGAAAAATAGGTAATTTTATCCTAAATCAAACTGGCTGTTCCAAGGAGAAAAGAAGAAAAAAATGTAGGACAAAACATGATGGGTAGAAATAGTCATAGGTTGGCAGAAATGGAATCTTATTTTGTGTATTCAAAGCTAGTTAAGATTGGATGGGTTAATTTTCTTCAGTTACCCTTAATATCACTAACATATTAATGCAAAACTAGAATTTTGCTTTCTCTCTATTAAAAAGATAAAATTTTCTTTGATTATGGGTTTGCTTCTACTAAGAGTTTGTAAAGGATTTTCCTTTGCATTCTGAGTAATTTTCTGAGAAAGAATGGATTGGGGCTGATCAGAATAGCTTAGTATGTCTTATGTTGACCTTATCATGTCTTTGACTATTTAAGTGAACAAGAGAGAAAGTTGTTTCAATTATGTTCCCACCTATATTTGCTTTTAAAATCCTTTACACTTTGGTTACATAGATAGCTAAGTATTGTTTCTTAGTGATCCATGATCTCTTTTAGCCAGTTGTCCAAATCTTTTGATATTTTTGACAACCTCGGATATTTGCCTCCCTAAAGTAGAGTTCTAAATGAAATATTCTTGGTCCAAACTGACTTTGCAATTCTTGACGGTTCTTGGTAAATCACACAAGATTTGTTCTTTCATCTTGTGAAAGGAGAGTCTTTGAAATAATTATATTCGATACATTGAGTTGAATTAAAAGCATTGCCGAATAAGAGATGCTTAACCTTCTATAGTTTATTTGTACGGGTAAAATATTAACATAACATTTCAGAAACCTTAAAGTTATTAGACATTTGTCAATGCCTATGCTGTTTATGATAGGTCCTGGTTGTGCTCTGCTTGCATTAATTAGACAGCAGCATAATTTTATAGTTATAACTTCTGAATTGTTCAGTGGGAAGCCTAGAACACTCCTATCCGTCAGCTTCTGTGGGAGGTAGGATCCTAACTTATTAATAAGTACCAATAAGTAAACACAGACAGCTTACTCACATTGACCAATCTCCTCCATCATGTTCTCCAGTATTTTTCCACCAACCCACCCCAGTGTTTAAAAACCTTCCTGCCTTTGGTTTCCATAGAGTTGAGTTCAGTCCTTCTCCCCTATTTCAAAGGTCTTGGCTAAATTCTGTTTAATGTTGTCTGGTTCCATTGGTGTTTTATGTAACCTTAACACAAATATAGTATCATTTATATTGTTTTTCCTGCCTCTTTTCTAGATGTTTTACAAACATAATCTGATTTAATTCTCACAGCCACCTTCAAGTAATGTTTTACTCTTTCACTTGGCAGCTGAGGAAACTGATGGTGTAGATTCATTAGGCAAATCATCCTCAGTCATCAGAATTTGAAACTGGGAATGTCTTATTTCAATGCCTGTGTGCTTCCTCCTGTACAATTACTTCCCATCTTTGTTTTGGAGTCCTAGCTATTCAGAAGAACTACCTCAGAGGCAGTTCTGCAGAACTATATGCAGTGAGAAGGGCTGGGACTGAGCCCTGCTGCTACCTCTCCCTCTATTTCCTTGTGTTGTGAATTAAATTTATTTTAAGGAAATTATTTTGTGACCAAAATACTTTGAAAATAGTGGCATAATGCCAGACTGCCAAGAACCTCTTCACTGAATACATGTTGACATAGGGTAGCAACTGTGGGAAATTAATTACACAAAATTTAATCAATTTATTTTGAGCTGAAAAGGCTTAAGAAATTATCTAGCCCAACTTCTTCCTTTTAAAGATGGGAGGAATGAGTCACAGAAAAGAAAGTAATTTACCTAAGGTTAAGACTGGTTCAGCATAGAATTCCAACTATTAAACTCTTATTGTGGATTATGTCATAGCTTATTTTAAGAATACTTTTAAAAATTGCCTAATGAAACTTGTCATTACATTGACTGTACTGATGTTTTGGGGGTCGTTGTTCACTATACTTCATTCTTTTTATGAGTGAGCACAAAAGGTATTTAATTACATTCAGAATCAAACGGTACTGAGCAGCTTTGCTTTTGTTTTGCGCTTTTTTTTTAAATGTCAAATATATAAGTGATTGAATTTCTCTCTTTGATCAGGTTCTAGAACTATCACTAAGGGACCTAATGCTATAGTCTGAATGTTTGTGTCCCACCCCAAATTAATTTGTTGAAGTCTTAATCCCTAATGTGATGGTATTTGGAGAGTGAGGCCGTGGGGGAGTTAATTAAGGTGAGGTTAGGTCATGAAGGTCATGAAGGTGGGGCTCTCATGCTGGAAATAATGACCTTAAAAAAAGAGAGAGAGAGAGAGAGACATGAGAACTCATTCTCCTTGTGCCCACGCCAAGAAAAGGCCATGTGAGCACACAGGGAGAACGCCGTTCTCTAAAAGCCAGAAAGAGTTCTGACTAAGAACTAAATCATTTCATACCTTAATCCTTACACTTCAGTTTCTAAAATGAGAAATAGATTGTGTGGTTTAAGCAGCAGACATTTAAGATACTTTGTCATAGAAACCTAAGACGCTTAATGTATATCCAAATAATGGGTGCAAACTTTCAGTTTGTATCTTCTACAGCAGGCTATTTGCTGCTTGTTACTGTTATTTGGTATTATCTCTCAACTACTTTTATTTCTTTAGTTTTTTTGCTGGATATATATTTTGGTAAGCTATCACAGTTCATTTGAACTGAACCTAGACCTAAAGACAAGGAACCATATCCCATGAAGATTTGTATGTTATTATATCCTTATATCATTTGCATACAAGTATTTCTCTAGTTTTCAATAGTCTTGCACATTACAGACCTCTAATAGATATTGACTGAATGCATAAAGGTATATGAAATACATGTGAATGCTAAAGTTTTAAAATCTTTGACAAAGATCAGAAACAAGTCTCCTGATTCTCAAATTATTGAAGGAAAAAAGAGGAAAACATCATTTATCCTTTTGGTGTTTTGTATTCTGTGTAGTATACTTTGTATAACCTATCATATTTATAAGCTTTCATTTAGAGATGAGAAATTTGAGACTCAGAGGGGCCAAGTGGAAGTTTATATTTCTAGCAAATTGAAGAGTGAGAATTTGGATATGTAAATGCCATTTCCTATTACTATCATAGAAGGTATTACGTTTCATAATAAAGTTATGGAGAAAGTGCCACAGTAGCAAAAGTCAGGGAGAGAGGACTTATTACAAGGTAGAGGACTTATTACAAATCACAAGGTAGCATTGAGGTTACATATTGAAAGTGGGACAGAATTTGAACTGTAAGTAGAAGAGGAGAGAAAAGAAAATATAATTTAGGTATATTAACATCCTCTGAAAAATTTTATGGTCATAAAAATTGATCATAATTAAAGCAAATTAAGGACTCTTTTCATATCACTCTCAAGCTAAGCACTTAATTGGGTTTTATGGATTTTCTTCACAATTATGGAGAGTAACTGGCCGTCTGTATTATATAAAGTATCAATTCAGATGAAAGGATCTAGATTAAGAATTCTTGGTTTGAAACTCAGACCCATCCTTTATTCACTTGAACAAGTTACGCAGTCTCTATGCACCTCAGTTTCCTTGTCTAAAAATGAAGCTGATACTACTTTCTGTATCACATGATTGCAGTATTGAGTCATATAATCCTTGAAAATCCCATAAGGAAATGCCTTGCAAGTATATACTATTTTTTTATGTTCTCAATTACTTCAAAAATCTTCCTAATCCTTTATAAATAATTATTTTCTATTTATAAAGGTATTTCCTTCTAAAAATTCTCTGGATGGAAACCATAAGCTGTTTCCTTCACATTCCCCTAGCTTTGAAAATGTGGCATCCGATTGGCTTGAAATTAATTTCTCTTGAGTGCACCAGTCAGATAGACATGAGTTTTATGCCCTGTTCAATTCTAAACATAGTATCCATTATCAAAATGAAGTGAAGTACTCTTTCTGGTAGGCTTTATTCCTATCCAGTCTACTTTTTGGTCTTTGCTTGAGGATACAATATGAGATCAAGAAGCCATCATAAGAATAAGCCATCATTCCACTCCCCCAGGGAAAATTCACAACTCAAAGACTTCCAGATTATCAAAGATTTTGAGATAGAAACCAATAACTGATATATAACCATACATTTGAATGGCTTAAGCAATAAAATAGGCAAAAAAAACCTAGGACCAGTTTTCAGAATCAGCAGTGTTGATTATTTTTAAAAGAATAGCAAAGTCACTCCCTATCTGGAAAAATACACATAAAATAATTTTTAATTGTCAATTCCTTTATTGAAAATTAACATTTTAATATACCAGATATTGCCTAAAGTTTCTATAAACATCATACTCTCACTCTCCTCCAAATTATTCTTTAATTCAAAACAGATTCCTCATATACTTATTTAGTGTGTACAATAAACCAGATATTGTGTTAGGTGAAAAGTTATAAATCATCATTAGAAATCATCCAGACCTTCAAATAATCCCATAAAAGAGAATAAAGAAAATTAACAAATAAATTATCCTGTGACAAGCATAAGTCTATGGGAATATGAAGAAAATATCTATCAAATTAGTGGGGGGTGGGGGAGCCAACATCTTAGGTCGATGTAAATCTTGGTTATATTAAGTTTGCTAATTTTATTAAAATAGGTAAATGAAAAAGTGTACCTAAAAACAGGCATTAGTTGCCTCTACCCATCTTCCCGGCTGTCATGTCTCACTCAATCTAAAGTCTTTATTTTTTAATTTTTTTAATTTTGATTTTTGAAACAGAGAAAGTTCAAGCAGGGAAGAGGGGCGGAGGGAGGGAGGGAAAGAGAGAGAGAGAGAATGAATGAATCTTAAGCAGGATTCACGCTCAGTGCAGAGCCCATCAGGGGACCTGATCCCACAACCCTGGGATCATGACTTGAGCTGAAATCAAGAGTTGGACATTCAGCTGACTGAGCCACTCATGCATCTTGATCTAAAGTCTTTAACCAGGCTTATTTTTATTTTCCTGTAATGATTATCTAACATTCTTTATCTATACCAAGAATGAAGTTTTTAATTACTTAGTAAGGACCACTTCCCTTGCAGCAAGACTGTACTAGTCCTACCACATGCTTTTAGTGTTTTTTCCAAATAGCGGATGAAGGCATTCAAGACAGATAGTAGTACGAAGACAAAGAGTTGCAATATGATTGTGTATAAAACTTCAAGTAATTTTGGTTTGAGTTGTGTGACTAAGGGTGAGTGTTGAATTTAGAAAAGTAAAATTTCTAGTTCAGGAAGTGCTTTATTTGAAAATGAAGGGAAGTCTGAAATTTTCACTACAGTTCATGAAGAGCTATTGAAGAATTTTAAGAGGAAGGAGACAATTATGTTTATATCTTTTAGTTAAAATAATCATGAATATTTTCAAATATATTCAAGAGCAGAGGAAGCAGTGTAAAGTTAGCCCAGTATATCTATAATCCAAATACAATAATTATCTAAGCACTTATAAATTAACAATACTTCTTTGCTGCCAGTCAATACCCAAATCATAATTAAGTGTCCCTGATTAGTCTCAATAATGATATTTATAGGATTTGTTTAAATCAGAACCCATATAAGGTAGCCACATTATTTGGTCATTATACAAGTTAAGTCGCTTGACATGGAATAGTGTCTCCTTTATTGTTTTTCTTTTTTACTGTAGATTATTACAAAAGCCAGGCCTATTCTTTCAGAATGGCCTATTTTATTCTTTTTTCTTTCTTTTCTGGAGTCATATAATGTTCTACCTTCTGTGTTTCATGTTAATAGAAATGAATTTTAGAGGCTTGACAACTACAGATTCAACTTTTCAAAGACTAAGAATTTATATTTAATTTTTTATTAAGAATTTAAATATATAAGCTGAATTCATATATAATATAAATTCATCATTTATATAATAACTGAGCAAGGCAAGACAGAATTTATAAACCACTGTTGGTTTATAATGAGTTGTATTCTCTTTTGTTTTTGTTTGTTTTTATTTCTTGTTCTTGGGCAAACTGATTGACTGAAAACCATGAGGGATAACAGTCTGCCCTATAACAGATTGGCACAGTTATTAGGGAAAATGGTTTCAGTTATCTCTGGATGTTTCTTAAACTTGAGATTGCAAGTATAAATTGTACATGTTCTTTTCATCCCTGGGTAATGGCCATTGGTATGCTTCTGTTAGCCTCTCCACTAGTTACACAAAGATAGCACCATTTCTCACATACTAATTCCTGTTTTTCTTTTGGGTCAGACCCAGTTCCCAGAGGAACCAAACTGACTATGAAGGCTACTATCTCTTTTTGACATGCCATCTGCTGAATGACAGCTCAGAATTATCACTGGAAATTAATGTTTAAGCATCTGTATATCAGACAGCAGGGGAAGAATTATTTACACCATCAAAAACAACTTAGGTGATATGTGGAAACTTCCTTTTCACCAGTTTTTGTTTTTAGTTGGCCTAAACCCTCCTAAAAGAATTAATCCCGTATTAGTTTTGCCAAATTTTGTTAACCAACAAGTCTTTTTTCCTATTTGAATACTTGATCAATCTACTTTTCTAAAGTGTTTACTCAGGTTTTTTTTTTTTAATGAACTAATTTGTTAGGTGTGTAAAGCTCCAGCTGTTTCATATGATAATTGAACAATAATCAGAAATTATAGATCATATGTTTTAGTCTAGATGAGAAGACCTTATAAGTTAGTGAATCCCATTGGTAAACCCCTTTAGGCTCTTAATAACATAGGAATAAATAGGAATTTGTTTGAATTCTTTAAAGGTAAGATGGCCATAGAAAGTATATTCTATGTTTTGATGAAATAAGCATGTTAGAGCCATTTGATCATACAAAAAGTCTCAAGGACTACAGTGAAAGATAATAAGACAAAAAATATTGGCTCAAATTCCTATCTGGATTTGTTAGTCTTACTGTAGAAGATAAATTCATGCTTTTATAAGAAAATAATTTGGTCATAGCTTGTTAGTGCTATGTCTTTTGAGGTTCTAAAAATTTTTTTCCTGTTAACTGTGGGAGTCCAGGGTTTACCTACTGAGTATCAGAGGGGTCTGGAACAAAGTGAATAGTTGGTAAGTATTACAGCTATTGGAATTGTTTGAGAATGGTGAATCAGAGATAACAAAAAGTTTAAAGGGGCAAAAGAACTGACAGAAGGGGAAAATAATATAGTGGTAATTTTTATTATCTAAGTGGTTAGGAATAACACAAGGGAAATGGTAAGGGTAAGGGAAGAAAAAGACAAACAGAAGTATATGTACCTTATAAAAATCAACTAGAGATCTTGGTAGGAAACTGTTTAGAACATACTGTAAAATTCTTGATTCATAAATTTTTGTAGTTGATATCTGCTTTTGGAAATGTGTTCCCTTTGAGGTAGTTTGCTGGATTTCAGGGTTAAATCTTTGGTGTGAATGGATGTCCAAGTTCTAAATTCATTAGCCCATTTACACAGGGCAGCATTAATCTTTGGGTGTATTCTGGGGTATAAGAACAGGGCATACAGTTAAATAATTATCCCTTTTCAGTGCAGTTATAAATTTGCATTTGTGCCACTTTTTTCAATAAATATCAATATTCTAACTGTATATCATATAAAGTTCTACCTGGTGAATATCTGTTGGAAATGTTTCTGTGGTATATGTATATGTATATATGAGAAGTTTAGTCTGAAGATCAGAATGTAACAGTGTCTGACAAAGGGGGAGTCTAAGATTCATGGGACATATTACATAATTAAAATAAATAGCATGCAGATAAAACATCATTAGAGCTAGGGATAAAACTTTAGGTCACGATTAAATATTTTCAGTTTGAACAGTTTTGATTTTAAAATGCATTAGTTTAACTCTTGATGAAAACTGGGATAGTAAGGAATAGAAATTTATCTTTTAATGATAATTTGTATAATTTCTTGGTTGTTAAATTCATAATGTAAGTTTCTGTCACATCAGTATGTAATAAAAGTATTTCCCAAGGAAGAAAACAAATTGTGGAGTCATTTTGCAAGTTAAAGATAAGGAAATGCATCAGTCTAACCAGGAAATTTTCATATTTTTACTAAAACATTGATATATGTGAGATTAGTATAATTGATTAAAATCCATTTATAAAGTCAATGGTCTCTGGATGATTGTTTTGAATCTCACCCTACTTTATAGTTCTCCTGAATTATAATTACAGATAAGGCAAATTTTGGTCATCCTTTGAGTCTCAGATAAAATTTCACCACCATTTTTTTTAAAGTTTTGATTAACTTGACATTATGGGTGCTTTATGTAACATAAGCTTTCAAAATCTTGATTTCAGTGATTCTAGGCAGCCACTTTGGATAAGCCAAAGTCCATGGAAGTTGATGAAATACTTCTGAGAAAATAGATAGCTTTATTCTATCATGGAGACAGAAGGTTGTATTTAAATCAGTCATTCTGGATTCATAAAAATCAGATTGAACAACTGTCTTTAAAATCTCAACAGTGATAAAATCAGTAAGTACTGCTTGTTTTACAGAGTAGTCATCCAGGGATTTATCTCTACCTTCTCAATTATGGTTTAAATATAATAAAGTATATAGAATGACAGATTTTTGTTTAGAAACATTTTTCATATAAGGTGTTCCTTAAAATTGAATGTGCATATAAATAACTGTATTAAAAAATTCAAATTCCTTTACCATACTGCCAGAGAATCTGGTTAGATAATTCTGAGGTGACACCTGAAAATATACATTTTAACAAATATTTCTCGACTCTAAATTGAAATTTATAATAGCAAGCTCTCTGGATTGTTAGAGGATTACAGTGAATGGATTGTACACTGTTTTCATTCACTTGAAGATCATTACTAGAACTAAATAATTTTATATTCTTAAAGAATTTCTAAAATGCCTCAGTTGAAACAAAATAATATAAAAATTAAGATTCTGGAATCTCAAGCTACTTCCAACTATGAGTACTAGTTCTAAAACTTACTAGTGCTTTGATCTTTTATAGGTTTCTTAACCTGAAATAGTTATACACTACATAAATGAATTTCTACTCCAAGTGGTCAGTTGGGGTAGGGAGGAATTAAATACAAAGATAATAGCACATGCTTAACTCATACTAACTGCTCAGTAAATCTTAACTCGTTTATTATGTGAAACACCTGCCACATTATAACAAACACTAAATAGACAACATTTTTATACTATTTTAATTCAGGTTAATGAGATTTATTTTGGAGGTTTTGAAATCTAAGAAGAAAAGCAGGTTGTTTTAATAGCAACCTTGAAATATTTGTTACTGCATAATTGTGTATAAAATGCACATGCGTTTGTTTATACAATAACTTAAATTATTCACAAAGACTTCTCTTTCACTAGCCATCAACATTTGCTGTTTTGGACAATTACAGCTCTGTGAAATCTAAAACATTTAGAAAAAAGAGATAATGAAGTTGATTTGTGTAAGATTTTGGAGAGCAACCAAGGCAGAAATGGTTTGAGGAGTCATCGATCACTTTAGGGGTGAGAACCCCAGAAATATGTGATGTTATAATTGTTATGTCTTTTCATTTTGAGACATTTGCTAATCAAGAACTGGCGGCTGAGAGAGTGAGAAACCAAACCAAATAGTTGCCAGTCACAAAATCTAGGAGACAAAATTGGACCTCAGGCCTGGCAGGTTTGAGAAGCTCTTGTACATGCCATATGTTATCAGTTGTGATCTCTGTTGAGCTACACTCTAAAAGTACAAGTGAAGTGCAAGTAGTATGGTTTTTGGCTTAAGAGGTTCCAAAATCCAGTGTCCTATCAGTGCAGTTCTTATTTGAGTAAGGCATTCTTCCCTTAATTTCTTTCAGTAAATTGTCTGTGCGGGAAGTATATATGAGTGCTTTAAATTATCCATAGAATTCTTAATACAAAATTCCCCACACTTATTTAAAATAATCAAGCATACAAAAAGAAAATAATTGGACAGCATCAGACCCACAGAGAGTCCAAGATACTAAGTATATTAGGCAAATAGTTTTAAATAACTGGCCAATATGTTAAGAGATTCAAACACAAGTTGAAACTATAAACTTTATAAAATCAGATGATGTTACAGAAGTGAATAAAGCCTCTCAGATTCATAAATAGGTTTAATAATTGATTAGACACAAATGACAAGGAAATTAATAAACTAGGCAAAGAAGAAAATATGCAGATGAAATTTCACAAGCAACTAAATATTAAAGTATGTAAAAGAAATAATGAAGTAAAATATTAATTTTTTTTCAACGTTTTTTATTTATTTTTGGGACAGAGAGAGACAGAGCATGAACGGGCGAGGGGCAGAGAGAGAGGGAGACACAGAATCGGAAACAGGCTCCAGGCTCTGAGCCATCAGCCCAGAGCCCGATGCGGGGCTCGAACTCACGGACCGCGAGATTGTGACCTGGCTGAAGTCGGACGCTTAACCGACTGCGCCACCCAGGTGCCCCAAATATTAATATTTTAATATGTCTAAAAATATTAAAACAAATAATATGGAGATTAAGAACATATGATAAAGAAAATTAAACTAACTGCTAAGTGACTACACAAGCAATATCTAAAACTGCTTAATTCATTTCGTAAAGAATTCTTGTCACAAAGCAAGTCTCAATAAATGTCAAAAATATAGAGAGTAGGTGTACCTTTCATAGAGAACTTAATCTATAAATCATATTTTTAAAAGAACTAGAAGAGAAAACTTCATACATTTGGAAATAAAGATCTATACATCTAAACCTCATTGTTAAAATTAAAGTGTTTTGAACATTTCTAATAAAATGCAACTTATAAAACACGTGTGGTAGAAAAAGCTGCACTTAAAGGATATTATGTGTATATATACATATATAAATGTAAATACATATAAAATACAGTAGAAAATAAAGTCTGAATTAATGGTTAATGCATCCATCTATCCATCTAATGCTATCCATAGAATAGCAGATTAATTTCAAAGAAAATAGAAACAAAATATAACCACAAATGAGTAAATATAAGACATACAGATGTACTAGTGAATATTAACAATGGCAAAACTCATTATTCTCTCAGTGGAGTAATGAAGTTGCTAGATCTCTGGTAAGGCTGGTTAAAGAAAAATTAGAGAAGGCACAATTTGCCAAATTCAGGTTTTAAAATAATATTTCATTGTAGACTTACACAGTAAAAAGTTAATATAATAATACTATAAAAAATTTAACCCACAAAATTTTTAAATTTAGTTAAAACTGGTAAATTTCTGGAAAAACACAATGAAATGGCTTCAGATATTCTAATGAAAATATTAGCAAATGCAATTGAGCAATATACATTACATCTAACCTAATTGGTACAGTTGGTTTAATATTTGGGATTAAAAATAAATTAGATGATTATTTCAATCAATTCCAATAAAATCATGAAATTCAAGATATGAATTTTAGTATCTAGAATATTTCCTGTAGCAAATATCATACTTATTGTAAAACAATAGACATTTTCTACTGAGAGTGGAAAGAAGGCATACATTGCCAGCATCAACACTTCTGTTAAGTCCTTACCACTGCTAAAAAAGAATAATAGTAAGCTGAATATACAAGGTGTGTAAAGAAAGAAAATAACATCATTGATAGCACCGATGAGATTTTTGTATATGATTAAATTACAAAATAATTTGAAGATATATTAATAAACAGTAAGTTTACTAATGGTGCCTTAATGTAGCCATGTATGTTGCTATATACCAGCAACAAGCAAAGAATAAAAAGTAAACAAAGAAACAAAAGAAAAACAGTAACATTAAAAAACTCAGATACAGACGTATTCGTTTGCCTGACAAAATGTTTGGAGACCTTAAGACAGAAAATTATAAGCAATATTGATAGTTTTTCTAAAATTTAACATAAGTAGAATATGTTACGTTCCAAAAATGAAGGTTTTATATTGAAAAGATGTCATTTTTTCCCCGATTGATGTGTAGATACAAGGAAATGTCTACCAAAATCATAATTGATTTTGAGGATTGGTGTGGTTATTGGTGGTGTCAAAATCTTACTCTAAAATGTATACAAATGTATATAAAATTTAAAAATTTGAAGTTCAGAATAACCAAGATAATCATGAAGACCAGGAAAAGGAGAATGGGAATGGGCAGGGGAGGAGGAGGAAGAGGAGGGAAATCCAATAGAACTTAAAATCTAAACTCTGTGTGTGTGTGTGTGTGTGTGTGTGTGTGTGTGTGTGTGTTTTCTATGATGCAACAGTACTGAACATATTGTAGTGTTGACACAAAGATTAAAAATTAGATTAGTGAAACTTCAGAAATAGCCTCACATGTGAAGCGACATTGGAATTATGAAGATGGCAGACAGAAAATTTTAAATGGTCTTCAATAATTGCTGTTACTTCAGTTGACTATGTGAAACCAAATGAATCCTTATTTCCAATCTATATCATACACATGTATCAATTTCACTTAGAACATAGATCTCAATATGAAAGTAAAATAAAACTTAGAAAACAGTACAAGAGAAGCATGGTCTTGGGGCGCCTGGGTGGCGCAGTGGGTTAAGCGTCCGACTTCAGCCAGGTCATGATCTCGCAGTCCGTGAGTTCGAGCCCCGCGTCAGGCTCTGGGCTGATGGCTCAGAGCCTGGAGCCTGTTTCCGATTCGGTGTCTCCCTCTCTCTCTGCCCCTCCCCCGTTCATGCTCTGTCTCTCTCTGTCCCAAAAATAAATAAACGTTGAAAAAAAAATTAAAAAAAAAAAAAGAGAAGCATGGTCTTGGAAGTAGGAAACCATTTCTTCAGCAAGATATATGATACACTAATCGTAAAGGAAAAGTTTGACAAACTGGACCACATCAGAATTAAAAGTATGTGTCCATTAAAGAGGTAAAGGTAGTGAACCAAATGTTAGGAATGTTTACAATTTATGTAATAAAGTAATTTTCTAGGTTGTACAAATAACAGGTAAAATATATTCATAATTTTTAAAATGAAGGGAAAAGTTCAAAAAATTAGAAATGCATTTAACTAGTCATAGCAAAATTGTCAAGATACATACTGTTTAAATTTATGTCATAAAAATACAAATTGTAACCATAATTGATACTATTCCATTCTTAATAATGACTTAAATTAGAAACTCACAGAATGACATAGAGAAATGAGAATTCACATACACTGGTGATAGAAGTACAAGATGCTGTAATCACTTTGGAAAATGATTTGGCAGGATCTACTAGAACTAAGCACATGCATCCTCTGTAATCCAGCAATTTCATTCCTAAGAATAATATATTATACCAAACAGAATTGGTAAAATGTATGCAAAATATATGTATAAGCATGAGTCCATAGCATGTATATCATCATCCTAATGGCAAACAATGAGAAATTATCAGCAGTAAAATAGATGAATGAATGTGTGATACCATCACACAATGGGAGCAATATGAGGCAACAAAATTAATAAATTACAATTACTTATAACTGTAAATCACACGTCTTTACACACTGAGCATCCTACCCATCTGCTTACCCCATCTACAGCTCTAGACCTCCTCAAGTCTAAAATTAGCTGAAAAGAATGGAGGTGTTGTGGGGAAATAGCCCAGGGCAGAAATCCTTGGAATTTACTCAAGGATCCCTGTGCAGAGCATTGGGAAACTGGTCTGGTCCTTCTCCAGTTCCCACTTGGCTACATCTTCTTTTTTACTCCAGCAGTTCTTTGGTACTTATCAGACTTTCTCCTATATCTCCAAGTCTGTCTTCTGCTTTTTGTCCTCACCACTCCCCTCCATCTGCAGCCAGATTATGGTACCTGGATACTCAACTGACACACTGAGACTGGTATGCGATAAAAATATATCCTGCTAGAGGAATTGTGCCAGCCTCCTAGTCTTGCTGACTCCACCACTCACTAGCCCCAGCTGTCCTAAGTCACTTCTCTAAGACTAAGTTATTTTGTTTTGTTTTTTCTCTCTGTACAGTTCAGTTGACAAAACTATGGTATTAGGTGGCAGGATAGTGGTTACCTGTGAAAGGTGAAGGTGGAAAAGGATATGAGGGCCTCCTAAGGTGCTGGTTATAGTCTGTTTCTTGATTGGAATGCCAGTTTCATAGGTCAGTTCACTTTCTGAAAATTTGAGCTCTAACTCATAATTTATGCTGTATATTTTCTGTTTGTATGTTATACTTCAAATAACAAGTTCATATAAGAAACATATTTGTTTTATTGTGTTATAAATATTTATTATTTGGACTAAGTCTTGCAATAAGATATTAAGGTGTAAATATACAAGTGATATGCAGAGAATAACCAATCATTTAATTCACTAACACGAATAGTATTTGAATAGCTACAAAGTCCCAAGCACTGTGTTAGATATTTGTATAATCTCTGTCCTTAAAATTGTAAGGTCTAGGGGCACCTGGGTGGCTCAGTCGGTTGGGTGGCTGACTTCATCTTAGATCATGATCTCATGGTTGGTGAGTTCGAGCCCCACATCAGTCTCTGTGCTGACAGCTCAGAGCCTGGATCCTGCTTTGGATTCTGTCTGTCTGTCTTTCTCTCAAAAATAAACATTAATTTTTTTTTAATTGTATAGTCTAGTTGATGTACAAAAATAAGCAAAATTAATGAATAAATGAAAACATAGAGGTAATGAAGAAGGTAGTTAGTAGAGAATAATAAGGTCTATGGGATATTTGCAACTAGTTGACAATATATTACTAAAATTTTGAGAAATTAATTAAGGCAATAATAAATCTGAAATTTAAAAAACCAAGTAAACAATGGTGTTTAATTTTGCTAGATTTCAACTTGTTTGACACTGTACTACTCTGGTTTAACCTGCTTTAATATCTGCATTAATAGAAGGTATCTGGTTCAGTGTTGCCTCTTTATTTGTTTATAATTTACAAGTTTAAGACTCATATCTCCTGTATATAAACAAAAGAAACAAGACACAAAATACTTCACATATATTTCAATTAGACAAAATCTAACACAAGCAAAATGATTCTGTTACTATTTGGCATGGTGGTTGTCTTGGTAAAGAAAAGAGTGGGTAGTCACTGAAAGGGATCAGTAGGTGGGTTTCCATTGTACCAGTAATTTTCTATTTATTAACCTGTGTGGTGGTTACATAGAATTTCGCTTTTTATTTTAATTCATCATATGACATATGCAATTATTTTTATGTATATACAGTTTAATTAATAAGCTTAAAATTGTTAATTTGAGAACAATACAAAAATAAAATTACAGAAAAGTTATGACTCTAGACTTTGAGGGGTGGGGATAAACAAAAGTTACTTCCTTCATTAGTTACCCTTAAGTGGAAATTGCTTTTTTATCATCAATGTATGATCTTCTTCTGTGCTGCAACTCTTAAAGACTCTTAAAATGACTCCCTAACTATGAATTTTTGTCCAAGAATGTAATATATGCCAAGTGCCATCTTAAGAGAGAAAATTTCAAAAGATATTGTATTTTACAAATATGACAGAAAATGTCTCTGGGAATATCTTTTCTCCCCCTCATAGAAATTACTAATTCTCTAAGATGACAGCCACTCCATAAAATTAAGTAATGTACCCAAGTATATTCTTGTATATTCAATACAAAAGTTTCCCTCAGTTAAGTGGAATCCCACTATTTGGATGTATGAAGCAAAATAGCTTCAGATATCTTGAATTTATGGTACCTTAAGTTATAGGTGATAATGAGAAATGGTTGGACTATGGTTATACTTTAAACATAAAGTTGAGAGAATTTGCTGGTAGTTTTTTCATATGGGGCAGAAGAGAAAGAAAATACTCTAGCATCTTTGCCTTGAACAACTGAATAAATGAAACTGTCATATGCTAAAAGAGATTAGGTTGATGCATATATTCAGTAAAGAATTCTGGCTCAAATATTTTAAGTTCTGAATGCCATTTAAAAAAATGGAGTCTCTGAGTTGGTAAGGAAGTGGTCACACCAAAATGTACAGTTGAGTGTTATCACTCCATATGAAGTGTTCAGGGGAGAGAGAGGAGACAACAGTGTCAGGATGCAGAGTAGAGTTGGAATCTTGACTCAATCTAGCCTAGATGGGATGGTGTGGGTATTACATTTACATTGTATGATCACAGTAATGCCTATATTGTAGGATTTTTTTAAAGATGAATGAGACAATGATGTCTGTCAAGATCAGATTACAACTGGAGGTTCACATTTAAGTGCTTAACAAACACTAACTTTAATTAGGCTGTTAATGACTTGACAACATGCTTTAATATCTCCAAAAGTATCTTCCAACGTCTTTCCCCTGCAGAACCACCACAAAAAAAAATTAAAGAAAGAAAAAGTAGAAATAACTAACTAGAAAATTATTTTCTAACCATTAATGCTTCCTGTAATTTCACCTCTAAAAATGTACCAAAACAGTGCAGCTAGCTAAAGAATTGTTCTAGAGCAATCCTCTGAGGAAATGGAAAATATATTCAACACTTCTGTTAGCAAGAAGATGAAGAAGTAAAGACATAGACATTGGAACACATTGTAGGAACACTACTTTTCCTACAAGGAGTTTATCACTGGGAATACTTATAACCATATGTTAAAACATTTCTAAAGTCTTGTATAAATGTGTAACATGTGGGAAGATACTGCCCAATACTAGACAAATAATTGCAATCACCATGAACTCTTAGGCACCTAAAGAATAGAATCCTTTATTAGAAATAGTGAAGGTAGGAGAGTTGCGGGTATTTTTCAAACTTTATATCTAATTTATATCCTGAGAGTTTATTAGTTAGATACAAAATTATTTACAAATATAATAGACATGCAATTAATATATTTCTCAATATATTTGTGTTATTTAAGATAATATATTGTAGATGTTATTATAAAAGATATTGATTATTTGAGTACTATATTTTGACAACAAATTTAAAACACTCATGTATAATAATTCTTCTTACCCTGCCCCTTTTCTCTGTTTTTACTTTCCTACCATCCAAGAATATTATGACACTGTCCACTCATATAACCAGCTACTGGCTTGTGCAGTGAAATATTTGTAGGATAGCTGCATGCCAGATGGAAATCACAGGTAACGGTGCCAAACAATGTATATAAAAAAAGCATACTTCTATTTTCAAATTCCAGTGGAGTCTATTAATATTTTTATGAACTCAGAGTTAGAAAAAAGCATCAGTGCATGATTTTGAAAACTGGGTTGCTCAGAACAAAAGTAAAAATATCAAGACAGGGAATGTCACATAGCAGAGCAGATTGTAAGGTGCAAAATAAAGGAAACACAAGGGCAGAAAGCTGAAATAAAATTTCAATAGTGATGGGAAATATAGACTGTGTTCTCCTAATGCAGGTTACTAACGTACCAGAAAGTCTGTACATAATAAAGAAAATACACTGTGAAACTTCGAGTGCTATGAAAATTTAACTAAGTATTTTGGCTTCATCTTTCATTTTGTAGTATCAGAGGACCTTACACATGTTTGCTTTTTACTTTTGACATTTCTCATGAGCTAAATGAAACTATAGGGTACAAGAATCCATATTCTGGAGATAATTCTGACAGCTGCTGATATGAAAGTGAGAAAAACCATTGGAGACAATAGCCATGATAGAGAGTGCATTTTGTGATGTTGGCAAAATGTGGATCTAAGCTGGAAGTCTCAGACTCGGCAGCAGAGAAGAATTATAAGCAAAAGTTCAAGTGCACAAAGGAAATGGGAAACACAGATACATGATTTTTAGGGAAGAATGCTGTAGGAAATGGTTACTCTTTTGTTAGGAGAGCAGTTAATGACTTTAAAAAATGTGGGTCCTCAAAAATGGATGATCCTTTGTTATCGTCACTCTTCTATTTTCTGGAGAGTCTTAATGGACAGAGTGTAAGGTACTTGAATTTATATCAGGGGAAAAGCTGATGCCTGATTTGTTTTCTGATATTAACATTCTTTATTGCCTTCTTAGAGGATTTTGTCCTGTTTAGGTGAAAGTTGTAAGGCAATCCCATTGCTTCCTAATTTTAAAAAAATTAAATGTTTATTTACTTTTGAGAAAAAAGGAGAGTGCAAGCAGAGGAGGAGCAGAGAGAGAGAGAGACAGAATTCGAAGCAGGCTCCAGGCTCTGAGCAGTCAGCACAGAGCCCGATGCGGGGCTCAAACCCACAAACTGCGAGATCGTGACCTGAGTAGAAGTCAAACACTTAACCAACTGAGCCACCCAGGCACCCCTCATTGCTCACTAATTTAATTGCAATGAATCCATTTCCTAATGTCAAGTATTAACACCAGTCTCTACCATTATATCATATTATATATTATATTATATTATATTATATTATATTATATTATATTATATTATATTATCAGAATGAATTTATATATATGATATATTATATATATGTGTGTGTATATATATCTCAGAATATTCTGAGAATATATATGCATTCATGTATATACATACATGCTTTTGGAGACATTTTCCAAGTTAGTATGTTGAAGAAGAATTGATAATTTATCATTCTAGCAGATTTGGATATAATGTGGGTGATAGTAAACTATTTACTAAAGCCTGGTGGATTTCATTGTTTTAAGTTCCAAGCATCACTAAGAAGTATACTGTAGAATTAAAATGTGTAAATTGAGGTAAGCAGAGAGTCTGGCAGCTTGCCACTCAATTTGTGATTTGTGAACCAGAAGCATCAGCATCACCTGTATTTTACATAGACAGTATCTTGACCTCACCCAAAATCTATAGTAATTATCAGCATGACTCCATCTGTATTTTCCAAAGGACAAGACTCTAATAATTGGATATAAATTATGAAAGACCCTGGCCTTAAGATATGTAAAGCTTCCCAACATCAGTGTTTAGTAAAGTGTCCCTTAGAAGGCAGATGCCATGTAATAAAGCACATTTTCTTAAAAAAATTGAGAAAGGATGAAATAACTACCTCTGAGGAATATGTGAGAAAATGAATTCCAGTTTTCCTCAAATCACATTTCTGTGATAAAATCAGTTTGTTAGTAAATGCCAGTTTGTCTGATCTTGCATGATGAAATCACCCTCCTTAACCCATGGACCATTTTTGAACAATGTCAAACTTTTGGAACTCACAAAACATGTAAATTTCTTTCCTTCCTCCCAGTTCTTGCATGTCCCTAATAGAAATTTGTTGCTGTAACTAATTCATTCCCATCCTTTAAGAATCCTTGAATATACATCCACTACGGAGACTTCTCTGATATCCATTCAACTAATTCTAGTCAAAGGTGGATGACTCCTCCCCGGTACTTTTATATACTGTAAACCCATTTCTCTCATAGCATGTTTTAAATAATTGTACATATAATTATGTCACTTGTTATACTATGAAGTTTTTGAGACAGGTTTGCTTTATCATGTATATCCTCATGCAGAACATTTTTTAAAAACCTCAAATAAAATTAGGTCTCAAATAAGACTGATTGATAGGCAGGCCAACGAATAAATAATGGCATGTGAATGATATAAATGAATCCTTTCCAAACCATGCAGTTTTTAATAAAATTGCTTCTTGCTCTGGTTTCTTAAATAGAATATTTTGAATAGAAGAAATTTTTTTTTTTGCTTGAAGAATTTTTCATAGTTGACCATTGACTAACAAATGTGGAACCTAAACAATTAAAAGCTTGGATATATAGATGACTAGCTATTTGTATCAGCACATTTCCTATTCAGAGTTTCAAATGGTTAAAGATCATAACATGTATTTAAAGTAAAAATTTTAATAATGGTGCTACCTTGTCCCATCTGCTATCCAAAAAAATGAGAAACTAAGCTTTTTCTAGTTATTATCTTATTACATTATCATTATAATATTTTAAACATAAGATTATATAATAGATTGATGTTAAAAATGTAATTGTTTATAGTTTTCATGTTTAAGGTGAATAAATTTGTATGCATTTCTGCTTACTTTCTATAAACCCAGTATCAGACATGCTGAGGATTTGTTGTTTATTAATATCAGTTTGTGATTTGATTATGGTGTTTCTCTGATATTCAGAGGAGCTTTCTCATCATATACATTTGCTTAAATATTAGATAGAAAATTTAGGCATTAATTTCATTTGGCAGCTTTATTTTTTAATTTTTTAATGTTTATTTATTATTGAGAGACAGAGACAGAGCATGAGCATGGGAGGGGCAGAGAGAGGAGGAGACACAGAATCTGAAGCAGGATCCAGGCTGTCAGCACAGAACCGGACACTGGGCTCAAACCCCACAAACTGCGAGATCATGACGGGAGCCGAAGTTGGACGCCTACTGACTGAGCCACCCAGGCACCCCATATTTCACAACTTTAAAACAAAGATAAATCTTTAATCTGCATGTATAGATTAAAACAAAATTATATATGTATATATATATATATATATATGTGTGTGTGTATATATATATATATATATATATATATATATATACTGAAAAGCTACTTCTCTGTCTTTAATATATACTTATAGCAGAATAGTTCACTTCCAAGTTAATTTTGTCCTGGCAGAATTCATAAGTGCCAGCTTGTATAATAGCCGCTCATGATCTCAACACACAAAAAGGTTGTTCCCAGCAAGTCTAATAGATTTATGGTAGCTATTTAGGTATAAAAACAATAGTTAGTACTTTTAAAATCACAATCATAACATAATGATTGAGTAGTGCCCTAAAAAGTGTAACACCTAAGCATAAAAATATTGACTAGAAAATTGCAAGTAAACCCAACATTTCCAAATGTATTCTCAAAATTAATTCAAATGACCAAATTTTATAATGAATATAATTAAAATTCATGTAAATTTTAAATCCAAAGCTCCAAAAATTTGCAACCTTACTTAGAATTTAGAAAATAGATGATTGCATTTTTTTCAAATTGATTAGATGTAAAATTTGTTTATATAAAATAGGAACAAAAACAGCTAACATTTGGTGAAATTCTTATGCATACTTAAGATGTATTTATGAATGCATTAGCACAATTTGTAACAATCCAGACACAATTTATATTGAGTGATAAGATACTGATATAATTGTGTTGTCTGTGGTATGTGAAAATAATTGTATTAGATTACAAACAAAATCTGTTAATTAGTTTCTCTTTTTAAAAAAAAATAGAAAATATATATCGGAAGGTTATAAAAATCATAATAAATTATAATTTAATACTCCAATTAAGCTGAGAAATTTCTAGGTGTACACTATGATAAAGTTTAGATTTACTTAAATATTTAAGCCATAGAATTCAAAGAAATTCACAAGAGAATATAAACTCTGTGCTATTTATTTACTCCAATGCTTAAAAATAAGCTTACGTAAGTCAGGGGTGCCTGGGTGGCTCAGTTGGTTAAGAGTGTGACGTTGGCTCAGGTCAAGATCTTGCCATTTGTGAGTTTGAGGCTTACATCAGACTCGCTGCTGTCAGCATGAAACCTGTTTTGGATCATCTATGTCCCTCTCTCTGCCCCTCCACTGCTCACACACTCTCTCTCTCTCAAAAATAAACATTAAAAAATAAGATTAGGTAAATCACATGTAATATTAACTAGGAGATATATCCATAATATAATTTATACATACATTACTGGCTGCATGTTCCATTCTCTTTTGTTATTTGTGTGCTTCATTATTGAATCTAATTTGCTTTAGCCACCACCTCTAAAATAAATCCAGTCTTTCTCTTTAGGAAGTTCTACATTTACACCCTTTCCCTCTTCCCCTTAGATATGCATTATGTCCAGATTGAAACATACTATCCTAGAAGAGATTGTCTTACTCTAAATTTTATTTGTATGTATGTATGGATAGATGGATTTATTTATTTATTTATTTATTTATTTATTTATTTTTAAATTCATTTTTGAGAGAGAGACAGTTTAAGCAGGGGAGGGGCAGAGAGAGAGAGAGAGAGAGAGAGAGAGAGAGAGAGAGAGAGAAAGAGAGAATCCTAAGCAAGCTCCACGCTATCAGCACAGAGCTTGATGCGATCTCACAAAACCATGAGATCATGACCCAAGCCCAGATCAAGAGTCCACCACTTAACTGACTAAGCCACCCAGGCACCCCTATTTTTTATTTTTATTTTGTATTTAAATTCAAGTTAGTTAACATACAGTATAGTCTTGGCTTCAGGGGTAGAAACCAGTGATTCATCTCTTACATATGACACCCATTGCTTACCCCAAAAAAGCAATTACCCCTCCCTAATTCAATCACCCATTTTACCCATTCCCCCACCTACCACCCCTCCATCAATTCTCATCTTTTTCTCTATATTTAAGAGTTCTTATGGAGACATCTGGGTGGGTTAGTCAGTTGAGTGAGCATCTGACTTCGTTTCAGGTTGTGATCTCATGGTTTTCAAGTTCAAGCCCCACATCAGTGTCTGTGCTGACAGCTCAGAGCCTGGAGCCTGCTTCAGATTCTGTGTCTCCCTCTCTCTCTGCCCCTCCCCTACTCATGCTCAATAAATAATAAATATTATTAATAACCAATAAATCATAAATAAATACTGAAAATTTTTTAAGAAAGAGTTTCTGTTCATCTGTTGTGTTTCTCAAATTCCACATGAGTGAAATCATATGATATCTGCCTTTCTCTGACTGACTTATTTCATGTAACATGATACCCTCTAATTCCATCCATGTTGTTGCAAATGGAAAGATTTTATTTTTTGATCACCGAGTAGTATTCCATTGTATATACATACCATATCTTTATCCATTCATCAGTTGATGGATATCTGGGCTCTTTCTGTAATTTAGCTATTGGTGATGGCACTGCTATAAATATTGGGGTGCATGTGCATCTTCAAGTCAGCATTTTCATATCCTTTAGATAAATACTGGTAGTGCACTTGGTGGGTCATAGTTGTATTTTTAATTTTTCGAGGAACCTCCATACTGTTTTCCAGAGTGGCTGCACCAGTCTGCATTGCCACCAACAGTTCAAAAGGGTACCACTCTCTCTGCATCTTCGCCAACATCTGTTGTCTCCTGAGTTGTTATTTTAGCTATTCTGACAGATGTGAGGTGGTATCTCATTGTGGTTTTGATTTGTATTTCCCTGGTGATGACTGATGTTGAGCATCTTTTAATGTGTCTGTTAGCCATCTGGATGTCCTCTTTGGAGTACACAATGTTTTATGAAATTTTTACATGAGGAAATTATTTCTAGTGTTTTAACTAAATTTATTACTTTACACGTTTCTACAGATGTAAATGAGCCATTTGACAGAAGTTAGACATTAAATGACAAATTGAAAAAAAAAGAAAAAAATTCTCCCTTTCTAAAATCTTCTTTATTCATCCTGATAACATCTTCCTCCTGGCTACTGAACTTCTAAACCTAAAGCCATATGGACATTTCAATAGGATGTGCAACATGATCATTTAATACACATTACAAAATTAATACATCTGTCACCTCACGTAGTTACTTTTTTGTTGTTGTTCCTATGGTATCACAAAAGATCCTGAATAACCAAAGCAATGTTGAGAAGGAAGAACAAAGCCAGAGGTTCACACTTTCCTTCAGCATAATCAAAACAATATAGTTTTGATAAAAACTATATAAATAAATCTAATGAATAAATCTAAAAACAGATACATAGGCCAAGGGAACAAAATAACTCAGAAATAAACTCTACACATATACATTTGACCAACCTTTGAAAAAGAATATACAAAGGAGAAGGGATAGTCTCTTTAATAAATTGTTCTGGGAAAACTATCTATAAGCAAATGAATAAAATTGGACCCTTATACCATATACAAAGAGTAACTGGAAATGGATTAAAAAAAGTAAGACCTGAAACCATATAACTCTGACAAGTTATAACTCTGCCTTGTCTTAAGCAGTTTAGATGCCCTGTTGAATGCCCTTATATAATTACCACTTAAGTTATTCCTCATCTTCATGTTCCTACTGTCATTCATATTCCAGTACCTGGATCATACACCATGTACTTTATTGAATGTGTAGATTAATTAATAAGGCTGACATGTAACTTATTACAATATTTTTCTATCTTGTGTCTCTAAATATATTCATATTCGTAGTTAATTTTATAACCATAAAAGCTGTAAATTAGTCAAATATTGATGAGTTGGAGGAAACTCACAAGGTATGCTTTTAGTACTAAAGAGACATTGGTCTTAATTTAGTCTACTAGTGACCAGTTAGACAAACATTATGCATGTTGTGTTCAATTTAATACCTTTTAGAAATAGAATATGGTACCTGAGCATTGACTGTTTCTGTTTAATTAATTTTGTGTTTATGAGTATGCAAATGTATTGAGAAATGGATAATTGACGTAATTAGGGATACTGCATGTAATATAATTGATTTTTTTTTGGAAAAGGGGGTATATGGAAAATCTCTGTACCTTCTCAATTTTGCTACTACCTAAAACATCTCTAAAAAGTAGATAATTAAAAATGATATGTAAGTGGTAGTTTGGACAATTTATTAACATTGTGTTCTATATGTTAATCATGATTGGCACCACAGAGTAAAATATTAATGCAGACTAACTGCTGTAACAAATAATGCAAATATGTACAATGTCTCAAATAAAAGTTTATTTATTTTCACCTAAAAGCATTTGGCAGGTGAACATAGTAGGGTTTTCTCTTCAGAGATCTAGTTTGATGAGGCTTTGACATTTTAGTGAGAACCTTCCAAGGTTGCATGGAAGGATGGTTTTCTTGGATTGGCAGATACTCAGCAAATGAGGGGGACATGGATCATCCTGTGAATCTAGCACAATTGACCAAAGTCTGTATTTCTGGACCACAGGTATATATGTATGCTCTTCACTCTCCTTAATCATCTTCCAAGGCCCAGTGCCTATAGTCAGCATCATTTTTTCTCTTCTTAACTGAGACTGAACCATGATATCCTATAAAACTTTAAATTTCTAATTATTTCCCTGTGTTGTGCCTTTTGATATATATTCTATATAGAAAAATATATATAATATAATATGTATAGTTTATGTATATAGTTCATGTATATGTTTACACAAACGCACATTACTTTGGTAGAAATTTAAAAAAAGTAAAACATACTTTTTTGATGTCTAAAAATAAAATCGGTTACACATTTTATCAGTTATCTCCTCTATGACTCTGTCAAGCAAACTATATACAGATTGGGAATTAAATATTTTAATTAATAATTATATAATTCATATGGTTTAAATTTCAACTCCCATTGATGATAACATTGTAATGTTTAAGCACCCCATTTCTATTCTAAATCGTAGAAGTCTAAATAAAATAGAAAATAAAAATGCAAGAGTCCTATCTCCCAAACGAGATCTCTCAGAATCAAAAACAAAACTAAAACAGAGAGCAGAGAGCATGGCTGAAACCACAGCCTATTCTACTCTTGATCTGGAAGCAGGTGGGAGTTGCCAGAAGTTCTGTTCTTGCAATATAACCATGGCGGGGGGGGGGGGGGGGGAACTCCATTGAAAACTTGAAAATGACTGGAGTCAGGCTCATAGAAGGAAACTAGAGGTCAAGTGTGTAGGTCATATCTCTCCCCAGCTTCAAAAAGAGGGCTTCATAAAGCTGATGCTGACCTTTGCCCAGAGCTAAAGCTTTTATGAAACTATAGTCCAGGCAGATGGGAAGAGGAATTCACAAACCCTTGACCAGAGAGTGAGTCAGGCCACCTACCGTTCTGAAGAATAGATTTTCTACATCCCCAAAATAAGCACACAGCATCAGCCCATACCAAGATTAAAGACCTATTTTTTGGAGAAGAGGCCACAAAGGAAGAACTAAATGAAAAAAAAAAAATGCTGGATGGGATGAACGCATGTATAAAGAAAGTAATGAAAAAATGATCAAAATACAGTCTGACACAAAGAAATTCAACAGTGGATAGTGTATAAAGGCACCTAATTTTAAGTAAGATAGACAAAACCCAGAATATATATGCTTCCATATAAAGTTTCAAATATTAGTCTGAAATAAACTTCAGACAGAGTATTTTTGGTTTCTTCAAAAAGATAGAGGCATAACAGAGATGGAAATTAATTTTTGCAAAAATGGTAGAAGCCACATGCAAAAATATCAGTTGACTGTCAACAACAACAATTAAGATGTTTCAAATGAGAATGAGATGATATGCAAAAATTAAGATGCAAGACAGAAGAAGGTGAATGTTAAACAAGTAAAAGTCAAAGGAAAACCTGTGAATGAATGCAGATTAAGAGATATCTTTAAATGTTTAATGGAAATTTCAAAAAAAAGACCACAGAAACTTGGTAACTTAGGTCCTCAAACTAAGGTACATTTCAAGTGCTAAACAGGAAAAAGGAATTTTAATGTGGGTACATGAGAGTGAAGGGTGACTGTTTAAGGATAAAAACGAATGTTAAAAATAGTACAGGCAAAACGCAGAATATATAGAGAGGATGGCAGGTGTCCTAAAAGTGCTTTGCTTAATCAAAACTAAATGGTAAAACACAAGAAAAGTAAACATAAGAGTGAAGAAGGAAAAATTATTGTCAGTCTAGAATTCTAAATTCTAAATTGAAATTCTAAATTATTCATTATTAAAGGAAAATAGTCTTTGGGATGATACAGTTATTTACTGAAAGAAGAACTAAATGATATAATTTCACAAGAAAAAAATGTATACAAAGGATGGAATGAGATGTAAAAGAAAAAAAAAACTAAACTCAGATATTGACAGAAAATGTTGGTGAATTTAACCAGTGAATGTGAAAGAAAAAAAATTAAGTTTAAATGTGGCTATGGGGCGCCTGGGTGGCGCAGTCGGTTAAGCGTCCGACTTCAGCCAGGTCATGATCTCGCAGTCCGTGGGTTTGAGCCCCACATCAGGCTCTGGGCTGATGGCTCAGAGCCTGGAGCCTGTTTCCGATTCTGTGTCTCCCTCTCTCTCTGCCCCTCTCCCGTTCATGCTCTGTCTCTCTCTGTCCCAAAAATAAATAAACGTTGAAAAAAAATTTAAATGTGGCTAAATGTTGTATGCTAGAAAAGGTGAACCCAATGTCTAGAAAACTAACAAAGATAAAAAGGGGAAATGGGAGGAAAGGTGTTGTTTAGTCAATAAATATGCTAAAGAGTTTGTTTTATTCCAGGAGATGAAAATCAGTAAGTTGAAGAAAGTCAGGTCTTATTAGAAATAGTTATAACTCAGTATTGATGTTAAATAATCATGGATATTCAATAAAAAAATTAAAAATGCATGTGGCTTACAAATGCACAGAGAAAACCATCATTTAGAAAACTTTAAAACACAATAAAAGTTTTTAATAGAAAAGAATAAATTAGGTTAAACGATGCTAAATATAAATATATATTTAAGATATATATTCAGAATGATTAAAAATGATTTGTAGAACCATTATGCCTATTTATGTCTTTTAAGACAGTTAAAACGAAAATAAATATTTAAAAAAACCAGATATATCACATGGCCACCAAAAGTAGGATTTTCTAAATGGAAACTATAAAAGATAACTTAAGTAAAATACTAAGAGATAATAAATTGGATAATTAAAGATAACTCCACAAGAAGTTTTAAAAAATCATAAAGTTTTATATACACAAAGTCCAAAAACATGTAACAAAAAACTCAAGCATAAAGCCATAATCATAGTAGATGTCTCAATATGCTTCCACAAATATGTAAACTGTTCAAGCAAATATAAAAAAATGTAACTTCAAATAGACATGTGTTGAAAAACTATTCAATACATATTTAAGATGATGACAGAAGAGAAATGAAACTCACTTGTTTTAAATTTTTTTTTTAATGTTTATTTATTTTTGAGACAGCGAGAGACAGAGCATGAACGGGGGAGGGTCAGAGAGAGAGGGAGACACAGAATCGGAAACAGGCTCCAGGCTCTGAGCTGTCAGCCCAGAGCCCGACGCGGGGCTTGAACTCACGGACCGCGAGATCATGACCTGAGCCGAAGTCGGACGCTTAACCGACTGAGCCACCCAGGCGCCCCAAAACTCACTTGTTAAAATACATGCAGAAAATGCACTAAAATATAGGTAATCTTCCTTCAGCCCTATAGAAGATGAAATATGGCTATAATTTAATTGCTGTTTCTCATACTAAAAGCGGACACTTATTAATCTCTCTTGAAAATGACCTTGTTTTAATGACTTGGTTGACCAATAGAGTATCATCAGCTGATGCTAAGCAGTTATTAGTCTCATCTCTGAAAACATTAACAGTTTCTACTGATGCTATTTTGGGGCCTTGAACTGCCATATGAGAAGTCCAGCGACTCTGAAGCTACAATGCTCTGACAAAGCCCAAGACACAAAGAATTAAGTATAAGTGCTCCAATTGAACTCCAACTCTGTAATTATCTCTACCAGAGACTAGAATGTGAATGTCATAAACCAACTTGGATTTCCAGTTTGATCCATCTACCAAAATATTACCAAATGGTATTTGTTAGCACCACTTGGAGTAGAAGAATTAGTAAGTAGAATATTCCCCAAATTCTTGACCTACAAAATTTAAAATACAGCAAATATCTGTTTAATCTTGTGGGCTATTTTGTTAGGGAGTAATAGATACTGGAAACAAGCAATGTTTTAAAAAGCATATATCAGACACTCTCTCTCTCTGAGATATATATATAATCAGACTCTCTCTGAGATATATATATATGTATGTATGTATATATATATACATATATACATACATACATATATATATGTGTGTGTGTATATAAATATATGTGTGTGTGTATATATATATATATATATATATATATATATATATAGTGTGTGTGTGTGTATTAGTGTACCTGACCGCATTAAGAAATTGAAGCAAGACAAATTGTTGCCTCAACAGATGCAAAAAAATTCAATAAAATGAACCATTAATGTATAACATTCAATAAACTAATCAGTTTATAAATAGAAGAAATATATATTTTTAACTTAAATGTTAGCAAAATGGACTTAAATAGTTTTTTTTTTCAGAGAGAGAGAGAGAGAACACAAGCAGGGGAGGGGCAGAGAGAGAATCCCAAGCAGGTTCCACACTCAGTTGGATAGCCAGTGTGGGACTCGATTCCATGACCCTGGGATCACGACCTGAGCCAAAATCAAGAGCCAGATGCTCAACCGACTGAGCCACCCAGTAACCCAGATCTGTTCAATTTATAAGTAGAAGAATCCCATATTTAAAGTTAAATGTTAGCAAAGTGGATTTAATGCAGCATTTTTTAGAAAAAAAATTGATAAAATGATAAAAGAACTCCACAAGGAGTTTTAAAAATTATGAAGTTTTATATACACAAAGCAAAGTCCAAAGACATGTAACAAAAGACTCAAGCATAAAGCCATAGTCAGTATTCTGCACAGTTCAAGTTTCTCACAGTTTAGTTTTCCAGGGGTGACTCTTATAGTGGCCCCTTAAATCTCATGAAATGGATAGTTACGTAGATGATAGACAGATGGATGGATGGTTGGATAGATAGATAGATAGATAGATAGATAGATAGATAGATAGATAAATGCAGTTCAGGTTTTGCTGCTACAGGGACTAAATCTGTTAAATGTTCTAATCATTCTTAATATAAACAGATGGTTTCTATTCAAGCAAAGCAAAACAATAATTATACACATCTGTACAATACCAATAAAATCTAATACATCCAGAAGCTATTGGCTGCCATTTCAGAACAGTGTCTGAGAATAACATTTGTATACTCATTTAGTCATTTTTCATAAAAGTTATAATGACATCCAAATAATTTTTATCATGTAAAACATAAGAGATGTGCCTTTGATACATTCCCTGTGTTTTAAAAAAAAAAGGCTATTGACTATTTGTCAGTAGAACATAAGCTTGTTAATATTAGTATCTCTTTGCCATTTTTCTTCCTTTGTGTGATACTGATATTTGCTTCTGTTTGTAAAGAAAACTCATGTTTACAGAGTTATTTGAAGAGACTTGTATATTCCTGTCATCAGGGGTATGATAAATATTACACCTCCCCAAATCATGCTAAAAATATTGATTACTAGCAAAGCTGAATACAGTTCTTTGAATTCTAAATGTTTCTTCAGAATTTTCATACACGGGAAAAAATGCCATCACCTAAAGTAGGGTGTTGCAGTTCCACGTGAAGGAACAGCAGCTTGGCCATCTGGAGAGATACTTTAAAGGTTTTTATTGTCCAATTGGTTTCTCTAGTTCTGTACGGCAGCCTGTAGACACCCACATTTTCTGTCTAGAAGTGAAAATGAATGCTTTTATTTCTGGCAGCTCATGTAAGATGCTTTACTCCAGATAGCCAGACTGAAATGCTTCTGGCAACCAAAATAATTTCATTAGCCCAGTTAGAATGACATGCATAAAATTCAAATTATCCCTGTAAAATCAATTCTCATAACTAATCTTAATAGGCCCAATATGTTTTTTTTTCTTTATACAAACTGGTGAAGAATTTAGCTTAAGTTTAGGATCAAATGAACATACACATTTCTGAATGTTTGTGGATATTGTGCAGTTTATTGCAATAAAAAAATTCTAAGTAATTTTAAAGGAAATTATGATGAACAACTGTTACGAGTATTGCCAGAAATTTTATATTCAAAATAGTTATTTCTGTCTTTCAGATTCCTGTCTCACTTCAATTAAACCTGCATTGATTACTGTGAGTTAGTTGGAATATACTCAGATAAATTGTCATTGTCTAAATAGGAAAGCTAAAGCTTTGCCTGTGTTAGCAAAGTTAAGTGAAGTTGGTGAAAAATGGCTTTAGTATTGAGAAAGGTATTAACCACCTAGACCAATGTAAGTCAACAAGTATTTATCACTATCTCTCTTATAGAGCACTTTTAAAGTCACTTGTAGGAATATTGGCAGGAGGTATAGGTAAGGAAACAGATACTCCATTTCCTAACAAATTTACAGTTCTGTAAAAAGTTTTAGATATAGGGGCACCTGGTGGCTCAGTCGGTTAAGCGGTCGACTCTTGAATTCAACTCAGGTCATGGTCTCGCAGTCCTGAGTTTGAGGCTCACATCAGGGCTATATCAGTGATATAGCTGTGAGTATGGCTAATGACATAAAACATATAGTGGTAAATTTGACATTTTGAATGGTAAATAATGCTCAAAAAATGAAGAATGATTCTGAAATGACAGACATTGAGACTATCCTAATGCTTAAGGGAAGGGATGCATAATTGCTCAAGTGTGTACATGTTTGGCAAAATATGACATCTGAAGGATGAAGCAGATTAGTGTTTTTCATTATAAATGAGGCAACTATATATCTATATGTATTTATATTAGATATACATTTATAATAATAAAGTTGAATTGTTGAACTAGTGTTTAGAATGTTAGATTTATAAAAATCATATGAATTATGTGGAATATCAACATAATAAATAATTATATCTCACATGTTCCTCATTCAACACACATTCCTTTAGAGACAGTAAATAATTTCAAAAAATGAGCTACAATGGAGGGGAGAATCTGTTTTGATGTTATAAGTTACATTAAACCTTACATGGTAATTGGAGCATTGATTGAAGCAAATTTTCTCAGGACAGAATAAAAGCTTTTATCTGAACCACACATGACAAATATTAGTAAAGCAGATACACATGGGCAAAGAGCTAATTTCTTAAAATTAGAATGTGCTTATTATAGAAAGTAAGAACATCTTTACAGGTTATTTTTCAAATTAAAAATCTTAAAACTGACCATTTAGTTCCTACATGAAATAACTAAAAGTCACAATCAGAAAGGATTTAAATTGGTAGAAATGATTTCCAGTTTAAAATCTCCAAGAACATTCTTCATATGTGGAATGTATAATCTCACCTTACTATCAACTTGGCTCATTAGGCTACACTGCGAAGACAGTAGAGTGTCAAGTAGAGAACACTAGACACAGAATTAATCCCTACCCATGTAATGCTGATAGGTGGTAATCCAATAATCAAAAGCCTAGAAACTTACAGTAGCACATTTAATTCTGGAAAAGTTCTAATTTTGAGAAAATATTCCTTTAGACTGATGGCCTATCTGATTTTATATCATTACTGCTATTTAGTCCATGTTTCAGCATGCATATAGTTTGAATACCCTGTAGCACGAGTTTACAAAAAGAGCGTGTGATGATACTATGGGGATTGTTTTTTAAGAGACTACTTCTTTCATAGAGATGAATACTGAAATATACATGGATTAAAAATTTTGGATTTCCTTCAAATACTTAAGCACAAGAAGACTAGTTGAGGGGAAAGAAAACAAAATTAGCAATAAGATAATTATTGCAGCTGGGTAATGGATACACAGATATTTGCTATACAATTCTGTCTACTTTTATATGTTAGAGGTTTTTACAATTAAAAAATTAAACAAGGAGACAAAAAAGACATATCACCACTTCCCACTCCAGCTCCATGTTTTCCCTAAGCTAAAATACCAGAGGAAATGCCAAATTTCCTAAATATGAAATATCTTCGGGATATAGAAATATTATTGTAAGAATATTATAAGAAGCTTTCCTGCTTCATCAAATATAATCATTCACACTAGGAAAACAATTCTTTAAATACTGGCTAAGCTTCAAAAAAAATTTAAGGAAGTCTTTAGACAAAATAAAATGAAAATTACTATGATAAGTGTGAGCAAATCCTGAGCTTCCCTGAGGAAATTCCCCAATTGTAAAACTGAAAGTCATGGATTTTTATGTCTTGTAGGGATTTAAAAAAAGGAATTAAGCCTTATCACAGGGGAACTAGGAACCAAGAACCAAGATTTTCACATATAACCAGAACCTTGTAGAGCTGCCATTACCTGTGAAACTATAGTCTGGGGGAAAGAAAAAAATCAATTCTATACAAAGTCAATCTGTTAAATTATTGTTTTACATTCTAAGTAGGATAAAAGAATTATACCCTGTGATGGTAAATATAAGTAAGTTCTCAACTTACAAATTTGTTCTCAACTACAAATTTGACTGATAAAACTGAGTTTATACTACATGCTAGGTCCAAGATACCTTATTATGAGATATAAATTTAAAGTAATCCCAGGTTGATAGAACCTAAGAGTGCTGTCTGAAACAAATATAAATACTGCCTAGAATAATTCACCTTAAATCCAGCACCTCAAAATTCCAAAAGGCAAAATTAAATTCTAGTGGACTACAGATAAGGAAATTACTGAAAATTTGATTTTAAAATACTCATATATGAAATGTAAACAAATACTACTAATAATATCCAGAAATAAAAGACTATTAAAAGGATCAAAAAGATTTATAAAAGTACCACAATGTTTCTGTAAATTGTGATGTATGAGAGAGATTAAAAAAAAAAAAAAAAAAGGAAAAACTCAACACACGGAGTTAATATAACCTAAACAGAGCTAAAGAGAAAATTGGTCAGCAGAAAAGACCAATGTGAAAAATTTAGCCAGGAATTCAATAAATGGAAAGGGTAAAAATATTTAAGAAGAATAAAGAATCATGGAGAACAAAAAATGAGAATGTTTATTGTGGGTCAAATTTGATTGCCAGAGTATAGATGAAAATAGTCAATGAGAAAACGAGTAAGAATTTTCCACAACTGATAAGTGATTAACCCTCAAATTCAGAAAGCACACAAAAATCTAGGAAGAATATATAAAAAGAAATCTACAACAAAGTACATCTTTAAACTGCCCCCAATGCATTAAGATAAATGTATCTTAAAGACAAGGAAATTGTATACAAATGAACAGTAATTACACTAACAGGAGAATTTGCAACATCAGTACGAAAAGCTGAAATAAAATCTTCAAAGTGTTAAGAAAAAAATAACTATAAGCTTAAAATTCTACACCTAGATTAAAAAAACAACAACACAGCATTCAGATATGGGAATGAGTCAAAGGCCTTTTCAGATATAATGAACTAACTAAAATGGCATATCATCAATAGAGTAAGAATTAGATAACTGAAAATTGATCCTAGAAAGAAGACATAAAATACAAAAAAATAATTGGAAGTTATGACTTCCTATGTCCATCCATGGTGTTCCAAATGGCAGGATTTCCTGTCTTATAGCTGAACAATATTCCATTGTGTGTGTGTATGTGTATATATATTTGCGTGCACATATGTGTGTGTGTGTATACATAACACAATATCTTTTCACCACTGAGTATGACATTAGCTGTGGGTTTATCATATGATCTTAATATGTTGAGGTATGTTCCCTCTACACCCGTTTATTGAGGGATTTTATTATGAGTGGATGTTGACATTTGTAAAGTGCTTTTTTTGCTATTGAGATAATTATATGATTTTTTAAATTCAATTTGTTAATGTAGTGTATCACATTGGTTTGTGGATGTTGAATCATCCTTTGGTCCGTGGAATAAATCCCCCTTGATGATAGTATATGATCTTTTAGCATATTTTTGAATTCAGTTTTCTAATATTTTTTGAGTATTTTTGCATCTCTGTTCATGAGGGATATTGGCCTGTAATTTTTTTGTGTGGTGTTTTTGTCAGGTTTTGGTATCTGGATCAGGGTAATTCTGGCCTCATAAAATGAGTTTGGAAGTATTTCCTTCTCTTCTACCTTTTGAAAGAGTTTGAAAAGGAGTGACATTAATTCCTCATTAAAAGCATGGTAGAATTCAGCAGTGAAATCATGTGGTCCTGGAATTTTGTTTGTTGGGAGGTGGTTGTTTACTGATTCAATCTCATTAGTTTTAATTTCTACAGATTTGCTATTTCTTCATAATTCAGTATTGGTAGGTTGTACATTTCTAGAAATTTATCCCTTCCCATTTGTCAAATTTGTAGGCATATAATAGTTCATAGTCATCTGTTGTGATCCACTGTATTTCTGTGGTACAATTATAATGTCCCCTTTCATTTCTGATTTTGAGTTTTCTTTTTTCTTTTTTTCTTGTTAAAGGTTTATCTATTTTGATGTTTCAAACAATGAGCTCTTAGTTTCATTGATCTTTTCCATTGTTTTCCTTGTCTCTGTTTCATTATTTCCACTCCATTCTTTGTTATTTCCTTCCTTTACTAAATTTGGGCTTTGTCACTCCTTTTCTAGTTCTTTTAAGTGTAAAGTTAGACTGTTTATTAGAGCTTTTACTATTTTCTTAATGTGGTATTTATTGCCTGTATTTATTTAGGTCTGTAACTATCTGCTTTATATATTTAGATTTCCTATGTTGGTGCATCACAATGTTAAAAAAATTTTTTTAAACCATAGAAATATTTTTTTGTTTTTCAAGCAATTTGGTTATACCTTCAGAGAAGAATATTACTGGCTGTAAAGGACACTGGCATATAACAATAGAAGTTGAGAAATAACATAAAACTACTAAAATAACATTTCAAATTTTCCTTATAAAATGATAATTTCAAAAGTATATGCACCATTTAGCATGGTTTTATATAGCATATACAGATTAGTTTCCAGAAATAAAAACACAAATATAAGGATACTTAATTTCTAATGTATGGGACACTGGAGAAAATATTATTTGGAATATTAATTCATCAAAGATACTACTTAGAGCATCATAAAATAGCATGAAATAGGCCATAGAGTAATATAAGTTATTTGTAGCACAGTTACTCAATAAAATTTTTATAACAATTATATGTCAAGTGCTCCTTTAAATCAGTAAAAATTGAAAAATTTGAATCATAAATGAAAAATTAAAAGTAATATCTAAGAAGCTAATATATATTTGAAAAATGCTCAACATCATTAATCGTTAGGGAAAGAAAAAAGAAAAACTACACGAAGTCAAAAATCACCCATCAGAAGGGTTGAAATTAAAAGATTGATGATGTTAACTGTCAGTGAAGATGGAGAATAATGAGAATCTCCATGCATTACTGATAGGAATTTATTTAGAGAATCACTTTCAGAAGCTGATTGACATTATTTATTAAATTTTAACATTTTCATTACCTATGGCTCAGTAACTACCTAAAGAGAAACCCAACGGAAATGCATTTATAAGTGCACAAAAGGACATTTAAAGGTGTGTTTATAGCAGCATTATGCATATAAACCAAAAGCTGTTATCCTCAACAAAAGAATAGAAAGTGTACGGTGATATATCAATCTGTTTTACTGTTGGAATAATATGCAGAATTAAAAAATGAACATATTATTGGTATACCATGCATGGATGAGTTTCAAAAACATAATTTTATATTGAGACACAAAACATTGTATAATGTATGATTTTCATAAAGCAGACAAAAATAATCTTTGATAATGGAAATCAGGACAGGGTTACTTTCTAAAATGATTGAGTAGGTTTCTGTGGTAGTGGTATATTCTATTCCCATATATGTTTATGATTAACATTTTAATATTTATTAAGTATGTACATATAAAATGTATACCTTGTTTTACTTTAATAAAAATTATATCTAAAATATATACAAAGTGGAAATTGGTTAACACAAATGGAAATTCTAATAGTCAGAATCTTACTAGAAATTTTAAAAATATACCTCTAAGTAATTTAGAGTTTAAGGGGATACAAAACCAGTAATACACAAAAGAATTGAAAAATCAAGTGAAAAGAACTTGGCTTAGAAAGAATGTAGAGTACATCCATTTAAGCTATAAAGGTTGAAACCAAAAGAACTAACTACTTACTAGATAAAGCTCAATAAAATTTAAAGAATAAGACTGTATCTTCTCACAATGTAAATAAATAGACAATCAATAATTGTAACTACAGCAAAAGAGAAACAAATACTAGAAATATAAAAACTTACTATTAAATGGCTTGTGAGTCAAAGAAGAAATTACATGATTTCTTACATTTTTAGGAAAGATTATAATGCAGTGTATGCAGTAGTTTTACAGTTATTCTTCAAAATCACTAGGCGTAAGAAATTTTACAGTATTACCAACATAAAAAATGTGGTAAATATTGTATTAGGAAAGAGATTACAATCATGAAGAGGTATTTACTAACAATTAAGAAAGAATAAAAGTAATTGGCCTAATTTCAACAGAAAGAGTAGATTGTCTGTGTTGTTGATTTTGCATAATAAATGCAGAATGGGGGAGAAGAGTAATTCTAAAATTAAAGATACTAATTGTAGTATAATATGAAGACAAAATAGAAATTTAAAACATAATAAAAAACTGTATTTTTGGTAAAAAACTAATTGAATATACAAAACATAAACAATATTGGTCATGAAATACTGAGACAAATTAGTATTAGTACAATAATAATGTGACAGGGCCCTAAATATTATATAACACAAATATTAAAATATAATCAAATGATACGTTTGAAAACTAAGAAAAATAAAACATCTTCTGGAAAAATATAATAATACTCAGTATAATACTCAGTATCTAATAGTATCAATATAAATAATATCTAATAGTACTCAGGATAAAAATAGAAACTTGAATTCTCTTGGGATTCTTACAGAAATTTAATCATTAGTTTAAAATCCATCCATCAAATTCACTGAGCACAGATATTTTTAAGAGTTTATCAGACATTCAAAAACTGGGTAATGCTGATTATTTTTAAATTATTCCAGAAAATAGGACAAAAGTAAATAGTTTACAATGTGTTTTTGAAACTAGAATTTATTTTGTTACTTAAATCAGAAAATGAATATGAGGTAAATTTTACCATATAATATAAATTATATGCATAGATAAAAATCCTAAACACAAACAAATTGAATAAACAACCATATAAAATAATTATTCTTTATGACCATGTATGTATTCTCATAATGGGAGAAAATCGATTAATATAATGATAAGCCTGCACATGTGATTGTTCAAAATAATAGCATAAGAGAGAAAATCTATATGATCATGTTAGTATGATATTGTATATAAATTAATTCCATTATTTTTAAAAAGGCTTATTCACAATCCAGCAATAAATACATAATGCATTTACCTGATAAAGAACATGTGTAGTATTTGTGGGTTTTAATGCTATGTGTGAATTCAGAATGTATGCACACACTTACTTTTTTATTTAATGGTGTACATTTCAAGTATATCTTAGAAAACCAGAAATGAAACCTAACATTCTATATTATTTTCTATTCAACATTCTCCTAAAAGTTGTAGCCATTATAATCCAAACTAAAGTCACTATTTGAATACTATAAAATGGTCTATTTAGAAAAAAATAGAACTTTACCAAGCTTCTTGGATACATGATTAATAAAACACAAAATCAATTTTATTATAAACCAGCAAGAATCAGAAAATATATAAGTAGTTGTTATTAAACAAAATAAGGTATTTAGCAATAAATCTAACAAAGGATAAGCATATAATTTATGAAAAATTTAATTGTATTAAATGACATTGAAGAACACTCAAATAAATATAGAGATATATTCATGAATAGAAAAACTCAGTATATTAAGCATCTCAATTATATTCAAATATACAAATTGTAATGAGATTGTTTTTTCAGAGAACTAGATGAGATAATTATAAAATTCATAAAGAGGTTCAGATAAAATATTTTCTGGAAAAGTATAGTTAATAATACTCAGCATAAAAAATAAAGACTTTAAATTGTTTTATAACTCTTATAGAAATTTAATCATTAAAGTCTACCCATCAAATTCACTGAGCACAGATATTTCTTGTGGTTGATTTCTAATTTCATAGTGTTGCAGTTGGAAAAAATGCATGGTATGACTTTGATCATTTTTGAATTTGTTGAGACTTGTTTTGTGGCCTAATGGGTGATCCATTCTGGAGAATGTTCCATGTGCACTTGGAAACAATACATATTCTGATGTTTTAGGATGGAATGTTCTGAATATATCTGTTAGATCCATCTGATCCAATGTATCATTCAAAGCCACTGTTTCCTTGTTTATTTTCTGTTTGGACTATCTATCCATTGATGTAACTAGGGTGTTAAAGTACTCTAATATTATTGTATTGCTATGAATTACTTCCTTTTTATTTGTTATTAACTGCTTTGTCTATTTGGGTGTTTCTATGTTAGGTACATAAATATTTGCAACTGTTATATCTTCTGTTGGTTTCATTATACTTTTTCCTTCTTTGTCTCTTGTTATAGTCTTTGTTTTAAAATACTTTTTATTCTCATGGTCAGTGAGTTCAAGCCCCACGTCGGCCTCTGCACTGACAGCTCAGAACCTGGAGCCTGCTTCAGATTCAGTGTCTCCCTCTCTTTCTGCCCCTCCTCTACTCATGCCCTCTCTGTCTCTCAAAAATGAATAAACATTGAAATAATTAAAGTATTTTTTCTGATATAAATATTGGTACCCCAGTTTTCTTTTCACTTCCATTTGCATGAAAGTGTTTTTCGATTCCTTCACTTTTAAGGTGCATGTGGTGTTAGGTCTGAAATGAGTCTCTTGTAGGTAACATATAGATGGGTCTCCCTTTTTTATCTCATACTATTCTGAATGATAGCCTTGCTAGATATATTATTCTTGGTTGCACGGTTTTGTTTTGTTTTGTTTTTTTCTTTTCTTTCAGCACTTTGAATATATTATGCCATGCCCTTCTGGCCAGCAAAGTTTCTGTTGAAAAATCCACTGATAGCCTTATGGGATTTCCTTTGTATGTAATTGCTTTCTTATCTTTTGGTGCTTTTTATTTAATTTTTTTTTCTCTTGCTGTATTTTGGCGTGGACCTCCTTGGGTTGTTTTTGTTGGAGTCTCTCTGTGCATCCTGAATCTGGACTTCAGTTTCCTTCCCCACATTTGGGACATTTTCAGTTCTTATTTCTTCAAATAAATTTTCAGCACCCCCCCCCCCCCCCACCTTCTCTCTCTTCTCCTTCTGGGATCCTTATCACACAAATGTTATGACCATTATGCTTCATGGTCTCACTGAGTTCCCTTAGTCTTTTTTTTCTCTCTTGTTCAGTTTGATTTCTTTCCAATACTCCATTCTCCAGTATTCTTCCCATGTTCTTCTGCTTCCTCTAGTCTACTACTTACTCATTCTAGCATATTTTTAATTTCAGTTATTAAGTTCTTTATCTGTGATTGGTCCTATTTTAAATTGTTTATCTCTTTGTTGTGGGTCTCACTGAAACTCTCCAGCCTTTTCTCAAGTCTGGTGAGTATCTTTATGATAATTACTTTAAATTCTTTTATCAGGAATATTACATATCTCCATTTCATTTAGCTCTCCTGCTGTGACTTTGTCCTCCTCTTTCATTTGGGATATATTCTTCTGTCTCCTCATTTTGTCTAACTTTCTATGTGTTAGGAAAGTCAGGTTTTGAAAGCTGACTCCTGCTTTTGAAAGCAGTGGTCTTATGAAGACAAGATGCTGTGGTATCCTGCAGTGTAATGTTCCCTGTTAATCAGAATCTGGCACTTCAGGGGTGTTTGCTATGTGCATTGTATGTGGGTTACTCCTGTGGCTGAGCTACATTTGCTTTCAGCCAAATCATCTTCAATGTTTCTCTTTGGCTGTTGTAAGCAGGATTTGGTCTCTGTGTTCTTAGTTGGACCATCTGGGGCTGCCTGGTGCTTGAGTTCTATCAGACCAGGCATTTGCCAGAGATGCAGTTACACTGAACTGCATGGTGCTTTTCCTGTGTTATCCCCTGAGAAGATTTCATTGATTGGCAAGGCCTGTAGTGAGACCCAATGTCTGTTCCCAGTCCACTGCTGGAGCCACAATTGGACTGATGTGTGTGGTTTTCCTCCGCCCTCTCTGGAGCATGAGTCACTTTGTTGTGGTGCTGGCCTCTGTCATGGCTGGTTGAACACTGTCAGGCTTATGGCACCACTCTGGATGGGCTCCAGCTAAGGATTTATTTGAGGGGGCAATTCCACAAGAGAAACATGGGGCTGAGCAAGTGGTGCCAGCAATTCTGCTCATCCGCTGAAGGAAGGGACCTGCAGCTGCCTAGGAAAACTGTTGAAGCCTGCTGTGTTGAAGGTGGTGGATCCTATGAAGATTGCAGGGATGGGGCAAACTGTTAGCAAGGAAAGTGGAGAGTACTGTTGGTGTGCTAGTTTCTGCAGTTGTCTGTACATCTCTGCTAGGGGTTGGGGAGGGAAATGGTGCCTGCCAGCTCTTTTCTTCTTGGAGATGTCTATGAAGATCCCTGCCTCTCCAACACAAGCTCTGAAATTAGTGAAACAAAATCTGTTTTGGGTGTACTCCAGGCCTTTTCAACTGCTGCTTCTATGCTATATCTCAACTGGGCTGTTTGTTGTGCTGTCTCACTAAGGTGGGAGGACTCTGCCCTCTGGATCTCCCAGAGTCAAACCTGTTTGTTTTTAAGGTTCCAGGTGTTAAGCCCCACTAATTATTAGACCCTTCTGTTTTCAAAGCCAAGTATTATGCAGATTTGTCTTCTCTGGGTGGGTCCCTTGTGCCTGAGGTACCTGTCATAAGGGTCTGCTCTTCTCTTTTGTGGTGCCTCCACATCCTTCCTTGCCATGAACAGTTTCAGAGGTCTGTGTGGCTCCAGACCACACTTCCACCTTCTTATCCTCTGTGATGTGACCTTCTCTCTACAATTAGCTGTGGAGAGTCTGTTCTACCAGTCTTCAGGTCATTTTATGGTTTAGTTACACTAATGTGGTTGTATCATTGGGAAGAGGTAAGATTAAAATCCTCCTACTCCACTTTCTTCCCCAGAAGTTATAAAAGACATTTTTAAGATGTTCACCCCATTATTAATCATTTAATTACAAATTCAAACAGCTATGAGATATTTTTCATACTTACAGTGACAGAGAATACAATATCAAATGTTGGTGAGAATGTCAAACAGTAACCATATTTATTTGTGGTAAAATCAAAGATATATATAGCCTGTGAGCCAGCCATTCTGTTCCTGTGTATACACTAGAGAAACTTAAATCACACAGAATACACATACACAAATGTTTGTAGTATCATCTGTAATAGGAAACAAAAAGTGCGTGTGTGTGGGTGGAACCTATGTATGTATGCATTGGCAGAGAATAAAACATTATATTCACATTTCATTACGTGTTCATATAATGAGATACTACACAGAAATGAACATTAATAAGATAACACAACAGCTATTAATGCTTATGAATTTTACAAACATAATTTTTTCCTGGAATAAAATAAGTTGTTGAGTTATATACCATGAGGTCAACTTCTCTAAATTTTAGAAACACAAAATAACATCATTGTGTCCTTATAATTGCATATGTACAGAGCAAGGTTATGGAAGATGAATCAGAATCACAAGCATAAAATTTGAGTAGAAATTTCTATTATGGAGTAAAGCAAATAGATAAGGAACTTCAGGAGTGCTGGCAATGTAAATTAAATATGGTGATGCGTATACACATGTATATTGTTTTATTCTTTATACATTTTGCATGCATTTAATCTCTTATAGCAATATATTTTAAACATCTATGTTAAATTCCTATTACCATTCTAACTGCTCCATTTTTAACAGGATTTCATTTACTGCCTTTTTAAAAATATTTACCAGAACTGTATACAATGATACAGGTATTAACAACATAAAGTCTATTATATTCCTTTATCTGTATATATCAATTTTACTAATGTTCTTAAAAGCAATTTTTTGTCTTTTATATTATGTGTTTTCTATCTTACTCATCTTGTCAGAATCTTTAAACTTGTTCCATGTGTGTTGATGTGGGTTACCATCACTAGTTTTTCTATAGCTGATTCTGAATATATGCTGGAATTTAAAAATTAGAGCAAATGCTGATTTTGAATAGTAAATGGCAATTCTATGCTGAATGGTGTGTCTTCTAGGAATGGTCAGAGGCTGTCCTTCAAGAGGGTCTCATTATGGTGCTCAGGTATTCATGAATTTACCATGGAAGAGGGTCTGACCTTCATATTGGCAGGGTCAGAAAACTGATTATATAATTGCACCCATAATAGATCTCTCACTTGTGAAATAACTTAATCAAGCTCTTAAAATTGATCTATAAAAACAGAACAACAATTTATTCAAAAAAGTAAATAACTTTTAAAAGGAAGGGAATCTTTGATTTGTTATTAGTGACTTATTCTCTCTCTGTAGGCAGAGGCATAATGGAAAAAAATAGCATAGTCAGAAGATTGTTTTGAGAGCATTTTATAAGGGCAAACAGATGAATCTCATATTTGGTGGTATCAGGATAACATAATATGTTTATAAAAATATTAATAATAATGTAATAAAGTAATAAAGTAATATGAATATTTTAAACCCATTAACTAAGATTATTTCTCTCTTGACCAGGGCTAGAATAGTAGCATCCAGAGTTTGCCTCAGTGACCCTTCTTTTTCTCATGATAAATACTTCATACTTGACCTATCTTTTTAATAAACTATAATTGCATATAACATATTAGTCTTAGGTGTACAACATATTGATTCAATATTTGCATACATTGAGAAATAATCACCACAATAAGTTTAGTTACCATCTATCACTATACAAAATTACAATTTCTTATACAATGGAATACTACTCAGCCATAAAAATGATATCTTACTATTTGTAGCCACATGGATTGACCTTGAAGATTTTATGCAAAGTGAAATAAGTCAGATAGAGACAAATACCATATGATACCACTTATATGTGCAGTCTAATGCAATAAATTAACAAGCAAAACAAATCTCATACAACCTGAGAACAGATTAGTGGTTGCCACGGAGGGGGTGTGGATTGGAGGTAGGCAAAATGGATGGAGATCCAGAGGTACAAACTTCATTATAAAACAAGTAAGTCATGAGGATATAAACATGGTGATTATAGTCAATAATATTGTATTGCATATTTAAAATTTGCTAAAAGAATAAATTTTAAAAGTTCTTATCACACACAAAGAAGACATATTCTGTTTTGAAATAAAACAATGCCGTTAGCCAAATTACAGCCAGTCTTTGAAGGCTTGGACCTTGCCTGCATTTCAGGTGACTTTGCACAAATCTGCTTTAATACATTGTGTTGTTTTTCAGATGTAATTCTCATAAGACAGCTGATGGTCTTTGTTTCTTATTTGCATCTAATGTCTGTCATCCAATATAATAGCTATTACTTCCAGCTTTGTGTTGTCTACAATTTTAATCATCTAACTCATTGATAAAAATGTAAAACAGAGCAGAGGCAAAAACATCTGTTGCATGCTACTAGAATCTGTTTTCTCTCTTCACAGATTTTTCAGTAATTGTAGCTCTTTCTGAACATGATCAACCATTAACAACTCCATTCATATGCCCTGCCTTCCAGCAAAATGACTTCTTGTTCCCAAGACATTATGTTACTCCTTGTGAAGTGCCTTTCTGAAATCCAGATGTATGGCATCCAATAAATTTCCCAGACTAATAGCTAAGTAAATTTCCATAAAAGAATGTGTAGTTGATCTGAAGTGATCTAGTCTTTGTGTCCACATATTCTTGGTTAGTTCTTTTTGTTTTAAGAATATAACATCATTTTTTGTTTGAAACATTATAGTATATACATCTTCTTTCACAATTAGTCACATGTTAAAATTCATATTAATGGCTCTTCTACCCATGCAAGCAGAAGTATAGGAATTATTTGAGATTCTGGAGTCCCTTCTCTTTTTCTGATTTTCACTTTGCCACCGAATCTTGGGTTCATCAGTTCCATTCACTCTGCTGTCTACATTCCTACATATTATCATCCACTGTTTTTTTTTTTAATCTGTAAAATAGATGTCATGAGATTGAATTGTGCCCCTTCTCCCAAAATCATCTCCAAAGTAACTGTATTTGGAGACAGGATGTTTAAAGAGATAATTAAACTTAAGTAAGGACACAAAGGTGGGGTCCTAGTTTAATGGGACTGGTATCAATATAAAAAGATAATAAGACACTAGGAAAGCATCACACACACACACACACACACACACACACACACACACACACCACAGAGAGAGAGAGAGAGAATACAAATGTGGATTAAACATGAAGGTAGTCATCTGCAAGCCAAAGAGAGAGATCTCCAGAGAAATCCAACCTGAAATGTAACACCTTGATATAGGACTTCCAGAGTCTGGAACTTTGAAAAAATAATTTTAGCTGTTAAAGCCATTCACTCTGTGGTATTTTGTTTTGGAAGCTGTTGCTAATAAATGGTAATCTTATATTAAGACTACCTTGTATAAAGCTATCACTTCTTGGTAAATTTCTAATCTCTCATTAATTTAGATTTTTGGTTTCCCACAAATACTTGTGTATGTCAGTAGTATACTTTTATATTTATCGTAAGTAGTGTATCTGGCTTTCCATTTTTGATCAAGACCAATTATATATGTTATCAGTGTGCCCTTGGAATGCACACTGTTGAATACATGACTTGTTTCCTCTTCATTAAAAAATACTTGTGCTGGTATATAAAAATTAATTTTTAATTTATAAACTACTTCAGATAATAAATTATTTCATAATTATTCAAGCAGAAGTAATTCCCTCTCTTTTGAGTGGTGATATTATTTTGTTGTTCTTTTAATTCTGGCACTCATAAATATAATTATTATAATATATTTAAGTGTTTCTTACCTTCCTTACTAGATTATATATTCCTTGAGCACAGATTTAGTTTGGCTTTTCTCACTTCTCCTTTCTTTTACATTTTCTTTCAACTAATAGAATATTTTTTTAAAAAAAATTTATATCCATTTACTATTGAGAGAGAGAGAGACAGAGCGCCAGCAGGGGAGGGTCAGAGAGAGAGGGAGACACAGAATCTGAAGCAGGCTCCAGGCTCTGAGCTGTCAGCACAGAGCCTGACACAGAGCTCAAATTCACAAGCCATGAGATCAAGACCTGAGCTGAAGTCGGATGCTTAACTGACTGAGTCACCAAGCACCCCTCAACTACCAGAATATTTATATACTGTGTGAAATTGGATAAATTTTGATATATATTTTTAAAATTTTATCAACCCATGGTACTATGTAATGTTTTCGAAGAATTTTAATTGAACAGTCTTTTCTAAAGCTTCTGCACACCTAAGAAAGCGTAGATGTAGTAGAGATGGAAAGGACTTTATATGGGAAGAATTTTTTTGATGCACAAAATGAGCATAGTGGATTCAAGGGAAAGGACATTAGACTATCTGAAGTGGACTTGTCATATTCGTCAGTAAAGGGAACAAATGGGATAGGAAAACATTCTGAAGTGTTAACTACTATTTCCTCTGCAGTTTATCATATGTTGTGTCAATCCCACATTCCTTCATATGTTCCTTTCTAATTTATTATCATTGTTATTGTTTTCTATAGTCTAATTCTCTTGGGGTTACCTTGTTTGCTTTCTTGACCCAGTCAACTGTCATTCAACTTCTATTCGAAGGTGGTAAACTGTGAGGCAGATTGTGAGGTGTCAGTATAATAGGTGTAGACCCGTAAAGATGCAAGAACAGCAAGAAAGCAGTAGACCAGAAGACACCAAATCAGAACTTGCCAGATCCAGTTTCAATGCCAGTGTCATGGCAACCTAAAGATCTGTCTGCCTGGTGTACAAAAACATGGTTTACTCCTTTTCAGTAAATCCAAGAATTATTGTACAATAACTTACGATCACAGTAGTGGATTTCCTGTTATTAGAAGTAGGTAGGTGGTTAACAATTATTACAAAAGGAAAAAAAAAGGAAGTGGTCACATTTATTAATATCAAAATCAGATGAATTAGATATACCAGTTGAAGTACTAAAATAAATATTTCAGCTTTATTTTAGCCATATTAGAGGGATAGTCAGGTTAGAAAACTGTGGGACGATAAAGAAACGTCACTATCACTTATGATTAAAAAACACCTCTTTTCCTTTATTCTATGGGCATAAAAATGGGAGCCACAATGATACAATGAGACAGACAACCACAAATTTAAAACAGTAGAAAACAGATTTCCATCATTATAGTAAACTACCTCTCCTAATTGTTATTTATTCCCTACAATGGTTATCTATACATACCTGTGACTTAAGAAAATTAATATAGCATAGATAAAATTGTGTATATGTTGCTTTAAGAAGAGAAAATATTTCATATATTATCACAGGATATTTGGGAGGTTTTTGAAAACTCGATGGTTAAAGAAAGTCACTATAACAGTGAGATAGGAATTATTTGAAAAACTCAGAATTCTTGGGGCACCTGGATGGCTCATTTGGTTAAGCACTGGACTCTTGGCTTTGACTCAGGTCATGACCTGACAGCTTCATGAGTTAGAGCCCCACATCAGACTGTTCACTGGCAGTGCAGAGCCTGCTTGGGATTCTCTCTCTCTCTCCCTCTCTCTCTGCCCCTCCCACTTGCATTGTCTCTGTCTCTCTCAAAAGAAATAAATAAACTTTAAAATAAAACCTGAGAATTCTAGACAATGACAGAAATAGAGGAATTTCTATTTATTACTAAACAGGTTAAAAGAAGTATTTCCAAGCAAATATTTAATATGGATGTGCTACTACTGAGGTAATACTAAGACCTCCACTTATCCAAGTTGGAAATTTCCAGTGTAAAAAAATGAAAAAACAAACAAACAACAACAACAACAACAACAAAACTGGAGCAATAGTCTAGGTGAATTCTCAAGTATAATTTTTCTCATTATTGTATAAATAATGTAAGATACACATCAGAAATATTGTAGTTACTTTCAGTGATTTTCAAACTGACTCAATGTGTGGTATATGGTATATGTATATAGTACTTCTTAGCTTCATTTAATACAACAGGGGTTAATGTATCTAATGGGTAAAGTGTCACTGTCCAAGATAACATATAAACATTGTAGTCAATCATCATACTCTTATTATAGTTCTATATGATTCAGAATTCTCTTCCCTACGGTAAATTTTAACTTTGTTTAGTACAAGCACTATCTGTAGTCAGATGTTAACTACACGATGTATGTTTAAGGGGTTTCAGGATGGCCATGTATGTACTACTATACAGTTAGAAGGGAAAAAACAGTTCACTGAGATCTTTGACATCACACAAAACTGATTTTGAAGAGTGGGGGAGGTCTAAGCACTAATATTGACTCAAAATTTTAAATCAGATAATCCTGCCGTTTATTATTAAATCCAGTTTAAAAAATTTTTTTTCAACGTTTTTTTATTTATTTTTGGGACAGAGAGAGACAGAGCATGAACGGGGGAGGGGCAGAGAGAGAGGGAGACACAGAATCGGAAACAGGCTCCAGGCTCTGAGCCATCAGCCCAGAGCCCGACGCGGGGCTCGAACTCACGGACCGCGAGATCGTGACCTGGCTGAAGTCGGATGCTTAACCGACTGTGCCACCCAGGCGCCCCTTATTAAATGCAGTTTAAATGAGGCTAAAACAAATAGAGAAGATTAGGCATAGATGAGATCCTTGGATGTAGGGCTAGGGGTATGTTCTGAAATGGAAGGAGCACCAAGACATAAGTTAGATACCCAGGTTCTAGTCCTGATTTCTTTGCACATGATGATTTAACACTGGATAAATCAAGAACATCTCTGATTTTAGTTTCCCAAAACTAAAGATTTTCACTACATGGTATCTAAACTCCATTTTCACTTTTACACTCAACATTAAAATATCGATGCGTTTTGTTTTGAGTTACAAAAGCTTCCAAGTACAAGGAGTCCACTTTCATTTTTTATCATAGGGTGTTATTTCTTGCCATTTCATGTATGCTCTTACCTAACCTTAACAAGATGTGTTATTTTCATGCAGATGTATTGACAATTCATTAACCAACTTTAAAACTTAATTTTTCTCAAATCAGTGTATGTGCTATTTATTAAATATGCTAAATTTAAATCATCCGTCTAGAAGAGGGAATGTCTAACACACAACGAATCTGCTCTGTTTCAGCTCTTAAAATTTAAAGAACGCTGTATAGGGTGAAAGAATACAAGCAAGATATTTGCTTCTGTCCTAATACAGTATTCAGACAAAGTTTCTTTTGTTTTATTTCATTCTGAGTGATTTGGCCTGTATTGAAAAACAGTTCAGAGACTCTCAGATGAGGATAATGTCTGTTGAGGATAACTGATGCTGACTTCCATGGAAATGCTAATTTGGTAGCAGTCACTGCCAATCAGTTGCCTTGAGTTATTGTTCCAGCACTTCTAGATGCAGTATGTGATCGCTGATGAAAAATCCTCACTACAGTAATTAGACTGTTTTCAAAGAAGAAAGTGCTGTTAACATTGGCTCAGGTAAACAGTTTCAGAGCAGGAAAAATAATCATAAAGAGCTGGAAATGATTCAAACAAAAAAGAGGAGATTTAGAAAATCCTTCTGGGTCTTATTTTGATAAAAGAGAGCATAGGTTGAACAAATTCAGCCTATTACACAGTTTAAAATAAATGGATTCTTCCTGGTTTGTTTATATATGTACTATAGATACAGAATTCAAGGCTGATCATGTATCTATTGAACTCATATGCATTTTTTTAAAAAAGTTTAATGTTTATTTTTGAGAGAGAGACAGAGACAGAGCATGAGTGGGGGAGGGACAGAGAGAGAGAGGGAGACACAGAATGAAGCAGACTCCAGACTCTGAGCTGTCAGCACAGAGCCCCACACGGGATTCGAACCCACAAACTGTGAGATCATGACCTGAGCCGAAGTCAGATGCTTAACTGACTGAGCCACCCAGGTGCCCCCATATGTATTTTTAATATAGTATTCAGGTGTAAAAGTTTTAGTTTTGTAATGCTCTCCTTCATTTTGAATGTTTATACAGCTGTGTATTCAAGTTCAAGTATCTTTTCATTTGTGATATCAAAATGTGTTTTTAATCCCACTCAGTGTATTTTTTTATATTAGACCATATAGCCTTCATCTCTAAAATTATATAGATCAGGCTTTTTTATATCTTTCCTAATGCTTTTTCTTAAGTTAGTTATTTGAGAGAGAGAGGCAGAGAGACAGAGAGAGAGAGAGAGAGAGAGACAGAGAGAGAGAGAGAGAGACAGAGAGAGACAGAGAGAGAGAGAGAGAGAGAGAGACAGAGACAGAGACAGAGACAGAAAGACAGAGAGACAAAGAGAGAATCCTAAGCAGGCTCTGCACTGTCAGCCCAGAGTCTGATGCAGGCTCGAACCCATGAAACATGAGATCATGACCTGAGCTGAAATCGAGAGTCAGATGCTTAATCGACTGGGCCACCCAGGTGCCCCTATCACTGCTGACTCTTAATTTTTTTAAACTATTGAATACAGGTAAAATAACTATTTTAATATTGTGTGTTCCTAATTCTAACATCTGTATCAGTTTGAGTTCAGTTTCAATTGATTAAATTCTATCATACTATGGGTCAGAAGTTCTTTTTTGCTCTTTGAATTCTTGGTAACTTTGATACCTTCTTACTGGATGGTGGAAATCATGATATTTGCCATTGGCAGCCAGATACTTTTGTATTCTTAGAAATATTCCTGAATATATCGGTGTGACATAGTTAAGTTACTTGGAAACAGCTTGATCCTTTGTAATCTTGCTTTCAGTTTCTTTAGGCAGGGCCAGAGCAGTGCTTGATCTAACTCTAACATTCCCCATCAGTACAGAGGACACTTCTCTATATTCTCCCAAATATACCATGAATCATAGGTATTTCAATCTAACTGTTGGGAATGGGCACTAACCTGGCACCAGGCACTACCACTTCTAACCTACAAGGGAGGTTCTTGTAATTGCCCTTATACCTTCACTGATGAATGCTCAGGTGACTATTTGAGAGGTACCACCTCCTGGTCTGAGACTTCTTACTACATGTATCTCTTACCTCCTCAGGACTCTGCCCTTGGCTCTTTCTCCCTGGACTCAGTTTTTGTTCTTCACCTCATAGAGTCCATGGAGCCTTGACTGAGTTCTCTTTTCCTACACTACCACCTGAAAACTTTCTTAATAATGAAATGGAAAGAAACATAGTGTTCATCTTATTTGTTTCCCATCACTCAAACATCGTTGTCTATTATTGTCTTTTGTTTGGCATCTTGAAATTAGAAACAAAACAGAACAAATATTCCACTAACTGCCCAAATGATATTTGGAATACAAGTCCATAAACTGATCATCATGGCTTGAAATCTGAGTTATATGATTCAGGTTTTCTAGATACTGAAGATCCCCTACCAAGAGCACAAACATAATATGAACTTACATCTAAGATCAAAAAACATTCTATCCTAATTCTCATCTGCAGAAACCCTGACTTCTAGGGAAATACCTTGCAAATCTTCCCAAACTCCTTCACATTTACATCTCTATCACTAGCCTCAAAAGGCCTGTGATTATAAAGAACTGGCAAATAACACCTCTGTGACTATATTAACTAAGATCATTAGAAAAACAGTCATTAGTATAGTAAATGTTTATACTAGATTGTAGACAATGACAGAATACACTCAATAGCAAGAACGTATACCTATTATTTTGCTTCTAAACTATTTTCCAGAACTTTAAATATCTTAGAACTAGGCAAAAGGAACATACAAATAAACACTTGACCATTCAGCCTCATATTCCAAAATTAATATTTTAAAAGCCATTACGTATTTAACTTAACCATGATAGTTTACAAATTATTAGAAAGGTATATAAATTTATGTTTTTATTTTGTAAGTACTTTTATATTTGCCTAAGGAGTAAAAAATGATCAATTGGAAATCATTGTAATATTATTGATAGACACAACATGTTTAACTGTACAATTCCTACTATCTACTGTAACTATGATTTTCAAGCCTTCCCAGAGTTTAGTAACACACACAGTACACACACACAGAGCATTGTATTCTCAACTATTCTGTGAACGAGGATTTCATCAGAGAGGAGACAGCTTATCTCTCTCCTGTTTGGGACTTCAGTTGCAAAGACCCAAAGGCTTGGGTAACTGAATGAATGGTGCCTGCAATCACCTGGAGGTTTCTTCACTTTCATGATTGTCAGCTGGTCTGTAATAACTGAAGCACTGAGTTTAACTGGGACTGTCAACAGAATGCCTAAATGTGACTTTACTTCCTTACAATCTTCATTGTAGCCAGTCTTCTCAGTTCAAATCTCAAGCAAGAGTAATGCAGAGAATAAGTCATCCCTTTTATGACCTAGTCTCTTGAAAGTCACTTCTAACATACTTTTCCTATTGGTCAAAGCAGTCACAAAGTTGCCTAATTCAAAGAAAGGGGGTAGAGACCCTGCAACATCATGGCAGTAGTATCAGAGAATTGTGTGGTTATGTAGATATATAGATGTATAGATATATAGAAATTGATCAGTTTGTGTTCAGTTTCAATTGATTAAATTCTGTCTATCATACTATGGGTCATAAATTCTTTTTTACTCTTTGAACACTTGGTAACTTCTTACTGGATGGTAGAAATCACGATATTTGCCATTGGCAGCTAGATATTTTTGTATTCTTATAAATATTCCTGAATATTTCTGTGTGACATAGTTAGGTTACTTGGAAACAGCTTGATCCTTTCTAATCTTGCTTTAAGTTTCTTTAGGCAGGACAGAGCAGATAGATTAGCTATATATAGATGATAGATATAGATATAGACAGAGAGACAGAGAGATAGAGAGATAGATAGAGAGATACAGATAGATAACCCAAAAACGGCCATGGTACTTTAAATCGTATCACAGGATGTTTAATCAAAATTTGAATTGTCCCCAAAAACAGCTTCTTCACTGTTTTTAGTCTCTTATCTATTTTCTTTTTTCCTTTCTAAAGAACTATAATTTAAAAATGAGAGAGAAGTATTGCCCAATGTGATCACTATTAGAAAAAATGAGATTATTGGGGTGCTTGGGTGGCTTAGTTGGTTAAACATACGTTCGAGCCCCATGTGGAGCTCTGTGCTAACAGCACAGAGCCTGGAACCTGCTTAGGATTCTGTGTCTCCCTCTCTCTGTGCCCCCCCTCAAAAATAAAATACACGTTAAAAAATTTAAAAAATAAATAAATAAACATTTAAATTAAAAAAATGAAATTCTTTAATTGAATTGGGCATCTAGAACCCAGACAGAAACTTTTCATTATTGGCTGCACTAATCTCTCAATATCTACCTTCCTAAATATCATTGTCAGCTTGTTTTAATTTTGTATACCTTGCTTGTCTCATCTATACTGGTCCATATAATCATTATTTAAAGGGATTCAAAAGAAATGGTATTTAGTAAAGTTGTGGAAAAGAAGAAACAGCTACAGTTCCTGGTACTCACTTGCATACATTTTTTATTTATCAGAGCAATAAACAGAATCATCAAAAGTAAAGTCCAGGATGTTCGCAGCTATGATTCTGGTCTCACATACTTGTTGATAACAATGTAATGCTTCTGGCTTATAGAAGCGTGTGTTATGAACATGTATGAAGATGAAATAAATATATTGTAAAAAAATGCAACACAAAATATATATTGACACATGCCATAGTTCCATGAGATTGTGTTTATGCACTTTTATGTGTGCCAGAGGGTAATGCCAAATACATCATCATTTCATTTTTTATAAATATGCTTATTGTACCTGGTTAAATTACCAAAAGTTACGACCTTGGAAGCTAACAGAATTGATAGCATAATTGGTAATTTTACTGTATACTTAAAATGTTTACATACATACATTTTTTTCCTCAAGAGAATATGTTAACTATCCCCATTGCTTACTATGGAAATAGTCAATGAGCAGCATGCTAAACAAATAAACAGTGTAAAAACAATTTACCTATACACACTGGACAGACATGAAGTGCTGGGTAAGTTGAAGGATTTCAGTCAGAGAAACAGCTATGACAATGTGCCCTGAAAAAGGTATATTTGGTTGTCTAGGAAAAGGAAAACTTATAAGTACCACGTTAATTTAAATATTTAATCTGTATCAATATCACTAGAATTTTAGAATTTTTAACCTGGAATATCCAGTACAATCACCAATAAATAAATCGATGGAAAAATCTAGAAAATTAAAATTAGTTACCTAAAATCAAAAGCTATATATTTGTAGAGCAGGAAATAGAGAAGAGGTTCTCAATAGGTTAGGTTATCATAATTACCTAGGGAAATGTTTAAAACTAAAGATTCCCGGATCTACTTTGCACAGGTCTATTTCAGAAATCTCTCCTACCACTTCCTTAGGATTTAAAAAACTGTAATAGTTTAGGAAGCATGCTATGGAATTACTGTCATTCCAGAAGCCTTTATTCAGCAGCTACCATGTGCTGAGGGTTGGGATTTGGAGTGAATACAAATAATGAGTGTTAAGCTTCCTGTCCTTGAGGAACTCAGTCCACTGAAGGAAATAGAGAAGTAGACAAATGTTTGCAATTTAATACAGTAAGCACTATGACTGTGTACCAGGAGAGTACTTAAACTAAATTGAGGAAGAGAAGGGCATTGCATGTTCTTGAAGGAGAGACACTGACCTGATTCTTGAATGATGATGGAAAGGGAAAGGCATTTAATAAAGCTGGAGGGGGAAATGACTCTAAGAAAATGAACAGGCTTCAGTAATCTAAAGCCTTTTTGGACCCTTTTATAGAAACTGGCCTTTATCATAAAGAATAGGGGGATCAATTTAAAGTATCTATGCAGGACGTTAGTTCATTTTGTGATTTGGAAATGCCGATCTGAATACATCATGAGATTCCATCAGAAGGGTACAAGCAAGAATTTTATTAGAGGAAGCTTTTATTTTGCATAAAATGAATTACATTGCAATACCATTATTGTGTCCTCATTATTGTAGCTTGGTTATGGTGTTAATAACATCTGATATCTGAGTTCTCAATGAATGAAAGACAAATGCAAAGTTCAATTGTGGATCAAACTATACTGCATTAGTTTGCTTTAATCAATAAATACACATTTTAAGTCTTGGTAGAATTTCTATCTCTGGTATACTTAAGCATGCACTTTTGTGCCTTTCCAGTCCTGACTTACTATATTCAATTTCAGACTGAGAAATTGGAACCTGGGGAGCAGAGATATGACTGGAGCTTCTGCTGAACTGCTTATATGTAGATACATGGCATATCTCAGCATAAGAATCCATGAAGCAAGGTTTGGCATGCTGTTTTCCAGGGCTGGCTGACATTTTTAATGCAGAGGTCCTGCCTCCTGATAAGCATAGCCTCTCTAATTTAGGCATTTGCTCTCACTAAACAAATGAGACACTCTTCTTCACAGTGGAAAAGAGAACCTGAAACATTCCTTCAAATATTTCTCTCTTGAGAATTAGGACAGAATTTCTCAAGGTACCATAAGACCATGAAAATCAGGCCTTTTTCCCCAACATTATTTCCATTGTTTTCCCCTAAGATTTTTACTTCAGAAGCATGTAGTCAACCAATAGTGTGATGTTTCCTTTGGAGTCATACAGCAATAGAATATGAGGGCAGTCTGGCTCCCTAACGTTTTTCTTTTGAAACCAACTCTGCTTCTTTGTATATCCTTTGAGACTAGCCAAACTAGAATGAATAAAGTCACCATAGTATTTCCAAAGTTGTATTAATATAACCACAATTCTCTCAGGCATTCTCCCTTATAAAGAGTATAAAGAACAGCTAGGTACATTGTGATTATCACATGAGTATACTGAATTTTGAAAACTCTGAAAACACAAGGTAATCCCTCATCATACCTGCCACAGTTTCATGCATTCAGGCAGAGGACACAAGACTCCTAGATCAGAAAAGTGTGTTCATAGCAATGGAAGTAGCCAGAATAAGAACATTTTTGCCCTAGTTTCACAGGCCCAATTCCCACAGGGTGACAAAAAGCCTGATCCTGTTAAAGAAGAAGAAATTTGCACTGAGAGAACCTGTAAAGGGTATAGTGGACAGTAAGCATGCCTGCCCTTGCTCCTGAGGGAGACACTCTCTCTCTCTTTCAAGGTTTTAAGTGAATACTCCCCTTCCTTAGTGGGGAGACTTCATTTTTAATGCTATTTTCTATACAGACATTCTTGCAAAGTAAGTTTGGAACAAAGGACAGTCACATGTGTACAACATATGCAGAAATTCCTGGGGAATTGTCTCCCCAAATATAGATCGATACACACACACACACACACACACACACACACACACACACACAGAGGCATAAAATATTTTAGAGGCAGAATAGTGCATTCTTTCCTAAAGGATAGTATTGACCCATTTTTGTTGTAAACAAATTTACAATGTGTACCAAATTTACAAGATTTTAATCTTCTGTGTATGGCTAATAATATTCTAACCCATTTAATTTAATTTAATTTAATTTTTTTATGAAATTTATTGACAAATTGGTTTCCATACAACACCCAGTGCTCATCCCAAAAGGTGCCCTCCTCAATACCCATCACCCACCCTCTCCTCCCTCCCACCCCCCATCAACCCTCAGTTTGTTCTCAGTTTTTAACAGTCTCTTATGCTTTGGCTCTCTCCCATTCTAACCTCTTTTTTTTTTCCTTCCCCTCCCCCATGGGTTCCTGTTAAGTTTCTCAGGATCCACATAAGAGTGAAACCATATGGTATCTGTCTTTCTCTGTATGGCTTATTTCACTTAGCATCACACTCTCCAGTTCCATCCACTTTGCTACAAACGGCCATAATTCATTTTTTCTCATTGCCACGTAATATTCCATTGTGTATATAAACCAAAATTTCTTGATCCATTCATCAGTTGATGGACATTTAGGCTCTTTCCATAATTTGGCTATTGTTGAGAGTGCTGCTATGAACATTGGGGTACAAGTGGCCCTATGCATCAGTACTCCTGTATCCCTTGGATAAATTCCTAGCAGTGCTATTGCTGGGTCATAGGGTAGGTCTATTTTTAATTTTCTGAGGAACCTCCACACTGCTTTCCAGAGCGGCTGCACCAATTTGCATTCCCACCAACAGTGCAAGAGGGTTCCCGTTTCTCCACATCCTCGCCAGCATCTATAGTCTCCTGATTTGTTCATTTTGGCCACTCTGACTGGCGTGAGGTGATACCTGAGTGTGGTTTTGATTTGTATTTCCCTGATAGGGAGCGACGCTGAACATCTTTTCATGTGCCTGTTGGCCATCCGGATGTCTTCTTTAGAGAAGTGTCTATTCATGTTTTCTGCCCATTTCTTCACTGGGTTATTTGTTTTTCGGGTGTGGAGTTTGGTGAGCTCTTGATAGATTTTGGATACTAGCCCTTTGTCCGATATGTCATTTGCGAATATCTTTTCCCATTCCGTTGGTTGCCTTTTAGTTTTGTTGGTTGTTTCCTTGGCTGTGCAGAAGCTTTTTATCTTCATAAGGTCCCAGTAATTCACTTTTGCTTTTAACTCCCTTGCCTTTGGGGATGTGTCGAGTAAGAGATTGCTACGGCTGAGGTCAGAGAGGTCTTTTCCTGCTTTCTCCTCTAAGGTTTTGATGGTTTCCTGTCTCACATTTAGGTCATTTATCCATTTTGAGTTTATTTTTGTGAATGGTGTGAGAAAGTGGTCTAGTTTCAACCTTCTGCATGTTGCTGTCCAGTTCTCCCAGCACCATTTGTTAAAGAGGCTGTCTTGTTTCCATTGGATGTTCTTTCCTGCTTTGTCAAAGATGAGTTGGCCATACGTTTGTGGGTCTAGTTCTGGGGTTTCTATTCTATTCCATTGGTCTATGTGTCTGTTTTTGTTCCAATACCATGCTGTCTTGATGATGACAGCTTTGTAGTAGAGGCTAAAGTCTGGGATTGTGATGCCTCCTGCTTTGGTCTTCTTCTTCAAAATTCCTCTGGCTATTCGGGGCCTTTTGTGGTTCCATATGAATTTTAGGATTGCTTGTTCTAGTTTCGAGAAGAATGCTGGTGCAATTTTGATTGGGATTGCATTGAATGTGTAGATAGCTTTGGGTAGTATTGACATTTTGACAATATTTATTTTTCCAATCCATGAGCAGGGAATGTCTTTCCATTTCTTTAAATCTTCTTCAGTTTCCTTCATAAGCTTTCTATAGTTTTCAGCATACAGATCCTTTGCATCTTTGGTTAGATTTATTCCTAGGTATTTTATGCTTCTTGGTGCAATTGTGAATGGGATCAGTTTCTTTATTTGTCTTTCTGTTGCTTCATTGTTAGTGTATAAGAATGCAACTGATTTCTGTACATTGATTTTGTATCCTGCAACTTTGCTGAATTCATGTATCAGTTCTAGCAGACTTTTGGTGGAGTCTATCGGATTTTCCATGTATAATATCATGTCATCTGCAAAAAGCGAAAGCTTGACTTCATCTTTGCCAATTTTGATGCCTTTGATTTCCTTTTGGTGTCTGATTGCTGTTGCTAGAACTTCCAGCACTATGTTAAACAGCAGCGGTGAGAGTGGGCATCCCTGTCGTGTTCCTGATCTCAGGGAAAAAGCTCTCAGTTTTTCCCCGTTGAGGATGATGTTAGCTGTGGGCCTTTCATAAATGGCTTTTATGATCTTTAAGTATGTTCCTTCTATCCCGACTTTCTCAAGGGTTTTTATTAAGAAAGGGTGCTGGATTTTGTCGAAGGCCTTTTCTGCATCGATTGACAGGATCATATGGTTCTTCTGTTTTTTTTTGTTAATGTGATGTATCACGTTGATTGATTTGAGAATGTTGAACCAGCCCTGCATCCCAGGCATGAATCCCACTTGATCATGGTGAATAATTCTTTTTATATGCCGTTGAATTCGATTTGCTAGTATCTTATTGAGAATTTTTGCATCCATATTCATCAGGGATATTGGCCTGTAGTTCTCTTTTTTTCCTGGGTCTCTGTCTGGTTTAGGAATCAAAGGAATACTGGTTTCATAGAATGAGTCTGGAAGTTTTCCTTCCCTTTCTATTTCTTGGAATAGCTTGAGAAGGATAGGTATTATCTCTGCTTTAAACGTCTGGTAGAACTCCCCTGGGAAGCCATCTGGTCCTGGACTCTTATTTGTTGGGAGATTTTTGATAACCGATTCTATTTCTTCGCTGGTTATGGGTCTGTTCAAGCTTTCTACTTCCTCCTGATTGAGTTTTGGAAGAGTGTGGGTGTTCAGGAATTTGTCCATTTCTTCCAGGTTGTCCAATTTGTTGGCATATAATTTTTCATAGTATTCCCTGATAATTGTTTGTATCTCTGAGGGATTGGTTGTAATCATTCCATTTTCATTCATGATTTTATCTATTTGGGTCATCTCCCTTTTCTTTTTGAGAAGCCTGGCTAGAGGTTTGTCAATTTTGTTTATTTTTTCAAAAAAACAACTCTTGGTTTAGTTGATCTGCTCTACAGTTTTTTTAGATTCTATATTGTTTATTTCTGCTCTGATCTTTATTATTTCTCTTCTTCTGCTGGGTTTAGGCTGCCTTTGCTGTTCTGCTTCTAGTTCCTTTAGGTGTGCTGTTAGATTTTGTATTTGGGATTTTTCTTGTTTCTTGAGATAGGCCTGGATTGCAATGTATTTTCCTCTCAGGACTGCCTTTGCTGCATCCCAAAGCATTTGGATTGTTGTATTTTCATTTTCGTTTGTTTCCATATATTTTTAAATTTCTTCTCTAATTGCCTGGTTGACCCACTCATTCGTTAGTAGGGTGTTCTTTAACCTCCATGCTTTTGGAGGTTTTCCAGACTTTTTTCTGTGGTTGATTTCAAGCTTCATAGCGTTGTGGTCTGAAAGTAAGCATGGTATAATTTCAATTCTTGTAAACTTATGAAGGGCTGTTTTGTGACCCAGTATATGATCTATCTTGGAGAATGTTCCATGTGCACTCGAGAAGAAAGTATATTCTGTTGCTTTGGGATGCAGAGTTCTAAATATATCTGTCAAGTCCATCTCATCCAATGTCTCATTCAGGGCCCTTGTTTCTTTATTGACCGTGTGTCTAGATGATCTATCCATTTCTGTAAGTGGTGTATTAAAGTCCCCTGCAATTACCACATTCTTATCAATAAGGTTGCTTATGTTTATGAGTAATTGTTTTATATATTTGGGGGCTCCAGTATTCAGCGCATAGACATTTATAATTGTTAGCTCTTCCTGATGGATAGACCCTGTAACTATTATATAATGTCCTTCTTCATCTCTTGTTACAGCCTTTAATTTAAAGTCTAGTTTGTCTGATATAAGTATGGCTACTCCAGCTTTCTTTTGGCTTCCAGTCGCATGATAAATAGTTCTCCATCCCCTCACTCTCAATCTAAAGGTGTCCTCAGGTCTAAAATGAGTCTCTTGTAGACAGCAAATAGATGGGTCTTGTTTTTTTATCCATTCTGATACCCTATGTCTTTTGGTTGGCGCATTTAATCCATTTACATTCAGTGTTATTATAGAAAGATACGGGTTTAGAGTCATTGTGATGTCTGTATGTTTTATGCTTGTAGTGATGTCTCTGGGACTTTGTCTCACAGGGTCCCCCTTAGGATCTCTTGTAGGGCTGGTTTAGTGGTGACAAATTCCTTCAGTTTTTGTTTGTTTGGGAAGACCTTTATCTCTCCTTCTATTCTAAATGACAGACTTGCTGGATAAAGGATTCTTGGCTGCATATTTTTTCTGTCTAGCACCCTGAAAATCTCGTGCCAATTCTTTCTGGCCTGCCAAGTTTCAAAAGAGAGATCAGTCACGAGTCTTATAGGTCTCCCTTTATATGTGAGGGCACGTTTACCCCTTGCTGCTTTCAGAATTTTCTCTTTATCCTTGTATTTTGCCAGTTTCACTATGATATGTCGTGCAGAAGATCGATTCAAGTTACGTCTGAAGGGAGTACTCTGTGCCTCTTGGATTTCAATGCCTTTTTCCTTCCCCAGTTCAGGGAAGTTCTCAGCTATGATTTCTTCAAGTACCCCTTCAGCACCTTTCCCTCTCTCTTCCTCCTCTGGGATACCAATTATGCGTATATTATTTCTTTTTAGTGTATCACTTAATTCTCTAATTTTCCCCTCATACTCCTGGATTTTTTTATCTCTCTTTTTCTCAGCTTCCTCTTTTTCCGTAACTTTATCTTCTAGTTCACCTATTCTCTCCTCTGCCTCTTCAAGCCGAGCTGTGGTGGTTTCCATTTTGTTATGCATTTCGTTTAAAGCGTTTTTCAGCTCCTCGTGACTGTTCCTTAGTCCCTTGATCTCTGTGGCAAGAGATTCTCTGCTGTCCTGTATACTGTTTTCAAGCCAGCGATTAATTTTATGACTATTATTCTAAATTCACTTTCTGTTATATTATTTAAATCCTTTTTGATCAGCTCATTAGCTGTTGTTATTTCCTGGAGATTCTTCTGAGGGGAATTCTTCCGCTTGGTCATTTTGGATAGTCCCTGGCGTGGTGAGGACCTGCAGGGCACTTCCCCTGTGCTGTGGTGTATAACTGGCGTTGGTGGGCGGGGCCGCAGTCAGACCTGATGTCTGCCCCCAGCGCACCGCTGCGGCCACAGTCAGACTGGTGTGTGCCTTCTCTTCCCCTCTCCTAGGGGTGGGATTCACTGTGGGGTGGTGTGGCTCGTCTGGGCTACTTGCACCCTGCCAGGCTTGTGATGCTGGGGATCTGGCGTATTAGCTGGGGTGGGTAGGCAAGGTGCACGGGGGCAGGAGGGGCAGGCTTAGATCGCTTCTCCTTAGGTGATCCACTTCAGGAGGGGCCCTGTGGCAGCGGGAGGGAGTCAGATCCGCTGCAGGAGGTTTGGCTCCACAGAAGCGTAGAGTTGGGTGTTTGCGCGGAGCGAGCAAGTTCCCTGGCAGGAACTGGTTCTCTTTGGGATTTTGGCTGGGGGATGGGTGGGGGAGATGGCGCTGGCGAGCGCCTTTGTTCCCCACCAAACTGAGCTCTGTTGTCAGGGGCTCAGCAGCTCTCCCTCCCTTTGTCCTCCAGCCTTCCCGCTTTCCGAGCAGAGCTGTTAACTTATGACCTCCCAGACGCTAAGTCGCGCTTGTTGTGGGAACACAGTCCATCAGGCCCTCCGCTTTTGCAAGCCAGACTCGGGGGCTCTGCTTGGCAGGCGGGCCGCCTCTCCGCCCCGGCTCCCTCCCGCCAGTCCGTGGAGCGCGCACCGCCTCGCCGCCCTTCCTACCCTCTTCTGTGGGCCTCTCGTCTGCGTTTGGCTCTGGCGACTCCGTTCTGCTAATCCTCTTGCATTTTTCTGAGTTATTTAGGTAGGTTTAGATGGAATCTAAGTGATCAGCAGGACGTGCGGTGAGCCCAGTGTCCTCCTACGCCGCCATCTTGCTCCTTCCCCCTCTAACCCATTTAATTTTAATTTTTCCTTTGAATTTTGTGGTTCTGGCATTCTAATGATGACGTGTGCAGGAAATTTCAACCCGGTGGTCCAGTTAAAATATTTTTCTTAGCTTTAATAAAATCTATGATCATTTATCTACATGTTTGGTATCATGAATTAGAATCCCTAAGGCTATTTTGTTATCATGTTGTAATGGCCACTGTAATTTCCTGATTTAGCATCCCACGATAGGGAAAATATAGTGTTTGTTAATGCTGTTATGTTATTTTTTTATTTTTTAATGTTTATTTTTGACACAGAGAGAGAGAGACAGAGCATGAGTGGGGAGGGGCAACAAGAGAGGGAGACACAGAGTCTGAAGCAAGCTCCAGGCTCAGATATTAAACATCGGAGAAGGGAGTCTCTTGATGAAGATAGTTGTAGATCCTGTAAAGAAAAAGGATATCAGGAAAAAATGGCCTATGTGAGCTAAGAACTGAAGGGGTAAAAATGGGAGTAATGAGTGAAAGTACTGAGGAGAAATCAAGCACACAGTTTCCACTTGGCCTTAAATTTAGGAGAAACTTCTATATATACAAAAGAATAACTCGTGCAAGAAATTTAGTTGATATAGGTGCTACAATATTGACCTTAACCTTGCAGCTGTACAAACTCTTTTGCAGTCAACAATTACTCTGGTGGTAGGTATCTCCAATAGTTCTCAGACATTCACTGTATCCTGGCCTATATCACTCATATTCATACATTAACCAGAGGATATTCATTCCTCCTTGGCCTTGCTACACTCTCTAACTTAGTAGGGAATAATTACAATATAAGTGAAATTGCCATATTAAATGTTGTCCTGATGATCTCTTCCTTGAAATCCAGGAGGACTCCTCTATTCATAATGTGGTTGTGTCTAATTTGGACCTTATCTTACATAGCCTGTGTCTAAAGCCCAGATTAAATATCTAAGGAAGATAATGGATATCTTTGTACGCAAAGTATTTCCCATTATAGGTAGGATTATATGAATTGAACCCTTAAGAGTATAAATAGGCCCAACAAAGCCTCTAATGAAACTTGGACAATATGCTTTGAAACCAGAAACTAAATAAAGGACTATCTCCTTTAAAACCAGAATTTTAAAAAGGGGAGGGATTAAAACCAATTTTCAAAGCCTTATAGAAGAGGGACTTATATATTTTACCAATCCTGCTAGTACTATCTTCCGGGCAAGGGTGAAGCAACTCTTTGGCTTAATAACAACTCCTTTGGTAAAACTACAATGAAAAATGCTTTGTGGATGGGTTATACCTTAAGAATGAAATAAAAATATATAAAGTGGGATACACTGTAACCCTTTATCATAGGAAAATCCTATCAAGACTGCAGAACTAACTCAAGCTTGCTACATTATATTGGTTAGCTAGAGATGAGAAGAATGATATGTGTATTGATAGTGGGTATTCCTTCGAGGTCATCTATGAATTTGGAAAGTTTTAGAAACAATAGTTTTCTGACCTGAGTGGAAACTCAACTAAGCATGATCAAGAGGTTAGAGAAACTTTGATTGTTTTAATGTATTCTATGGTGGCGGCTATTATAAATGTAGAAATTTGCACAAAAAAAGCATAGATATGGAAACTAAAAGAAACTTCCTGGCATAGACATGGAAATTAAAAGAAATTTCCTGGCTGATCACTTCCCCAGTACTACCATAATAAGATCCTACACCTCATGATCAACCATGAGGCAAAATCTTTGGAAAAACTTAGAGAGTCAGTTTTAAAATGTCCATGATTGTTTTCTTTTTTAAATTTTTTAAATACTTATTTATTTTTGAGAGACAGAGAAAGAGAGAGAGAGGGACAGAGACAGAGAGAAGGAGACACAGAATTGGAAGCAGGCTCCAGGCTCCAGTCTATCAGTGCAGAGCCGGATGTGGGGCTTGAACTCACGAACTGTGAGATCATGACCAGAACCAAAGTCAGATGCTTAACTGACTGAGCCACCCAGGTGCCCCCATGATTGTGTTCTGATTTGAAAAGTGATAGTGGGAAAATATGACTGCCAAAAATGAAAATAAGCTTTGTTATTCTGAGATAGAGATTGAATAGCCCTGGAGAACCTTAGCGGAGACTTGCAAAAAATTTACCTGGAATTACCATCACAGCAAGAACAAATTTGCCACATAACTTACTGAACATTGTTGGGAAAAGTTTATAGAAAAGCCAAATTTGTTTCTGGTGTATCTGTCACCACCATAATCCTGATAAACTATAAAGATATGACATACAAAAACCCAAACTTCAGGACTCTTTTGAACATCTCCAAATGAATTTTCCTACAAGTATCTCCCCATGTGGACTTTGAATACATGTTTGTCATTGTTTGCTTGTTCTTGGGTAGCCTTTCCTTGTCAAAGAGCTACCTCTCAAATAGTAACAAAAAATTGCTTGATTTTGTATTACCAAACTGGAGAATTCAAAGCTAACTCTCTAGTGACAAGGACACCTGTGTGATTTAGGTTGTTATCAGAGAGTGTTGCAAAGCTCTGTAACTATTCAGAAAATTCACAGTTTATATAACCCCCACTCTTTATGAAAGGTGTAAAGAATAAGTAGAATTCTGAAAATAAAATTGGTTATATTCTCAATGATGTTCAAACTTCCTTGGCCCTAAAGTATTGTAAATTCATTATAATAAAACTCCTATTGGGATGCTTTAAATATCTCATTATGGGTTAATAACCATATTCATTTTTACACTCTATACAAGTATACACAGCCAAATAGTTTGGGAGACTCATGCAATGCACTCATTCTTATCAACAGATAGAGGCAGCTTTTCCTCAGCATTCTCCTAAACCATCCTTGCATGGCCCAGTACCTGGGGAAATGGTATTATGGAAGATCCAGTAAAGATTGACACTCGTAAGCAGGGATGGAAAGAATCCTGTCAAAATACTGTTAGCTATTTTAGCAGTGAAATGGCAAGGAATCAATACTTGCATTTGTATATCTTAATAAAAGAGGACAAAGCCATCTTCTGATTACTGAAAGATAGTCCCTACTAGAAACCTTGAGCTGAGAACTTTTATAAACTGAAACCAGTTTCCATTTGGAGACTGCTTGTACCTAAGACATTTGAATCAAGTAGTTGGCTCTATGAGATACAATTTCTTCCCAAGATACATGGGACAAAGAAAAAAAAAAAGAACATGATTCTTTAATCTTTCTTAATATTGCTTTTGGAATCCTTAGTCACCCCTTGAAATAGGTTTAATACCTGGACACAATTTAGTCACAAACTTGCTGAAGTGTATATAATAAAATGTATTGTGGGATTGGTGAGCATTTGCCTTTAGGAGCGACTAGGCTTACCTTGGTACAATTTCTTTGTGATGAATTAGTTGATTTCCTGGGAACTGATTCAACCATTAGGTAACTTTGAAATGGCATACACTGCAACAGGCTAAATAGCTAGAAATTGAAAATCCTCTATAACTTTATTATTTAAAAATTAGGTTCCTGTCCCATCAAAACAACACTCCAGGATCTTGCATTAGAGCTAGATTTTTTGTTTTAAAGATAATTGGTGTATGCACTTTCATGGAGATAAAACATGGAGGATGACTAGAGAACAGATGGTGTGCATTGGAGACTGTCTCCCTTCTACTGATCTTATGAGAAATACCTACTTTTGCTTTAAGTGTAATTTACCTTAATGCTACAAATTTGATTTCTTAGGGACATTACTGATTGAGCAGTACCTTACTGTTACAGCACTGGGCCTCATTTTCAGAACTGAAATCCTAACCCCTAAAGTCAGTTCTAGACTATTTTCTTCTCTCCTGAAACCTCTTTACTCTGTGCTTTATAAGATGTCCATGATGGGGGGAAATTCTCTGTGTATAGGTTAGCAAGGGCAGTTGTACTACATTATGCCTTCTTTACCCATGAAACCTAATAGGCAGTGATTCAGAATAGAACCTCTTCAAATAGCACGTTGGCCTTCCAAGGAGGAACGTATACTGTTTTAGGAGAAGAATGGTGTGCTTATATCCATGTGGATCTTTCTGCAATCTTTGATACTAATAAAATTATCTGAAAAAAATTGGGTAATTTGTCTAGTATAACTGTATCTATTCTGAGGACGCTTTGAATTGGAAATGGGATCTAGGTTTGTCTTAATTTGGGCACTCTTGGCTACTGGTTTAGAAGCAGACTATAAACTCTGATAGTAATTCTTCTATTTTTTGTCTGTAATGTACTATTTAGATGTGTAGTCTCTATTGCCATAAATGCTTCTGTGTAGCTGCTATGTACTATCAAATGTTCTAAAAAATGATCATCAAGCAACAAGACAGGAAAACATGACATTTGGTGAAAACCATCTCCCAGAACTTGATACACCATTAAGACACCTGAAATAGTGCCGAAGAGCAGGATTGATAATGTCCCCAGGTATTAATGGTACTTTCAGGTCAAGATGGGGAAGAAAGGGGGTACTGTGAACTGAAACCATCTCCAAATATTCAACTTCTTGTCTACCCTAATGTGATTTTACTATTTGGTTGCATTCATTGACATGATTTTGTGATCTACTGTGTTCTGTAATACAAACATTACTAATCCCTGGAAGATAAGTGTTCCAAGTAGTTTTATTGTCAATTCAGAAGCTTCATGAAAATCTTATTTAAAAATATGACACTTCTAATCTTTGCAATATATCACATCAAATAACTGTATCATCCAGAAGCTCTTTAAAAACCCCCACCTCAAAATCTTTGTCTTGCTAAGTCTACCAATTCTAGACTATTATATCATGATGCATACTCCCTTTTTGGTTAAAATCCCTTCATCACCTCTTCTATACAGAATTTCTTGTCATAACATTCAAGATTTCTCAATGTCTTCACGCTCACCTCCCCAGCCTCATATCCTATGGTCCAAGCATCCCCATGTTCCAAACTACTTTTATTTTAGATAGAACCAGTATTTGTTGTCAATTTCATTTCCAAGATTTCACCAACTCTTTTGCAAGCCATTTCTTTTAGCTTTTTATTATATTACCTCCTTTATGACACTATCTCTGAAGCCTTAGAATTACTATCATATACATACACTAATATTTATTAAATTACACTTTAAGGTTGTGTTTATATGTCTGTGTTTCCTGTTCTTTTTGTATTAGTGGATTGTTTGTAAATACTAGAAATTTTGGCAGCTGCACTTGACAGAATTAAGAGTAAAAAATTACTACCCACAAGTCAAGAATAATATAACAAAATCTCTACAATATAACAATGTCTCAGAGTGTCTATAAAGGAATCCAGAGTTACTGCACTATTTAATGTTTGCCTTTCAAAACCATGTTGCTTTTAGAGTGGAATGTTTACTGCCCTGAATAAACTCTCTTATGTTCTCAGGAGGCCAAGTTCTTGCATGTTCCAGAAAACACTTTCTTTGACATTAATTTTAGTTTATGCTTCATCTCTTACCTCTGACACAAAGAAGTTGTACTTTGCTCTGCAAATAATATTGCATTCAGTCTGACAGATGTAGCTATAAAAATAGTTGTATAGAGTTTCAAATAAAAATACATGTTATACATCCCTCAGAATTTGGCACATATTTGGAAAGGCTTTAGAAAACACCATTATGCTGTATCATGCTTTGTCATACCATTGTTTAAGACAGAGTTTCTTGAATGCTAGTGTGACTTTTTATTTTTATATTTTCAGGGCTTAATACAGTATTTGGAGTATCAGCAGTTCAAACTGAGTCAAATTCAATATGCATTACCTGTCTTTTGATTTTTAGCTTCATCTGCAATAAATATATCAATAAAGCTACTGATTTCTCAATGGTAATTTTTTAACAGAAATCTTGTGAACATTTGTTTGAAATGGGTAACAGAACCTCTCAAGTCTTCCCTTGGACAACTTTCAGATATGTGCTTGGGAGTTGCAATTCACTGAGATTCAACTGGGGGTGCAAAAGACAGCCCAGGGAGATGCAATTAGTTTTGTTAACAAATGACTAAAAAACACCTAGGTCTTGGTATTATCTGAGTTTTCTCTTAGTTGTGAAGAAGTTGGAACTCTAAAGATAAACTCAAAAGTTTGGAAAATCTCATATTTTGCACAAAATCTAATTATAAAACCTGTAATATGCTAACCCCTTCATCATTCAACCTTATAACAAATATTTACTTTCTACTATATATAAACCACTCCATAAGAAATGTAGCTGATGGGGCTAAGGAACTGAATTTTAAATCTTATTTAATTTTAAGTAACTTAAATTTACATATTCTCATGAGGCCTGTGTAAGTATATCAGACAGTGCAAGTCTAGATAAAAAATTCTCCCTCCTTTATAAAATTTACTTGTATTCCTTTTCATTTACAACTGCTGTGATTCACATTCCATAATGATCTCTATTTTTAAACAATAACATTAATATACTCACAATTTTTCATATTTTAAAATAAGTTAAATGTGTACATAAATTTAAGTTCTTAGCTTAATTTTGGAATAAACATAACTAATAATAAGTATATTAGTGTGCTCTTAGCCATTCTTATTTGTGGAGAAATCTTGTCCAGTTATATATACAATATAAACTTTATGTGATTTCCTTAAAGGGAAATTTTCCTGTGCAAGAAATAGAAAAAAAAAAACCACTATTTTAGCAGACTTTGATGCACGATTTGTATTTACTCACTGTGTAAATAAATTATGTTAAAAATATCAAGAGACAATCAATGATCAGCTATATTAAAATAAATTATACTTATAAATACTTAATAACTACAATTATATTTTAATCACGGAAATAACCTCATCAGGGAACATACTATCCACGTGATTTATTATTTTTGATGTTCACCAGCTAAGGCAGTATTTTTCTGGTTTCTTTACCATGGTTTTATTTATTCTTTGTCTTTTTTTTTCTCTTTTCTCTTTTCCTAATCCTTCTACTCATTCCTGTTGTATTTTTTATTGCTTGTTGTTCTTGATCTTGTTTCTGTCCTTGTATTTCTTCTTTGCTTGCTATTTTTCATGTTGTCCCTGCCATTTTCCTTGACATTTTTCTTCTTGTTATTCTGTTAACTTATAGTTCCATTTTTGTCCTTGTCCTTATTTTTTTTAATTACTCTTTCACTTCTTTTTCTTTCTTTTTGGTTAAATGTTAGTGTGATTTTGATTTTTCTCTGTTCTATCTGAAGGCAGATTCTCTTTCTTCAGAAGTTTTTTCAGCATTTTAATCAGAAGAATCTCTCAAATTATTTCAGTATATAAGTTAATTGAGAAATTCATTGATTGTATTTTATTAATTCTTTTTATTGTTAATAATTGGACAGATCCATAGGAAACAAATAAATACTCATTGAATAATAAATAGGCTCTCTATCATATAGAGATTTAGACGATATCGATGTTAGACTATATTGTGTGTTAATTTCATTCCCTTAAACTTTCTAGGATTTACCTTGAGTTTGTATAACTTTATTAAAAAAAAAGCAGACACAGATATGCATGCACATAATCTCTAATTCCTTGGTCATACTGAAAGTGCAGGACAGAAACGTGAGTACAATAAAAGGTATATCCCGAAAGCATGCCAATTATAACTTTTGCAAGAATTAAAATCAACCTCTAATATCAGTTTAGGTTTGAAATGCTTCTGAGAGTCTCCATTAAACTAATGCTAAATATGTCAGTTTTTGCTTCAAAAGCAGGTAGACGTAATTCATTTAAAGTAAGATTCTGTCATTTCAAAAAATATGTAGAACATTTGATAAGTTTTATGCATTGACTAAAGACATGAATCTACTCCAAAGCGTATTTCTTAGGTAAGAATATTGACTATATGATAGTATGTAGGTGTGGGAGTTTGGTTTTGCCTTTTTTTATTATTATTTTTAATATTCTCGATTTCTTCTGGTTATTCTCACTTCATCTCTATTTTGACTCTCATTTTTCCACCATAAAAATAATGTTTATAGTAATGTGTAATATGGACTAGATATAGTTTAAATGGCTTATAAGGAGGAATTAAGGAATGTCTATATAATTTAATCTGCTTCTGATCAATCACTGTCTCCCTCCAGTCATCCACAAACACTAAACTGATTCCCTAAAAACTAATGGAACTAATACCTTCATGCTGTATAAGCGTCTTCAGAAAACTCTTTTCATCACTAGAAAATCAACTATCCCAGGTAATTTACAGTCTTCCTGACTCTAGTTTTATATAAAGCATAGCTGTCTGACCCAGTTTCAAACCTCTTCATATTTCCACTGTTCTCATTAGAACTCGTTTCATCATCTTTACCATTTTATATATTCCTCACCTCCACCATGTGTTTCCCCATCACCTTCATGCTTTAAAATGAACTTCACTTTCTCCTGAGGATACTTCTTCCTTGTATCCCTGAGCTCATTGGAGATCTCTCACATCTTGCCTTTTGCTTTGTTTTGTTTCTAATTCATTCCACGTTCCACAGGAGATATGTAGGGAGTCACTTATCTTCCTTGATTTTCATTGTCATTCCCAAACCATTTCATTTCTTGTTTCCTTCAAATACTATGGATCTTATAAGGCAAATGTCATCAGATTTACATACATAATTTTGTATTTGTAAATATTTATAAAACTTCCATATATTCTAATTCATCAAAATTCAACTGCCAGAATCTGTCTTAATTCTTTCAATATTTCAGTACTCCCTTGGAGTGACTGGATGGCTCAGTCATTTGAGCATCCAACTTCAGCTCAGGTCATTATCTTGCAGTTCATGAGTTCAAGCCCTGCATCCAGCTCACTGTTGTCAGTGCAAGGTCTGCTTTGGATCTCCAGTCCCCTCTCTCTCTGCCCCCTCCTGCTTGTACTCTCTCTCAAAAATAAATAAATCTTTAAAAATGTTTTAAAAAATAATATTTCAGTACTCGCTCATTACACAGAATCTTTCCATTTGAACCCTCAGTTACTTTATGACACTTTCAAAGATCTTAAACTCACTCATGATAACTAAAACATTATCATTAACTAAACAGTCTCCACAGTCTTTATACAAATCACTCCTAATTTCTACCTGGTATTTTTCCAAGCTGCTATTGAATCTATCACCACCTTTTTAAAAATTTCTTCATCTCATGAGACTGCCAAACTTTGACCACATCACATCCATCCCTTTGCTACCTATCACCCTCCAGTCATGTCCTTACTTATCTCATTTTCTCCTCCTTGCTACACAAATTCTATACCTTATTGCTGTATCAGGGTTCAACCAGATAAATAGAACCAATAGGATACATGCATATGCATGTATGGATGTGGATGTGTGTTTATACATGTATGGATGTGGATGTGTGATGCATGTATGGATGTGGATGTGTGTTTATACATGCACACATGCAAATAATGAAAATAGTAAAGGAAGAAAAGTAAAACTGTGGTTTCAGTAAAGCTTTCACCCTTGTTAGGTTTTTAAAAATCATTTAATGCATGCTCTTTTAAAGTAATAAAATCCGAAATTCTTTAACAACTAAATTAATGACTTTTTAGGCTTCAACTGCCTAACATGACATACATAACCAATATGTGCCCAACATGCTAATCTGAGTTTCAATTTAGCTTTGTATTTAAGACTATAACTGACAAAGCTTTATAAAAGAACCCCTTGAATCATTACAATTATTCATTGTTTTCTACAATGGAGAATTGATTCCATTTTTAGTATATTACCACTGATGGGGTAATTTTCCTATCAGATATTGGTGTAGGGTAATGAGTAGTTATATTTTAGTAAAATAAAAAAGTATCTCAAATATCTAGCTTTTCTCATGTCTAAAATTTCTAAGAAAATCACAATTTAGTGTTCAAAATGAAAAAATGTGAATCTATCATAATATTTCACATAGTCTAACTAGTGTCTCATTTTTCTTATTAAGCTACCCTCTTCTGGTGATGACACTATATAAGAATTAGTTGTTGTGATGAGCACTGGGTATTGGATGGAAGTGTTGAATCACTATATTGTACACCTGAAACTAATATTATAGTGTGTGTTAACTAATTGGAATTTAAATAAAAACATAATAATAATAATAATAATAATAATAATAATAAAAAATACAAAAAAGAATTAGGAAGTAGGAAGTCTCTGGTCTTACCTAAAATGATGAAGGCCGCCATCTCCATGCCAGCCAATTTTCTAATACAGAGAACGAAAAACTCGTAATTAAAATTTGTTTACTACAGAAAGTTTTCTATAGTTGAAAATCTACTTCCTTATGATGTCCCAAACAACCTTGGTCAAGATCTCACTGTTTTCACAATTATATGCCTATCTAGGTGGAGTCTGCTTAGTAGAAAGAAAGGAAATTATTATTTTGTGTTTTTAATATTAATTATAAATAAAAACTAGCATTTCTTGATAACTATTCATTTTGTTAAAATTTTGCACTTTTAATATTACTGAATCATAACTAATTTTTTAAACAGAACCCTGCAAAGCAAGTATTAATTATGATAAAAATAAGTTAATTAACTTACCAAGGGTTAAATCATTCTAAGTCACAGAAGTAGTATTCTCAATAAGGATCTCCAAATATGAATAACACTTTATATTTCAATTACATAAGTATATCCACAATATATATTATAATAATTAAATATTTCAATGAGAGGGAAATGATGACTTATAAATAGATCTTTTAAATAATTATTAAGCTTTGCACAAACTAAAATATTGTAACATTTTTATGTAAACATAAAAATATTTGTAACAAATCTATTGGATTTGGTTTTCTCAGAAATGTTCTGAGAGATGACGTTCAAATGTCAGTTAAAATATTAACATAGGAAAGTTATATTTTCCTTTTATTGAAGATTAAGCCATATAGTTCACTAACATATTAGAAATGGAAAACAAATACATGAACATATAAATCTCTCTAAAATGTAAATTAGGTGTCTATATGAATTCTCATGTTTTGACATATATTTAAAGACACTTTAGGAAAAACACATAATATTTACTGTCTCAGTTTGAGCTCATGTAAACAAGGAAGTATGTATAACTCATTTGCAATTTGAATGCTCCCCTGAGCACATTCACATGAGAAAATATCTAGAAGGTGAGTCAGATGACTTGGATCAAACCTGGTAAAATATTTTAATACATAGAGAATTAATTAGTCTGTCCCTAGTGCAGTAATAACTCCTTGTTTGAAAGTTATGAGTATATGGAAGAGTATTAACATTTTAAGTTTAAATACACAAATAAATAGTAAGGGTGCATATAAGTTTAAAGTACTGTGATCCCTGTGGAAAACAGTCTGAGGTTCTCAAAAAGTTAAAAATAGAGCCACCCTATGATGCAGCAATTGACTACTCGGTATCTACCCAAATAACACAAAAATACTGATTTGGAGGGATACATACACCCCAATGTTTATAGCAGCATTATCTGTACTAGCCAAAGTATGGAAACAGCACAAGTGTCCATTGACTGATGAATGATTATACACACACACACACACACACACACACACACACACATACATATATGTATGAGATATTATTCAGCCATAAAAAATGAAGTCTTTGCAACAACATGGATGGGGCTAAATAATGAGTGTTATGCTAAGTGAAGTCAGTCAGAGAAAGACAAATACCATATGATTTCACTCTTGTGTGAAATTTAAGAAACAAAACGAACAAAAGGGAGAAAAAGAAGGAGAGAGGCAAACCAAAAAAACAAACTCTTAACTGTAGAGAACAACCTGATGGTTACCAGAGGGAAGGTGGATGAGGGACTGGGTTAAATAGGTATTGAGGACAGCACCTGTTGAGATGAGCACGGAGTGTTGTATGGAAACCAATTTGACAATAAATGTCATAATAAAAAAATAGGTAATGGGGATTAAGGGGTACACCTGTGAGGAACACTGGGTGTTGTATGAAAAATTGTTGAATTTACTATATTGTACACCTGAAACTATATTGTACACCTACATATTACACTGTATGCTAATTAACTGGATTTTGAATAAAAACTTTTTTTTTCTGTGTTTATTTTTGAGAGACAGAGAGAGAGCACGAGCAGCGGAGGGGCAGAGAGAGAGGGAGATACAGAATCCAAAGCAGGCTCCAGGCTCTGAGCTGTCAGCACAGAGCCCAAAGTGGGGCTTGAATCCATGAATACCTAGACCATGACCTGAGCAAAAGTCAGATTCTTAACTGACTGAGCCACCCAGATACCCCATGTTTTTTCTTTTTTCTTTAGCTTTTTGATATGTGAAACTTTTTGTGTAGGATGAAAAGTAGTAATCCAGTATTCTTCACCAATATAATTTAATAATTTCAACACAGTTAATGGAAATGTTCATTCCCTATTATGCTGCAATGCTACTTCTATTGTATATCTAGTGCCTATGTAAGCATGGCTGTTTCAGTTTTTATTCTTCTACACTAGTTTGTGTGTTTATACCTGCAGCAACATCACACTTTTATAATATATCTTGATACCTTAAACAGGCATATCTCAGAGATACTGCGGATTCAGTTCCAGACCACAATATGTCGCAGTAGAGTGAGCTTCCCAGTACACATAAAAATTACACTTTTACTTCACTGTACTCTATTACATGTGCAATAATGTGTCTACAAAAAAGTCTATACCTTAATTAAAAATACTTTATTCCTAAAAACGCTAGCCATCATCTTATCTTTCAACAAGTCATAATCACTTATGACAAATCACTATAACAAATATAATAATAGTGAAAAGGTTTTAAAATATTGTGAGAATTACCAAATAGTGACACAGAGACTCAAAGTGAACAAATGCTGTTGGAAAAATGGTGCCAATACTCTTGCTCAATGCAGGGTTTCTGCAAACCTACAATTTGTTTAAAAAGAAAAAAAAAGGGGAGAAGGGGAAAACACAGTATCTGTGAAGGAGAATCAAACAAAGCCCCATAAAACAAGGTTTGCCTGTAGAGAAAGCGCCTTCATCTCACTTTTCTTTTCGAGCAATGCTTGGCCATGTTTTGACTTTTGTAGTTCTATAGAATTGTTTTATCAGCTTGTCAAATTCTTCAATAAACCTTTTTGAATTTTGATTGGGATTACATTGAATTTACACATTAATTTGGAGAGAATGTAAATTGTCATGTGGATTTCCCCAGTTCATGAATACCTTATAAGTTTCCATGTTTTGATTCATCTTTAGTCCTAAAAAATGGTTTTATATTTTTCAGAAGAGGTCTTTTAAAACTTTATGAAATAGATCTCAAATTATATCTCAATTTTTATGCTAATTACAATAACCTCTTACAAATTTAATATTTTAACTATTAGATTGCTTCTTTTAGAAATATTGCTAATATATATGGGTATAATTTCTGTATATTATTTTGGTGTACAGAAACTTTTAAAATTCTTTTCTGATTTTGAAAATTATTCTTTAGACAGTTTGATATTCTATCATATATGCTATCATTTGGAAATAATTAAAATTTTGGTTTTGTTTATTTTTCTTAGTACTATTATTATTCTTTGTCCTATGGGACTAACTAGATTCTGTATTGAAAAGATGATTAAAAGTGACAATGAACAGCAAAGTACATCTATATAATTTTAAAGATGTAGGCTTGCAACTGATGTAGAATCATTTCTTTCATTTTCTGTTAGGACAGGTCACCTGGCCGAGTTTTGGGATTAAGGTATAAGGAAATAAACTCTACCTCTTTAGTGGGGAGGACTGGAATCTCACTGGCACAGGTTATGGATAAAGTGAAGGATGATATTTTTGAGGCCATTAATGTAATCTCCAACAGAATATTTCTTTTCACCAACATTTGAGGATTACTTTTTTCCATGTTTCACCATACATCATAATGTTTACTGTAGATTGTGGCTTTATTAGATAGACTATTATTACAAATGTCTTCCTAGAGGCAATTCCTGTGACCGAGTTTGGCATTCAGGATATTCTCAGTTATCAGTGCATGTGAGGACACTTGGAGGAAACAAGACTGAGCACAGGTAGACATCAAACTGCATATACCTCCAACAAACTTTGGGTGACTCAGTGGGACTCTCTAAGGACACATCATATCAAAGTCGTCTCACATAAGGCTAAATCTCCAAGTTATTATACCATTACTGTGATCAATCATAGGATATGGGTTGTCCCAGGAAAACTGTTACTTTGGATGAGGCAATTCTCTGAGCTTTGTAAAATCCCCCAAAATCTGAGAGTTGAAGACAATCTGCTGACAGCATTTCCATCTGCTACAGCAAGATGTGCTTTCTTGAAGGGAAATCTGATCAAACCATCTCCCAGTCTATAATACCTGTATTACATTTAGAAAAATTGTTTCCTTTTCCCAGCTGACTAGCAAAGTTAAATATCATCAAATTGTTCTTTAATACATCAAATTTATCTTTGTGTTATCTTTAATACATAATGAATTTTATCAATTTTTGTTAGAGTTTAGAAAGTCATATTTTTTGTTTAATCCGTTAATGAAACAAATTGAATGAAGCTGCTTGCTATTTTCTAAAATACATTGAACCTTGAATTCAATTGAAATCAATGTTTTTCTTCCACTTGTGTCTTTGAGCAAATTCTGGATAATTTCTTCTTACCTATTTTCCATTTAACTACTGGTTTTCAGCCATGTATTAGCGGTAGGGAAGCCTATCAAATGACATTTTACCTTTAATTATTGTGTTTTTCTGCATGTAGGAGGTGTGTATTTGTTTTTTTCTCCGAAAGATTTTTTTATAGTTCCCTATCTTGTAAGTATTTTCTCTGCTGAAATGCTTATTGCTATGACTTCCCTGCAGCCTTTAGAAGTAGGGAGGATATGGATTTATTACTAGCTCCTTCTTATTCTATGGATGTAGCCCTTTGTGTCCTAATTTTATGGGGCAGAAATCACCTTATTAGAATTCTTGCTTGGCAGACCTCTACCTTGACTTCTGACTCCTCACGTCCAGTCTCCTGAACACAATTCTGTCAAATATAAAGTTGAGGGCTATTAGTTGGACAAATGTTCTCAGAACAAAAGCAGTCTCTCTATAACCTTTGAAGTATTGCTTTTACTTTGATTTCCTGTTGATGCTTATTATATTACTAGCTTTCTGAGGATTTTTTTTAATTTAAGCATCTAATCTGCATTTTTGATTGTTGTTATTGAAAGAATTTTATTAAGATAGCCCTTACTAGCCATATTACTATAAATAGAAGTCAAATATTTATGTGCAAATCATTACTTAAAGATTATAAAACACAGATTCCATACAAATAAACCTAATGGTAAAAACAGTAAATTCCTCTATCAAACTTCCTAAGATTTGGAAAACTAATGCATCAGCGTCACATGTGAGCTGCTTGCGATATTGAAACATACTTGTATAAGGTACTTATGGGTGTCAAATGCAAATTTACTTTTTACTTCAAATAGAGTATATATTATTTATTTCTCCATATAGTAGAAAAATCCTAGAAAGGATTATTATTTTATGTATCTTATGGATCATTGCTTTTCAAAAGTAGAGTCTCAAGGTAGTGATATTGATTTAATATATCACAAATGGTATTTTAATATGAGAATAACAAATATAGAATGAAGTAAAATAGAAAATATCAGAATGAATTTTCACGAAGTAAGTATAAGAATTGTATATCATACTTAGGTATCATCTAGATACAAATGTATACACTGGGAATTAAGGTGAAAGTAGTTTTACACTTTGGGTCAAAAAAGTTTGAATGACACTGCATTGATTGAGGAAAAAGAATGAATACTAAAAATTCTGCTCCATATATCTTGAAGGAAGAAGACAGTTCTATCTCATTTAAAACTATGGAGAGTAAACTAGTCTTCATTTATGACATAACAAACCTATAACTTTCTATTATTTAGGATAGTCAAAATAAAATGCAATATACCATGGGGGTGTTAAGTAATCAAGCTGTAGGGATTTAGATTTTATATGTTTGTATTAACTTTGCTGCCTATTTTTTCCTGGTTTTCTACTTCCATCGCTAAGGAATAGAGAAAGGAGATTATGAAACAATGAAATATCCAAATTTATTTTATCAAGGGAAACCAAACTAAAAAAAGAAAAAAAATAATAACCTTATCTTTGAGAAAAATACAAGGCAGGTAAGCTCAAAAAATATTTTTCTACTCCTTGAGAATTTAATTTATGCAACATCATTTCCTCTGTTACCATGATTAGATTAAAATGATTATAATTGATAAGCTTGTGTATTATATTTGACACTTTCTAGTCTGAAAATTTTCTTAATTTTGATATAAATTAGTTTTAAGGGAGTCAGAAACAAAGATGATTGTATTTTCACAGTGATATATGTGATATACTATGTGTATTGGACATCAGTAGACTAAAAAGTGCTAGGAACAGCAATTTTCAACTTACTCAATATAAGTAATGACTTTTACTGATTGTTCTGCATTCATCCAATACACTGAACTACATTATTTTGTATAGCATATATAAGCACAGTTTATAATTTGTCAGCAGAAACTCATCTTGCAATTAGTTTGCTATACAGAGCTGACCTCATCAGTATTACCTGGAGAATGCCATCTAACATTGACAGCATTCTCTTAGTTAAAGATAGGAACCTGTCAGGGTTTCCATTAAATTTATATTCCCAGAGGTTTGTAACTCTGCTTCTAAAAATGCCACAGGCATAAACTTAGCATTCAAGGTGTTAGCAAGGTAGTTTATTTTAAAAGGGAGGCTGTTTGTAAACTGTGAAAATGTCCTTCAAGTTTAAAAAGGCAGCCAGGCAGTATGAATGTCTGCATAAGAAAGCATGTGTATTAATACCATCTCTGTGTTCCTAGCAATCCTGCTGATGTTAAAATCAGAGAAAGAGAATAATATAGCTACAGTTGACTGGAAATGTCACACTGTTCAGTCAGTCATTGTGTCCTCAGCTGTCCATGTATGGGTTCAGTAAACTATTTTTTTATTGTAAGGTTATCCCCAAATGAGAATATCAGAATGATATTGCAAACTCTGAGATGAAATTTACCCTTTAAGAAAGAATGGCATGGCTTCACAGAAGCAGAGAGTAGAATGATGATTGCCAGGGGGTGGGGTGGCTAATGGGGAGATATTGGTCAAAAGGTACAGACTTTGAGTTAAGTTCTGGAGATCTAAGATTCAGCAACTTGATTATAGTTAATAATACTGTCTTGCATACTTGAAGTTGCTAAGTGAGTAGATCCTAAATGTTCTCACTTAAAAAAAAAAAGATAACTCTGAAAAAAAAATGATATAACTTTTAATCTTTTAGTCCTAGAACTAACACTGTCAGCTAGTAGAAATCAAATTAATGAATATTAATTACTCAAATTGTAAACAAGGATAATGATAATTTCTTACCAAAATACTTGCACCAAGTTCCAAAAAAATAAGGAATGTAAAATTTACAAACTAGAAAGAGTTACGTTAACACAATGACCCAGGATACCTCAAGCAAGGTGCCTCAACATAGATTTCTATAGCCTAAGTGGGAGGCAGATTTAGACACTGATATTGTTGGAGTTCAGAAGTATTCCTTGTGAGTAGTCTTAAGGCATTCCTTTATTCTGGTTTTTATAATTTCAAGAAAGAGAGATTTTTTTTTCTATTGGTGCATGTTTCTATGAGAACTCCTAATGCCCACATTAGTTTGTTTAACTTTCCAACCATAGAAGTCATGTGGGGTCACTTGGCCAAAACAAAGTTAACAGTCACAAGATTTACTGTGCTAACTGAAATAACCATAAAACAAAATGCACAAGACAATGGTTTTCAAGATAATGGACACCAATCACTAAAGGAAAGTGATTCCATGGAGAATAGAAATAAACAAGGTGAGCTGTACGGTTGTCCTGGTTTACTAATGACAAAGTTTTCAAGCTGCAGTACAGAAAAGGGGAACAAAGATAGAGCCCAGTAATCTCCCTGAATTGAGGAAATGAAACTAAGGATCCAGAGAAAATGAGACACTGTTACAGTCCACAAGGCAGATTATGGGAAATAAGAGAGCAACACAGAGAACTACAGAGACCTGAGCAGATCCCTACCAAGTATTAGGAAGAATATTGACCCAAACATGTAAACAATGAAACTAAATTAGAGAATCGCCCAAAAAAGTTATTGGAAACAACAAACATTCAGAGCTCACATGAGACCAAGAAAAATACCTATCCACCAATAGTCATACTAGAATATTTTAAATTCTCATAGCATTGAGTAGAATATCCTTAGGTTTCTTGCCTCTGTACAGAGACTAAATTAACTCTGGAATAAAAACTGCCCATACCTATCTAATAAATTTTTAAGAGGCAAAACTTAAAAATACCAAAGTATTTCAAATTAGCTTAACTGTGTTATACAATAGTACTCAAGAATATTTATGGAAGAAAATATATATATATATATATATATATATATATATATATATATAATGTTTAACCAAAATTACCAAACATAAAGAGGTAAGGAAATATTCTCTTAAAAAAAAGAATCACTCAAACCTGAGAATTTTTATAGATATCAGACTTAGCAGGTGAAGACAATAAAAGTTATTAAAACTGTGGCACCTGGATGGCTCAGTTGGTTAAGTGTCCAACTTCAGCTCGGGTCATGATCTCATAGTTTGTGAGTTCAAGCCCCACATCAGACTCTGTGCTGACAGCTTGCTCAGAGCCTGGAGGCTGCTCCAGATTCTGTCTCCCTTTCTCTCTGGCCCTCCCTGATTCACACTCTGTCTCTATCTCTCTCAAAAATAAATAAACATTAAAAAAACGTTTTTTTAAGTTATTAAAATGTAACTATATTCGATACATTCAAAAACTTAAATAGATGCATTGAGGGTATAAAAATATTTACAAACTATTAGAGATGCAAATGTCAATATCTGAGATATATTTGCCATGGATAGAAAAATGGCAGATTAATTATTGCAGAGGAAAATGTTAGTTGAAAATTTTACTTGAGAACATAACAAGGGAGACTTTCTAAACATTAAAAAAGATGTAAAAATCAATAAAATTAAAAGTCCTAAGTGTAATAAAATCTTTGGAAAGAGTAGAGATTGATAGAAAAATAATTTTAACTAATGTGATTTTTTCTAAACTTGAAAACAACCCACGGATCCAGGAAGTTTAGTGAATCCCAAACACACACAAAAAAATTGAAGTTAATTTCAAGATTGCATCATAGTCAAATTGCATAAAACCAGTGATAGGGAAAAAAAATCTTGAAAACAGCCAGAGAAAAAGACCTATTGCATACAGAGGAACAAAAGTAAGAAAGAAAGCAGATTTTTTTCCAGGAACATTGTAACTGAGCTGACAGTGGAGCAATATCTTTAAATTCTGAAATGAGAAAATTATATCAACACGGAATTCTGCAGACACCTGTAATATCTTTTAATAATGAAAGAAAAATGACATATTCTGAAATTCAAAACTAGGAAAAAAATCAATCCCTGTCAGGTATGCTGTACAAGAAATGTTAAAGGTATCCTTCAATCAGAACGAAAAATATGCCAGATGTAAACATCGATCCCCAGGAAGGAAAAAGTGGCAAGATAAATGGTCATGATGTGTAGTTGATAGCTAGAAACTTACAACTTATGTGTCTTTAAGGGAAGAATTATTGCTGAAACATAAATAATAAGATATTCTGCAGTTAATGTATATGTGTATGTAAAATGTAGGTAAACAATAGCATAAACATGGGAAAGGAGGGAAATGAAATATTTTTGAAATACTCTTATACTATACATCTGATAAAACATTTGCATTTAGGCTGTGATAAGTTAAAGGTATATACTATAAAATATAAAGTACCATTGAAATAAAAAAGTAACTATAGCTGATAAAGTGACAATAGAAAAGGATCATAAAAATACTCAATTCAAGAGATAGCAAGAAAAAAGGAACAAGGAATATTTAAAGCAACTAAAAAAAATAGCAAAATGATAGACTTAAACTAACCGCATCAATGACAATGTTAGATGTCACTGGCCCAAATCTCCAATTAAAAGGTATCGAATATCAGACTGAATGAAAAAGCAAGAAGAAACACGTACACCTAAGATAGAAAGGAAGAAATGGATTAAAATTAAAATCAGAAAAGCTATAATTTGATTTCAAAATAAAGCTTTCATGGCTATATTATCATGAAAAATAGCTATCAGAGCAAATAATGTTACCAGGGGAAAAAGAAATCATTTCATAATGAAAAAGAAGGTAAAAGTAATTAGAAATCCTAACTGTCTATGTACCTATTAACAAACCTTCCAAACACATGAACAAAAACTAAATAGAACTGTTTAAAAAATAGATAATTCTACATTTATGGCCACAGATTTCTATACTGTTTCCAATATTGGTAAAATAAGTGGATATAATATAAGTAAAGACATATAATCTGAATATCACTACCAATCAGATGGACCTAAATGATATTTATTCAACACTCCATACAACAGAAACCCTATATTTTTTTGCAAGTGCACATGAAACATTACCAATATGGTAAATATATCCTGTGTCACAGAATGAATCTCAATAATATTAAGAAGATTTTACTTAAATATTCTATAAAATATTATATGAAATATATTCTGTCACCACATGGAATTAAATTAAAAATCAATATATGTATCTTTGAGATATGTCCCATAAATATTTGAAAAATATAGTAATGTAATTCTAAATAGGCCATTGTTCAATTTAAAAAATATTTTGAACTGAATGAAAATAAAATATCAAAATTTGTTGGCTCTTGTTAAAACATGCTTTAGGACAAATTTATAGTGCAAAATCCATAGTAGAAATGCACACAAAGATAGAAGGCCTCCTATAAATAACATCTATACCTTGGGAAACTAGAAAATAAATTATAAATGTAACCTAAGGTAAACACTAATATAGAAATAATAAAAATCAGAGGATAAATCAATAAAATGAAATTTTGAAAAAGAAAAACCAAAAACGTATACCTTTCAGATCAATAACACTGATAAACTTTTAGCTAAATATCAAGAAAAACAGTAGGAATACTCATATTACCAATGCCAGAAACAAAAGTATGACATCCCTATATACTCCACAATCTAAAGAGGATGATAAATAAATATGAAAATCACAGTGAATTCTTTCAAACTTTAAGAAAAATATAATAATGCCAATTCCACACAGAATTTTTCATAAATTTTCAGAATAATAAATATTTTCAGTTTATTTTAAAAGACCTAAATTACCCTAATATCAATTATAGAAATAGTTTAGGGGATAACACATTATTATTATCCCATAGAAATATAAATTTAAATGATATAAACTATTTTAGGAAATTGAATCCAGCAGTATAAAAGAAAAAATATATATCATGACCAACTAGGATTTATCCCAGGAATAAAAGGTTGATTTAATAATCAAAACCATGCATTAATGTATCATCTTATCAAGCTAAACATAAAAAAAATGTGGTAATTTCAAGAGACAGAAAAAAGTACTTGACAAGTAACATCTATTCTTGCTATCTAATATCAACAACGTAGAAATACGAAAGAATGCTCTCATCCTAATAAATTTTATCTTTGAAAGACTCTGTAACTAATGACTCCTTAATGCTAGAAATTACTGCTCTCTCCCTAAGATCAGGAGGAACAGAAGGTTTTCTCCTCTCTTCACTTTTAGTCAATATTGTGCTGGAGATTGTACCCATTGCAACTTAAAAAAAAAAAAGAGTCATACTTATTAGAAAGGAAGAAATCAAAGTTACTCATAGACTACCTGAATATCAATGTAGAAGGTAATAGACTTTTAAACAAAAAACAAAAATAATAACAAAAAACCCTACAACTATTAAGTTAATTTAGCAAATTTGTAGTATCAATATATAAAAATCCAGTGTTTTCTATAGACTACTAAAGAATATCCAAACTGATTTTTTTTATTTAGAAAAATTTTAATGTTTATTTTTTGAGAGAGAGTCAGAACTTGAGCAGGGGAGGGACAGAAAGAGGGAGACACAGAATCCAAAGCAGGCTCCAGGCTCTGAGCTGTCTGCACACAGCCCAACATGGGGCTTGAACTCACAAAATGTGAGATCATGACCTGAGTGGAAATGTAAGATCATGACCTGAGCTGAAGCTGGACACTTAACCGACTGAGCCACCTAGGTGCCCCCCACAAACTGAATTTTAAAAGAGTACAATTTACAATAACAACAAATATATGAAATGCTTAAGAATAAATATTATGAAACATATGCTAAGCCTGTACACTAAAAAGTACAAAACTTTGCTGAGAAATTAGAGAGCCTAAGTGAATTTAATTCTGTTCACGAGGCTGAAGACTCTACATTATTAACATAGCAATTCTCCCCAAATAGCAATAGCAAATCCCAATCAAAATCCTAGCAGGCTCCCCAATAAGCAAATGAAAAGATGCTCAACATCACTAATCATAAGAAAAATTCAAGTCGAAACCACAATGAGATCTCACCTCAGACCCATTAGGATAGTCACTATCAAAAGAACAGAAAAAAACAAATTTGGTGAGGATGTGAAGAAATCAGAACTCTTATGCACTGTTAGTAAGAATGTAAAATGGTGCAACAATTATGGAAAAAGCATAGAGATTTCTTCAAAATTTAAAAATAGAATTACCATATGATTCAGCAATCCTACTTCTGGGTATATTTACAAAAGAATTTTAAAATAGGATCGATCTCAAAGGGATATTTACATACTCATGTTCATTTCAGCATTATTCACAGTAGCCAAGTGGTAGAAACAAATCAAGTGTCCATCAGCAGATGAATAGATAAAGAAAATCTGGCATATACACAGACTATTAGACAACCTAAAAAAGAAGGAAATCCTGTCATATGCTACAGTGTGGAAGAACACTCAGGGATATTATGCTAAGTGAAATAACTTGGTCACAAAGGACAGCTACTATATAATGCCACTGATATGAAGTACCTTAAGTAATCAAAATCATAAAAACAGAAAGAAGCCAGATGTTTGACAAAGGTTGGGGGAGAAGGGATTTAATGGGTGTAGTGTTATAGTTTTGCAAAATGAAAAATTTTAGACATCAGCTATGCAAGAATGTGAGTATATTTAATACTACTGAACTGTAGACATGAAACTGATTAATATAGTAGATTTAATATTATGTTTTTTTGTTCTTGTTACCATACACTCATTCACACACACACACACACACACACACACACACACACACCTCACAAGCTTTCTTGTAGGACTTGAAAAGGTTATTATAAAAATTGATATGGAAATGCAAAGAACTTAAAATAATGAAATAAAATTGAAAAAAGAACAAAGTTATAGAACTAGAAAACTACCTGACTTCAGTGTAAAAGCTGTCTCAAAACTTGTTGTAAATCTATAGTAATCAAGGTAATATAGTTTTATTACAAAGAGAGATTAATAGGTCTATGTAACAGAGAATATGGAAAGAAATACAGAAATTTATGAAAGATTGATTTTTGACAAAGGTACAATTCAGTGGAGATAAGGTAGTTTTATTTTCAAAAAAATGGTGCTGGAATAATAGAAAGTCCATATGAAAAAAAAAAAACTTTAAAATATACCTCACTTTACAAAACAATTAAAATATGGAAAGTAGACCTTAAGGAATGCCCAAAACACTATTTTCAGAAGAAAGTAAAATAAACTGAGACCCCTGGGTGGCTCAATTGGTTAAGCATCCCACTCCTGATTTGGGCTCTGTTTATGATCTCACTGTTTCTGGGTTTGAGTCCCACATCCCGCTCAGTGCTTATTCTCTGTCTGCTTGGGATTCTCTGTCCACCTTTGTCTCTGCCCCTTACCCACTCATGCTCTATGTTTCTTTCTCTCTCAAAATAAATAAGTAAATGTTTAAAATCTTTGTGATCTTGAATTCATTAATATTAAAAATATCTGCTTAACAAAAGTCATTGTTAAGAGAATAAGACAATCCACAGATTGGTAGAAAATATTTGCAAAATATATCTGCTAAAGTACTTGCATCATTAACTTATAAAGAACTCTCAGAACTCAACAATAAGGAAATAAACAACCTGGTTTTCTGTGATCAAAATATTTTAATAGATATATCACAGATGGCAAATAAGCATTTGAGAAGATGCTGAATATGATTAATCATAGGAAAACTAAAATCAAAACCACAAAGAAATAGCACTACCTACTAGAATAGGTAAAATAAAAACAACTGACCACAGCAAGTATCTGGAGAGGAGGAGGAACTGGAACTCTCATTACTAGTGAAAATAAAAAATGATACAATCACTTTAGGAAACATTTTGGTGGTTTATGATAAAGTGAAACACATACATACCATGTGAACCAAACATTCTACTTCTAGGTATTTAAGAGAAAAGAAAGCATAGACCCAAAGTCTTCCAACTAATGTTCAGAGTAGTTTTGTTTGTTATAGCCCTAAATGGAAAAGTCCCAATGTCCATCAACAGGTGATTCGAAGAACAAATTGTAGTATATACATATAATGGAATACTACTCAGCTGCAAACAGGAATGCACTATTGATACATACCACTGCACTGATGAATATTAAAATAATTATGCTAAGAAGTCTGACAAAAAATGGAATGCATATTCAGTGAATCTACGTATGTAAAATTTTAGAAAATCCAAATAAAGCTCTTGTAACAGAGATCTTTGGTTGCTTGGAGATGAGGAATTCATGTTCAATGGGCAGGAAGAAGAGACTACATGGGGTCATGAGGAATTATTTGGGGGCAATAGATATGTTCATTATCAGGATGACAGTGATTATTTCATGGAAGTATACATATGTCAAAATGTATTGTTAACCTTGAACATAAAACTGCCAGGTATTTTACCAGCAAAAATGGGTTTATTCAGGAATAGCAGAGTTGCAATTTGGGACAAGCAAAGCATAACAAAATCAGAGAAAAGAAATGAATGCTCTCTTATGGAGAATGTGAGTGAGTTCAGAGAGGTATTATAAACAAAATGTCCATTGAAGTGAATTGGGAATTCAAAGAATGATGGCCATACATTGGCTTTGTTTTATTTATTTTTATTTTTTTCACATTTTCATTTCTAATGGAATTTATTATTTCTATAGAAAATTATTAAAGTTTTCTTTTATCTTCTGTATATTTACTATATAGCTTTCTTGTTATTTGAAAATAAAACATTTTATTTCTGAAAATATTCCTTTTTTTTTAATGTGGATCCTGAAAAACTTAACAGAAGACCAGGGGGGAGAGGAAGGAAAAAAAAAAGGTTAGAGAGGGAGGGAGCCAAAACATAAGAGACTCTTAAAAACTGAGAACAAACTGAGGGCTGATGGGGGTGGGAGGGAGGGGATGGTGGATGATGGGTATTGAGGAGGGCACCTATTGGGATGAGCACTGGGTGTTGTATGGAAACCAATTTGACAATAAATTTCATATTGAAAAAATGCCATGAAGAATATATTATATGGAAGAATCATGTGGCTGATAAATGAAATGAAAAGTTAAGATAATCCCAGATTATTCTTAATTCTTCTGTTTTATTTTTCTCAAATATATTTTTTAAAAACATTGGCTTTGCTTTAACATTTATCTCATTGGCTGGACTGTTGCCAGGGGAGGAGGAATCCTTTCTTCCTCCTCCTGGGTTAAAAAAAGAAGTAGTTAAAGTAGCATTGACTTGCAAGAGATGAGTTTTTGTTTTGGGTAACCAAATATTGACCAGTGGTAATGCATGAGGTCTCCCCCTTCTGGCCTCTGCACTCCATTTTAGTGATGTTTTCTTTTATTATTTTTCACAGTATCAAATTATGTGCTCTAATTGTATGCATTTATCTTTTGTCAATTTTACCTCAATAAATAAGCACAGAAATAAATTAATACAATTTATTGTATTGTCCTAGCTGTAAAATAAAGTTAGTTATTCATAAAATTACAGAAGTGCTAACTAAATCTGGCTGACATTTTGGCTTAATTTTATTATTACTGTTTGATTATTTGGGGTGCTATTTTGCTTTTCCTTTATTCTTTTTCTCAAACATGTCCTGTAAGTTGAAGCATCCATATGTTTTATCTTTGCTTGCTGTAGCCAGATTTAAATATTATCATTTCTTGTTAAATGCCACCAGTCTATTATAGTTTTGTATATGTATATGCATGTATATATATATGCATACATATGTGTGTGTGTATATATATAGTGTATATATATTAGCTTTCAAAAGACTCAATGAATATTGTGTGTGTGTGTGTGTTTCTTTGTGAACATGCAATATCATTTTAAAAGCCAGGATAGAAGATACAAATAGAAGGAGAAAGGAAACAGGAAGGAAAAAATGAAGGTAGTATTTGCTAAATATTTGACAGATCAAACTAATTGAAGTTACTTTTAATTAAAAGGTAAATTACTAAAAACTATATTTTCTGCATTTAAGACCTAGATTGTTTTAATTGTGCTAAAATGTCTATAACATAAAATGTATTTCAATGACAAAATTTATTATTTTAATAATAACATTTATATTAATGTGGTATATGACATATTTTCTCTGTTCACTTGTCAGTGGATATTTGAGTTGTTTCTACTTCTTTCCTTTTTTAAATAGTGCTGCTATGAATACTGGTATAAAAATACCTGTTAGAGTTCTTGCTTTCAGTTCTTTTGGGTCTATTCCTAAAAGTAGAATTGTTCATTTAGTAATAGGTTCATATAGTAATTCTATGTTTCATTTTTTTGAGCAACCACTATTCTAAATTCCACAGCAGCTGCAACATTTACATTCCTACCAGTAATCTACAAGTGTTCCAATTTTTGTACATCCTTGTCAACACTTTTTTTTAATGATTTTTTTAAGCCATCCTAATGGCTGTGAAGTAGTAACTCATTGTGATTTTCAGTCATCTTGGGCTTCTTGTCATGTACTTATTGAACATTTGTGTGCTTCTTTGAAGAAATGTCTATTCAAGTTTTGTATCCATTTTTTAAATGAGTTATTGTTGAGTTTTGGGGGTTCTTTATACATTCTATCCAGTAATTCTATTGATCACTTATCAGATATGTGATTTGCAAATATTTCCCCCCATTCTGTGCTGATTTAATTCTTAATGATTGGATCACTGTTGGGCTTACTGTAAGCCTGCAAAAGTGCCTATTATTTTTTTTCTCCGATTTTGTCCCCTCTCATGCAGCCTTTCTGACCTTGATGTTTTTCTTCATGACTAGAACTGCTTTGATTATATAATGGACCAGTTTAGTTCAGATTCAAAAGAGAGGTGAGATTTTTCCACTCTTTGCTCAAACCTGACTACACAGCAACAACTTTAGACAGTATACTTACTATAGCAGAAGGAAACATAAATAAGTCAAATTTCTCTATAAATTTTACAAGGGCTCATAGTTGCCTATTAGAACAATTCCATTCATTTTCTTCATTTGTACTAGTTTTCCTCATTGTACTATTCTTTCCAAATGCATAAAATTCATAAACACATTTACTTGGATGTTCTGTTTCATCACAGCTCTGTTATAACATTCTTAGTATAAAATTTTCTAATGCTTTCAATGATTTCCTTAAGCTATGCTTCCTCTAAATTTTATTCCAGCACATATTTGTTGAGCCATTTCTATGAGCCCAGAATCTTGGACGGTATGGATGGTTGAATAGAGCACGAAATGTAGTCTCCATTTTCAAGCTGTTAGTCTTAAAGCAATTGGGGCACAATAAAACAAACATGGAATTAAGCAAATAGTATTTTTAAATGCCCACTGTTGAACACACAATGATGTATGATAAGGAAGGTGAAATTTAAGAAGAAATCTACAGTTATAAACCTGACATCATCACTTGGAATATATATGCCCTTAGCATGGGACACCTCTCTGACCTTTATTATGTTCATCTGTAAACTCCATTCCTTACTGAGTGATCTTATTGCGTGATTTTATCTAATTTCTTAAATGTTGACTCCACTGTATTTTGTATTATTATTATTTTAGTGTTTATTTTTGAGAGAGAGAGAGCACAAGAGAGAGAAGGGCAGAGAGAGACAGGAGACACAAAATCTGAAGTAGGCTCCAGGCTCTGAGCTGTCAACACAGAGCCTGATGCAGGGCTCGAACCCATGAACCGCAAGATCATGACCTGAGGGGAGGTTGGACACTTAACCAGCTGAGTCACCCAGGGCCCCTGACTTAATTATATTTTATTAGAAGCTTCTACACCAACACCAAACTTCTGTACCACTATGATGAAATCAATTTATTTTTTTTTTCTGTTTTATCACATTATTTTGCAATTTTAATACATTTTAATATAGTATTTAAAAATTTTTGGTCTAATATGTTTTTCCTTTTAGAATATTTTATAGAAATCTTAGTGTATTATGAAAGTTGTATTTCTTCCTTTTTTTACAGAAGGCAATAAAATGTTGCCAGTTTTACATTAATATCTTTTTCTTTCATCAAATTGCTTCGATAAGTTTAAGTAATGTGACCTTCTGGTTAAATGTCGTTTTATCATTGAAAAACAGATATGTAATGTCAGGTATATTATTGTTTATTTAAAATCCAAATAAATACATGGTTTTTTGCCTGCAATCTAGGTGTTCTTTTTGAATTTATCATTGCCTGTAATGTTGATTTGTTTAAAATATTATGGATCATATAACCTCAGTGAGAAATTTTTATCAGTCAGAAATATAATAATGGCATTGATCCATACTGGCTGTCAGGCTTGAAAACTCTCTCTCTCTCTCTCTGTCTCTCTCTCTCTCTCTCTCTCTGTCTCTCTCTCTCTTTTGAAATCTCTTTTATAGTTAGTCTAAATTAGTGTATTATGGGAATATGTCTAACTTGACTAAACATGTTTCTCCTGCATTAGCAATTGTTCTTCTAGACATGGCTTTAGAATAAAGGCATGGAATCAGTCCAGTAAGTTTGACAAATTCTGTTTATTCTCTCCAGTAAGAGAGAAATGAATTGTCAAAAGGAGAATTAGAATATGACTCTTACTCCAAATGTTCCATGGCCAAAGAAAAATGTTTGTAGGGAAAAGTATACTTCATGGCTTCATGACAGCTGCCTGTTTGTTGGTTGGTTTCTTTTATTTTTTCTGGAATTGAATGAACATTTCCTTGAAAATTTCATTGCTGTTCCCCAAATTCTTCATACAATATTGTCATTTTCTTGAATTATTCATTATTTCTGACTGCACATTTTCAGTCTATCTACTCTTTGTTTACATATTATGTACTCTATATATTAATGGAATTGCACTGTCATTTGCATTTGTATTAACATAGTGTCAGACAGTCTTTCCTGGCTTGGCCAGTTACTACAGCTCAAAATAATCCTGAAATCTGTGAACTTCTTGTTACTCCATGGTTATCTATTTTTAACAATTCATTTGGCTAAGAAATAAAATGCTATCAATAGGGGAAAAAAGGCCACTATTGTTAAAATAATACTTAGGTGGCAATGTTATAGATCAGATCAAAGAAGGCCAAACTAGGAAGTTTAAGCTCATGATGTGAGTCAGGGAGCAATGCCAAGGATGGGTTGCTTCTCCTTCTTCATGGATAGAATGTTTGATGGATCTGAAATAATGAGATCATCGCCTGTTGTTCCAGAAATTCTTGGCTTCTTCAGCTTTCAGTTATCAGTCTTCTTATCTCATTTCACTTGTTGACAGAAAATCTAGTCATTTTCCAGGTTTGTCTCATGTTTGCCAGTAAGTTCATGATGAATGTATGTAACGTGAATTGACCTGAGATTCAGATTCTGCCTCAGCCAACAATCTTGTATTTGCCAGCTAGTGAACACATTTGCAATATGTGTTTCCTTTCCTCCCCTAACTCTCCAGGGTGCTGACTTTCACAGTATATTTAAAATTGGACACTCCATTTATTCCCCACAACATTTGTAAAATGTGTCACATTAATGAGACTTTACAAAAGGCTTGTAAATGAATTACAATACCACACACACATAGTCACACATATTTAGACTCCTTTGATGAAGTTTCTCTCCTACCAGTCCCATATCTCCCCAGTCTCTGGTCCCTACATAGGTTTTCCTTGTTCTTTTGAATAATGGAGAACATTATCTCATTCTTATCTCTCTCTTCGACTGAGTCCTCCAGTTCAAACCTCACAATCCATGTGTCACACCACCTGGGCTGCCATGGCAAAATATCTACCAAAACTGGGTGGCAGAGACAATAGAAAATTATTTTCTTACAGTTCTGGAGGCTAGAAGTCCAAGATCCAAGAAATCAGTATGGTTAGTTTGTGCTGAGCACTGTCTTCCCAGCACATAGACTCCAGCCTTCTCACTTGTCTTCACTTGTTGGGGGGATAGGGGGTGAAGGGAAGGTGGAGGGAGAGAGAACAAATTCTCTGGTTTCAGTTTTGTGAAAGAACTAATCCTACAATGAGGTCCTTTATAACCTCATCTAAACCCAAAGACCCCATCTCCAAATCTCCAAATAGCATCACATGGGAGGGTAAGACTTCTGGGGGGGGACACAGTTTAGCCCTTAACACCACCCATAGATCATTTCCTTTCAGGATAGAAATTGGAATGTCTGTTCTTCTCGGGCAAAAGAAGTTCTATCCCTTGTTCGTTCTTTTAATTTGACCAGCCTCTGCCAATGCCCTCTGCCATGACAACCAGAATAATCTATTAAAATTATTTATCCTTCTCATTTATATTATAAAATGTTTGTCCTATTGCAAAATCTGAGACATGTCAGCACGGAACACCACTTTGGGCTGAGTGTCATGCAAGTGCATTCTCCTCTAAATTTTCATCTGGCCTGAGGTGACTCCTTTTTCATTCTTTGCCATTGTCCAGTGGCTCCTTCAACTTTACTCTGAATAACTTTTGATAGGAGATACTTAAATTGCAAAGAAAAAATAATTCTACAATGAAGAAAATGCTTTATTATGCAGAGTGATTTAAGTGTTTATTGTCTTGAAACTCTACTTGTCATAATGGAATCTTTAATTTATCTTTGAATAGGAAGGAGGCCCATTAGAGTGTTTTTTGTTTGTTTATTTTGTTTTTTGGTGTTCTTTTTTTTTTTAAATACAAAGTGGTATTTTGCTAAAACTAAAATAGGTTTCTGTTTGAAAAACCGGAAGGCAGCTCAAAGCTTAAGTCTCTGTTCTTATTCCTTTCTAAATTTTACATTTTCTAATGAGAGTGTCCAATATTAGAGACCTACTAAAGTCAGTGGACAGAATTTTTCTTTAATTGAATGCAAATTAATGTTTTCTTTCTAGTAATAAAATGTTGTAATACCATGGGTTGTCTAGTACTTAGTATAAATAGGTAGCAGGATGAAGTTGTCATTTCCCTTCATGATTATTTTTCCCCACTGCATGTATTCTCAACTCCCCCTATTTAGCATTAGTTTCTTTCTCAGTTTCACTAATTCCTTCAGGGAAGGAAATCAAGAATAAAGAAGTTTTTAAAAAGGTTTGCAGTCTCCTTCATGGATATTATGGTAAAATGGTATTGTGGAAATAGTGACTCTTAATTTAATTAATTCACTGAGTGGGAGAGCGCATGTGCACAAGTGATCATTGCCTTAGAAACTAGGAAATTATTTTCCAGTCATGACAAAAACAAAATAGAGATAACACTACATGAATAAAATGGTTCTGCAATTCATTTTCAAGGCAAAGTCCTGGGGAGGTAAAGAAATCACAGGGGTCATACAGTTGGAGAATGAGATTGTGCAGAAAAGACAACTGTCCATGATATTTGTGCTGCAAAAGAACCTGAAGTAAGCAAAAATGTCCCATATCTTCAAGTGGTACTAGCCTCATGGAGATAAATAATGGCTGCCTCAGGAAGCACCAGTCTGATGATATCAATTTCCAAGGACCAGAAGGAATAAAGGACTCTTCAGTCTAGAATGGAAGACTGGATGTGACACCTCCTGCAGTTGTCCCACATGGTCTTGCTATCAGGTTACACCCACACCCTAAGAATGGAGATGAAATGCAGGAGGAAAAAATGCGTCAAAAAATGAATGGAGAATAAATTGCAGGCACCTTAATAGAAAATTTAAATTTTAAGTAGAAATTAATGGAGATGCACTTATTCAATTACTACTTGAAAGCATACTGTGGGATAAAATGTTTAGCAAAATAATCACAACCCCTCTTCATGTTTTTATAGTTTACTAACTTATTAAATAGATGTTAAATACACAATAAATTATCATGGCAATATGTAATAAGGAATAGAAAAAAGTACTATGAGAGATGGGCAAATAGTAGATGGAAATGACCTGGTCAAGACAGACTGGAGATAATATTTCTGGGGAAGTTATATCTGAGCTGAGAAAAAAGAGATAATTGGAAATTAGCCAGTTAAGGTGCTGTTAACTGGAGTGTTTGAATATTTGAAGGTAGGCATAGGGAAATGGATAGACTTAGAGTAACAGCAAGGACTTTGAGATGAACAGGAGCCGGAGCCCAGAGAATAGTGGGAGAGGAAGATAGGTGATCAGAGGTGAGATCATCAAAGGTGACATTATAGGTTATTTGCTAGAATTTAAGAATTATAGAAATAGTAATGGAAAGGTACAAAAAGGCTTTACACATGACTGGCATGACCAGATTTCTGTTTGTAAAATTTCATCCCAGCTACCCCTACACTCTGTTAACAATGGAGAGTGAAAGGCAGTGAACCAGGTAGTATTGAAAGAGAGGATTCAAAGGCTACTACCGTCATTTAGGCAGAGTATACCTTAGTTGTGCAGGAGGGAAATAGTGAATGAAAAGAAATAAGGGTAGGTTTGAGTCTTATCAGGAAGTAAGTGACAGAATTTCATGAATGATTGATTGAATATTGGGAATTCAGGGAGAAGAGGTATTCAAAAGTGACTCATATGTTCCTCCATAAAGAATTGTGTATATGGTGGAAGAGGGCAAGATTTAGGTAGAAAGTTTATAAGTTTGAACATAAGACTGAATAGGTCTGGTAGAGTATTGCCTCATACAGACTTCGACTTTTACTCTGAGTGAAAGGGAAGAGTCTTCAGATATTGAGTGGAGAAGAGATATGATCTGATTTAGGTTTTAATGTGATCATATTGACTATGTATTAAAAGTATACTGGAAGAAGTTTCAAAGCAAAACTTGTACTGAACAAATTAAACAGGCGTCTTAGTCCATTCATGCTACAATAACAAACTACCATTTTGTTAGTAGGAGGTTGGGAAATCCAAGATGGAAACTCTGGCAGCTTAGTAAGGGCCCACTTTCTGCTTCATGGGTGACAGTCTTCCTGCTGTGTCCCTACTTGGTAGAAGAAGTGAGGGAGCTCTTTGGGGTCTCTTGTAGAAGCAGTACATGAGGGTGTCATCCTCATGACCTAATTATCTCTCAAAGACCCCATCTCCAAATACCATCACATTGGGGATTAGGTTTCAATGTGTGAATCTGAGTGTGGGCGGGGGGCACTTTCAGTCTATAGCAACAGGAAAAAAGACTTCATTCAAGACAGTAAGGGAAAGAGGTCAGAACTCAGTCTGAACTTCACTAAAACAAAGGACTGGATAGTTTTTAAGCCCTGGGTTGTGATGGGTAGTGGATGAGACTGGGAATCTCACAAGCCACTTGTGTTTGTTAATTGGGCTCATCTAAAGGAAAAAATAACTATTATCCTATTTTCATGACAGTAGCTAGTTTTACAACTTGGAGCAAAGTGTTCACTAAAGTTAGGAGTTAGTCTTCTACTCTTACATAGAAACTGGGAGATGGGGACACTATCTCCCTTGAAGTTTATATCTCAAAAGGATGGTTCCCAGGTCCTTAAGAAAGACTTTCTTAGATTGTAAAAATAGCAACAGACTTTTTTTCACTTTCTTTACTTTTTTTTTTATTTTAATTCCAGTACAGTCAACATGCAGTGTGATATCAGTTTTGGGTATACAGTACAGTGATTCAACAGTATCATACATTACCCAGTGCTTCTGAGAACAAGTGTACTCTTGCATCCGCATCACCTATTCACTCACTTCCGCACCCACTTACCCTCTGGTAACCATCACTTTGTTCTCTGTAGTTAAGAGTCTGTTTCTTAGTTTGTCTCTCTCTCTTTTTTTGTTTCCCCTTTGCGCATTTGTTTTGTTTCTTAAATTCCACATATGAGTGAAACCACATGGTATTTATCTTTCTCTGTGTGACTTATTTCACTTAGCATTATACTCTCTATCCCCATCCATGTTGTTTCAAGTAACCCTTTTGCACTATTGGTAGAAATGCAAACTGGTGCAGCCACTGTGGAAAACAGTATGGAAGTTTCTCAAAACGTTAAAAATAGAACTACCCTATGGTCCAATAATTGCATTACTGGGTATTTACCCAAAACATACAAAAAAAAAAAAACCACCCACTAATAAAGGGATACATGCACCCATATCTTTATAGCAGCATTATTTACAATATCCAAATTATAGAAAAAGCTGTGTCCATCAATAGATAAATGCATAGATAAAAGAAGATATGGCAACCGCCTTTTAATAGATTAATATCACAAAGTGACAGAGAAAATTTACAATTAAGATTTTTCTAAAGTAAATGCTATGAAAAAGATGAGATCAGACGCCTTAATTCAAAATGATGCTTGTCCTTGGGGCATCAGGGTGGCTTAATTGGTCGAGCATCAGATTCTTGATTTTGGTTCAGGTCATGTTCTTGCTATTCACTGGATCAAGCCCCATGTTGGGCTCCTCACTGACAGTGTGGAGCCTGCTTGGGATTCTCTCTGTCCCCTCTCTCTGCCACCCCCTCAGCCACACATGTGCACACGCTCTCTCACTCTCAAAATAAATAAACATTAAAAAAAAAAAGCAAAATGAAGCTGAAGTTCAATTAAGCTGAGGGGGCTGTTAAGGCTTACTTACTCAAAGGAAAGGGTAGAAGCTAGGATACTTCGTTTTAAAGATGAGATATCCCTCCTCATTCTGTATTTTATCTTCCTGTGTCTGATTATTGGCTCATTTTAATTAGTAGGATCATTCACAGGATTTATCTCCTGATATAAGAGATTAGATTTGTATATTGTTCTCCTATTGAAACATTTTTCTGGTCCACCTTCTTGAAATATATGTGAGCAGGTATTCTTCGTTATGGATTTCATGTGTGATGCCCACTTCATATGTTCATATATATGAACAATATATATTCATAATTATGAAGCACACATACTTTCATATTGATAAATTGCAATACATATCATAAATGACAGCACTCATCTCATGTAGATCAATAAAAGACACATTGGATATTCTAGTAGATGACAGAGGAATGAAGAAAAAAGCTAGAATTTTAGCAATCAATATAAACCTCAACTATATAATTTTAGATGTGACCAGCCCTATATAACATTCTTCCTTACCCAAAAAGGGAAAATGAATTATGTCATTGTTATCAGAAAATACAAATCACATATTTTTAAAATATGTATTCATTGCAAGTGTTATTTAGACCAAGAGTTTTAACACAAGGGTATTATTCTCATTTTAAATGCTCAATAGCCTCATTTGATTATTGATTACATATTTGAGGGTGCAGACACAGAACTTTCCCATCATTAAAACAAGTTCTATTAAAACTGATTAGAGTCATATAAACAGATGCAAGATAAACTTAGAACAACAGAAAATAAAATTCAAGTCTAATTGGATTAATATTGTGACAGTAATAATTGTCTAAATGTTGAAACAGTTAAATCACAGACAAGAGGTATACTAATTGGATTATACAAAGCTGTAAAACCTGCACAAAGTGAAAAGTAACTGAGAAAGTAAAAATAGACTTGGTAAAACTAATATAATTGTGCTAAAAAGCTTATGTATAAATATACAAATATATAGGAAAATTATAAATCATCTAAAGCTTACAATATAAATGTTATGCTAGAATACAAAGAATAAGTGATTTCATGTAAAATAAATAAAGCCAATACTTATGGGAAAATATAAACTATACATAATTTATGGAGGATTTCAGCAATATTATTCATCTCACAAGGGGAAAAAATCAAGCATTATATTTTAAAGACGTAAATTCTACTAGCGACTTACCTTTAGGATATAATTTCAAAGGTTAGAGAGTGGTATATGTTCAGAGATGTTTATCACAGATTTTTTTTTTTTACTACAGATTGGAGTTATCTTGTCCATGTGACAATTAGGAACTTGGAAAGAAAGGGTTTTGTCCATAATTTGTAAAGGGTATAAAGCAACCTAGTAAGTGAAAAAAAAATGCAGAAATATGTACCGTGTTTACAATTATGTAAAATTATTGAACTATATAAACAATAGTAAGAGGACAGTAGAAAAATGAATTTCATAGCCTAGTTGGATTTTATCAAATAATGATTGTTACTATTTTTCTAAAAATATTTATTAAATGTTTAGATTACTGCATGGTGGGCATAGTGCTAATCACTGTATGTCTATTCATTAACTTAATCCTTCTAACAATTCAGGGAAAGAGTTATTATCATTCTTCATTTTACAAATGATAAAACTGCATATTAGGCTCTGCATCTTGTCCAAGGTCACTTAGTGATATCAATAGCAGAATTTAGGGTTTAACCCAGGTCTCTGTTGCTAAAATGCTGACTGTGCAATTTAAAATAAACAGACAAGAGTTAGACACACTGAAAAATTATCCAAGAAAGGATTAGCTCTTTCTACAGCATTGGCTTCTTTTTATTATCCACAGGAATATGGATTTTCCTAATTTTTAATGGTTAAACAAGTCTTAATAAGGTCATATATGAGATGTGAGATGTGGATGTGAGAATAAAATAGTATCTGTTTTCACTTTCTATTGTTGCCATAACAAATCACCAGCAATTCAGTAGCTTAGAACAACACAAAATTATGATCTCACAATGTCTGTTTGTCAGAAGTCCAGGTGGGCTCGCCAAGCATCACAGAAGTGAAATCAAGGAGATAGCAAAGTTATATTTCTTTCTGGAGTCAGTGGGGTGAATCTTTCAGGTTGTTGGCAGGATTCAGTTCCTTGCCACTATAGAACCAATGTCTCTATTTTACTTTCTGACTACTGGCTAGGGGTCACTTTCAGCTTCTAAAGGACACCTGTATTTTCTAACATCTGGCTGCCTTCAGTGCCATCAATTGTGAGCTGAATTCTTCTCAAGCTTCTAATCTATTCCACTTTCCCCTCACCCTCTCCTTTGTTTCCTTCTTCTATGGAATCTCTCTATCTCTACTACATTTGTCATCTTTAAAGGATCCTGTGATTGACTGCACTGAGCCTAGGATTATCCTGGATAATCTTCCTATCTTAAAGTCAGCTAATTAGCAACCTTGATTCCATCTGTACAGTACCTACACAGCAGTCCAGTTACTTTGTATGTTAAAAATGAAAGTTATATTTTTGGTCACAATTATGTTATAACAATCTTTGAACTATAATATTAGAAGTTTTAATAATGCATATCTAAAAATAACTTTAGAAATATTCAAATTAAGTGGTTACTCAATTTCTAAAATTGAACATTTTGATCTGTTTCATTTGGAGTTGTAATTACATTTGTATTTTCAGTCACATGACTTTGCTTTTTCCATTGATCTTTTAAATCTACAATGGAGACATCTCAAATTAAATATTTTGTTAGAAGGACCTTGACTATGTTAATTAAAAGGAAATTACAAAATGACCTGAGAATTTCACTTAACAATGCCATTCCCTTTCTGTTCTCATAGAGAGCTAATTGACTTTAAATATATTAAATGCAATCAAAATAACGACTTAAATTTTCTTCAGTGACTAAGTACACTCTTAACTGCTTGGGTTGATTTTGATGCATTAGAATACCTCACCCTTGGAGAGAACATATTGTCATTTCACAGGAATATACAAGAGTGATAGGAAAACACACCTGGTGGGACTAAGTATTTTTACTTAAAATATCCACTTGTCCTATTTACTAACCTAGCATGAATTAAACTGCTGGTCCTTGGTGTGAATTCTTTATGTTTGTTTTTATTATAAGACAGAAATTCCTGGTAAACTAAAGTTTCTACCTTATTCTATGTGGAGAGATCAGCCATAATGTTAATTTTCTGTTTTTTTGGTTTTATTACAGCTCTTCACTCCCTGCTACCCCCCCCCCCCCCCACACACACACACCTTGGAAAAGGCCAAGTGAAAATTATGGTCTTTAATCACCTTATTTTAACTCTAGCTTGGTTCTTTTTTAAAAAAGAATGATTAGAAGGTAAAATGTAATTCCCTTCCTCCAAGGCTATTATTAGTTGCACTAGTATACTCTAATGTGGTATCATTTTGAAAATTACATTCTCCCATGTTCCATCAGTAATGAATCCTAACAAAACTGAGCTAAATTCATCAGCCTTGTTAATCCACTAAAATCCTCTAAGATAGGCAGGGACACAGTTCTGAACACTTGTCTTACATTTTGATGGAAATATATTCTCAAGCCATAGATCTAATTTAAAGTTTAAAATGAATGCCTCCTTTTAAATCAAGACAACTGGGAAGTATGTGACTCTTTGACATAATCACTTTGTAAGAAGGAAACTTTGCCCTTGCCTCAAATTGCTTTTTCAGCTTCATCTCTTGCTTCTATCATCTATTCAACAAATACCATGGGTACATAGCTCTGTGCTAGGCAATAGAGATAAAGGGAAGGAAAACATGACCCCTGTTCACAGAGCGCACAGCCTCGTGAAGGAGCTGGAAGAGTGGCTATGCTGTGCTCTAAGTGCTGTAACACATACATACCTGGTCTCATGGCAGACACAAAAAAGAGACAGATATGTCCTAGCCCCACCAGTCAACTTGTCTCTCCTCAAACAACCATGCACATTCCTACCTCTATGCCTCTCACCACATAGCATCGTAATTCTATTATGCGCTTTTCATTGTAAAATTCCCAGAAACGTTTCAATTCTGAAGGCAATTTAAAAGACTATATTGCACACGATTCCACCTCCTACCCCAATGCATGCACAAGTACACCTTCCAAAATTGGACTAAAGGTCCACGTCCTCTGCATCTCTAGTGTATCATTTATAGCTCCAAGAAACTTAGTTCATAAGTAAAAATAAGAATATAGTACTTCTCTCATTAGGTATTTATGATAAATAAGTATGACTTTGGTAGAAGAAAACAATATGTAAATTCTAACGAATTACAGATCCTCCTCAACTTACAATGGGGTTATGTCCTAACAAACCAATCGGGAGCTGAAACTATAGTAAGACAAAAATGCATTGAATACACCTAACCCGCCAAACATCACAGCTTAGCCTAGCCTACCTTAAACATGCTCAGAACGCTTAAACTTACAGGTAGGCAAAATTATTTAATACAAAGACTATTTTATAATAAAGTGTTAAATACCTCATGTAATTTACTCATTTCAGTACTGAAAAGTGAAAAACAGAATGGTTATATGGCTTCAGAATGCTTGTCATCAGTGTGTGGGTTGTTGACCCTTGTGATCAAAAGGCTGACTAGGAGTTGCAGCTCACTGCTGCTGCCCAGCATCATGAAGAGCATCAAAACACATATTGATAGTCTTGGAAAAGAGCAACATTCAAGCAACAGTTTCTACTGGATGTATATCACTTTCATACCATTACAAAGTCAAAATATCATAAAGCAAACCACTATAAATCAGGGACTGTCGATATTTAAATAGATCATACCTGGCCTTTTTCTTTAGATACGTTAGTGCACTTTTTACACTTTATTGAAGTAATTAGAGGACTGCAATCATGCCAGGCTGTTGTTCATTTATCAGCTAACATCTGTTGGATTTTGTACATTGTCTCTGCAGACACCCAGAAATTGATTACACACATATCTGTTTTCTTCCCTTAAGAAGAGAACACCTCCTTTCATCTATTTTAGTTAAAACAGTTTTCTCCACCTTTACCACAATATCTTCTGGAACTGTATCTAAATGTAATTGATTTCATTATTACTCATTCTGCTGATGGTCCCCTAAATATGTTTTCTTGCCCCCCAGATCCCCATACCTAATTTTGCATATCTTACTAATGACCTTCATATGCATAGCAGCTTATTACATTTACTACCCTTTAAAACAATAACATTTGGCCCAGCTGAACACTTCTTGAAAATTTGTACACCCTGGTTTTCATAAAACTATAAAGTCCTCATTCTCCTCAGTTACAATTAACTCAACAAATAACTTGAGTTCTTCCCATGCCAGTTACACTTTCTCTGCTACTTTTACAGTTTTCTCTGTCTTTATATCTGACTTGCATCTTGGATCATTTGCCATTTTTTCATGCTTTTTATTACTTCTTTGACAAACCAACTTGCTCTCACATACAAAAATATGTATAACATATGTAAATTATTTCAAATGTATTTATTATATGAATTAATAAATTGGGAGGGGGGCTTTTTTGAAGAGTAGAATGCTAACTAAAGGAATACTATAACTAGAAAAATGAATGGATGTTAAAACCACTGGATAAAATCTTGAAGAGGACCAGGATATTTATACCACTTCAAGATATCTCACCACATATTACTTATAAATTACAAAGAATAAAATGTTAACTTTACAGTGGAGAAAACTGAGAAACATCATCTTAAGTATCAAAATTAATATCAAACATAATGGGACACACTGACATTAAGAGACACACTGTCTCTTAACGCAATTCTGTAAAAATACATGATCCACTATGTGGTATTCTGGATGAAAATGCAAATTTTGAATCATGTGGGAAAAATGATGAACAAGAGAATTCTACAAAACAACCATCTTGTATTTCTGCAAAACAATTCATAGCAGTTACAGAATAAGTGAAATTAAGAACACACAGGACAATATAATAATACAATGCATATTTTGGGATTAAGAAATTGCTGCAAAGTCTATTATTGGGAAAATAACAGTGCATCAATATTAAGTGTCCCGGATTCTTTTTTCTGTGATTATGGAATATAATGTTCTGAAGAGATATGCACTGAAGAGGTACAGAGTTAATTATGTCTATAGTTAGCTCTCAGCGGTTTCTAGTAATGTAAATGTGTGTGTGAACTCACAGAAACAAAGAAGCAAATGTTACATAATATAAACACATGGTGAATCTAGGTGAAGGATTTACAGGTATTTGTTGTACAGTCCTTGCATTTTTATTAGTTTGAATTTTTAAAAAATTAAGATTCAGAAAAAAATGACATATAAGATGGAAAGAATAGTGAAAATGGTGTCTAATGATTCTGCCATAAAGAAACCTACATACTGAAATAAAAAATAGATACAAAATATATAAGAGTGTAATTACAGATTATGGTGAATTTGACAAAGGAAATACATTTTTGCATTGTGGAAAAAAACTCTCTTTGGAAATCTTGATCAGGACTTCCATCTCAGAGATTGCACTTGAATTGAGATGGAACCACACAAAGGAAGTGCTTGTGAAAGAGCATTCCCCCAAAAACAAACAGAGAAACAAACAAACAAAAAAACCTCAAGTGTTTTACCTATTTAACTCCTTCCCTTCCCCTTATTTTACAGCCACTATGGCTTTGCCATTTCCAAACTGTCAAATAACTAGAATCATACAGTATGTAGCTTTTTCTGACTGGCTTCATCCACCATTTTTTTTTACCATGGCTTGAAACCTTGTTTATCTTGAGTGCTCAATAATATTGCATCATATGGATGCATCACAGATTGTTCATCCACTCCCTGTTGAAAGAAATCTTGGGTACTTTCAGTTTTGGGCAATTATGGATAAAGCTACTATACATATTCATAGCTTCTATAAGTATTCAAATCAATTGAGCATGATTATCAGACCATATGCTAAGAGGATTTTTTGGTCATTTTCATATGAAGTCTTTTTTGTTGTTTTTATTGTTTTTTGTTGTTATTTTTTTTTTGTTTTGTTTTTGATCTTGTTTTTGTTTCCACTCCAGTATAATTAACGTACAGTGTTATAGTAGTTTGGTGTACAATATAGTGATTCAACAATTCTATACTCAGTGCTCATCGTGATGAGTATATGCTTAATCCCCTTCATCAATATCACCCATCCTCCCAATTGGTAACCACCAGTTTATTCTCTGTATTTAAGAGTCTGGGGTTTGTTCGTCTCTTTTTTCTTTAGTTTTCTTTCTTAAATTCCACATATCAGTGAAATCATATGGTATTTGTCTTCCTCACGCTATTTCACATAGCATTATAGCCTCTAGATCCATCCATAACATTTCAAATGGCAAGATTTCATTCTTTTTTATGGCTGAGTATTATTCTATTGTGTATATATACCACGTCTTCTTTATCCAGCCATCTATTGGTGGACACTTGGGCTGTTTCCATATTTTGATTCTTGTAAATAATGCCAAAATAAACATAAGGATGTTTATCTTTTTGAATTAGTGTTTTTGTATTCTTAGGGTAAATACCAATATAGGGATTATGGGATTATATGGTAATTCTATTTTAAAATTTTTAAGTAACCTCAATACTGTTTTCCACAGTGGTTGCACCACTGTAGATCCCACCAACAGTGCACAAGGGTTCCTTTTTTCCTACATCTTCACCAACACATGTTGTTTCTTGTGTTTTTCATTTCAGCTATTTGACAGATGTGAGGTGGTATCTCATTGTGTTTTTGATTTGCATTTCCTGGTGAGAAAGTATTTTCAGCATCTTTTCATGTGTCTTTTGGCCATCTGTATGTATTCTTTGTTTTTCTTTTTTTTTCATAAGTCCAGTATTGTTTAATTTTATTGCATTCCAACTGGAGGGGATCTTGTAGTACTCAATTAAGGAGATATTGTCTCAACAGTCATCCTGATGAGTTAAAAACTTTTGAGTCCCCAGCACTTGAAGTAATAATATTAAATCTAGTTCTCATTTCTAAATATTTACTATCTTTATTTTATTTTTTTTAATGAAATTTATTGACAAATTGGTTTCCATACAACACCCAGTGCTCATCCCAAAAGGTGCCCTCCTCAATACCCATCACCCACCCTCTCCTCCCTCCCACCCCCCATCAACCCTCAGTTTGTTCTCAGTTTTTAACAGTCTCTTATGCTTTGGCTCTCTCCCATTCTAACCTCTTTTTTTTTTTTTTCCTTCCCCTCCCCCATGGGTTCCTGTTAAGTTTCTCAGGATCCACATAAGAGTGAAACCATATGGTATCTGTCTTTCTCTGTATGGCTTATTTCACTTAGCATCACACTCTCCAGTTCCATCCACGTTGCTACAAAAGGCCATATTTCATTTTTTCTCATTGCCACGTAATATTCCATTGTGTATATAAACCACAATTTCTTTATCCATTCATCAGTTGATGGACATTTAGGCTCTTTCCATAATTTGGCTATTGTTGAGAGTGCTGCTATGAACATTGGGGTACAAGTGGCCCTATGCATCAGTACTCCTGTATCCCTTGGATAAATTCCTAGCAGTGCTATTGCTGGGTCATAGGGTAGGTCTATTTTTAATTTTCTGAGGAACCTCCACACTGCTTTCCAGAGCGGCTGCACCAATTTGCATTCCCACCAACAGTGCAAGAGGGTTCCCGTTTCTCCACATCCTCTCCAGCATCTATAGTCTCCTGATTTGTTCATTTTGGCCACTCTGACTGGCGTGAGGTGATACCTGAGTGTGGTTTTGATTTGTATTTCCCTGATAAGGAGCGACGCTGAACATCTTTTCATGTGCCTGTTGGCCATCCGGATGTCTTCTTTAGAGAAGTGTCTATTCATGTTTTCTGCCCATTTCTTCACTGGGTTATTTGTTTTTCGGGTGTGGAGTTTGGTGAGCTCTTTATAGATTTTGGATACTAGCCCTTTGTCCGATATGTCATTTGCGAATATCTTTTCCCATTCCGTTGGTTGCCTTTTAGTTTTGTTGGTTGTTTCCTTTGCTGTGCAGAAGCTTTTTATCTTCATAAGGTCCCAGTAATTCACTTTTGCTTTTAATTCCCTTGCCTTTGGGGATGTGTCGAGTAAGAGATTGCTACGGCTGAGGTCAGAGAGGTCTTTTCCTGCTTTCTCCTCTAAGGTTTTGATGGTTTCCTGTCTCACATTTAGGTCCTTTATCCATTTTGAGTTTATTTTTGTGAATGGTGTGAGAAAGTGGTCTAGTTTCAACCTTCTGCATGTTGCTGTCCAGTTCTCCCAGCACCATTTGTTAAAGAGGCTGTCTTTTTTCCATTGGATGTTCTTTCCTGCTTTGTCAAAGATGAGTTGGCCATACGTTTGTGGGTCTAGTTCTGGGGTTTCTATTCTATTCCATTGGTCTATGTGTCTGTTTTGGTGCCAATACCATGCTGTCTTGATGATGACAGCTTTGTAGTAGAGGCTAAAGTCTGGGATTGTGATGCCTCCTGCTTTGGTCTTCTTCTTCAAAATTCCTTTGGCTATTCGGGGCCTTTTGTGGTTCCATATGAATTTTAGGATTGCTTGTTCTAGTTTCGAGAAGAATGCTGGTGCAATTTTGATTGGGATTGCATTGAATGTGTAGATAGCTTTGGGTAGTATTGACATTTTGACAATATTTATTTTTCCAATCCATGAGCAGGGAATGTCTTTCCATTTCTTTAAATCTTCTTCAATTTCCTTCATAAGCTTTCTATAGTTTTCAGCATACAGATCCTTTACATCTTTGGTTAGATTTATTCCTAGGTATTTTATGCTTCTTGGTGCAATTGTGAATGGGATCAGTTTCTTTATTTGTCTTTCTGTTGCTTCATTGTTAGTGTATAAGAATGCAACTGATTTCTGTACATTGATTTTGTATCCTGCAACTTTGCTGAATTCATGTATCAGTTCTAGCAGACTTTTGGTGGAGTCTATCGGATTTTCCATGTATAATATCATGTCATCTGCAAAAAGCGAAAGCTTGACTTCATCTTTGCCAATTTTGATGCCTTTGATTTCCTTTTGTTGTCTGATTGCTGATGCTAGAACTTCCAGCACTATGTTAAACAGCAGCGGTGAGAGTGGGCATCCTTGTCGTGTTCCTGATCTCAGGGAAAAAGCTCTCAGTTTTTCCCCGTTGAGGATGATGTTAGCTGTGGGCTTTTCATAAATGGCTTTTATGATCTTTAAGTATGTTCCTTCTATCCCGACTTTCTCAAGGGTTTTTATTAAGAAAGGGTGCTGGATTTTGTCGAAGGCCTTTTCTGCATCGATTGACAGGATCATATGGTTCTTCTCTTTTTTTTGTTAATGTGATGTATCACGTTGATTGATTTGCGAATGTTGAACCAGCCCTGCATCCCAGGAATGAATCCCACTTGATCATGGTGAATAATTCTTTTTATATGCCGTTGAATTCGATTTGCTAGTATCTTATTGAGAATTTTTGCATCCATATTCATCAGGGATATTGGCCTGTAGTTCTCTTTTTTTACTGGGTCTCTGTCTGGTTTAGGAATCAAAGTAATACTGGCTTCATAGAATGAGTCTGGAAGTTTTCCTTCCCTTTCTATTTCTTGGAATAGCTTGAGAAGGATAGGTATTATCTCTGCTTTAAACGTCTGGTAGAACTCCCCTGGGAAGCCATCTGGTCCTGGACTCTTATTTGTTGGGAGATTTTTGATAACCGATTCAATTTCTTCGCTGGTTATGGGTCTGTTCAAGCTTTCTATTTCCTCCTGATTGAGTTTTGGAAGAGTGTGGGTGTTCAGGAATTTGTCCATTTCTTCCAGGTTGTCCAATTTGTTGGCATATAATTTTTCATAGTATTCCCTGATAATTGTTTGTATCTCTGAGGGATTGGTTGTAATAATTCCATTTTCATTCATGATTTTATCTATTTGGGTCATCTCCCTTTTCTTTTTGAGAAGCCTGGCTAGAGGTTTGTCAATTTTGTTTATTTTTTCAAAAAACCAACTCTTGGTTTCGTTGATCTGCTCTACAGTTTTTTTAGATTCTATATTGTTTATTTCTGCTCTGATCTTTATTATTTCTCTTCTTCTGCTGGGTTTAGGCTGCCTTTGCTGTTCTGCTTCTAGTTCCTTTAGGTGTGCTGTTAGATTTTGTATTTGGGATTTTTCTTGTTTCTTGAGATAGGCCTGGATTGCAATGTATTTTCCTCTCAGGACTGCCTTTGCTGCGTCCCAAAGCGTTTGGATTGTTGTATTTTCATTTTCGTTTGTTTCCATATATTTTTTAATTTCTTCTCTAATTGCCTGGTTGACCCACTCATTCGTTAGTAGGGTGTTCTTTAACCTCCATGCTTTTGGAGGTTTTCCAGACTTTTTTCTGTGGTTGATTTCAAGCTTCATAGCATTGTGGTCTGAAAGTAAGCATGGTATAATTTCAATTCTTGTAAACTTATGAAGGGCTGTTTTGTGACCCAGTATATGATCTATCTTGGAGAATGTTCCATGTGCACTCGAGAAGAAAGTATATTCTGTTGCTTTGGGATGCAGAGTTCTAAATATATCTGTCAAGTCCATCTGATCCAATGTCTCATTCAGGGCCCTTGTTTCTTTATTGACCGTGTGTCTAGATGATCTATCCATTTCTGTAAGTGGGGTGTTAAAGTCCCCTGCAATTACCACATTCTTATCAATAAGGTTGCTTATGTTTATGAGTAATTGTTTTATATATTTGGGGGCTCCGGTATTCGGCGCATAGACATTTATAATTGTTAGCTCTTCCTGATGGATAGACCCTGTAACTATTATATAATGTCCTTCTTCATCTCTTGTTACAGCCTTTAATTTAAAGTCTAGTTTGTCTGATATAAGTATGGCTACTCCAGCTTTCTTTTGGCTTCCAGTCGCATGATAAATAGTTCTCCATCCCCTCACTCTCAATCTAAAGGTGTCCTCAGGTCTAAAATGAGTCTCTTGTAGACAGCAAATAGATGGGTCTTGTTTTTTTATCCATTCTGATACCCTATGTCTTTTGGTTGGCGCATTTAATCCATTTACATTCAGTGTTATTATAGAAAGATACGGGTTTAGAGTCATTGTGATGTCTGTATGTTTTATGCTTGTAGTGATGTCTCTGGGACTTTGTCTCACAGGGTCCCCCTTAGGATCTCTTGTAGGGCTGGTTTAGTGGTGACAAATTCCTTCAGTTTTTGTTTGTTTGGGAAGACCTTTATCTCTCCTTCTATTCTAAATGACAGACTTGCTGGATAAAGGATTCTCGGCTGCATATTTTTTCTGTCTAGCACCCTGAAAATCTCGTGCCAATTCTTTCTGGCCTGCCAAGTTTCAAAAGAGAGATCAGTCACGAGTCTTATAGGTCTCCCTTTATATGTGAGGGCACGTTTACCCCTTGCTGCTTTCAGAATTTTCTCTTTATCCTTGTATTTTGCCAGTTTCACTATGATATGTCGTGCAGAAGATCGATTCAAGTTACGTCTGAAGGGAGTTCTCTGTGCCTCTTGGATTTCAATGCCTTTTTCCTTCCCCAGTTCAGGGAAGTTCTCAGCTATGATTTCTTCAAGTACCCCTTCAGCACCTTTCCCTCTCTCTTCCTCCTCTGGGATACCAATTATGCGTATATTATTTCTTTTTAGTGTATCACTTAGTTCTCTAATTTTCCCCTCATACTCCTGGATTTTTTTATCTCTCTTTTTCTCAGCTTCCTCTTTTTCCATAACTTTATCTTCTAGTTCACCTATTCTCTCCTCTGCCTCTTCAAGCCGAGCTGTGGTGGTTTCCATTTTGTTATGCATTTCGTTTAAAGCGTTTTTCAGCTCCTCGTGACTGTTCCTTAGTCCCTTGATCTCTGTAGCAAGAGATTCTCTGCTGTCCTGTATACTGTTTTCAAGCCCAGCGATTAATTTTATGACTATTATTCTAAATTCACTTTCTGTTATATTATTTAAATCCTTTTTGATCAGCTCATTAGCTGTTGTTATTTCCTGGAGATTCTTCTGAGGGGAATTCTTCCGCTTGGTCATTTTGGATAGTCCCTGGCGTGGTGAGGACCTGCAGGGCACTTCCCCTGTGCTGTGGTGTATAACTGGAGTTGGTGGGCGGGGCCGCAGTCAGACCTGATGTCTGCCCCCAGCCCACCGCTGGGGCCACAGTCAGACTGGTGTGTGCCTTCTCTTCCCCTCTCCTAGGGGCGGGATTCACTGTGGGGTGGTGTGGCTCTTCTGGGCTACTTGCACCCTGCCAGGCTTGTGATGCTGGGGATCTGGCGTATTAGCTGGGGTGGGTAGGCAAGGTGCTCGGGGGCAGGAGGGGCAGGCTTAGATCGCTTCTCCTTAGGTGATCCACTTCAGGAGGGGCCCTGTGGCATTGGGAGGGAGTCAGATCCGCTGCTGGAGGTTTGGCTCCGCAGAAGCACAGAGTTGGGTGTTTGCGCGGAGCGAGCAAGTTCCCTGGCAGGAACTGGTTCTCTTTGGGATTTTGGCTGGGGGATGGGCGTGGGAGTTGGCGCTGGCGAGCGCCTTTGTTCCCCACCAAACTGAGCTCTGTTGTCAGGGGGCTCAGCAGCTCTCCCTCCCTTTGTCCTCCAGCCTTCCCACTTTCCGAGCAGAGCTGTTAACTCATGACCTCCCAGACGCTAAGTCGCGCTTGCTGTAGGAACACAGTCCGTCAGGCCCCTCTGCTTTTGCAAGCCAGACTCGGGGCCTCTGCTTGGCCGGCGAGCCGCCCCTCCGCCCCGGCTCCCTCCCGCCAGTCCATGGATTGCGCACCGCCTAGCCACCCTTCCTACCCTCTTCTGTGGGCCTCTCGTCTGCGTTTGGCTCCGACGACTCCGTTCTGCTAATCCTCTGGCAGTTTTCTGGGTTATTTAGGCAGGTGTAGATGGAATCTAAGTGATCAGCAGGACTTGTGGTGAGCCCAGCGTCCTCCTAAGCCGCCATCTTGCCCTGAGTCTCTGTATGTATTCTTTGGAGAAATGTATGTTCATGTCCTCTGCCCAACTTTAAATGGATTTTTCTTCTTTTCAGTGTTGAGTTGTATAAGTTCTTTATATATTTTGGATACTAACCCTTTATGAGATATATCCTTTACAAATATGTCTTGCTATTCACTAGGCTGTCTTTTAAGTTTTGTTGATTGTTTTCTTTGCTGTGAAGAATCTTTTTATTTTGATGTTGTTCCAATAGTTTATTTTTGCTTTTGCTTCCTTTGTCTCACAAGACATATCGAGAAAACTGTTGTTCAAGCCAATATCAGAAAAACTACTGCCATTCACTCTTCTAGCATTTTTATGGTTTTAGGTTTTATATTTAGGTCTTTAATCAATTTTGAGTTTATTTTTGTATACAGTGTGGGAAAGTGGTCCAGTTCCATTCTTTTTCGTTTTGCTGTCCAATTTTTCCCACCACCATTTATTGAAGAGACTCTATGCCTTTGATACCCTTGCCTCCTTTGTTGAAGATTAATTGACGATGTATGTGTGAGCTTATTTCTGAACTCTTATTCTGTTCCATTGATACATGTGTCTGTTTGTGTGCCAGTACCATACTGTTTTGATTACTACAACATTGATTACCCAGTATATCAATGGGACCGTGATACCTCCATCTTTGTTCTGTTTCAAGATTGCTTTGGCTATTCTTTTGTGGTTGCATACAAATTTTAAAAGTATTTGTTTTACTTCTGAGAAAAATGGTGTTGGTATTTGATAGAGATTGCATTAAATCCATAGATTGCTTTGGGTAGTATGGACATACTATCAATATTGTTTCTACCAACCATGAGCATGGAATATGTTTCCATTTGTTTTTGTCATCTTTAATTTCTTTGTGTCATCCTCAATTTGTTTCACCAGTGTTTTACAGTTTTCAGAGTACAGGTCTTTCACTTCCTTGGTTAAGTTTATTCCTAGGTATTATTTTTGGTGCAATTGTAAATTTAGTTTTTTTTCTTACTTTCTATTTCTGTGACTTCATTATTCATGTATAGAAATGGAACAGATTTCTGTACATTGATTTTGATACTGAATTCATATATCAGTTCTGGTAGTTTTTTGTGAAGTCCTTAGGGTTTTACATATACAGTATCATGTCATCTACAAATAGTGAGTTTTACTTCTTCCTTTACTTCTTCCTTCCTTCCTTCCTTCCTTCCTTCCTCCCTCCCTCCCTCCCTCCCTCCCTCTCTCCCTCCCTCCCTCCCTTTCTTCCTTCTTTGTTGGATGTCCTTTATTTCTTTTCTTTGTCTGATTGCTATGGCTAAGACTTCTAATAGTGTGTTGAGTAAAAGTGGTTAAGAGTGGGCATCCTTATTTTCTTCCTTATCTTAGGGGAAAACTGTTTTTCAACATTCAGTATAAGGTTACCTGTAGGTTTTCATATACGATCATTATTATGCTAAGATATGTTCCCTCTAAACATACATCGTTGACAGTTTTTATCATTAATGGATATTGTACTTTGTCAAATGCCTTTCTAGAATCTAGAGTTTTTATCTTTTCTCTTGTTGATGTGATCTATCACATTGATTTTTTGTAGATATTGAACCACACATGCACCCAGGAATAAATCCCACCTGATCATGGAGAATGATTTTTTTTAACATACAGTAAAACCTTGGATTGCAAGTAACTTGTTCTTCAAGTGTTCCATAGGACAAGCAAACATTTCTAATAAGTTCTAACTTGATAAATGAGTGATGTCTTGCAACAGGAGTACTATATGACACTGAATGTCATATCACCACAACTGAGCCAATGGTGGTTTTCTCTCTGTGGGATTGTGGGTGATCGCCTCCCATGCTCAGATGCTCAGTCTCAGGCCATGGTGTTTGGCAGAAATCAGTATTTTTCAGAATGTTGGAAGATGCCCACAACTGGCACTAGTATATTTTTGTCACTTCAAAGCACCTATGGACAGTTCTTTGCTTTTCTATTCAAGAGTAAGCTTAGGCATGCTTTGCTTCATTCTAGGTCAGGCTGCCTGCAGATGTAGACCCTTTCCTCTACTGCCTTATTGCCACTTGCATTCAATACAGTATATGACAAGAATTTATTAATATAGTACTGTAGTCAACATCTGTTAGTAACAGTGAAAGTTGTCCTACACAATAACCCTCCTCTCTCTTGTCTATCTCACGCCAGCCATGAAAGTTTTCAAAGGTAAATGTAGGTTAATTTATTTTTCATCATATTTTGTAGTTTCATTATTACTTTGTATTCTATTAAAGTACTGTAGTCATTTTTATATGAATATTTTGGGGTTGTGGAATGAATAATCTGGGGAAATTTCACTTTGATATATAAGTGCTTTGTATTACAAGCATGTTTCTGGAATAAATTATGCTTGAAAACAAATGTTTTATTGGATTGTTGAATTTAGCTTGCTCATATTTTGTTGAGATTTGCATCTATGTTCATCAGAGATATTAACGTATAGTTCTCTTTCTTTATAGTCACTTTATTTGGATTTCGTGCAAGAGAGAGTGTGCATGCACAATTGCAGGAGAGGCAGAGTGAGAGAGGGAGATAGAGTATCCAAAACAGCTCAAGCCCTTGAGCCATGAGATCATGACCTGAGCCAAAGTCGGATGCTTAACTAACTGAGCTACACAGGCGCCCCTCTCTTAATACTTTTAAAATTCTCTCTTTATCATTACTTTTTACCATTTTAATTACTATGTATCTTGGTGTGGACCACCTTCAGTTGATTTTGTTGAGGGGTCTCTGTGCCTCCTGGATCTGGATTTTTGTTTCCCTCCTCAGATTTGGGAAGTTTTCAGCTATTGTTTCTCCAAATACATTTTCTTCCCCCCTTTCTCTTTCTTTTCCTTCTGAGATCCATTTAACGCAAGTGTTATTACATTTCATAATGTTGCTGAGTTCCCTTAGTCTATTTTTATTTCTTCTTATTATTTTTCTCTTTCTGGTTCAACTGATTGCTTTCCAATACTTTGACTTCCAGGTCACTGATCCATTCTTCTGCTTTCTCTAGTCTACTATTATTCCCTCTGGTGTATTTTTAACTTCAGTTATTGAGTTCTTCATCTCTGATTGGTTCTTTTTAATATTTTCTATCTATTTGTTGAGCATCTCTCTGCAGTCCTCCACTCTTTTCTCAAGTCCGGTGAGTATTTTTTTGACCTTACTTTATATTCTCTATCAGGTATATTACTTATCTCACTTAGCTCTTTTGCTGTGATTTGTTCTTTCATTTGTGACATATTCCACTGTTGTCTCATTTGTCTAACTCTCTGTGTCTGTTTCTAATGTTTTAAGAAAGTCAGCTACATCTCTGGATTATGAAAATACTGGCCTTATGAAGAAGAGGTAATATAGTACTTGCAGTATAATATTCCCTATTCACCAGAACCTGACACTTCAGGGGTATCTCCTATGTGTGTTGCGTGTGTGTTACTACTGTGGCTGAATCGTGTTTGCATTTAGTCCAGTTATCTGCAGTGGATCTCTATGACTTTTGTGGACAAGATTTGGTCTCTGTGCTGTTAGTGGTCCAGTCTGAGGCCACCTTGGGATTGAGTTCAGTTAGACCAAACATATGCCAGAGCCGCAGTCACACTGAACTTTAGGACACTCTCCCTGTGTTTTCACCTGAGAATCTTTCATTGATGGGTGGGGCCCACAGTCAGACCAGATGTCTTCCCCCTTCCCAATGCTGAGACCACAGGCAAACTTATGTGTGTGGTTATCTTCCCCTCTCCCTAGGGCAGGTGTCATGTGGAGTGATGCTAGCCCCTCTTTGGGCTGTTTGCATACTGCCACATTTGTGGTGCTACATTAGATGGGACTCCTGCCATGTGGGTGTTGGGTAGGGTAGGTCTTCAGAGGATCACAGGGTGAGGTATATTATTAGCAAGCTAGGTGGAGAGTATTGATGGACTGGTTCCCACAAGTATTTAGGCTACTGGGAGGGAAGAGAAATGACACCCACCAGCTTTCTTGTTATTGGAGAATCTCCTAATGATCCCTATCACTCCAGCACATGTTCTGAGATTAGTAAATAATTGTTTTTCATTCTGCTGGCTTATGCTGTATCTCGAGTTGCGATGTTTGTTATGCTTTCTCTTCAGTGTCAGAGACTCAGTAACCTATTGTCCTCTTCTAGAGCTGAACCTGTTGATTTTAAAAGTTCTGAGTCTTAATCCTCACTGATTGTAAAAATTCATGACTTTAAGCCCCTCCCATTTTCAAAACCAAATGTCAGGAAGATTTGTTTTCCCAGTACAGTTCTCCTATGCCTGGGGTGCCTGGGGTGAGGTCTACTCTTCTCCTTTCTCCATGACTGCAGTGTCCCTTCCTGCCATAGACAGTCTCATGGACCAATTTGGTTCCCAAACAAGTCTCTGCCCATCCTACCCTTTTAATGTGTCCCCTTCTCTACATTTAGTTATGGAGAGTCTGTTCTGCTTGTCCACAGGTCATTTTCTGGTTTATTTACACTGATGTGGGTACTGTGCAGGTATATGTGTGGCACAAGGTGAGCTTAGGATCCTCCTACTCTGCCTTCTTCCCCAAAAGTGCAAGAGTATGTTTTGTTCTGTCAGACAGAGTCTGCCAAACTTTTTTTTTCAAATTTGTTATAACATTTGCATATAAATGAGTTTCAGTTGCTTTTCAAAGTCAACACTTGATAATGTCAACTTTTAAAATTTTCATATGTAACATTCTATAAAAGTGTAGTGGTTTCTCATTGTCGTTTTACCCTTTTTTTTGTTTTATTGGAACTCAGGTACACCAGTCATTTGTGTATTGTCTTATTGCTGCTTTCATATTACAATGGCAGAGTCTAATAGTTGTGACAGAGTTGCATTTGATCTACAAAGACTTAAAATATTTACTATATGGCCCTTTACAGAAAATGTTTGCAGAACTTTGTCTTAATTTATTAAAAAATGCTTTAAAAATATTTATATAAGCTTCTAAAATTATACTTTTGACTTTTAATTATACACTATAATGATTTTAAATAAAATTAATTAAAATTATACAATTACATTTCTTTACATAGAATTCTACATAATATATTAATATAAACTTTCACAGAATATTCTGCAGATAAAATTAATTTTTACATCTTGTCTTGCTTTTTTAATATTTGCAAAATAGAAAATTATGCAAATGTAAATCTTAAGGGATATAGCAGAAAGTACTTACAAGAAAAATAGAAACTAAAGGAAATAATATATTTTAATTGTATTGTTAAATTCTGTGTAATAGCTCCATTTAATGATAAACCCATGATACAGTTTTTATTATTTAAATATTAAATAATTAAAAATCATAAAGTTTTCCAAATGCATAAAATAATAAATGGGTAATCCAACATTTTAACTTATTTCTAAGTGGCAAAATTTCTTTGTGTTTTCAGTGCTACCTAGTTCAAAATATCACAAAAGACAAAGATTCAAATATTAGTGGAGTCTGTACCTAACAGGTGCTTATAACAATAGCATTTTCTCAAGGGTACTATATTTCTTATCAAAATTTTGGTGATTTGGGGGAATGTTGCTTATATATATATAGACTATATTTACTAAATCTGCAATATCAAATAGTTGAAAATGTAGAGTTTCATATGGTTTCAACTCATATAGAGTTGTCCATTGAAAAATGCAGATTTGAGGTGCCAAACTCCCTGCATAGTCAAAAGTTTATGTAAAATCTTTGACTCCCCCAAAACTTAACTACTAATAACCTACTGTTGACCTTATTGATAGCATAATTGATTAACATGTATTTTCTATGTTTTATGTATTGTGTACTATGTTCTTACAGTAAAGTAAGCTGGAGTAAAGAAAATATTATTAAGAAAATAATAAAATGCATTTGCAGTTCTATACTGTATTTACTGAAAAAAATCCACATATAAGTGGACTCATGCAGATCAAACACATCCAGTTCAAACCCATGTTGTTCAAGGTTAAAGAGATAGATATGTAGGTGATACAGTTTGATATTTTGGAAAAACAAATCACCCAAAAAGCTGACATATAGTGACTCAACATGCCACAACCATGAACTAAAGATAGAATGATTATTTTGAAAAACAATGATAAGTTACAAAAATATAAGTGATGTGTCTTGGCCACAGACCTTTAGAGCAAACAGAAATAAGTCCCATTTTCAGCACCTGAGAATTTGAGCATTTATCTTGAGAAAAAGCTTGAGATAGTCTGGATTTAAAAATCAACATTGAAAATAGCTCTATTTTTTCATATAGTAACTATGCCCATAAATGGTCATCAAGATTTAGAATACCATAAATATTTAATTGCTTCTATTGTCACACTTGCCATTTAACATGCACATTAAAAATGGGTAGAATACATCAAACATGGGCAGCGGCAATCTTCCTTAACAGAAGATTGGTTTAACTAAGCCTACCACCAACATACCATCTGTTCTGCAACTCTTCTTGGATCAAGACACAATAGACTTAAGCATATGGACTGTAGGTTGTGAACATGAAAGGATTTTGAACATGTTAGCTTTCTTTTTTGGATTTCTGTTTTGTTTTGCTTTTGATTGTTGTGATTTGTTTTGTTTTTCAACAATGTATGCTTTTATGTCTTGGGGGGGTAATTTAAATATTATCCTAATTGAAGGATAAATGAAACAACATGCCTTCTAAGGATATTTAAGGGTATTTGTTTCTTAATTTGAGATTTGGCAACAACTGATTGGGTTAGCTAAAAATTCCAAGCACATTTTCCCTACCCCCAGCTCTTCAGAGTTAAACTTAATATGTTGACAACCATTGCTGTTGGAACAAAAGTTGTTCTCTTTGCATACCTTTTCCATATTCCCCTTGCCTTCTTAGAGTTCATAGGTCCAAGGGCACAAATGCTATATATGGCTATATGATATTGTCTTACCTGCAGTAAAATAGCAGTGATCATGAAGATACTATCTAACACTAATCCTCTGCTTATTCTGTATCACATGTTGTTCTAACTATCTTATAGATACTAATTCTGTGAACATGTATGTTAGATATTGGTATTATAAAAGCCCATTTTATATGAATGGGAAGAAGGAGAGAAGAGCTCTTTGAGCCTAATAATTGGAAGATACCCTAAAGTACTTAGACAAAGCATATGAATCTTATGTTCAGCATAGTCAAAGATCAAAATGGAACTTTAGGCAATTTAGATAATGAAATTTTGAACCTTAATATCAAGAAATATGTTATTAAGTTTTATTATGTGGAAAGCAATATTTTGATTACAAATCAGGAATGGCATTAGGCTGGACTTGACATAGAAGTATTGCACCTTCTCTCTGGTTCTCATCGAACTAGACATTTGCATCCAAATGAAAGCAACTTACTTTATAGATCTGTATAAAATAAAATTAAAAAAAAAACAGAGGAAAAAGATGAGATTCATTGATGCACTGTTTTATTCTGTCTAGTCAGGAGAAATCAGCATTTTGATTACCAAATTGTTCCATTCCCATCGTTTTTTTCCCATGATCAGACATAAATGGCCACTTCTAAAATATTCTTGTCAGTGTTTCCTATCATTTCAGATGTAAATGTAGTCATGACACTTCCATGCTACTAGTTTGCAAGTCTGCTAACACGAACAGCTTTCACAAAGTTGGTTCCGCCTATCAGTCAAACAAGACAAGAGAAAAACAAATTTCTGGAGACCCTAGACAGAAGAAGAGAAAGAATGAAAAAGTGAAAGAGACATGCAACATCAAATTCAAAAGATGTGGAAAGCTTTCTTGTTTATAACATCAGTTTCTGTCTGTCAGATTTAAACTAGTGCTTCCACCTAAAAGACCTAACATGTAATAGGACAGCCAATGCTATTGAAAAGGGAAAATAAAGCCTGAGAATTTATGCCACTATAACAAGTACGAAAAAAAGATCTTGAACCTCAGTTGAGTTTGGCTTTCTTACTTTTTAGTTTTGCTACTAAGAAACAGTTGTTTAACACCTGTGCCTTGGTTTCTGCCTCTGAAAAATGAGAATGATAATTATATGTGCCACATAAAACTTGCTATGTAGATTAAATTAATTAATACAGGCAGAATACTTAAAAACATTCTCTCCAATGTAATAAGTCCTCAGTAAATAACATTTATTAACAACATTACTATTTTTTGGAGTTCAGGTCAATATGTTTTGGAAGAAATGATGAGTCATAAGAAGTGATAAGAACACAATAAAGAAATGGAGTGTATGAGTAAAAGTAATCTAATGTCCAAGTTCACCTTCTTAATCTTATACCATTTAAAAAGTTTCATTTAGATTTAAAATTGCCATGAACTAAGGATTTCACTTAAACTAGAATTTACATGAATTATTAATGAAGTTTATAGTTAAATTAAAAAAATATTATGGTTATATTATCACTAGTGGGCTGAAAGATTTCACATAGAAAAGAGAATTTTTTTTAAGTTTACTTATTTTGAGAGAGAGAGGGAGAGAGTACATGTGCCAATGGAGAAGGGGCAGAGAGAGAGGGAGAGAATCACAATCAGGCTTTTCTGCACCATCAGTATGAAGCCTGAGGTGGGCTCAGTCCCACTACCATGAGATCATGACTTGAGCTGAAATCAAAAGTTGGATGCTCAACTAACTGAACCACCAGGAGCCCCATAGAAAAGAGAATTTTTAATTAGTAATTTCTGCTTTAATATCTGCAAAACTTTTTTAAAAAGTTGCATAGGCTACTTCCCTAATGGTAAGATTTAAAATAACTAAAAAACAGGGCACCTGGGTGGCTCAGTCAGTTAAGCATCCAACTCTTGATTTCAGTGCAGGTCATGATCTCACAGTTCATGAGTTCATGCCCCACATTGGAATTCTCTCTCCCTCTCTCTCTCTGCTCATCCCCTGCTCATGCTTACTCCCTCTCAAAATAAATAAATAAACATTACAAATATAAATAAAATAAAATAACTGAAAGACATATTAGTTATCTATAATACCTCTTACTTGGGCTGCTGTCATTTCTTATATTCTTGCTTATCCTACTTTTTTGTTTGTTTGTACCATGAAAGTCTGAATGAACCTAATTATATCATAAGTAAATGATAACACTTATGAATATGCTAGTAAAGGGTTATTTAAGGGAGAAAGTAAGAGAATGTCATTTAAAGTCCCACAAAAAACGTAACTAGATTTTTAAAATTTTTTTAAATGTTTGTTTATTTTTTGAGAGAGAAAGAGACAGAGCATGAGCAGGGGAAGGGCAGAGATAGAGGGAGACAGAATCTGAAACAGGCTCCAGGCTCTGAGCTGTCAGCACAGAACCAGACGCAGGACTCAAACTCATGATCCATGAGATCATGACCTGAGCCAAAGTACAACACTTAACCGACTGAGCCACCCAGGCACCCATAACTTGAACATTTTAAAAAAGTTTTTCTGGTGATAAAAATACGTGAAAAGTTAATATAATTTACAAATCTAAATTAAAAGAATAGATTAGTATAAAACTTTGGAGAAATGGTTCAAATTATTAATATACAACTTAATATTAAATCTAATACTCTAAAGATACATATTTATATTACTAATAATATACCATTTTCAATAATTATCTTAGCCAAAGTGTAAAAAAGAGAATTATCTTAGCCAAAGTGTAAAAAGTGAAAAATTAAATAGATTCCCCTCTAAACTGATTTGCAAAATTAAAAATCTTAAAAGTAATTATAATTTGAATCATATATACTTTAGTTATTGATGCTCTTTTAAATAATTATAAATATAAATAATGATTTAAGCCAAGACATGTCTATTACAATTTAATATATAGTAACAAAATTGAATGTTTTGAATACATACAAAATTGAATACTTACAAAATTGAATGTTTTGAATACATAGAAAAGCCTTTTAATATGTATTACTTTTTTTCTTGTTGAATATTAGGAAACTCAGAAAAGAGTGAAGGAGAAAATAAAAACTGCCAAAACCTTTGCACCTCTTCTCTTTAGGGCTAAATAAATATTTAGGTCCATGTATATACACATACATATATATATATATATATATATATATATATATATGTATGTATATATATGCATGTGTATGTATGCTATATATGTATATATTTGTGTAGGTATATACATATATTTGTGTATATGTATTCTTTCAAAGTATTTTTAAAATGTGTTTCCAATTTTATTGAGCAATAATTGATATACAAAAAAAGTACATGTTAACATATATAATTTGATGAGTATGGACTTAAATAGACATTTCTCCAAAGACCTACAAAGGTCTAGAAGGTATATGAAAAAGTGTCAACATCAGTAATCATCAGAAAAATGAAAATCAAAACACAATGAAATATCACAATGCATCTGTTAGAATGACTACTATACAAAAATTAAAGATAACAAATGATGATCAGGATGTGGAGAAATTGAGATCCTTGTACAGTTTTGATGGGGCATGTAAAATGGTACAGACTCTACATGTAACCATATAGATGTTATCAAAAATATTAAAAATAGAACTGTCATATAAACTACTGTTCCCTCTCCTAAGAACATATTCACAAGAATTGAAATCATGTTCTTCAGGAGTTGTCTACACTTTAGTGTTTATTGCAATATTATTCATAATAGTCAACATATGGAAACACCCTAAATGTCTATCCACAGATGAATAGATAAAGAAAATGTGTATATACATAAAATGGAGAATTATTCAGTCTTCAAAAGTAAATTTTTTATTGAAGTGTAATTAACACAATGCTATATTAGTTTCAGTTGTACAATATAATGCTTTAACAATTCTATACATTTCTCAGTGCCCATCAAGATAAGTTTCTCTTCGGGTGCCTGGGTGGCTCAGTTGGTTGAGCATCTGGCTTCGGCTCAGGTCATGATCTCATGGTCTGTGAGTTCGAGCCCCGCGTCGGGCTCTGTGCTGACAGTTCAGAGCCTGGAGCCCGCTTTGGATTCTGTGTCCCCCTCTCTCTGCCCCTCCCCCACTCATGCTCTGCCTCAGAAATAAATAAACATTATTATTATTTTTTAAAGATAAGTTTACTTTTCATCCTCTTTATTTCTCCCATTCACCTCACCTCTGGCAACCCTATATATCTCTATATTTAAGAGTCTACCTTTTGTTTGTTTCTCTGTTTTCTTTGTTCACTTGTTTTCTTTCTCAAGGTCCACATACGAGTTAAATCATATGGCACTTGTCTTTTTCTGACTTAGATTAATCAGCATGATGTATCACATTAACAAGGGAAAAGATAAACACCACATGATCATGTTAGTAGATGCAGGAAAAGTACTTGACAAAGTACAACATCCATTCATGAAAAAACTCTCAACAAAGGATTAGAGAGGACATAATATAATAAAGGCCATATATGTAAAAGTCATAGTTATCATCATACTCAATTGTTGAAAACTGAAAGCTTTTCCTGTTACAGCAGAACAAGACAAGGATGTCCTCTCTCACCACTTTTATTCAACATAGTACTGGAAGTCCTAGCCCCAAGAAAAAGAAATAAATTCACCCAAATTGCTAAGAAGTAAAACCCTCACTATTTGCAGATAACATGATACTATATTAAAAAAAAAAAACAAAAAAAACCCCCTAATGACTCAATCAAAACACTACCAGAACTGATACATGAATCTAGTAACATTGCAACACACAATATTAATATAAAGAAATTTAGTAACATTTCAGCATACAAAATTATTTACAGAAATCCATTCCATTTGCATATACTAATAATGAAGTACCAGAAAGAAAAATAAGAAATCAATCCCATTTACATTTGGAAGAACCAATATTGTTAAAATCCATCTACAGGTTTTACACAATCTCTATCAAAATACCAACAACAGTTTACACAGAACTAGAACAAAAATAATACTAAAATTTGGTGAAACCACAAAAGATCCCAAATAGCCAAAGTAATCGTGAAAAAGAACAAAGCAGGAAGTGTCACAATTCCATATTTTAAGATACACCATAAAGCTGTAGTAGTCAAAACAGTATGGTACAAGCACAAAAACAGATGCCTATATCGATAGGACGCAGTATTTTACACAAGTTTTTTTACTGTTTATTTATTATTGAGAGACAGAGAGACACAGAGCATGAGCAGAGGAGGGGCCGAGAGATAGAGAGACACAGAATCTGAAGCAGGCTCCAGGGTCTGAGCTGTCAGCACAGAGCCTAATGCAGGGCTTGAACCCACAAAGTGCGAGATCATGACCTGAGCCGAAGTTGGACGCTTAACCAACTGAGCTACCCAGGCACCCCTGTATTTTTAATATTCAATTATAGTTGATACTCAAACAACAAACACCATGGGTTTGAATTTCTTGAGTATAATCTATGTAGACATTTTATAGTACAGTACATGTATTTTCTCTTATGATTTTCTGAATAACATTCCCTTTTTTCTAGTTTGCTTGGTTGCAAGAATACAGTATATAACACCTCTACAAAATATATAATACCTCTACAAAGCTGATTGTTTATGTGATCAGTAAAGTTTCCAGTCAAGAGTAGGCTATTAGTAGTAAAGTTTCAGGAGAGTTAAAAGTTATACACATATTTTCAACTGCTTGGGGGTCAGCACCACTAATACCTGTGTTATTCAAGGGTCAACTGTTATCAAACTTTTAAATATTTTTAATTATATTTTTTGTTTGAAATAATAATTGAGTGGATATCTTTGTATCATATGGATGAGACCATTTTCCCAGTAGATACATTAAAAATAATTTGTTTAGAGAGTATAATTTTTTAAACTTTGATATGCATTTGCAAGATATTCTCCCCTGATTTGTCTAATTAATATTCTACTTATATTGTTGCAAGTAGTATTTAAGTTTAATAAGGAATGGCATCAGAAATATGCAGAGCCACTAACACGGCTCTGTTGAATAAACAATTGTGAAAAATTTTTCATATTGTTTCCCTGAGGAATTGAAACAGCATTATATTATGGATGTTAGGAACTAAAGAAATAAAAAGGGAGTTGGTAAGCACCAAAAATCTCCCATTTAATCTTCCAAGCTTATGTATGTTTGGGACACAAATAAAAATTAAATCCGTCACTGGGTATTCCAAGCATCCCTCTTCATTTTTTTGCACATAGATCCTTCTGTGAAGAAATCTAAGTATTAAATTTTAAATCATCTATGTGTTTTTAAGTCAAAATTCTTAATCCAAAGGAAAGCATCCAAAATGCAAATGAATATAGATTTTTCACTACTTAAAAGGACAACTCTATCTGGATTTCCCATCCTTCAAAATCCAGTCCCACTATTCTTTTCCAATCTCATTTCTTAGAACCAGTTAACTCACACTTTACTTCAGGCTGCAGTGAGCTAGAATGCTTAATTGTTCTCATTCATTAGTCTTGCTGGTTTCCCTGCTCCCCTGCCTAGACGTAAAGAACCACTCAAGTCTCATTTTCCATAAAATACTCAGTTACTACTGTTGAAATCTGATTCTCTTAAAATAATTCTTGCTATTAAAGCAAAATTTTTTAAATTTTAATTATTTTTTTAAATTTACTTTCAAATCGGCTAACATACAGTGTGTAAAGTGTCCTCTTGGTTTTGGAGGTAGATTCCCATGGTTCATCACTTACATACAACACCCAGTGCTCATCCTAACAAGTGCCATCCTCAATGCCCATCACCCATTTTCCCCTTTCCCCCACCCCCCAAACAACCCTCAGTTTATTCTCTGTATTTAAGAGTTTATGATTTGCCTCCCTCCCTCTCTGTTTGTAAATTTTCCCTCCTTCCTTTCCCCCATGGTCTTCTGTTAAGTTTCTCCTGTTCCACATACGAGTGAAAACATAGGATATCTATCTTTCTCTGACTTATTTCATTCAGCATAATACTTTCCAGTTCCATCCACATTGCTGTAAATGGCATGATTTCATTATTTCTCATTGCCAAGTAGTATTCCACCATATATATAAACCATATCTTCTTTGTCCATTCATCAGTTGATGGACATTTAGGTTCTTTCCATAACTTGGCTATTGTTGAAGGCACTGCTATAAACATTGGGGTACATGTGTCCCTATGATTCAACACTCCTATATCCTTTGATAAATTCCTAGTAGTGCTATTTCTGGGTCATAGGGTCCTTCTATTTTTACCTTTTTGAGGAACCTCCACATTGTTTCCAGAGTGGCTGCACCAGTTTGGATTCCCACCAACAGTGCAAGAGGGTTCCCTTTTCTCCACATCCTCGCCAGTATCTGTTGTTTCCTGAGTTGTTACTTTTAGCCACTCTGATTGGTGTGAGGTGGTAGTGTGGTACTACTGTAGTACTGTGGTACTACTCAGTGTGGTTTTGATCTGTATTTCCCTGATAATGAGTGATGTTGAGCATCGTTCATGTGTCTGTTGACCATCTGGATGTCTTTTTTGGAAAACTGTCTATTCATGTCTTCTGCCTATTTTTTCACTGGATTATTTGTTTTTCAGGTGTTGAGTTTGGTAGTTCTTTATAGATTTTGAATACTAACCCTTTATCTGATATGTCATTTGAAAATATCTTTTCCCATTCCATCAGTTGCCTTTCAGTTTTGATGATTGTTTCCTTTGCAGTGCAGAAGCTTTTTATCTTGATGAGGTCCCAGTAGTACATTTATGCTTTTAATTCCCTTGCCTTTGGAGATGTGTCAAGCAAGAAATGTGCTGTGACTGAGGTCAAAGTTGTTGCCTGCTTTCTCTTCTAAGGTTTTGATGGGTTCCTGTCTCACATTTATGTCTTTCATCCACTTTGAGATTATTTTTGTGTATGGTGTAAGAAAGTAGTCTAGTTTCATTCTTGTTAATGGTATTCTCCAGGTCTCCCAGCACCATTTGCTAAAGAGACTATCTTTTTTCCATTGGATACTCTTTCCTGCTTTGTAAAAGATTAGTTGGCCATACATTTGTGGGTCCAATTCTTGGTTCTCTATTATTTTCCACTGGTCTATGTGTCTGTTTTTGTGCCAATACCATACTGTCTTGATTATAGATTTGTAGTAGAGGCTAAAGTCTGGGAGTGTGATACCTCCTGCTTTGTTTTTGTTTTGTTTTGTTTTTTCAATACTACTTTGGCCATTCAGGGTCTTCTGTAATTCCATACAAATTTTAGGATTGTTTATTCTTGCTTTGAGAAGAATGCTGGCACAATTTTTATCGGGATTGCATTTAATGTGTAGATTGCTTTGGATAGAAAATTTTTTTAATTATTTTAAAATTTTAACAGGAATGCAAAGTTATCAAATGCTGGGACTATACTGCTTCTCCTATTCATTTATCTCTCCACCCATCCATCCCTCCATCCATCCATGCATCCATGCATAAAATTTTGAAATTTTTCAGAATAATTATAGAACACAATCAAGTTATTAAGTTAACAAAAATGTTTTATTTATGATATGTAGCATTGCCGTTGCTATTTAAGAAGTGGAAATTTGTATAAATTGAAGACTTAATTTGGGACAGTGTGACTGGATTTATTTTTAAATTGGTTTATACAAAAACATATTTTTTCTCTGTAGTTAATATATTTTATGCAAGCTTCGTAGCCTTTTATTTATTTAAAATTTTTATTATTTATTTATTTTTGAGAGACAGCAAGACAGAGCGCAATCGGGGGAGGAACAGAGAGGGAGACACAGAATCTGAAGTGGGATCCAGGCTCTGGGCTATCAGCCAGAGCCTATTTTGGGCCCCGAGCCCATGAACCACAAGATCATGACCTGAGCTGAAGTTGGACGCTTAACTGACACAGCCACCCAGGTGTCCCACTTGGTAGCCTTTTAAAGTAATTATTAATGCAAGGTTTTCTTTTATTCAAGCTGCTACTGTAGAGTTAATAACTATTAGCTAGATAAAGTACAAAGAAGAATGTTTTGCCTATGGCACTGTCTTTTCTAACAGAAATAATGAACCAAAAATATAGATGCTTTATTTGCAAATCAAAGATAAGGAGCAGGTTGTGAGACAGAAGCTTTTAGTTTTGGCAAAAAAAGAATTTGATTAAATATGAAGCTGGTATATTTGAAACATTCATTCTTTTCCATAATTGCATAACCCTGGAGTAAATTATAATTGTTTGCATTGTTTGGTTGAAGTAAAATTAAACATAAGGCAAGGATCAAAGACTACAAATAAAAGGAAAGGTAGCTTAAAATATTGTGTAAGTGGGCATAATCTAACATTCTTTTGGTGAAGCCATTTTGCCTCATAATTTAATATAATGAATTCGTTCCATTTGACTTTTGATGCCATTTTCTCTCCTGTTGGAAAAGTTTTCTGGTGCCAAGGAATAGAAGTCTTCATAAACATGTTTTGTAAAATAAATGAGGTAGAAGAAGGTTTTTACAAAGATAAACCATAGTGTCAGAGTACTCAAGAAGTTTTGAATAGCCTGGTGGCCCATAAGGAGTGAGAATGAGTTAAAATGTTTAGGGTATGGTACATACAAGATAATAAAACACTTATGCTATCAAATTTTCATCCTTCAGGGTATCATCCGTGGAATATTATGCCAAAAAATGTATTTTTTTATATTCTGAGAATTATTCGCCAAATCTCAAGAGGAAGAGGGAAGGAGATGGGGGAAAATATTCTGTCATACATGACAAATACAAATGCTTATCAATAAACATTTCTGAAACATAGCTATGGACAAGACATTGTTCCAGTAGTTACCATGTTTAAAACACATATGACATATGGTTCCTGCTTCTAAAAATCAACAAGGTTATAAATGATATAGATATGTAATTTTGTCAGCATATCTAAAGGAAAAGTAAGGGAATTAACAATTATTAGGAGGATAGTGACATTTGAGGTGTTCTTTAAATGAGAGAGAAAGGAGGTTGAAAGATGGATGATCTGGAGACAGATAGGCAGGTGAAAAAGTTAAGGAAATACAATGTGAGCAGTTCTGTAAGGAAAGAAGCTACAAATCATACACAAGTAATTCTTCGTGGCTGAATGGGAAGTTTGTGTGACTATAAGTTTGTATAATAACATAACTTTAAGATGTGGTATACAGTGGGAGTAAGGATGTTTTTAATAATTGAATCTTATTGTTACTCCTCTGTTTTTTATAACGTTTTTAACATTGCATAAGTTTCAAGTGTATAACATTGTTTTTTGAAATCTGTATGCACTACAAAATGATCAGTACTAAAGGTCCCGCTAACAACCATTAGCATACAATTGACCTCCTTCATGTATTTCACCCATTCCCCCCTGGAAACCGCCAATCTGTTTTCTGTATCTATGATTTTGTTTTTGTTTTGTTTCTTTTGTTGTTTTCAGATTTCACATAAGAGTGAAATCATTTTGTATCTTTCTCTGATATATTTCACTTAGCATAATACTTCAAGATCCATTCATTCTGTCACAAATGGCAAGATTTTATTCTTTTTAATGGCTGAATAGTATTCCTTTGTGTATGAGGTTATGTGTGTATGTGTGTGTGGGTGTATGTGCATATATATCTCACATCTTCTTTATCCATTCATCCATATGGACATTTAGGTTGTTTGCATTTAAAAGCTATCAGACATAATGCTGCACTGAACATAAAAATGCATATCTTTTTGAATCAGTTTTTTGTGTTATTCAGATAAATACCTAATAGTAGAATAGCTAGATTATATGGTAGTTCTCATTTTAATTTTTTAGGAAGCTCCATAATGTTTTCCATAGTTCTGTACCAATTTATATTCCCACTAACAGTGTGCAAGTATTTTCTTTTCTCCACACCTTGCCAACACTTGTTAATTTTTTTTAATTCAAAGTATTGTGTATGTTTCAGGTGTACAATCTAGCAATTCAACAATCCCATATATTACTCAGTGCTCATCAAGATATGTCTATTCTTAACCTCTTCACCTAATTTGCCCATCCTCCACCATCTTCCCCTCTGGTAACCCTGTATTTGTTCACTATGGTTAAAAGTCTGTTTGTTGGGGAAAAAAAAGTCTGTTTTTTGGTTTGTCCCTTTTTCCCCATGTTCATTTTTTTTTTGTTTCTTAAATTCCACATATAAGTGAAGTCATGGTATTTGTCTTTCTCTGTCTTATTTTGTTTAGCATTATACTCTCTAGATCCATCCATGTTGTTGCATATGGCAAGATTTCATTCTGTTTTATGGCTGAATAATTTTGCAATGTATAAATATCTCACATATGTGTGTGTGTGTGTGTGTGTGTATCTGTATATATTTCTTCTTCTTTTTTAATATACCACTTCTTCCTTATCCATCCACCTATCGATGGGCACTTGGATTTTTTCCATAATTTTGCTATTGTAAATAATACTGCAATAAACATTAGGGTGCGTATATCCTTTCAAATTAGTGTTTTATATTCTTTAGGTAAATACGCAGTAGTGTTATTACTGAGTTATATGGTAGTTCTATTTTTAATGTTTTAAGTTACCTCCCTATTGTCTTTCACAGTGACTGTAACAGTTAGCATTCCCAACAATAAAGCACCAGAGTTCCTTTTTCTTCACATTCTCACTAGCACTTGTTTCTTGTGTTTTTGATTTTAGCCATTCTGATATGTGTGAGATGATATTTCATTGTGGTTTTGATTTGCATTTTCCGTATGAGGAGTGATGTTGAGCATCTTTTTATTTGTTGGCCATCTATATATTCTTTGAAGAGATGTCTGTTCATATATTCTGTCCATTTTTTAATTGGATTATTTGTGAGGAGTTCTGGTGTTGAGTTGTAGAAGTTCTTTTTTTTTTTAATTTTTTTTCAACGTTTTTTATTTATTTTTGGGACAGAGAGAGACAGAGCATGAACGGGGGAGGGGCAGAGAGAGAGGGAGACACAGAATCGGAAACAGGCTCCAGGCTCCGAGCCATCAGCCCAGAGCCCGACGCGGGGCTCGAACTCACGGACCGCGAGATCGTGACCTGGCTGAAGTCGGACGCTTAACCGACTGCGCCACCCAGGCGCCCCGAGTTGTAGAAGTTCTTTATGTATTTTGGATACTAACCCTTTATCAGATATGTCATTTGCAAATATCTTTTCCCATCAGTAGATTGCCATTTAGTTCTATTGATTATTTCCTTTCTGTGTGGAAGATTTTTATTTTAATGTAGTACCAATTGCTTATTTTTGCTTTTGTATCCCTTGCTTCAGGAGACATATCTAGAAAAATATTGTTAGAGCCAATGTCAGAAAAATTACTGCCTGTGTACTCTTCTAGAATTTTTATGGTTTAAGGTTTCACATTTATGTCTTTAATCCATTTTGAGTTTATTTTTTTGTGTGTGATGTAAGAAACTGGTCCAATTTCATTCTTTTGCATGTAGATGTTCAGTTTTCTCAACACTATTTTTTGAATAAGACTATCTCTTTGCCTGCAAACTCTTGCCTCCTTTGTTTAAGATTAATTGACCATATATGTATGTGCTTATTTCTATACTCTGTATTCTGTTCCATGGATCTATGTTCCATGGATCTATTTTCTGCCAGCCATACTGTTTTGATTACTACAGCTTTGTAATATAACCTCAAGTCTAGAATTGCAGTACCTCCCATTTTATTTTTATTTTTCAAAATTGTTTTGGCTATTCAGGGTCGTTTATGGTTCCATACAAATTTTAGGATTTCTTGTTCTAGTTCTGTGAAAAACACTCTTGGTATTGTGATAGGGATCTCATTAAACTGCAGATTGCTTTGGGTAATATAGACATTTTAACTATATTGGTTCTTCCAATCCATGAGCATGGAATGTCTTTCCATTTATTTGTGTTATCTTCAATGTCTTTCATCAAAGTTTTATAGTTTTCAGAGTACAGCTCTTTCACTCTGGTTAAGTTTATTCCAAGATATTATTATTATCCAAGATTTGTTATTTTTTGTGCAATTGTAAATGAGATTGATTTCTTAATTTCTCTTTCTGCTACTTCATTATTAGTGTATAGAAATGGAATGGATTTTTCTATGTTGATTTTTTATACTGCTACCTTACTGAATTCGTGTATCAGTTCTGGTAGGTTTTTGGTGGAGCCTTTAGGGATTTACAAAGATAGAATCATGTCATTTGCAAACAATGAGAATTTTCTTTCCTACCAGTTTGAATGCCTTTTATTTATTTTTGTCTGAGTGCTGTGCCTAGAGTTTCCAATATTATGTTGAATAAAAGTAGTGAAAATGGTCATCCTTGTCTTGTTCCTGACATTAAAGAGAAAGCTCTCAGTTTTTCCCTATTGAGTATAATGTTAATTGTGAAATTTTCATACAGATGTTTCTTCTAAACCTACTTTGTTGATGTTCCTTATCATGAATGTATGTTGTATTGTATCAAATGCTTTTTCTGCATCCATTGAAACGTTCATAGGGTTCTTATCCTTTCTCTTATTGATGCTACCTTGATTGATTAGCAAATATTGAACCATCCTTGCATCCCAAGAGTAAATCCCACTTGAACCTCATGAATGATTTTTTAAATGTATTGTTGGATTCAGTTTGGTAATATTTTTGTTGAGGATTTTTCCATCTATGTTCATCAGAGATATAGGCCTGTAGTTCTCTTTTTTTGTAGTGTTTAAATCTGGTTAAATTCACGGAATGAATTTGGTGTTTTTCCTTCTTGTATTTTTTTGGAAAAGTTTGAGAAGAATAGGTATTAACTCTTCTTTAAATATTTGGTAGAGTTCACCTGTGATGCCATCTGGTTTGGGGCTTCCATTTTTGGGGAGTTTTTCTGATTCTGATTCAAATTTATGGCTGGTAATCAGTCTGTTTAAATTTTCTCTTTCTTCCTGCTTCAGTTGTGGTAGGTATATTCCTAGGAATTTATCTTTTTTTCTGGATTATCCTGTTATTATATTTAATAATATTCTTTGTATTTCTGTGGTGTTGGTTTTTTCTCTCCTGATTTTGTTTATTTGAGTCCTCTTTCCTTTTTATTTTAATGAATCTGGCTGGAGGTGTATCAATTCTGTTAATCTTTTTAAAGAACCAACTCTTGGTTTCATTAACCTGTTCGATTGCTTTTTTAGTTCTATATTATTTATTTCTGCTCTACTTTTTATTATTTCCTTACTTCTGTTGGATTTGGGTTTTGTTTTCTTTTTCTAGCTCTTTTGGGTTATTAATTTCATATTTTTCTTGCTTCTTGGCATAGGCCTGTATTGCTATAAACTTCCCTTTTAGAACTGCTTTTGTTGCATCTCAAAATTCGACTGTTGTGTTTCTATTTTCACTTGTCTCCATATAATTTTTTATTTCTTCTTTGTTTTCTTGGTTGATCCATTCGTTATTCAGTAGAATATTATTAACCTTCATGCATTCTAGATTTTTTCTTGTAGTTGATTTCTAGTTTCATTACATTGTGGTCAGAAAGGCTGCATGGTATTAGCTTTCATTCTTTTGAATTTGCTGAGAATTATTTTGTGATCTGATATGTGTTCTGTCCTGAAGAATGTTCCATGTTCACTTGTAAAAAAAATGTGTATGCTGCTGTTTTAGGATGGAATGTTCTGAATATATCTGTTAAATCCGTCTGGTTCAGTGTATCATTCAAAGCCACTGTTTCCTTGTTGATTTTCTGTTTAGATTAACTTCCCTTTTATGTAAGTGGGGTGTTTAAGTTCACTACTACTCTTGTCTTACTATTGATTAGTTCCTGTATGTTTGTTATTAACTGTTTTATACATTTATGGACTCCCATGTTAGGTGCATCAATAGTTATAATTGATATATCATCTGGTTGGATTATCGTCTTAATAATTACATAGTATTATTCTTTGTCTCTTGTCACAGTCTTTGTTTTAAAGCCTGTTTTTCACTGATATAAGTATTGCTACCTCAGCTTTCTTTTCAGTTCTATATGCATGATAAATATTTCTCCATATCCTCACTTTTATTCTGCATGTGCCTTTATGTCTGAAATATGTCTCTGATAAACAGCATATAGATGAGTCTTGCTTGTTTATATTTTCTGTCACCCTGTGTCTCTTGACTGGATCATTTATCTTATTTATATTCAAAGTAGGTATTGGTAAGAATGTATTTGTTATTTTTTTGTTATTTGTTTTGTAGTTGTTTTACAGACTTTCTCTGTTCCTTCTTTCTCCTCTTCTCTCACAGAAATTTGGCTTTCTTTAGTGTAATACTTGGATTCATGTCCCTTTATTTTTTATATACCTATTACTGATTTTTGATTTGTGTTTACATTCAGATTTGTATACAACATCTTCTCATATAGCAGCCTATATTAAGTTGATAGTCAAACCTAAGTTTGAACCCATTCTTTACTCTCATCTCCTCCCCACATTTTAGGTATATGATGTCCTATTTTACATTCTTTTATTTTGTAAGTCCCTTGACTGACTTTTTTTTAGATGTGCTTATTATTTTTACTGCTTTCTGCTTCATATTTTCTTAATTTTACTTGTGGTCTTTCCTTTCCTGTCAGAGTCCCTTTTCACATTTCTTGTATAGCTGGTTTAATGGTCATGAACTCCTTTAGCTTTTGTTTGTCTGAGAAACTTTTTATCTTTCCTTTCATTATGAATAATAGCCTTGCTGGATAGACTATTCTTGGCTGCAGCTTCCTTTATTTTCATTACTTTGACTATATCATGCCCCTCCCTTCAGGCCTGCAAGGCTTCTGCTAAAAAAAAAAAAAATTGATAACCTTATGGTGTTCTTCTTGTATGTAACTGTCTACTTTCTTCTTGCTGCTTTTAAAATTATCTCTATATCACTACTTTTTGTTACTTTAATTACTATATGTCTTGGCGTGGACCTCCTTGGGTTGATTTTGTTGGGTGCTTTCTGTGCCTCTTGGATCTACATATCTGCTCCCTTCCCAAGATTTGGGAAGTTTTCAGCTATTATCTATTCAAATACATTTTCTGCGCCCCTTTTCTCTCTTCTTCTGGGATCCCTGTAATGCAAATGTTATTATGGTTGTTGGAGTGACTGAGTTCCCTAAGTCATTCTCATTTTGTATCATGTTCCCCCCCCCCCACCTGCTCAGCTTGATTACTTTTCATTGCTTTGTTTTCCTGGTCACTAATTTGTTCTTTTTCTTCCTTTATCTTGCAGTTTATTCTATCTAACATATTTTTAATTTCAGTTACTGAGTTCTTCACCTGTGATAGGTTCTTTGTATGTTTTCTTTGTTAAGGGTTTCACTGATGCCTTCCATTCTTTTCTACAGTCTAGTGAGTATCCTATGGTCATTACTTTATTTTTTGATGTTTTATTTATTTATTTTGAGAGAGAAAGCATGAATGGGGGAGGGGCTGACAGTGTGGAGCCAGACATGGAGCTTGATCCCATGAACTGTGAGATCATGACTTGAGCCAAAATCAAGAGTTGGATGGTTAACCAACTGAGCCATCCAGGTTCCCATATGACCATGACTTTAAATTATCTATCAGGTGTATTTTTTATATCCAGTTCCCTTAGGTTTCTTGCTATGTTTCTTCTTCTTTCATTTGGGATATATTTCTCTGTCTCCTCATGTTGTCTTACTTTCTATGTTTGTTTCTCTGTATTAGGAAAGTCAACTATCTTCTGGTCTTAAATGTCATGGGTACGGTATGCACTTTTAACAGGGTACATGGGTTATCCCTGGGGCGTGATTCGCCACAGCTGCCACAGGGACCAAGATTCCACAGAGCATGCAGTTGAGAGATATGATGTTGGCAAGGTTTGCATTGGTCTTCTGGGAAAGGGAACCCACAGTGCTGGGACTAAGGCCAGGTCCAGTTGGTGGTGCTGGCTAGGCACAGTGTAAGCAAATTATATAGTGAATGCTGGCACCGCACTGCTTCCCCAGGTGACCTCATGCTTATGCTGGAGCAAGTGAACCAAACGGCACGTGTCAGCTTCTTTATCCCTGGAATAGTCTCCCAATGAAATCTGCCCCCCTAGGGTCTGCTCTTAGATGAATAAAAAACTCTCCCTACTCTATGCCCCCAGGAACTTTTCAAACTGCTCCTTCTAAGCTGTACCTTTGAGGCTGTTTGTTGTCCTGTCTTTTTAAGGTCAGGACACAGATTCATTGTGCCCTCCAGTCTCTCCCAGAGCTGAGGCTGCTGATTTTTCAGGTTCCAGGCTTTAAGTACCATGGTTTTAAGAACCAAGCAATTCAGCCATTCTGGTTCTCAAAGCCAAATGCTATGGGTCTTCCCCTGTGTGGGCTCCCCAGCATGAGAGTCCATTTATTTTCTCACTGCACTCCCAGGACTCCCTCCTGTGAACGGCCTACATGTCCATTTAACTCTTCGTCATGTCTCCTTTCTTCCTACCATCTTTAATGTGGCCTTTTCTCTACATTTAGTTATAGTGTTTATTCTGCTAGTGTTTGGGGCATTTTTAAGTTTTTTTATTTATGTTGAGAGAGAGAGAGAGAGGGAGAGAGAGAGCAAGCTGGGGAGGGGCAGAGAGAGAGGGGAATGGAGGCTGAAGCAGGCTTTGTGCTGACAGCAGAGAGCCCGATGCGGGACTCAAACATGAACAATGAGATCATGACCTGATCCGAAGTCAGACGCTTAACCAACTGAGTCACCCACGCACCCCTATTTCTTGTCTTTTTGATAACAGACATTCTAATGAGGTGATATATCATTGTAGTTTATATTTGTATTTCCCTAAGAATTAGTGATATTGAACATACTTGTATGTTCCTATTGGCAATTTATATGTCCTCTTTTGAGAAAATTTCTATTCAAATCTTCTCATTTTTTATCAGGTAGTTTGTTTTTTTATTGAGTTTGATGAATTCTTATATGTTTTGGATACTAATCTCTTATCAGATACATGATTTGCAAAAATATCCTCCCATTTAGTAGGCTGCCTTCTCATATTGATAATGGTTTCTTCCACTTTGAAGAAACTTTTTAGTTTGATGTCATTCCATTGTTTATTTTTGCTTTTGTTTACTTTGTGTTCAAAGTATCTGCTAAGACCAAGATATCTGCTAAGACCAATGTTGAAGATCTTATTGCCTATGCTTTCTTTTAGTAATTTTATGGCTTCAGGTCTTGCATTCGAGTTTTCAATCCATTGTGAGGTAATTTTTATTTGGTTTAAGATAGTAGTCTACTATCCTTTTGTGTGTGGCTATCCAGTCTTTCCAGTCCCAGTTATTGAAGAGACTATCCTTTCTCCATATTTTTGGCATTTTTGTCATAAATTGTCCACATGCGTGCGTTTAATTCTGGACTCTCCTGTCTGTTCTGTTGATCTCTGTGTGTTTTTATGTCAACACCATACTGTTTTGATTGCTGTAGCTTTGTAGTATAGTTTGAAACCAGGGAGTATGATACCTCTAGATCTGTTCTTTCTCAAGGTTGTTTTGACTGTTAAGAATCTTTTGTTGTTCCATGAAAATTTTAGAATTATTTGTTATAGTTCTGAGAAAAGGGGCAATGGAATTTTGATAGCATTGAATCTGTAGATTGCTTTGGCTAATATGGACTTTTTTTTTTGAGAGAGAGTGTGTGAACTGGGGAGAGGGGCAGAAAGAGAGAGAGAGAGAGAGAGAGAGAGAGAGAGAGACTGAGAATCTTAAGCAGACTCCACACTTGGCATGGAGCCCAACACAGGGCTCAATCCCACAACCCTGTGATCATGACCTTAGCTAAAATCAAGAATCAGATGTTCATTCAATTGAGCCACCCAGGTACCCCTAATATGGACATTTTAACAATATTAATTTTTCCAGCCCTTGAGCATGGAATATTTTCTCATTTATTTGTGTCTTCTTTAATTTCTTTCATCATTGTCTTATACTTTTCTGTATATAAATCTTTCACATCCTTGGTTAAATCTATCTCTAGGTATTTTATTACTTTTGGTGAAATTGTAAATTGGATTGTTTCCTTAAATTCTCTTTCTAATAATTCTTCACTAGTGTATAGAAATTTCACAGATTTATGTATATAGATTTTGTATTCTACTGAATTAATTTATTCTAACTTTTTTGTGTGGAGTCTTTTGGGTTATATATAGTATGTCATCTGCAAATAGGGACAGTTTTATTTATTTTTTTTTCTAATTTGGATGCCTTTTATTTATTTATTTAGTCTGATTACTATACTGGGACATCCAGTACTATGCTGAATAAAGTAGTCAGACTAGGCATCCTTGTCTTGTTTCTGATCTTAGAGAAAAGGCTTTAGCTTTTCACTCTTGAGTATGTTAGCCATGGGTTTATCATATATAACTTCTATCATGTTTAGATATGTCATATATATATATATATATGCCATGTATGTATATATGTCATGTATATATATGTGTCATGTATATATATATATATATATATATATATATGCATATATGTTGTGGATTTTTATCATAATATTAAATTTCATGAAATGCTTTTTTTTCTACATCTACCAAGGTGATCATGATTTTAATCCTTCATTTTGTTAATGTGGTATATCACATTCATAGATTTGCAGATATTGAACCATCCTTGCATCTGTGGAATAAATCCTATTCTTACCTGGATGTGCTCACTGGCTCTACCAGGTTATGGGATAGTTCTAAAATGGCATATGTCGGCACCAACCTTAGCAAGCTAGGACAAGTTTGAAAATTTGGTGCTGGTGCATGCTTCCATCTCTAAAACAAACAAACAAACAAACAAACAAATGAACAAAAAACCTCAAATGGTTTCTTGCCTCTTCAGCAGGCAATATAAGAATCTTAAATCCTTCAAATATGGTCTAGGTACTTTTCACATTGGCATTTTGATTTGTCCCCAGGTAACTGAGTATGCATAAAAGCCCTTTAAGGGCAGATTCTCTGTTTCCTACAGTTTTATGGTTTTCCTGGAAGTGAACCTGTTTAATTTCAAAGCCTGGTGTTTAGGGAGCTTGTCTCTCTTATGCAGGATCTAAGGGTTGGGATACCTGACATGGAGCACAAACCTCTTACTTGTCACAAAATAGTTCCATGCTTTTGAGATTCCTCTCAATTGTGTATCACTACACCTGGGATGGGGTGTTTGTTTGTTTTGGTGAGATAGTGTCTTTGCCTCTCCTACTCATCTTGTTACTATCCTTTTGTATTTTGTTGTAGAGGCTCTATTTATCCAGTTTTCTGGTCCTTTTCAGAGGAAATTATTCCATATATAGTTGTACATTTATTGCATACATAGGAGGGAGTGAGTTCAGGATCCTTTGGTGTGGTCATCTTGAATACCTCCCCCAGTTTTTGTAAATCTTATATTTGAGAGTTCAGATTTATATAAGTCTAATATCCTACTCTCTTAGTATTTAACTCTCTTGGCACTTTAAAGCAAAGTATGCTTTTCAGTTTTTACAAATTGTGGAGTCAGAATATGGTAAATCTGAACTTAGTCTATGACTTGTTGATACTTAAATATTAATTTCACTCATGAATAGATGTATACACTTTCAATCAATTTGTAGTCTTCAAATGTACCTGGAAAATAAGATTTTATTTGTTAACTTATATTGGATTACAAAACATTGAGATTCAGAATCCATTGAGATTTTTAATTTCCTAATGAAATGGAGAAAGAGTGAATAAGCAAGCTGGTGTAGAGAAAAAAAGAGGAATTAAAAATCTTGATTGTTCAATATTGTAAGGGTGTGAAGAAGTGGAATGTGGTGATAGGACATTTTAACTTTACATAGCAAATATTTAATACTTAGAGTTGTGGGGCGCCTGGGTGGCGCAGTCAGTTAAGCGTCCGACTTCGGCCAGGTCACGATCTCGCGGTCCGTGAGTTCGAGCCCCGCGTCGGGCTCTGGGCTGATGGCTCAGAGCCTGGAGCCTGTTTCCGATTCTGTGTCTCCCTCTCTCTCTGCCCCTCCCCCATTCATGCTCTGTCTCTCTCTGTCCGAAAAATAAATAAACGTTGAAAAAAAAAATTAAAAAAAATACTTAGAGTTGTAATATGAGCGCAAAGTTATTGGAATTGAGTTGACATATTACAAAATTAAATGTTTTTATTAAATGCCACTGGAAGCCTATCTCCCAAAATTAAATGTTTAGGTGTATAATTACATTTCACTGAGTTCTGAGAGCAAAAAAATAATTATTCAGAAAGATCTGAAGCCAATCTTTCTGAGTTTCACATTTCTTATTTATAAATTGATGTGAGGGTGTTTACCACATGTCACATGGTGATAAAGACAAAGTGACACAACACATGCTGTTAAACACTTACCACAACAAAGTAGCATTTTTTTGGGTAAATTGTTGCAATTATTAGAATATAAACCTTTACAGTGAGTCTTGGTTCTTTGTTGTTTAACTGATTTGTCTAATAAGGGGTAGAGGTAATCAAGCATTCCTTACGCATCAATCTAGATTAACTCTGATTCACACATCAGAATCAACCTGTGCCCAGAAGATTCACTAACCTACTTTTAATAACTTTCATTTCTTGGCTCTACAGAACATATTCAGATTAACAGGAAGAATTGCCTTACTGTGTTCTACTCTGAAGCCTAATAATAAATTCATGTGCTTCTGCAGCCCCTACACTTTCTAAGCACTGATCATTTATATTCACTTGCATTCCACCAAACAAGGTAGGAACTTTTACAGATCCAAGTCTTTGCTTGCTGTCTTCCTTCAGGTAAAACCCAGCTCTCATCCCACCTGTTCTCTGTCTCGCAAACTCCTGTGAACCCCCAAACAAATGCCACTTTCTTCAAAAAAAATTTCCTATATATTTAAATTTGAATTGCTAACTTTTCAAATTACCCTAAAGTCTGTAATGGTAGTAGTGTATCAAAATGCCAGGTAAAAGGGGAATAGAAAAGTTTTCTTTGATAATGAGAAAAGTAGCAACTTAAAAGTTTACAGGCACATGTGTCTAGAATAGTGCTTCTTGAACAGGGAAAGTTCCGTCCCCTAGGTATAATTGATAAAGTCTGAAGACATTTTGCTTGTCATTCTTGAAGGGGGAGAGGGTGCTACTGGCATCTAGTGGATGGAGGCCAGAAATACTGCTAAATACCCTACAATTGACAGTACAGATTTCTAGAACAAAGACTTACCCTATCAAAATGTCAGAAGCACTGAGGTTGAGAGACCCTTGTTTGGAGCAGAATGTCAATACTTCATTTCTCTCATTCACTGCTAAAGGACTGAGTATAAAAGTGTGCTGTTGGAATAGCAATTATTTGTCATTAGAGCTGATCACAAGGAAGGCAAAGGAGTGTGACTGAGCCCCTATTCACAGAGCTATACAGTATAGCTGCCATAGCAGAGAAAACTCTCCACTGTTAAGCATTTTCTATTCTCCTTTTCTGAGGCTGTTAAAGTATAGGATAGCTTACAAGCATTTGGACATATTATGGGAAAGAGATACTCAAGACCATAGCAATTGTGTCTGTGATTCCAAAAGTTAAATGTTTTAATGTGATTTTTTTGGTGACATAATAATAAAACTAGGCATGTTGGTCATAACAATAACTGCTTCTAAGTAGCTACCATTTGTCAGGAATTTTAGGTCTGCTATTTAATATTCATAAGAACTTTGAAGTAGGTGCTACTATTTGCATTTGACAATACTCTGTTTATTCTCATATTTACTTTTTTCTTAATAAACTAATAGGTGTTCCTAAGAAAATGTTATTTGCATATAAACTTTTGTACTTTGCACAGTGGTTTGCTAATAATAATGATAATTATAACAAATAATAATAATAATAATAATAGAATTATCAGAACTATCATTATGCTGATGATGACAACTACCTTCACTCTGCATGCCTGAACTGCAGTGAATTCTCTTTGTGGTACTATTTCTTATTCTAAGTGCTTCACCTCTATTAACTGAATTGAGTTTTCCCATTACACTATGGGAGAGATATTTAAAGATTAGAATAATAATAATAATTAAACATACAGAAATATATCCCAAATTGTCCAGTTTCTAACATGGTAGGACTAAGTAAGCAGTCTGAGTTGAGAGCCATTATTGGAATCACTCTGCAGTAGAGAAATGTTCTATAATGTTTATCAGTACCGATTAAATATGAAACATATAATCTACTTGGGGAACATCCAAGAGATTCCTGGAGTATGCCAGGATGCAGTCACACATGAGGATGACTGGCTGGCTACCCAGAAAGGTCTCCCTTTTATGCCTTAACTTAATCCTCTGACCTAAGTCCAGAGTTCATATCAGGCTAATCTGTAAGTAGCAACGGGCCCACATTCTCTAAGATAGTTGTGCTTTAACCAAGTTTGATATAATAAACCAAAATAACAATACAATTAACTTACAATGATAAATAAAATAGAGAAGGGAATCCAATGCATATCTCTTTCGGTAGGTACTGAGTAGAAAATGACAGACTCCATATTTGAAGATTTCTTGGTAAACATACAATTAAATTGGGAGTATAAATAATAAGAATTCTGTATTTGATGTTATCATATTAAATTAGTCCTGGAAATAGATCATCACAACAGGTTCTGATCAGATATCATGGAGGAGAATCTCTTCTGTGTGTAAGGTAATTTGTAAGGTAATTCCGTTCTGATACATAATGTTAAATTTTATAACTAAACCCTCTCCAAATCTGTGTTTTCTAGCTGTTATAACTTTTATTTTGGGGAAGGGTTTGGTTGGAGAAGGCCTTATTATACCTGTTATTTAGTGATATATGCTTATGTTTAATTTTTATAGTTGCTAATTCTCTAGTTATGATAACTTATTTTTCCATAAACAATACTGTACTTAAATGCCATAATTATTAACAATTTGAGTACGTAAGCCATAGATCTAGGCATAGCATTTACATAGAATAAGACAAGCAAACTACCAGGATTTACTTATTATGATATTATTAACCTATATAAATGTTTAATAGGTGGTATTTTAATTAATTTCTGCAACAGTTTCTCATTTGAAGATAGAAATTCTGTCTTAACCTTCAAAATTATAGATCCATACATTTTTTTAGGTAATCATTTATCAATTTCCATATCAGAAATTTTCCTTTGTTTTATAATAATCAAAAGTATGGTGGTGATGATTAAATATCACATATTGCTTTTACTAATTGGTTGCTTATGACTCTATGACTACTTAAGTTACTGCCTCCATTTCTCAGATGAGGGATAAATTTGATAATGTTCTCAAGATCAGTGGACTAATTAAGAGAGATTGTCATGTTTTGGATTTAGGTTTTCTGACTCTAAAGCCTACCAACTTTTGTGTTTCCATTCTTATAAATACATAACAAAAATTGCTGTATAGTACATCCTATTTTCCTCTGAAATATTTTGAAAGACTGTTTCCACAGTGCTTTTTGCATACTTTATGCAAAAGTATACAGTCTGTCTATATTCTATTTTTGTAGTTTATAAGTCTAAATGAATTAGAGAATTTTAGGTGTTGAGTTTGTTAAGTTCTTTATAGATTTTGGATACTAACCCTTTATCTGATACGTCATTTAAAAATATCTTTTCCCATTCTGTCAGTTGCCTTTTCGTTTTGTTGATTGTTTCCATTGCAGTGCAGAAGCTTTTTGTCTTGGTGAGGTCCCAGTAGTTCATTTGTGCTTTTAATACCCTTGCCTTTGGAGATGTGTCGAGCAAGAAATTGCTGTGGCTGAGGTCAAAGAGATAGTTGCCTGCTTTCTCCTCTAGGATTTTGATGGTTTCAGGTCTCACAGTTAATTTGTTCATCCATTTTGAATATATTTTTGTGTATGGTGTAAGAAAGTGGTCTAGTTTGATTCTTTCTCATGTTGCTCTCCAGGCCTCCCAGCACCATTTGCTAAAGAGACTGTCTTTTTTTCTATTGGATACTCTTTGCTGCTTTGTCAAAGATTAGTTGGCCATACATTTGTGGGTCAAATTCTGGGTTCTCTATTCTATTCCACTGGTCTATGTGTCTGTTTTTGTTCCAATACCATACTGTCTTGATGATTACAGCTTTGTAGTAGAGGCTAAATTCTGGGAGTCCGGTGCCTCCTGCTTTGGTTTTCTTTTTCAACATTACTTTGGCTATTCAGGGTCTTTTGTGGTTACACAAATAATCCAATGAAGAAACGGGCAGACGATATGAATAGACACTTTTCCAAAGAAGACATCTAGATGGCCAACAGACACATGAAAAGATGCTCAACATCACTCATCATCAGGGAAATACAGGTCAAAACCACACTGAAATACCACCTCACACCAATCAGAGTGGCTAAAAGTAACAACTCAGGAAACAACAGATACTGGCGAGGATATGAAGAAAAGGGAAACCTCTTGCACTGTTGGTGGGAATCCAAACTGGTGCAGCTACTCCGGAAACAGTTTGGAAGTTCCTCAAAAAAGTAAAAATAGAACGACCCTATGACCCAGAAATAGCACTACTAGGAATTTAACCAAAGGATACAGGAGTGCTGATTCATGGGGACACATGTACCCCAATGTTTATAGCAGTGCTTTCAACAATAGCCAAATTATGGAAAGAGCATAAATGTCCATCAATTGATGAATGGATAAAGAAAATATGGTTTATGTATATAATGGTATATTACTTGGCAGTGGGAAAGAATGAAATCATGCCATTTGCAGCAACGTGGATGGAACTGGAGGGTATTATGCTAAGTCAGTCAGAGAAAGACAGATATCCTATGTTTTCACTCATATGTGGAACTTGAGAGACTTAACAGAAGACCATGGGGGAAGGGAAGGGGGAAAAAGTTACAGAGTGGGAGGGAGGCAAACCACAAGAGATTCTTAAATACAGAGAATAAACTGAGGTGATGGGGGGACATGGGGAGAGGGGAAAATGGATGATGGGTGTTGAGGAGGGTGTTTGTTGGGATGAGCGCTGGGTGTTGTATGTAAGCAATGAATCATGGGAAACTCCCCACAAAACCAAGAACACACTTGAATCCTAATCCCCAGTGTTATATTTGGAGGTGGGGATTTTGGGAGATCCTTAAGTCATGAGGGTAGAGTTTTCGTGAGACACCAAATATACAAGCACCTTGATCTTGGTCTTACCAACTTCCAAAACTGTGAGATATGAATTTCTGTTGTTTATAAGCTACCCAGTCTATAGTATTCTGCTACAGCAGCCAGAAAAGATAAGATATACATTCATATATAAATGTATTTTTTTTAATATGAGATTTTCTTGCAAAATGTTCCATTGGGGAAATAGGTCAAATTAGTGACATTTCTCTTATATAAAAATGTTTCCCAAAATAGTTTATTTTCAATAAATATTAATCTATGAACTTCTGAATGCCAAATACTGAATAGAAAAGTGTTCTGATTCTAGCTACATGGCCAACTGAGCAGATATAGGTCACTCCTTCCATAAATACATAAGATATCTGGATATAATATAACAAAATAAAAAAACATTTTTTAACACTAGGTTCATAACATGAAAGGGAAATATACAGGTCCAAGAAACATCATCAGTATAAAAGCCACACCCATAGCCAGAACTTGGAGATGTTGCCAAAGTAAAAAACCCAGAAGTCTGGGAACAGGTTCCAGCTCCTTCAGTCTTGAGGAAAATAAAAAAGTTTGAAAGCTTACTTAGGAATGAAAGATATGATGTTAGAGCCAAGTGAGTTTGAGAGATAAACAGGAAGCTTTGAAAGTCTGCCCATTTAAAACATGGTATTGGTGGCCTAGAAATACATCAACCCAATGAACTGGAGAAGCAGTAAGCAAGTTTGCTGGGTCATAAAGTTCTCAATGGGGAAGAAAAGGGCCTTATTGACATATAAATTAAAAATCCATGTGGAGCACATTTTAAGTTGATTTTTTTACATGTTCCACATGGGGTCTTAAAATGGACTTCCCAAGAATGAAACTCTAAGATCAAGTAGTATGTGGAGTAAGTGTACAGTGGAGTGCTTTCAGGAGCACATGTAACAGAGTGAACCATGATGCTATGAAAATGAAAAAAGGCCTCCACTAATTAGGAGACCTGAGTCCAGGATGGTCCTTCAGAGTTGTCCTCAGTAGTGGACAACATTGTGTCCCCATATTGAACAAAAGGAAGGCATAACCTTGGGGCAGACAGACAGTTATAGCAGAGGTAAAGAACTAGGCTGTCATCTGTAAGCAGAAATTCTCTTAGCTGCTGAAAGAATACTTGCCTTAGTCTTGAAAATAATGCGATGGGAATTTGTATAGCATTTCACAGCATTCACCATAGTCCATTCTTATGTTGGTCTGATCTGTGTGCTTTATATGAAACGTTAGTCCCATTTGGAAACTTGCAGAATGTTTGCTCTTTTCCTGGAGAAGCTTTCAAGGCAAAAGTGGAAAAACAATACAACTCCTACACCTTTTTATACAATAGCTGGTCTGTGGACCACAACTGATATTTGTGGTCTCCTCTACTTCTCTTCCAGATTCTTCTCTCTTTTAAGTAGCTCCTCTGAATGTCTTGGTGGCTAATGTCTTAGGGTGACCCAAACACTCATTCCTAAATGTCCTTATACTATATAATTATCAATCTGTCAGCTGTACTTGTCCACCTAACATAAAAAATAAGCAGGAAAATACCAAGAGAGGCCAAATGCATTCTTCCCTGAAACTATCCTCAGCTTTATCTCCTCCTGATTATCATGGTAAATTACTCCTACCCAAATGTCACTTCTTTTCTTGCATGATTGACACATGGTACAAGGATCCAAAGTAACCAGAAAGAAGGCAGGGCTTTAAGTTGAGTAGCCTCTTGCTATATTTCCTATTAAAAGAGTTTTTCTTTTTGGAACCAAGACCCCTACATGAACATATGCTAGTTTGGGGATGAGAAACACAAATTCCCAAATGGGTAACTGGAAATGGTAATAAGAAAAATCATTCCAAGTTGAACCTTAGGCGCTCAGACATGCTTTACCCCTGGGGACACAGCAATATAAAATTATGATCAAATTAGACTGTACACTACCTCCTAGAGAATGGTGCTCCATTCTCCCAGGTATCCTCTCCACGAAGACATTTAAACATTGTCTTCAATGGCAATTCTCTTTCTCTGGATTCTGAGTAGTGAGGTAAATTCTATGGCCAGTGGCTCCTATATTAGTATACCCACATGTTGACATATATTTCCACTGAGGGAGAGGCCATGGTGCAACAGTAATGATGACATGGGGTCTAGGCCACCTGTTTCTGCTGAATATTTTGTCCTTTAATACTGGTTTGGCCTGTAAGTGGTATATTACTTTTTATGATGTATTATTTCTGGGCCTGTCCAAACTAATGGGTTGGATTGTCAGAGAGATCTCACCCCATGTTGGTTGATTCTGGCACTGTGGTCATGTGGTATCTGATGGCCATCTACTCTGTCTCCACCAGCACCTACTAGCTTCCAACTGGCTGCTTACATCATGGCACGAACTTGTTGCAGAGGCGTTTCCTGCTCTGTGCTCAAATCAAAATGCAAACTCTCCATGTCATTTGGTAAAGGGGGTAAAACAATATTTCAAGTGTAGAGTATCTGGATTCCAGAACCCAAATATGCCTACTAGTAATTTTGCTTCCTTTTAAATTGTGGAAGTCATGCAGGACTTAAAATACATGTTGTCTTTTATTTTGGAGGGGAAATCTTGGTAAGCCCCAGAGTACTAGACCTTTAGAAACCTCACCAATGTAGCAGATCCTTGAATCCTGAGTGTTTATCTCACACCTTCTACAGTGCTTTGTGCATTACAAGTCCATTAATATGCCCACCCCTTCTTCTCTATTCTGATTACACAATATTATTGAAATTGAAATTTCTGTGGAGTGTTTAGGTAGTCCAGGCCCCTTGAAACTATATTATGACTGACAGGGGAAGAAAGATTCAGCACAACTCTGGGACTAATCTGTGAATGTAAACTACTTTGCCCCTCCTTCATAATAGCAAAGGAAAAGAATACCTTCACCTTCTGATTGCCTTAAGTGCTCTAATAAAGATATATTTATCTAGCACAGCAGCTGCAGTAGGGCTTCTGCAAAGTTTGTAGTAATACAATATAATCCTTCAAAATCCATCTGATTTTTTTAAGAGTGCCGGATAAATTCTTTGGTAAATGATAAATTAAATGGAGATGTAGTGAGGCTTACCATTCCTGCTTTTTGGAGGTATTTAAAGAAGTCATTAATTTTTGCCTTAGGATGAAATATTTTTTGGAAAAAAAAATATTGACTCTATTAGCTGGGCATATTCAGATGCTTCTGCTTGAATTCTTCTGTATGATCGTTGCTACCCAAGGCCAGGGAACACATGTAGACTTCTGTCAGTGACAGTGTATATCTAATCCAATTATACATTTTAGTAAAATAACTATCAAATGGGTTAATGGACTCAGTGAAAATATAGATACTTATAACAAGGCTGGATCCAGTTTATCACCTGTTCTTCTTGAAGAATGCATGATAGCACTTTTAAAAGTTCATAGGTGTCAATGTTCACTTGGTCTGTGTTTCCCAATGGTTCTTGAAATGTCTGTGTATTTCCTTTTCTCTAGTGTATTTTTATCCAAGAGAGCAAGCCATAAGTCTCTTTGTGTGAGGGTGGATAAATCATAACTATATGTACTTATAGTGATATTACAGTTTCCTTCCCCTTGCTAACTTGGCCTTTCCATCAATCAGCGCTACACCAGTTTTGAACACTGGCCCAATTCCAGAATCTGAGAATGAATAATTATTTTTTATTGCACCAGCTGCCCTCCACCTCTAGATCATTCATAATTTATTATTTTGATTATATAGATTGAGAAATAGTATTGTTGACTGTCTCTATGACATTTTGATTTTAGTAACCATCTTCATATCTCTCTGCACATCTGTCTCCACTGGCTGCCATTCTGACCTTGCTGTTCTTATTAATTTTATGTTACCACCTGGCTTCTAGTATGTTGGTATCTTATCACCTCCTCTTACTATCAGGGAGTCAGTATCTGTAACACTTTCATGTCTTGTAAGCCATGGAACACAGAAGATATTCATTATTAAGCTTCTCGAAATTTCTGTTGCCCTTCTCAATAGGATATTCTTTATCATTTTCATAAATAGGTTCTTTTAGCTCTTCCTAGAGAAGAGCAAACAACAGTTTGCTTTTCTTTTGTTCATAGTAGATCCATCCCAGCTTGTCATTTCTCTGAACCATTTTATTCTTATATCTACCATTTTCCAATTTATCTCTTGCATTTTTATTTTGTGTTGGGAAGGCTATTGCTTTTTCCAAGTTTCTAAGAGTCAAATTAGCCTATCTAATTATCTCCTTCTTATGAACATATAGAGTATTAAATCCTATACTGAGTAATTGCATATAAACACACCCTCTTATCCAAATTTATATTCCATTCCCCATATTCCAGCTCTCAAGATCTTGTCGTATTTATACTCTCTCAGTTCCTACCAGTACACATTGGCTAGATCCTACAACTCCCTCCATGTATAGTGCCCTTTCTCATTTTATAGGCCCAGCACATCTCTAGCTCCATTACATTGTGATTCAACATTAGTTATTGGTCTGGCGGCCAACATCAAAGGTGACTGTAAATCCAGAAGGGAGTTATAGTTGTCTTACAAGACAGAACCTCTGCATTGTCTTTAAGGAAGAAAGCAGTGTTAATATTATTGGATACAAATGTGTTAATTCTACTGGCCCAAAAAGTTTATAAAATCTGAGTTTTCAGGTTCTTGAGCACATCAGCCCTTGTGTTTCCATCCCAAAACTGAGAATCCATTCTTTCTCAACAAGGTCACTAATAATGACAAAACCAACATGCAAGTGTTTCAAAATTTACAATGTACAGAGCCTAATTAAATCTAATTCCTGATTAGTGTGGATTTCCACACTTTGCCTTATTCTTGAGTAATTACCTCACTCCTAAAAGTCTTTATTTTATTGATGGCACTCGTGAGAGTCATATGATTTTATAGAATTTAGATTTAAATTTACTTCTCTCCAACTCTCAACTACCTGAGAGATTGCGCCCATAAGCATATTGCCTTCCACTAACACCCTATGCCAGTTCACTACCTGTGAAATTGTTACCACTACACTGATACAGCATGTAGGGTGGGGGGTTGGAGGGTTGGTAGTGATGAGTTAAAAAAGATTGGACTGAGGTAGAAGTTGAACCATGTTGCAGTTGGAACAAAAGCTGAGGTAGTACTTAAGAGTTGACCAAAAGCATGGGTTCTAGGTTTTTACATCCCTCCATCAGATATGTGCTGTTCACAATGAGGTAATGCAAACTTGCATGATGCAGTCCTTTTGCTGGAAAGCTTCTTGGGGGTAAGGGGGAGAAATGTATTAAAGATGTGGTCTCAACAAAAAATTACATCACATAAGGAATAATGGTGGTAATGAAAGTAAAGAGAGAGGAAACATAAGTGATGGTTCCCCCAAAGTATAAATTAATCTGATAGATCTATAAATTGTATAGGTTTAAAGTTTTTAGAGATAATCAAATAAAGCCATGCCATAATAAAAGAATAAGACATGAAAAAAAAAGAATTTTAAAAGGAAACAGACTATCTAGATGTAAAAAATATATATAGTCATTGGAATTAGAAATTTAATTGCTATAATAAACAGCTGAAAAGCAAATTGGTTACCTGGACATACACTTGAAGAAATTACCTTCAATTAAGTAGACAGAGATAAATTAAGGTGTATTTATTCAGTACAACAAAGTCGTATCTTCTCTTAGATATTGTATTGAAAGAGTAGGGCACCAAAGGCAAAGAGAAAATACTAAAAACAGAGAAAAGGAGTGCCTGGACTTAGTCTGTTAAGCATCCAACTCATGATTTCTCCTCAGGTCATGATTTCACGTTTCATGAGATCGAGCCCTGCATCTGGCTCTGGGCTGACAGTGTGGAGCCTGCTTGGGATTCTCTCTCTCCTCTCTCTCTACTCCTTCCCCCACTTGTAGGTGCTCACTCTCTTTCTCAAAATAAATAAATAAACTGAAAACATTTAAAAAACAAAGACAAAATATTTATAAAATATTGAAAAGTAGAGTAACTAATCTCTTTTATCATCAACAGTGGAGCCTGCAGAAGAAATGTATCCTAGTCATGAAACTGCTGATGTGATATTGTAAGCTGAAAATTATACCATCAGCTAAATATTATGAAGTGTGGTGAAAAACTTAAAATACATTTAGAAACTTGTAAGAGTTTACTACATATAGGACATTGAGAAAAGTAAACATGAACCTCAGAAAAAGAAAATTTGAAGTCAGAAATATGAACAGAACAAAAAGTAGTGGTAAATATCTAGTTACACATAAATATTGACCATATAATACTAACAAATTGGAGAATTTTTTAAAAGTGGAATTTAACAATGGACAATATAAGGTTAAAGAATTGTAAGGTATTTACTTAGGGAGGAGTGTATTATTTTTATTCATATTGACTCAAAGATACCTGTTTAAAAATTTAAGAATGATTACTTAAAAATAGTAAGCAAATGTGTTTCTAAATCAGGAGAGAAGCCAAACACACACACACACAACACAATGGAAGAAAGAAAAGTAAACCTGAGGCAAAGAAAAAGCATGTAAAAAGAAAGTTTGAAGTGATATGGTCAAGATTACTTCAAGCTAATCATGAATACAGAAATAATATTTTAAAATTTTGCTTTTCAAAACAAAAATTTCAGGTCAGTTTTTATTGTTGTTTAATCAGTAAAGCAAAATGATTCAGAAACGCAGCTAAAATATAACTCAAAATGATTGAGGGCTAATGGTGCATAAAAAGGTATTCTAAGCTAATTGAAAAGATAAATTGTTGCAGGAATATTGTCTAGCTATGAAAAAAAAATGTTAGAGAAAAAGAGCATCATGACTCAATCAGTAAATTCAATTTATTAATTATCTGTGACATTGAACTTTATATACCTGATGTATGTCTACGTGTAGATACGAAATATGATTGAGTTGACTCCATTATAGGTATCCTAGTATGCACACTGAGTAAGAGAGGGTAAAAGCTAATTAAAAACTTAAGCCTTTATTAAATTTATCAATATGAAATCAGAAACAGAGAGTGTTCTGGGGGAAAGGAATAAGATAGATTGAGGAACACCAAAGTTCAGCTTCTTCCTAAAATCCTTTACTCCTCAGAAGGAATGGGGAGGCATGGATTTCCTCAGCCCCAGGCCAGCACACAGGGAAATAGGGAGACTAGGATTGCCCTCCAGAAAACTATTGGTTTAGACAATCTGTGTTTAGCAAAGCAGTGAGAATAAAATGGTTGGAGATTAAAATCTTGCAAAGGTTACAGTGGAAAAATGTAATATTTCAAGCTCTTTTCCATTAGAAAGATTCTTTTTTTTTTCATCAGAGTTAAAGAGGAAAAATAAATTCAATCTTTAGATGTTCAATTTATGATTTTTGTATTGTGTTCTTCAAAAAATTAAAGGGGTTTTCTATAATAGGTTGAGGATATAAGTATAAATATTTTGCAAGCTTTTGACTATTTCTATTTTTGTCTAGCATTTTGTAATCCCCCCCCCCCATTTATTTTTAGAATGAAAAAGCAGAATGGCATGAATTTACTTTCATCATCTTTGGTCTTTTTCAGACATCTATGTGGAAGGTTATGTATTTATCACCTCACTGCAACTTATTAATTTTGCAACAAAGACAATAAATGACAGAAATCATAGTAATCTGAAATTTGTGACTTGCCCTTAATAGAAAGAGTTTGAGTTATCTATAATCTATGTACCTGATCTGAACTTCATATAACTCTATTTTAATGATTTCAAATAAGTAATTTAATTTGTATTTTAAAAAAAGATTTAAAATTGTGAACTTTTCAGTTACCTTTTGTATCCCATTATTTAAAATGTGCATGCTAAATAAATTCACTTAATTGAAAACACATGTTTTAATTTTCCAAGTGATCCTAATTTCATTTATAATTTAATCATGCACAGAAAAAGTCTTACTTTGCTACTTTTTGTCATAAGTACACATTCTCCAAATTCAAAATTAAACAGATTTAGCTGTATATCTAACTATAGTAACCAGACTTCAAGATAGCCCCAGGATTTCCACTATTATTATTATCCATATCCTTGTGTGATTTCCTTTCACATTGTACTCAGGTTGATCTGTGTGGTCAATAGTATACACTTTTTAACTTTCATGATAGCATATTGCTTTTGAACTTAGGATATAACAGTTCAGGGTTATAACAGTTGAGGTCTCCACTGCTCCCTCTCCCCACCCCCCAACCCTCTTCCCCTTCTTCCTTCTGGAGGAAGTAAGCTGCTGTGATGTGAAAAATCTTAATGATAGCCTGACAGGAGGAGGAATCAAACTTTCTGGTGAATAACCATGAAGGAACATGTTGTGTTGCCAACAGACATGTAAGGAAGCTTACAGATTCTGCCACCTCAGACCAGCAGCACTTGTGCTTAGTTTGACTAGAATCTCATGAGAAACCCTGAGGCAGACTTTGGCGACTTCCACATTCCTGATCCTCAGAAACCATGAGACAAAATCAATGTTTATTGTTTTATGCTGCTAAATTGTGGTGTTATTTGTTATACAACAATATATAACAAATACATCCATCAAGCAACATTTTGATTAATGGGAATTCACACAAATCCATACCTTTTAAAATTAAATTACTGTATCAGATATTGAAACAATATAAAATAACCATTATTTAAGACATCAAATGAATGTGGTCCATAAATGTTCCCTGTTCACAGACAAATATATATAGAACAACAGTTTGTTTTCACCTCTATGATACATATAGAGTTATAAAAAAACTAGAATCCAATCATCAGTATAAGAGACAGATATATTTATAAGGAGCTTATATATTTAAAAACTATATATAGCCTCAAATTAATATATATATGTATATGTATATGTATATGTATATGTATATGTATATGTATATATATGTATGTATGTATTAGCTCAAGTAAACTTAGTTGTATAGACCCAAAGTGATTTTCAATCCTAACAGTAGTTCACACCTCAAGAACAACATACATAGCCCTGTATTCTTCTCCAACAGGTTTAAGCTTATTCTGTGCCTTACTTGTCCAAAATAGTTGTAAAGAAAAAAATAACGTTGGAACACAACTGATGTTTCATGTAAGAAAATGGAGATGTGGAAGAAGAATTCAGCTCTAGTTTGTCTTAGCCAGTTAAATTTAAAATAGAGAATGAATGGCCTCTCTTCTCCACATCAAGCCAAGGGTTCCAACCCAGAGAAATCTTCCATTTCCACAGTATCTTATAGGACTTTGCTACTCATGATCAAAGGATATTTTTATCAACTGATCTCATAAAGGGTAATTCTTTAGTTATCTGATTTTCTAACTATATGGAAGACTAAATTCTGTTTTGTAAATAACTGTAGTTAAATAGACAAGATGAAAACACAGAAATTGATCGTTCTTCTTTGTTTCATAATTGGGGTGGGAGAACCAATGTGTCAAAACCCTTGGGATGGAACCACTATCTAACCTCACAAGAAGAAAAATCAATTCATGTAGGGTATGGATATACATGTGTCTATGGTAGTAAGTATCTCTAATTTTATTGGCTTTCTTTCTCTGGTTCAAAGTATAATGAGTCTTCTTGGGGTGCCTGGGTAGCTCAGTCAGTTAAGTGTCCGACTTTGTCTCAGGTCATGATCTTGTGGTTTGTGAGCTTGAGCCTGCATCAGGCTCTGGAGTAATAACCCAGAGCCTGGAGTGTGCTTCAGATTCTGCATCTTCTTCCCTCTCTGTGGTCTATCTCTCAAAAATAAATAAACATTCTGTCTCTGACCCTCCCCCGTTCATCCTCTGTCTCTCTCTGTCTCAAAAGTAAATAAACGTTAAAAAAAAATTAAAAAAAAAAAAGAAAGAAATTAAGGTGCTCCTGGGTGGCTCAGTCGGTTAAGCGTCCGACTTTGGCTCAGGTCATGATCTCACGGCTTGTGAGTTCGAGCCCGCGTCGGGCTCTGTGCTGGCAGCTCAGAGCCTGGAGCCTGTTTCAGATTCTGTGTCTCCCTCTCTCTCTCTGACCCTCCCCTGTTCATCCTTTGTCTCTCTCTGTCTCAAAAGTAAATAAACGTTAAAAAAAATAAAAAAAATAATAAATAAACATTTAAAAAATTGAAACAAAAGAAAACCTTCAAAGTAAAAATGAGTCTTCTCTATGAAAGCCATGAACTCAGGAAGAGGATATTTAGCATTGGATCCAAATTCTAGGAGTAGCTGTTAAAAATTGAGCAAGGAAACTATCACAGACCTATTTGTACCCTTGACTCTTCTCCTACATTTAAACATACAGAACTAAAATTCCCGTAATTTTAGGTAATTTTCTGAGGAAAGGAGACCAACTAAATCAGAAAATAGAAACCATGCTACTGTCATCAGAATCAAGTTTTCTAAGCATAAAGGTGTACAGATTTTTTTAAAGGTTCAGGTTTTGAAATGATGTGAGAGGTGCCTGGGTGCCTCATTTGGTTAAGCTTGATTTTGGCTCAGGTCATGATCTCGGTCATGAGATCGAGTCCTGCCCCAGGCTCCGTGCTAGGCATGTAGCCTGCCTAAGATGCTCCTTTTCCCTTTCTGCCTCTCTCTCAGAAGGAAAAGAAAGACAGAAAAAGGAAGAAAGAAAGAAAGAAAGAAAGAAAGAAAGAAAGAAAGAAAGAAAGAAAGAAAGAAAGAAAGAAAGAAAGAAAGAAAGAAAGAAAAAGAAAGAGAGAAAAAGAAAGAGAGAAAAAGGGAGATCAAAGTACAGAGAGGTATTTGAGGGCAGAAGACATGAAAGAGTGGTATTATTTTGCAGACAAATGTAGCACTATACAGCTATAAACTATGCAAAATTATTTATTTGAGATAAGGAATTTATTATGGATTACTCTTGAGGGTTTGCTATGTGTTTTAGAAGGCAGAATGATCAAGCTAGGTAAATGGGGGACTCACCAGGAATAGAAATTGGCTGTGTATATTAAACATCACATTTCCGTATTTTTAGGAATTTCTCCAAAAAGCTCGTCAATCTTACAGTACATGGGATCTTAAGCTCTGGTAGTGTTAGTCTGCTTTGCATGGAATTCTTGGCAATAAATACCTACGGGTTATTGGGCAGCTTGTCAACCACATATCATATATTTGTTCTCATGGAAAGGAAAACTTATTTCCCAATAGAGAAGTGAAATGTACTGCAGGGCCTCATTTTGGAATGAAATAGAACACTATGGGACAGGATGTGAGTTTCTTATTTGCCCTCTGAGGTATCCCTTTCTTTTATTGGATTGGCTGTTTTTTTTTTCTTTCTTTTTAATTGTATAGTGCTTCTTATTTCTAATCTTATATATTCTAAATTAAACTGGAAAATTTACTTTCTTCATGTAGAGTGAGATTAAATTACTGTGAACTGCAACAAGGGAGTAGGTGGCTGGAAATATGCCAGGATTTAAGGAAAAGGAGAGTGAATGTGAACTCCGTGTTTTCTATTTTAGCCTTGCTCTCTTGCTGAAAGCATCAGAGGTGAGGCAAGCCAAAAGCAGCTGTAAAAGCAATAAACCAAGCACCTGAGAACTGAAATAGATAAACAGCATCAGTTTTTAACTAAACGGATTAGAAAAGGAGAGTCATTCATAGCAAAGTATTAAATGATGTGGAAACCATTTGAACTATAAAAAGGTTGAAGGTTCAGAAACGCATAGTTGAAAATAATATTGAAAATGATTGAAAAATATAGCAGGCATGGAATTATGTATTTTAAAAATAAGAGATAAACTTCTGTGTAGGAAATGTATTTTCCTGTGTAGGAAATATTTTCTTTTTAATTTTACATTGTTATAGGAACACTATGTAAAACAGTGTATCTTGCTTTTAAGCAAGGTAAGTAATTAAGAATTTAATGTTTTGATGTGAGATAGATAGCTCCGTGTACACTATATTGACTTTTAGGTTATTCCCATACATTTCTCCCTAAAAATTTTAATGACTTCAATATACCTGAATGATTCTTCTAGAACTTCATTTATTGAACTCTCCTCCATCTTAACCTTTATCCTGCTTCTGCCACTCACAGCTACCGTCATGCTTGTCACTCTCAAAAATTCAACCCTCCACTGTCTCTGTTTTATGCAGCCCTCTCTGATCACTACCTCCTTTGATTGCTGTGAGCTTCCTCTGCCAGGATGCTATCAGCTTTTTGCTGCCATTCAACTCATTGATGTCCTTTCTTCTGCCCTTAACCAGTTTAAATACCATGATCAATCATTATATTAACACCTCAGCTTCCCTGCCTCTCTCATTCTTCATCACACTCACTTGACAAAACCATAACCCTTTTTAAATCCAACTCTCTGCCTACCTGATCCTTGTACCCATGCAGCTCAATGTGGCTGTGGGAAAACATACAGCCACAAAACTCTATTTTAAATTCTTAATTACAAACCTCAGAGGATTTTAATGCTGTCCTGTAGTCATTCTATATTCCCCTAATCCAATCACTGACCCACACTCTGACACCTGTTCCTGTCTTTAACACTTTCTACTCCATTCTCAGCCTTAATATTCTTCATAAGATTAAGTAATCAAAAGAGAACTTTCACAGGTTTTTCCAAAAACATCTAACCACAGACACACTCCCACCCCTCTGTTTGCCTCTTGCTATAGATTAGGTGTTCATATTCCTACTACGTCTCTCACACCACTGGATCCACACCAGTTTTATTTAATTCCTTAAATATTCCAGAGAGCCCCTCACTTGGGGCCTTTGCGCTAATTATTCCTTTTTCCTGGAACTTTTTTTTTCCCTAGGTATCTATAAGTCCTTCAAATCTTTGCTTAAGAGCCCTCCTCTGAATGAAGTCTGATAGGACTATTCAATTTAAAACTATAATCCCCCTTTTCCAAATTCCACATATCTGGCTGCACTATTTTTCATTGCACTTATCATAATCTAATGTAACATAGCACTATTTGTTTTTTGTTTTGATTCTTCTTTAACATCATGATCTCTATAAATAAGCTCTAGAAAGGCAGTACGTTTTGCCATCTTTGATCACTGATATAAGTTCCTTGAACTGTGTCTGCATATAGTGCATATTTAATATTGACTTGTCAGGAAAAACAGAAAAAAATGGTTTTGTCAATGGTAACAGGATTAATTTAGAATCAGATAACATGGATGGGTACAATTTCCCTTATCTACTACTGGCTGTGTGACCAGAAGAATGTTAGTTTAGCCTCTCTAAACAATGTAATAATAATGTAAAATGTAGTAATAGTAATATCTACTATATAAGATAGTTACAAGAATTGACATTTTTAAGCACTGTGTAGGCACACAGTAATAATAACATTTTTGTTACAATTATTTAATAAAAATCAAACTACCTAGATTCATTAAATAATTTGTTTATAAAAGTAAATTTTCTTCAACGTTGTTTGAATATGTTATATTGTCAAATATTTGGATATTCTACTTAGTAGCTGAAGTAAAACTTTTCAAAGTCTAAGATTGCATACTATTAATCATTGTATTTTGGGGATTAACATAGTGGGCACATAGAGTATTCAAACTGTCCAATAGAATTGAATATAATTGGCTACAAAAGAGGATCAATAAATAGATCACTTTCTCAATTTTAATTGTCTTACATAAAAAGGAAATTACCTTCGGTACTTCTTTATAAGCAAGGAAACAAAATCTCTCACCTCTATATCCATTGAGTACCTAGTAGATTTAAATGTTTTTATCACTTTTGTCTAATTTCCAGTCAAGACTAAAAATAATATGCATCAATTAGGGCTATTTCTAGATTGTTACTGAAGTTCATGGTTAGTGCAAATAAGTAAGGTGGCTGAGGTCAATTGCACTGGAGTCTGAATACTAAAAGCAACCTTTTATTCAGTAGAGAGATATCAAAAGATTAAAGAGATTGTATGGACGAATCACATTTTCAGGAAACAGGATTTGCATGTTGCCCTTAATTCTATTTTGCTGTCTCTTTGAGGCCATTTGAGGAAACTTTAAGATCAGAGAGCGAAAACATTGTGCTGGCAGTAATCAGGATAAAGACAGCTGAAGAGCCACCTGCTTGTCTGAATGAATTTATACCATTTTTCATGCGTGGAGATCCTTGCTTTCCTGCTACCTCCACACACTCTTCAAGTTTGATAGGTTTCTAAGTACTTAGTCCCTGTTTTTGTGTCCAAGACTGACCTGGGCATTCTGGCCTGACTTCTTATGTTTAAGTGATTCTTCTTCCTCTTTGACAGTGTCTGTTCTTGTAGATTTCAGTTATTTATTATTTGTCTCAGGCTATGATTTTAGATTTAGGTCCAGCTACATATCAGAGCAAGGCTGCCAACCCACCATTTCCCTGCTCAGGGTCCCTAATGGATTTAGCTCATGCCAATTTCTCCCTTACCAGTCCCAACCTCTAAGTAGTAAAACCAGTGAGCCTTTGAAGTTCTTTTACAGACAATTAATAGCTGACTAACGCCTTTCTCTTTCTCATCCAGCTGCAATATTGCCATCCAACACTCAAGCATAGGCCCTTGGAAAATCTACTGTAATAATTTTTAATAGTCATAGATGAAGAACCCCTAACTATATAATCACATAATAACCCTTATAGTGGAAAATAAATATGTAAAATAATGAATAACTGATTTTCTTCCATGTTTTACCTTAGGGGAGGTTTCCTTCACAGAGAAAACAATAAACCAACTAAACGTTATGAAATCCATAATTTAATTTAAAACATATCAGCCAGGACAGCACAATATGTAAGCTACACTTTAAGGCCAGTTATTTGTCCTACTTCAGAACTGATCAGCTGGTCAAATTAGTCTATCTTAAATCAGTCCAGTAGGTGTTAGGAATTGGCTCTCTCTCTCTCTCTCTCTCTCTCTCTCTCTCTCTCTCTGATAAAATTTATGGTAGTTAATAACTATAAAATGGCCAAAATATTTTATGGACAAACCCAAACCTTATGTGAACAAGCCTAAGAATCTAAGAAGGTCAGTAGGAAGAAACATAACATTTTATCCATAAAGAATTCCACATGTAGAAATTAAATTGGAGAATTTCAGTTTGCCATGTGCCAGTAATCAAAGTCATAGATTCCTCCTTCTTGAATATTGCTACGCATATGTCTATCAACAATTTCATAAAAATTGTGTTCAGATAGCCAACCACCCAGGATATGGGATTTCTCCAATTTAGAACACAGGTTTTATGAAATATTCTGTGCCTCCTAATACATATTTATTTAACAGATGTCTCTATGTATTATGGAATTTTGTCTGAGAACTGTTTTAACAATAAGTTGATGGCAAGGTTGTAGAGAGATATTTAACTTTGTCTATTTCAAGTAATTATAATTTACAAATAAAAGGTACTAAGAGTTGTTCATGTCAAAATTGGCTTAGTATAGTTTATCACACTTAATTGAAGAAGATAAAGTTGAGTAGAAATGATTTTCAGAAAGAAAGTAAAAATTGTAAGCTTAAGAAAAACTGCATGCATAAAGAAAATTTATAATTATATAAATAATCATAGTCCACATGAAAAAAAATTGTTTCATCCAGTGATAGTCTAGATGAATGGAATCTTTTATTTAGTACAATTCAGTGGGTTTTCAATTAATCTAATTTAGAATTAGATTAGGAAAATTTATTTTTTTGTCACTAGCTAAGATTGGGAAAGCTAGGTTCTTTCACTAAAGGACAAGAGTCTTGAATAAAAATTATAGATGTATATAATTAGAAATGTTAAGCTTAGCATGCCATAATGACAGGAAAATGTAGTATTTGAAAGCCTGGTGCATTATGCTCATTTATTTTCCCTAATCACAGGAGTCATTTGAAGGGTAAGTCATCTGTTCTTCAGGCAACAAGATCAGAAAATTGCTACCCACCCCTGTTAAGATTTTTTGCTTTTTTTCCCAAAAACAGAGCAATCTAGAAATCTTATAGTAAGAAAAAAAAAGTCCTAGTAATAAAAGGAAGTATTAGGATGTTATCTTCAGAAATGTTTAAAAGGAAGGATTCCTAGAGAGGAGTGGCAAATGTAATGAGAGTAATTCCCTTTGTGCTTCCTTAAATGTGCCACACATTAGCACAACCACAGATAGCTCCGATCTCTTTTTTCTAAGCACCTTGAACAGATAAAGCAAAATCCTTGATTTCACGATTTGGTATCAAAACAGGGTTTTGTTTTTGTTTTTGTTTTTGTTTTCATCTGATGAGTCAATCTCAGGATTTCCTTCAAAAGAGGAAAAATGAACTGGGCCAAGAAAGTACAAATACAATCAAAAGATGAACAAAAATATGAGACTATCATGTGGTCTTTAAACCTACTATGAAAAATATCTGAGTTGTATGTAACAGTACTAAGGAATGAAAGGAAAGAACAAAATAATAATTCATTGATAAGTATATGCATCTTATTTTACTAGATTCTATCAAAACAGACTATATATAGTCACCACTTCTCCTGAGTCTTGTAATAGTTTATGTCAAAATTCTTTAATATTAAGAAATTCCATCATACTCTATAGTCATTATTCTATTCAAAGAAGTTTCTGGGGTTTTTTTATTTTTTATTTTTTAGGATTTCAACTACATATTTTGCCTAATCATCCAATTTTTAAAAATATTTTCTTTCTTTTTTTTAATATGCAATTTATTGTCAAATTGGTTTCCATACAACACCCAGTGCTCATCCCAACAGGTGCTCTCCCCAAAACCCATCACCCACTCTCCCCTCCCTCCCACCCACCATCAACCCTCAGTTTTTTTTTGTTTTTTTTTTAAATTTTTTTTTTCAATGTTTATTTATTTTTGGGACAGAGAGAGACAGAGCATGAACGGGGGAGGGGCAGAGAGAGAGGGAGACACAGAATCGGAAACAGGCTCCAGGCTCCGAGCCATCAGCCCAGAGCCCGACGCGGGGCTCGAACTCACGGACCGCGAGATCGTGACCTGGCTGAAGTCGGACGCTTAACCGACTGCGCCACCCAGGCGCCCCTCAACCCTCAGTTTTTAAGAGTCTCTTATGTTTTGGCTCCCTCCCTCTCTAACCTCTCTCTTTTTCTTTTTTTTTTTTCTTTCCACTCCCCTATTGTCTTCTGTTAAGTTTCTCAGGATCCACATAAGAGTGAAAACATATGGTATCTGTCTTTCTCTGTATGACTTATTTCACTTAGCATAACACTGTCCAGTTTCATCCACGTTGCTACAAAAGGCCATATTTCATTGTTTCTCATTGCCACGTAAAAATTGTGGTTTATAAAAATATTTTGTATTCTATAAGGGCTTGCACAAATCAAATATTAGAAAAAAATAATATAGACTTATAAGTAACATTGTTTATGCTTTTAAATACAGTTAACCCTTGAACAAAATAGGTTGGAACTTCATGAGCCCACTTATATACAGACTTTTTTCTTTTTTTTTTTTCTTTTTTTTTTCTGAAAATTATTGACAAATTGGTTTCCATACAACACCCAGTGCTCATCCCAAAAGGTGCCCTCCTCAATACCCATCACCCACCCTCTCCTCCCTCCCACCCCCCATCAACCCTCAGTTTGTTCTCAGTTTTTAACAGTCTCTTATGCTTTGGCTCTCTCCCATTCTAACCTCTTTTTTTTTTTTCCTTCCCCTCCCCCATGGGTTCCTGTTCAGTTTCTCAGGATCCACATAAGAGTGAAACCATATGGTATCTGTCTTTCTCTGTATGGCTTATTTCACTTAGCATCACACTCTCCAGTTCCATCCACGTTGCTACAAAAGGCCATATTTCATTTTTTCTCATTGCCACGTAATATTCCATTGTGTATATAAACCAAAATTTCTTTATCCATTCATCAGTTGATGGACATTTAGGCTCTTTCCATAATTTGGCTATTGTTGAGAGTGCTGCTATGAACATTGGGGTACAAGTGGCCCTATGCATCAGTACTCCTGTATCCCTTGGATAAATTCCTAGCAGTGCTATTGCTGGGTCACAGGGTAGGTCTATTTTTAATTTTCTGAGGAACCTCCACACTGCTTTCCAGAGCGACTGCACCAATTTGCATTCCCACCAACAGTGCAAGAGGGTTCCCATTTCTCCACATCCTGTCCAGCATCTATAGTCTCCTGATTTGTTCATTTTGGCCACTCTGACTGGCGTGAGGTGATACCTGAGTGTGGTTTTGATTTGTATTTCCCTGATAAGGAGCGACGCTGAACATCTTTTCATGTGCCTGTTGGCCATCCGGATGTCTTCTTTAGAGAAGTGTCTATTCATGTTTTCTGCCCATTTCTTCACTGGGTTATTTGTTTTTTGGGTGTGGAGTTTGGTGAGCTCTTTATAGATTTTGGATACTAGCCCTTTGTCCGATATGTCATTTGCGAATATCTTTTCCCATTCCGTTGGTTGCCTTTTAGTTTTGTTGGTTGTTTCCTTTGCTGTGCAGAAGCTTTTTATCTTCATAAGGTCCCAGTAATTCACTTTTGCTTTTAATTCCCTTGCCTTTGGGGATGTGTCGAGTAAGAGATTGCTACGGCTGAGGTCAGAGAGGTCTTTTCCTGCTTTCTCCTCTAAGGTTTTGATGGTTTCCTGTCTCACATTCAGGTCCTTTATCCATTTTGAGTTTATTTTTGTGAATGGTGTGAGAAAGTGGTCTAGTTTCAACCTTCTGCATGTTGCTGTCCAGTTCTCCCAGCACCATTTGTTAAAGAGGCTGTCTTGTTTCCATTGGATGTTCTTTCCTGCTGTGTCAAAGATGAGTTGGCCATATGTTTGTGGGTCTAGTTCTGGGGTTTCTATTCTATTCCATTGGTCTATGTGTCTGTTTTGGTGCCAATACCATGCTGTCTTGATGATGACAGCTTTGTAGTAGAGGCTAAAGTCTGGGATAGTGATGCCTCCTGCTTTGGTCTTCTTCTTCAAAATTCCTTTGGCTATTCGGGGCCTTTTGTGGTTCCATATGAATTTTAGGATGGCTTGTTCTAGTTTCGAGAAGAATGCTGGTGCAATTTTGATTGGGATTGCATTGAATGTGTAGATAGCTTTGGGTAGTATTGACATTTTGACAATATTTATTTTTCCAATCCATGAGCAGGGAATGTCTTTCCATTTCTTTAAGTCTTCTTCAATTTCCTTCATAAGCTTTCTATAGTTTTCAGCATACAGATCCTTTACATCTTTGGTTAGATTTATTCCTAGGTATTTTATGCTTCTTGGTGCAATTGTGAATGGGATCAGTTTCTTTATTTGTCTTTCTGTTGCTTCATTGTTAGTGTATAAGAATGCAACTGATTTCTGTACATTGATTTTGTATCCTGCAACTTTGCTGAATTCCTGTATCAGTTCTAGCAGACTTTTGGTGGAGTCTATCGGATTTTCCATGTATAATATCATGTCATCTGCAAAAAGCGAAAGCTTGACTTCATCTTTGCCAATTTGGATGCCTTTGATTTCCTTTTGTTGTCTGATTGCTGATGCTAGAACTTCCAGCACTATGTTAAACAGCAGTGGTGACAGTGGGCATCCTTGTCGTGTTCCTGATCTCAGGGAAAAAGCTTTCAGTTTTTCCCCATTGAGGATGATGTTAGCTGTGGGCTTTTCATAAATGGCTTTTATGATCTTTAGGTATGTTCCTTCTATCCCGACTTTCTCAAGGGTTTTTATTAAGAAAGGGTGCTGGATTTTGTCAAAGGCCTTTTCTGCATCGATTGACAGGATCATATGGTTCTTCTCTTTTTTTTTTGTTAATGTGATGTATCACGTTGATTGATTTGCGAATGTTGAACCAGCCCTGCATCCCAGGAATGAATCCCACTTGATCATGGTGAATAATTCTTTTTATATGCTGTTGAATTCGGTTTGCTAGTATCTTATTGAGAATTTTTGCATCCATATTCATCAGGGATATTGGCCTGTAGTTCTCTTTTTTTACTGGGTCTCTGTCTGGTTTAGGAATCAAAGGAATACTGGCTTCATAGAATGAGTCTGGAAGTTTTCCTTCCCTTTCTATTTCTTGGAATAGCTTGAGAAGGATAGGTATTATCTCTGCTTTAAACGTCTGGTAGAACTCCCCTGGGAAGCCATCTGGTCCTGGACTCTTATTTGTTGGGAGATTTTTGATAACCGATTCAATTTCTTCGCTGGTTATGGGTCTGTTCAAGCTTTCTATTTCCTCCTTATTGAGTTTTGGAAGAGTGTGGGTGTTCAGGAATTTGTCCATTTCTTCCAGGTTGTCCAATTTGTTGGCATATAATTTTTCATAGTATTCCCTGATAATTGTTTGTATCTCTGAGGGATTGGTTGTAATCATTCCATTTTCATTCATGATTTTATCTATTTGGGTCATCTCCCTTTTCTTTTTGAGAAGCCTGGCTAGAGGTTTGTCAATTTTGTTTATTTTTTCAAAAAAACAACTCTTGGTTTCGTTGATCTGCTCTACAGTTTTTTTAGTTTCTATATTGTTTATTTCTGCTCTGATCTTTATTATTTCTCTTCTTCTGCTGGGCTTAGGCTGCCTTTGCTGTTCTGCTTCTAGTTCCTTTAGGTGTGCTGTTAGATTTTGTATTTGGGATTTTTCTTGTTTCTTGAGATAGGCCTGGATTGCAATGTATTTTCCTCTCAGGACTGCCTTTGCTGCATCCCAAAGCGTTTGGATTGTTGTATTTTCATTTTCGTTTGTTTCCATATATTTTTTAATTTCTTCTCTAATTGCCTGGTTGACCCACTCATTCGTTAGTAGGGTGTTCTTTAACCTCCATGCTTTTGGAGGTTTTCCAGACTTTTTTCTGTGGTTGATTTCAAGCTTCATAGCATTGTGGTCTGAAAGTAAGCATGGTATAATTTCAATTCTTGTAAACTTATGAAGGGCTGTTTTGTGACCCAGTATATGATCTATCTTGGAGAATGTTCCATGTGCACTCGAGAAGAAAGTATATTCTGTTGCTTTGGGATGCAGAGTTCTAAATATATCTGTCAAGTCCATCTGATCCAATGTGTCATTCAGGGCCTTTGTTTCTTTATTGACCGTGTGTCTAGATGATCTATCCATTTCTGTAAGTGGGGTGTTAAAGTCCCCTGCAATTACCACCTTCTTATCAATAAGGTTGCTTATGTTTATGAGTAATTGTTTTATATATTTGGGGGCTCCGGTATTCGGCGCATAGACATTTATAATTGTTAGCTCTTCCTGATGGATAGACCCTGTAACTATTATATAATGTCCTTCTTCATCTCTTGTTACAGCCTTTAATTTAAAGTCTAGTTTGTCTGATATAAGTATGGCTACTCCAGCTTTCTTTTGGCTTCCAGTCGCATGATAAATAGTTCTCCATCCCCTCACTCTCAATCTAAAGGTGTCCTCAGGTCTAAAATGAGTCTCTTGTAGACAGCATATAGATGGGTCTTGTTTTTTAATCCATTCTGATACCCTATGTCTTTTGGTTGACGCATTTAATCCATTTACATTCAGTGTTATTATAGAAAGATACGGGTTTAGAGTCATTGTGATGTCTGTATGTTTTATGCTTATAGTGATGTCTCTGGGACTTTGTCTCACAGGGTCCCCCTTAGGATCTCTTGTAGGGCTGGTTTAGTGGTGACAAATTCCTTCAGTTTTTGTTTGTTTGGGAAGACCTTTATCTCTCCTTCTATTCTAAATGACAGACTTGCTGGATAAAGGATTCTTGGCTGCATATTTTTTCTGTCTTGCACCCTGAAAATCTCGTGCCAATTCTTTCTGGCCTGCCAAGTTTCAAAAGAGAGATCAGTCACGAGTCTTATAGGTCTCCCTTTATATGTGAGGGCACGTTTACCCTTTGCTGCTTTCAGAATTTTCTCTTTATCCTTGTATTTTGCCAGTTTCACTATGATATGTCGTGCAGAAGATCGATTCAAGTTACGTCTGAAGGGAGTTCTCTGTGCCTCTTGGATTTCAATGCCTTTTTCCTTCCCCAGTTCAGGGAAGTTCTCAGCTATGATTTCTTCAAGTACCCCTTCAGCACCTTTCCCTCTCTCTTCCTCCTCTGGGATACCAATTATGCGTATATTATTTCTTTTTAGTGTATCACTTAATTCTCTAATTTTCCCCTCATACTCCTGGATTTTTTTATCTCTCTTTTTCTCAGCTTCCTCTTTTTCCATAACTTTATCTTCTAGTTCACCTACTCTCTTCTCTGCCTCTTCAAGCCGAGCTGTGGTGGTTTCCATTTTGTTATGCATTTCGTTTAAAGCGTTTTTCAGCTCCTCATGACTGTTCCTTAGTCCCTTGATCTCTGTAGCAAGAGATTCTCTGCTGTCCTGTATACTGTTTTCAAGCCCAGCTATTAATTTTATGACTATTATTCTAAATTCACTTTCTGTTATATTATTTAAATCCTTTTTGATCAGCTCATTAGCTGTTGTTATTTCCTGGAGATTCTTCTGAGGGGAGTTCTTCCGCTTGGTCATTTTGGATAGTCCCTGGCGTGGTGAGGACCTGCAGGGCACTTCCCCTGTGCTGTGGTGTATAACTGGAGTTGGTGGGCGGGGCCACAGTCAGACCTGATGTCTGCCCCCAGCCCACCACTGGGGCCACAGTCAGACTGGTGTGTGCCTTCTCTTCCCCTCTCCTAGGGGTGGGATTCACTGTGGGGTGGTGTGGCTCGTCTGGGCTACTTGCACTCTGCCAGGCTTGTGATGCTGGGGATCTGGCGTATTAGCTGGGGTGGGTAGGCAAGGTGCTCGGGGGCAGGAGGGGCAGGCTTAGATCGCTTCTCCTTAAGTGATCCACTTCAGGAAGGGCCCTGTGGCAGCGGCAGGGAGTCAGATCTGCTGCCGGAAGTTTGGCTCTGCGGAAGCGCAGAGTTGGGTGTTTGCGCTGAGTGAGCAAGTTCCCTGGCAGGAACCGGTTCCCTTTGGGATTTCGGCTGGGGGATGGACGGGGGAGATGGCGCTGGCGAGCGCCTTTGTTCCCCACCAAACTGAGCTCTGTTGTCAGGGGGCTCAGCAGCTCTCCCTCCCTTTGTCCTCCAGCCTTCCCGCTTTCTGAGCAGAGCTGTTAACTTATGACCTCCCAGACGCTAAGTCGTGCTTGTTGTGGGAACACAGTCAGTCAGGCCCCTCCGCTTTTGCCAGCCAGACTCGGGGGCTCTGCTTGGCCGGCGAGCCGCCCCTCCGCCCCGGCTCCCTCCCGCCAGTCCGTGGAGCACGCACCGCCTCGCCGCCCTTCCTACCCTCTTCCGTGGGCCTCTCGTCTGCGTTTGGCTCCGGCGACTCCGTTCTGCTAATCCTCTGGCGGTTTTCTGGGTTATTTAGGCAGGTGTAGATGGAATCTAAGTGATCAGCAGGACGTGCGGTGAGCCCAGCGTCCTCCTAAGCCGCCATCTTCATACAGACTTTTTTCAATAAATACAGTGGAATACTGTAAATGTATTTTCTTTTATTTATGATTTTCTTAGCATTTTATTTTCTGTAGCTTACTTTATTATAAGCATACAGCACTAAATATGTGTTACTCTACTGTCTGTGTTATCGTTAAGTCTTCTGGCCAACAGTAAACTGTTAGGAGTTGTTTTGGGGGAGTTGAAAGTTAACCCTGGATTTTTGACTGCAAAAGGGGTTGGTGCCCCCAACCGCTGTCCTGTTCAAGGGTCAACTGTATGTATAGATTTCCTAACCTATATACTATTGGTGGTTTCAGTCTTGATTGCTGTTACGTCAGCTTCAGTCAAAGAGTAAGTTTATTATTTTACTCCACATTATTTTTTTTCTATTATGAAATTAAAAACTTGATCTGTTGTGTCCCAAAGATATAACTCAATTTGACCTTATACAGATATTTTTCTATAATTTTCTTTTTTCAGGATGTTGTTATATTTGTACTGAGGCCCATCACTGATTTGTTGTTATAAATTGAGGAAAGTTATGAGATAATGAAAATATAATGTGTATAATCTCTTAGAACCTCAGTTCCCTTGCCTGAAATGTGGTGAAACTCATGAATGGCACTGACTATACACTTTGATCCCAGTTTTAGATCTATAAGAAGTTCTAGCCTTCCCTGAGTTCTTATTAAGCCAAGGACACACTGTTTCTGTCCACACTGTTCTATCCACATTGTTGTATATAACATGATCTGGCAATGAGACCACACTTTGGAATAGGGAAAAGAAAAACAGATTGAAAACTAAAGGTCTAACTATTTTGGTATCTGTGTCTTTGCCTTTAATATTTACTTTATGGCCCTTATATATACAGTGAATTGCACTGTATTTCCATGCATAATGCAAAAGATGCCTGCATCACAAACATTTTGTGAGCATTAAGAAATGCTTTACAGGGACGCCTGGGTGGCTCAGTTGGTTAAGCATCTGACTCTTGATTTAGGCTCAGATTATGATCTCACAGTTCATGAGTTCAAGCCCTACATCAGGCTCTAGGCAGACAGTGCAGAGCCTGCTTGGGATTCTCTCTCTCTTCTTCTCTCTCTTCCTGTCCTGCATGTTCTCTCTCTTTCTCTCAAAGTAAATAAACTTGCAAAAAAAGGAAAAGCAAAATACTTTACCTACAGTGGAACATGATTAATATAGTAATAGCACTCACATGGCACTTACTAATGCCACACATGGTGTTAAATTTATTTTTCAAATACAACAAAAGAGTAATTATTTTACCTCTTTTACATATAAGAAAACTGAAGCACCTAGAGGTTATGTGAATTTCTCACAGTTGCCCAATCTGAAAGTAACAGGGGCACAATTAACTTCCAGACTTTGTTGTTCTCTTGTTCTCCATGAAAAGATTGTGAATTCTGAGGAAGCAGAAAACAGCCCGAAACTGAAAGAGTAAAGAAATTGGGGCGCCTGGGTGGCGCAGTCGGTTAAGCGTCCGACCTCAGCCAGGTCACGATCTCGCGGTCTGGGAGTTCGAGCCCCGCGTCGGGCTCTGGGCTGATGGCTAGGAGCCTGGAGCCTGTTTCTGATTCTGTGTCTCCCTCTCTCTCTGCCCCTCCCCCGTTCATGCTCTGTCTCTCTCTGTCCCAAAAATAAATAAAAAACGTTGAAAAAAAAATTAAAAAAAAAATCTTCTCAGGACTAAGACAGTAAACAACAGCTCTGCAGTTAATCAGACAGTAATAACAGACATTGATAAAGGCAGCTGTAATGATAACCAGAAGTAATATTTCTCTCATTTCTGCTGTATAGTGTCAAAATGACTTCCCTTCTTTGGGTGACTGTTAACTCTGCTTCACTGTTCTCAGCTTGTGAATCAAGGGCTGCAAGACACTTAATTGTTAGCCTCCATTGCCTAAGTCAGCAACCAATCCTGGGCTCAAATCTACTTATCTTACTTCCACCTTAGAAATTGCAATCAATCCAGAGTTGATCCTTCCTATACTTACCCTGCCTTAGAATCAATCATGACAAATTCAAAAGTTACCAGAAACCTTTCCTACTCAAACCTCACTTACATGAACACCTCATGGGTCTGGGGTGTGCTGTCTACCTTGTTGCAACAAATCAATAAGCCTATTTTGGTACTCTACCAGTTTGTGTCTAGGGATCTTTATCAGATGAGCTTTATAACCTGATGGCTAATCCATAGACATCTCACATATATAATGTGCTTTGTTTGTTTTCTTTCCTTCACCTCCCTGAGGTTTCATACATCCTGGATTCACTTTGCTCTTCTGATCCATGCATTAAAATCTACTTAGTATTAGTATTGACTAAAAATTATGTTCCTGTATTGGTAAATATGAACAAGTTATTTAATCTTGTTAAGATGCAGTTCCTTGTGTATAAAAGAGGTATAATCATTTCTCAAAGAATTTTGTAAGAATTAAGTGAAATAGTACATCTAAGTAGCCCAAGTTATGACATGCAGTGAGTAAATATTAGTCATTATTATTACTGTTTATGTGTAACATTTTTACTTTTACATTGTTCCAAAACTGATTTTGAAATGGGACAGTTAAATAGATATAGAGATAGATTTTTGCAGTACATAATAGATATTCCTGTTGCTCCCGTGGGCTAAAAAAGGGAATTTGCTGTGCAGATGGGGCTTTTGTTTCTCCCAATGCTTCAATTGAAGGCATCCTAATTTACTTTCTTTTTTTTAATTACAAAAATTTTTAATGTTTATTTTTGAGAGAGAGAGAGACAGCATGAGTGGGGGAGGGGCAGAGAGAGAGGGAGACAGAATCTGAAGCAGGCTCCAGGCTCTGAGCTGTCAGTACAGAGCCAGATGCGGGACTTGAACACACAAGCAATGAGATCATAACCTGAGCCAAAGTCAGACATTTAACCAACTAAGCCACCCTGGTGCCCCAAAAGCATCCTAATTTTCATGTATATCATCTATTGAGGGTCAAACATAACTCATCATTAAAAATGACCCTGCTGAATAAAAACGTTTTTAAAATATTGAATTAATGTATAAAATATATTAACTAAAATGTTGAATCAGTGAATAAAGGACTATAATATCTATAAAATTTTGCAAACAATATAAATTTGGGGGTAATTTTTGAAAATAAAGATTATTTAGAGTCCATTAATATGGCTTTAAATTGGTATTTTCAATACCTCCAAGTTAATAATCTTGAAGTGTTTGAGATATATTCAGGGAAAGACATGGAAAGCATTGATATTTTCCAGAATTACTTTTCTTTATTTTTACATTGGACTTATTCAAAAGAGAGGAAGGGAAGGAACGGAAGCAAGGGAGGGAGACAGAAGTTGCTAATCTTTTGGATTCAGTCACTATGCAAATATAATGCTGTAAAAAAAAAACAAAAAAAAACTGCAGTGATTCTTTTTGGCCATGGATTTAGCAATGTAAGTATGGAGCCAGCAGAACTAAAGGAGCTCTTTATAACTGTCCATCCTGAAAACAAGTGTGAAAAATAAGCTCAATTTGAACAAGGCTGGACACTAATTAAATCTTGGATTTGCCTCAGTCCTTGCCTTAAAGCATCTTGTAATTTGCTTGTCATGCAATCAAAGTTAAGAAATCAACACATAATTTGGCACAATTTGGTTAAGCTATTCATTGCGGTCAAGTTCTGGGTTGGCAGAAGTACAGTAGATGACATGCCATTTGACACTTGACACCTTGCCACCAACACCCCCAAAATGACTTTTCTGTTGGTATGTTGAAACTAGTCATGAAGAAATAGATTGTACGATGCCTTTCCTTTCAACATTCAGCAGATTAGAATGTTCATTCCCCTCTTTGCGGCCAGTTTCTAGGCTCACATACTGACATGTGTTCTCTTTAAATGGTGTCAGAAGTTTTCAAAAAGAGTCAGAAAAATTTTAGGCGGGGAGCTATATCTGCAAATAAAATACAATTGGAGTATTTTGTGCTTTGGTGAGCACCTGTGATATTTGTTAACGTAACCGATTATGTGGTGCTGGAGATGAAAGTAGCATCAGACATCATCAAAATCACTGTTTATAATATTTGTATGTAATGTCATAAAATCTTAGTTAACACTGATGGAATATGTCTTATTTACTACTTTGAATGTCAGCAGCTTCATTAGAGCCAAGATTTGGAATTATTTTCTGTTTTAAGAATGTTGCTTTTTATAAAATGGGAGCGAAATGTGTCATTTTTATCTATGTGTAAAAATTTCCCAAATTTTCAGAGTAAAAGTATTAAAAGAACTCGATTGAACTTCAAGTAGAAGTTTTTATTCTTTATTTTGAGAAGAGAAAGAAACAATTTGACCAGAAGGAGTTCTTTTATGGCAAGGTTTAATTAGAAGATCGTTTACTTAGAGCAATGAATTTCAAATTGTAGTATGCAGCAGAATCACCTGGAGGGCTTGTTAAACCACAGACTTTTGGGTCCTACCCTCAGAGTTTCTGCTTCAGTGAGTCTGGGGTGAAACCCAAGAATTAGCACTTTGATACCCACTGACTTTAGCAATGTTTTGATTACATGAATAATTTATTCTTTATTTCAGACTCTGAATTCAGGAATATGGATGTTGCTGATGAACTATGAGTTCTTTTGACTAAAATGCTACTTTGGAAGGAGAGATTAAATAAATTGTAGGAACTTTTCAATATTACGGATATATACCAGGTTTGATGGTGACGCAGTCTTACAGATTTGCAGACACCTGAAAATGCTTTTCATTTTTTTCAAGTTGCATTAAAATAAAAATGTAGAGTTACAGTAAAGAGGCAGTCCTAGCCATAAGTGGCCTCACCATTAACCTAAGGACAAAGAACACAATGGCAAATATGCAATATGACTTTGACTTAGAGTCTTGCTGAATTCTAGAAATAGCATTATGTTCATTTTGCAAGATGAAAAGAGCAAGCTCTCTTTGATCACATTTTCTACGTAATATGTTTGTAAATCAGTGTTTTCAGCAGTATTTATATGCATACTGCCATTCACCTCTTTATTAGGTCAAATAAATAAAATCTCATTGAAATAATTTTGAGCAAAATGCTATTTGTATTTGTCAATTTTAATTTCTGGGATTTTTTCATAAACTGATATTTAATTTTCTATTTAAGCAAAAGAACAGGAGACTAATAAATCTTCGTGTAGTTAATTTTTTGTACATCCATATTTTATTAATCTATTTGTAGTTAATAGAGACCTAATTTGAAATATGAACAGTCAACTCCAATACATTTCATTTTTCCAATACTCCTTTCAATCTCCTTGATTTCCTCAATGGCAACCAGTCCAAAAGTCATCCTTATATCTTGCTCATTCTTTGCACTTCAGAATTTTTTCAAGAAATTCTCAGATGTTTGTGGCATCCAGATCCTACATGCCAGACACGTACAAAACAGCTCTTCATACCCTTTCTGTCAGTACTCGCGTATCTCAGAGATTTTGCAGGCTCAGTTCCAGACCACTACAGCAAAACGAGTATCAAGCTAAAGCTAGTCAAATGAAATTTTTGGTTTGCCACTGCATACATGTTATATTTACACTATAGTATAGTCTCTTAAGTGTGCAACAGCATTGTCTACAAAAGCATTGTACATATCTTAATTTAAAAATATTTTATTGCCATGGGGTGCCTGGGTGGCGCAGTCGGTTAAGCGTCCGACTTCAGCCAGGTCACGATCTCGCCGTCCGTGAGTTCGAGCCCCGCGTCAGGCTCTGGGCTGATGGCTCAGAGCCTGGAGCCTGTTTCCGATACTGTGTCTCCCTCTCTCTCTGCCCCTCCCCTGTTCATGCTCTGTCTCTCTCTGTCCCAAAAATAAATAAACGTTGAAAAAAAAAAGATTTAAAAAATATATTTTATTGCCAAAAAATGCTAACTACTATTTGATATTTCAGCGAGTCATAATCATTTTGCAGGTGGAGAGTCTTGACTTGATATTGATGGCTGCTGACTGATCAGGGTGGTGGTTGCTGAAGGCTGGGATGGTTGTGACAATTTCTTAAAATAAGAGAACAATGAAGTTTGCTGCATCAGTTGGCTTTTTCTTTTCCTAATGATTTCTCTGTAGCATGCCATGCTGTTTGACAGCATTTTCCCACAGTAGGACATCCTTCAAAATTGGAGTCAGTCCTCTCAAACTTTGTCGTTGTTTATCAACAAGCATATGTTCTAAATCTTCTGTTGTCATTTCAATGGTCTTCATAGCATCTTCACTAGGAGTAGATTCTATCTCATAAAACTACTTTCCTTAATCATTCATAAGAAGCATCTCCTCATCCCTTAAAGCTGTATCATAAAATTGCAGGAATTCAGTCACATTGCCAGGCTCTACTTCTAATTCTAGTTCTCTTGTTGTTTCTACCACATCTGCATTCACTTCCTTCACTGAAGTCCTGAGCCCACAAAGTCACACATCAGGGTGAGAATCAATTTCTTCCAAACTCCTGTGAGTGTTGACCTCTTCCCATGAATCACAAATAGTCTCAATGACATCTAGAATGATGACTCCTTTCCAGAAAATTTTAAATTTACTTTGAAATTTAGATCCATAGCGTAATCACTGTCTATGGAAACTATAGCCTTAGAAAGTACATTTCTTAAATGACAAGACTTGAAAGTTGAAATTCCTCTTTGACTCATGTTCTACAGACTGGATGTTGTGTCAGCAGACACAAGAACACCATTAATTCACTGCATATCTCATCAGAGCTCTTAGGTGACCAGGTACATTGTCAGTGAGCAGTAATATTTTGCAATACATCTTTTTTTTTCTTTTTTTCCTGAATAGTAGGTCTCAACAGTTGGCTTAAAAGATTCAGTAAACCATGTTGTAAAATGAAAGTCACCAGCGGAATTAATCCCTAACAAAAGAGTCAGCCTTTCCTTTGAAACTGTCATTGGCTGAAGCAAAGCATTGACTTTTCATCTTTATCTATGAAAGCTCTAGATGTGGCATCATCTTCCAATAGAAGGCTATTTTGTGTATATTGAAAATCTGCTGTGTAATATTCCATTGTATATATTCACACCACAATTTTTTATTCGTTCATCCATTGATGGACATTTAGATTGCTTGTATATCTTGCCTATTATAAATAATGTTGTAATAAATGCATTACATTTACACATTGCATTTATTGTTGCAATGAACACTGTCTTTTCAAATGAGTGTTTCTGTTTTTGAGGGGGTAAATACCTACTAGTAGAATTATTGAATCATATGGTATTTCTATTTACCATATGATTTTTGAGGAAGCTCCATACTGTTTTCCACAGTGACTATACTAATTTACATTTTCACCAATAGTGCATGCATGTGTCTTTTTCTCGACATCCTTGTCAATATTTGTTATTTCTTGTCTTTTTCATTCTAGCCATTCTGACTGGTATAAGATAATTTGTTTTTGATTTGCATTTTAGTTTTATTTGCGTTTCCCTGATGATTAGTGACATTGAAAATTTTGATGTGTATGTTGGCCATGGGTATGTCTTCTTTGGAAAAGTTTCTGTTTAGGTCCTCTACCCTTCTTTAATCAGATTACTTGCTTTTTTGGTTTTGAGTTGGATACATTCATTATATACTTTGTATATTAAACCCTTATTATTTATATTATTTGCAAATATTTTCTCCCATTCAGTAGGTTGGTGTACACACACACACACACACACAGAGGAATATTACACAGCCATAAAAAGCATGGGATCTTACCATTTGCAACACCGTGAATGGACCTAGAGGGTATTGTGCTAGGTGAAATAAGTCAGACAGAAGGATAAATACCATACAGTTTTGCTTATGTGTCAAATCTAAAAAACAAAACAAAGGAATAATCAAACAAACAAAATGCAGAGTTAGACCTATAAATACAGAGAACAAACTAATGGTTTCCAGAGGAAAAGGGCATGGAGGAATGGCAAAATGGGTGAAGGGGAGTGTGAGATACAGACTTCTTATTATGAAATGAGTAAGTCATGGGAATGAGAGGTACAGCACAGAGAATATAGCCAATGATTTTGTAATAGCATTGCATAGTGGCAGATGATATGTGTGCATAGCATAACATATAGAAATGTCATATCACTAGGTGGTACACCTGAGACTAATGTGACATTGTGTCAACTATACTCCAGAAATGTTTAAAAAAAATCTATTGTTTAGTGTCGTATTCATTAATTACCTTAGCCAGTTTTTCTGGATAATTTGCTACAGCTTCTACATCAGTACTCACTTCTTCACTTTGAACTTTTGTTATGGAGATAGATTTTTTCCTGAAACCTCAGGAGCCAACCTCTCCTAGCTTCACATTTTTCTTCTGCAGCTTCCTCACCTCTCTCTGCCATCATATAATTGAGGAGAGTTAGGTCCTTTTTCTGAATCAGGCTTTGGCTTAAGGAAATACTGTGATTGGTCTATCCAGACAACTAAAACATTCTCCATATCACCAGCAAGGTTGTTTTATCATCATTCATGTGTTCAGTGGAGTAGCGCTTTTCATTTCCTTCAAGAACTTCTCCTTTGCATATACCACTTGGCTGTTTGGCATAGGAGACCTTACTTTCAGCCTGTATTCTCTTTCAACATGTCTTTCTCACTGAGCTTAACCATTTCTAGCTTTTGATTTAAAGTGAGAGACTTGTGACTTTTCCTTTTACTTAAACATGTAGAGACCATTGTAAGATTACTAACTGGCCTAATTTCAATAGAGTTGTATCTCAGGAAGGAGGCCTGGTCGGGGAGATAGGGGAATGGTGTATCTGTGGAGCAGTCAGAATGCACACATTTAATTAAGTTTGCCATATCATATGGGCATGATTAGTAGTGCCCCAAAATAATTAAAGTGAAACACAAAGATCACCGACTACAGATCACCATAACAGATACAATAATAACGAAAAGTTTTAACTATTGTGAGAATCACTAAAATGTGACACAGAGACACAAAGCGAACAAACGCTATTGGATAAATCGTGCTGATAGAGTTGCTCCAGGCAGGGTTTCCACAAATCAATTTGGAAAATCTGCAACCTCTGTGAAGTTCAATAAAATGGTATATGCCTTTATTCATAAGCCATGAAGAAACCTCTAAAGACTGTCCCTGAAAGCCAGAGGTTTTATCACTGCTGAGGTAATTTATTGGTATCTTGATCTCAGCGTAGAGTGCAGTGTTTCTTCATAGATTGATGGTTCTCTTCCTCAATATTATGGTTGCCCAATGCCTAGCATCTTATTGTTGCAGCCCTAAGCCCTCACTGATGTTAGTTCACATGGTCTTCTCAACATGGAAAGTGACTGTGAAAGTGTAGGACAGGACTGGTTCTAGCAATTTCTGTCCCAAGCATCACAATTTCCTTCTGACCTTCCCAGGGATACTTCCCAGTAACAGCATCTCTACTAGTGTCTAAAAACATAAGTTATCTTACGTGTTTCTCTTAGAAAACCAACAACCTGTATCTTCCCATCTAGTGTGGGCAGAATGAACTGTCCTCAGAGATTTCTATATAATGTTCTTTCCTTGTAAAGAATGTTCCCTAAATGACCCAAAAGTGATTTTTATCCTGGTTAATTATATAGTGCTTTACTCATTAAAAAACAAAACAAAAGAACAAATTACATATCTCGTCGACAAATATAATTTCTAGGTGCCTGTGTTCTTGTGCATTTTTAAAGGGAAAGGTGCTCATACTTTTTTCTCGCATTTTCAAAGAAGTCCATGACCAAAAACAAATTTATAGCTAGTTGGTTATAGGGATTGAAGTTTAGGGATAGACCATGTCAGGGTAATTTTTAGAAAGAGGAGTCAGCACAGAAAATAGCACAGATGTATCAAAGATACAGAAAAAGAACAAGAACAATGGACATCATGGAAGTCAGGGAAGTAGTGAGTTGAATGCTGAAGAGTCCAGTTAGACCAAGAATACACTGATACCTGCCATTGGGAGCATTTCCTGGGTGTTGCTATTAAGGCTGTCACTTTCAGTGTGAGTTACCTCTGGCAACATTGCCAATGAACACAGCCTCCAGGGACAATCTCCAGCAGCAGTGGAGGAGGATGACAACTTACAGGAAGCAGTGGGAGGTACAGAAACTCTCACTCACTCCTCAAGGTTAATAAATAATTGAGAAGCCAGCCTGACCATTCAGGAACATTTATCTGGCCTGATTCTACCTTGTAACTTCCACACATTTTCCGTAATCACGTGGTGCTACTGCACTACCACTAATGGTTCTCAAATTATTCATGGTTAAAAAGTAGGGGAGGCTTTTCTCCCCAGATCTATTGTGAGCCAATCTTTTTGGAAAACACAGAAAAAAATGAAATAAAAAACATAGAAAATGCAACATTATTTTTTATTATTAGAATATCTGAAGTCTCCATGTTATAGGATTCCATTATAGAGGATTCTTAGAAGGGCAAGATTACAGAAATGGAGAATAAATTAGTGGTTGCTAGGGGTTAAGGCGAGAGTAGGAGCAAGAGGGGAAAGTTTGTGGATCCAAAATGCAACCCTCTTGGAGTCTTGTGCACTGGGCACGTCTGTATTTTGGATATCAATTTCAATATCCTGGTTATGATATTGCATGAGAGTTTTATAAGTTACTGGGAGGAATTTGGTAATGTGTACCCGGGACCTCACTATACTATTTCCTATAACTGCATGCAAACATATAATTATCTCAATTAAAAAGTTTATTTAGTAAAAAAAAAAATAGACATGACAATACCTTGTTAAATTGCTGTGAAAGTTTTTAAATTCTCTCATTTTCCATTTTTATCTCACTGAATGGTAATGTTCAGTGGGTCCACACTGGTCCACAGACCACACTTGCAGGAACACAAAGCAGCACTTTCTTTTTTTCTATTTCAGTACAAATTCCTTCTGCACAGCCTTCCTCTAACCATTCTTCTGAAAACAGACTGCTCTTTTATGCCATTCGAACTTTTCAGCCTCATTACCCACATCTTTACCTCAAACCATCCTCAATATATGATGGTTTGTCTTCTTAGCATAACGGTTCCTCCTGCTTAGACTCTTCTCTCCTAAATCAGATCTGCTTTCCCAAATTCACATATCTTTTACATGCCAGGATGACTCTCTTTATTCACAAAGTTTCTCTAGATTCCACCACTGAGAATTAATATCTCCTATTGCAGTTTTCTGTGTTTCTTTTTATCAGCTATAACAATTTATTTAAGAATAACTACTCATGCATTTTACTTTCTTCTCACTTTAATGAAAAGCTATGAAGAACATGATACCCAGGGTCACTCAGTGGTTGTTGAAGTAGGTTAAACCACACAGGAACAATTATCATCATCTAGCTGGTACCTAAGGAGGTCCCTGTCTGACTGAGCATGTTCCCTAAAGTCAGCATAGGAAGCAATAACTGGTGACGTCAACTCAGGGGATCTTTTGAATGTGTTCTATTTCAAGTTGATTCTTCTCTGATCAGATAGGCATTAAATGAAAAGAGAATAACAAATCCCCATTAAGGACCATGATGGGGTAGGAATCCTACAAACTTAGCTTAAGGGCTTGAGACCACTATCCTGACTTGATAGTAATAGAATAGCTTAGTCATTCCTGTTCTGGTTGAGAATATCACTCAGGAACAATATGCCACATTGATCTAGGGGAACTATAGAAAAGAGTAAGCTGGTGATGAAAGAAATTACAGTGAAAAATCCAACTGCTGATTAGGCAGCTTCATTTTTAAAAATTTTTTAATGTTTTTATTTATTTTTGAAGGAGAGACAGAGCATGAGCATGAGCTGGGGAGGAGCAGAGAGAGAGGGAGACACAGAATCCGAAGCAGGCTCCAAGATGTAAGCTGTCAGCACAGAGCCCGATGTGGGGCTCGAACTCACCAACTGTGAGATCATGACCTGAGTCAAAGTCAGACGCTTAACCGACTGAACCACCCAGGCACCCCTAGGCAGCTTCATTTTTAATTTGTATTATGTATACATGCATATAATCAATATGATAACTGTAGCAATATAATTAAAAATAGTATCACGTTCACTACTTTAGCAAACACCTTTTATTGACTTTAGTATTTAGTCACATGTGGTCCAAAAGCTTTCCTATTTCCATAAAATCTATGGAACCGTTTGACTTATTTATATTTACTTAATATTTACAAAGCATTTATTAAAAGTAGCAATCTGAACAGTTAGAATTTTAGCAGTGAACACATCCCTCAACTTGGCTGTATTCTGAGTTCAGATTTCCCTTTTTGTGATTAGTGCACAGCCAGACTAAAGGCCCTACGAGCTGCCCTTCATCTTCTTTAATAAATTTAGCTTCCCATGAAGATATACAATTAAACTTGGCAGTGCAGTCTGATAATCTGTCAAATATAAACGAGTCACCCTACTACCATCAAGTACTAGTTCTTTGTGTCTACGATGAATTAAAACACTTCAGTCCTGGATGCAAAAGTGATGAAATCTCCAGTCAGCACATATTTATTGAATCCCTGCTGTGTGCCAAGCAATCTTATATTTGAAGAGCAGTTTTGAGATAAATTATACACATTTTTTCAGCTTATCCTCAGAACAGCTCTCTAATCTATAGAAGCAGAAATATTGGTCTCAATTTACAGATGAGGAAACGGCACTTCAGAGAGGGAAAGTGATTTCATAGGGGTCACATGATTTTAAAAGGTATAGTTATGAATAAAACTTGCAGCTCCTGACTCATCACCATTTGGTCCTTTCACATAACTTTCTTGGTTTCCAAGAACAAGATGCTCTGTGCATGACAATGGAGGGCTGACATCCTTTGTGTGAGTTTCTTTATCATCAAACTACTTACAGTTTTGAAAAAAAAAAAAACTATTTCTCTACTCCGAAAGTATTAGCTCTGTGGGAGTCAAGGAGAGTTCTACATCACAGATCTTTAAAATGAAATAAATAGAATTTGCAAACATTTCTGCAGACAATAGCCCATTCAAACTTGTGACAAAAGGAGTTTTAATGACAGCAATAGTCATGTTTTCACTAAATAATGTTCCTCAGTATTAGCTCAAAGCAATAATATCTGCTAGGAAAAGTTGATTCTTACATATCTGGTAAATGTACACATATTGCTTTGTAAATAACCCTTCAAGTGTCCCTCATATATTTCTTCATTTTACAGCAAAGAATATGAAATCTAAGAAAACATTTCAGGATGAACAAGTGATTGCTGCAAAGCCCATGTGTTTATCATCATAGTAGTGTCCTTTACTAAATGTGGTGAAGACAGATAAGCTCCCCTGGAATGTAAGCTACAATAGGGCAGAACTTCTGTCTGATTCATTGCTCTATCTCTAACCCTAGAGTAGTAACTGGCACACAGTATGCAGTTAATAAATATTTGTCAAATGCATGAAACACAAGAAGTCTATTTTCTTCTTGATCCTTACCTGATTGCATATATGTCTGTAATAATTGAGGTAATTGTCTCAGAATGTTAATTTAATATGTGGCTAAGTGAAGCTAAAATAGCAGAGTGATGATCCTATGATATCCTGTTAGTTCGCATTGTACCTTAGCCACAGTTAGCACTGGCTGTTTCAACAGCCATCTTGAAATAGAACAATGAACACCTACCAGTGGCACAGATAGAACAGAAAGCATACATTCCTTTAATTGCAGGTCAGGACTTGGCAGATATGCAGAATAAAAGACAGCATATGTCAAAGGTTCTAGCCTAGTTCTGGATACAGAGGATGCTCAATAAACATTAAGTGAATGTCCATTTGATTTTGTATTTCTATAAACACGACCTTGTGGGTGTAGAACTTGTGTCTTATCTAATTCATGTGAATAATAAGGCCAAAAGTCTTTATAACTTAACGTTGTATTTAATAATATTTAAGGAACTTCTTTAAAATAGTTGTTAAGCTAATGGAATTTGGAGTAAGAAGACTTTGGCTCAAGGCTTGACTTCATCAATTATCATTTATCTAAAATTTTTCAAGCTAAACTTGTCAAGCTTGAATTTCCTTATCTTCAAAGTGAGGATCATAATAGTAACAACTTTATAAGGTGGTAGGGTGTAGTACTTGAGAGACCTTGTATTCAGAGACCAACAAAAGAGGGCAGGTCCAAACCTGCGGTGATGGCTTAGGTAATTCTATTTGCTAAATAAGATACCAGTGAGACCCACTTTGCTTCTGTGGATCTGTATATGCTACTGGCTTGAATCCAAGTTCTATAATCCACTGACTTTCAAATTCCTTTTCAAGGTTTTTGAGGATTCTGAAGAATCCCATTTTCATAGTAAACAGTGCATCTAGAGTTCTGTTCTCAGAAGAGATCAAATGTAATTAGATCAATTTCTTTAGATCAAATGTTATTATTGACTGAGATCAGAAAATAAGGCTCTTCCATTCCCAAAAATACCCATTCACACAAGGTATTAATTAAATGACTTTATCAAAGATGTTGAAGCCAAAGGAAAGAAATCACATTAAATAGCAAAATAGTGTTAAATTGTATGTTATATAATCTTACTTTAATTTTTAATTTTTATTTTTCAACTACCAAACAATTTGGCCTCTTACACCTAAGCTCCCAAGATCTCTTTACCCACCCTAGTCCATTCTGTATTCTCCTTTCCCCCACCCACCTCTAAAAAAATTCTCATTACTTAAGCAAAACAGATTTACTGTTTATTCCCTTTGAAGATTTCTGTGGTCAGAATTTCAGAGTCTCATATTTTAGACCATGGAACTTAAGACCCACCTCCCAACCAAAGGCAATTCCTATCCAGAGAATAATATTGTACAAATGTTACGGTAATGTATTTCTCACTTCATTATACTCAAGACTAACTGCCAGTGCCTCCTGTCATGAGAAGGACCAGATGTCTCTCATTTGTTTGCTTATTGCTACTGCTGCGGTACACATACTCCAGCTTCCACTGCTAATTGGCCACGTGAAATACTGACTACATTGTATACTGAATGACTCTTCCAGACCAAAGTTGATTTCTACTAGTCATGATTTTCTCCTTCAAATGACAATCAGGACTAAATTAAAACTATGTATACGGTGTGTATGTGTATGTGTGTGTGTGCGTGCGCGCACTCACATGTGTATGTGTGTCTTGTGAGCTCCTGAACTATACTGGTTATGAATGTTTCTAATCATCCAGTCTTTCTAAAGGTGCTCTTCACCTCCTATAAATGTACCTTTTCTTTTAAGCATTCCTCACCTCACCACCAACTGCCATGTTCTTTTCCTTGCTATCATATTCCATCTTCCTGGTAAATCTTTTCATTCTTTGAAGACTTGAACACTCTCCCACTGTTGCACTCCCCATCATAACTCCTGATTCCCCATGAGCAGCTTCCATGTGAACATCCCCTTTAGCTATTTGACACATTCCCTTGGCTAGTCTAAGGATCATTTTTTTCTTCATTATGCTATACAGAAGCTCTTTAAAATCACTAATATAGCATTCCTTATTGTAACCATGTCCTATTCTCCTACCCATAGTCCAATTCCTTCAATTATTCACGGGGATTGATAATTGCTAATTATCAATTAACTGTCAATCTTTTAAATATCTGTTATCAATCTTCTGTCCTCAGTTCCCTTCTCCCAGCATAGTTTTCAGGATTTTATTTGCAACTACTCTCTTAAAAGTACCTTAAACTTTGTATTTTCCCATAGAATCCACATGGTTAAACACTAACATTAGAATATATTAGGATAGGCTACTATTGCTTTAATAACTGTTCTATTAGTTAAGGTAGAACAATTCCTGTTTAGAAACCATACCAGACCTCAGTAGCTTATCACAATTAAGTTAATTACTTTGCCATCTCTGTTCAATGCAGTTTTCTGGAAGGAGAATGGACTTTCCTTTATGTAGTCATTTCAGAGGCTCATCAAACTCCTTCCATTCAGGTTGCTATAAGCATGTGTGGAGAAGACATATTTTCTTAACTATTTTGGACCCCAAATAATGCATCACATATTTGCACATTTAATTTGTGAGAACTAGTCAGTTACATGGCCTCTATTTTATGCAGAACTCTGGAGGATACAATTTGTATGTCCAAAAACAGAAAAAAAAAAATGTTTGCTCAGCAATGATAGACCACCACATGCTAGTAATACCCCACCCAAGAAGCTGAGTACTAATAATTAAAACAAAAAGACAAAATAACAATGACAAGAGCTGGGATGTGTATACTCGTCCTATAAAGCCTCTATTCTGCTCAGCAGTTTCACCACATTTCTCTAGCTAGTTCACACTTCTTTGTTATGCTATTTCTCTTTCAATTATCTTCTAAAATCTGTCCTCCCAGTGTTTCTTCTTTTCTTGCTTTAGTTATCATAGAGAAAAGAGAAACCTCCAAGTAGAAATTTTATCTACCTCTTCCCAACATATCAAAACACATTTCTATATCTGAGTCTTTCTTGCTCACTTTTGGTTCTGTTGAACAGAAATAATTGTCCATCTTCCATTTCAAAGACAATCTTCCAGTGTACAATGTCCCACATCATTATACAGTTTGGTAAACAGACATTTCCCATATGTTAATGGGAATCATGCCAGTGACTTCCATCTGTAAGTATCTGTATAACTCTCTTCTGCTCTCTTATTTCTCTTTTCCTTTCTGAAGTGTCTTGAAAGGGCTGATTGTTGCTCCTGCTTCTTGATACCTCCAGTAATATGCCCACAACACTCAACGGAAGTTGCTTTTATCAAGATCCTGTTGATTTTTGTCATCAAATCGAACAGTAACTTTTAATTTCACTTGTAATTTTACACTTTAACAACTTTCAATACACTTCAATATTCAAGTCTCTTTGAAACAGTTTCCTTAATTCCTCTCACATTGTGCCCCCTTTCTCCTCCTTGCTTCAGTTCCATTTTTGTATCACCTTTGCTGGAACTTTACATACTGCAGCTGTTCAGATTCACCTTTAATTTCTATTCAACTTTCCCCTTAAAGGAAACTCAAACTGAATATGTTCAACAGTAATTCATGATTTTCTCTTTTCCTCTAAATCTATACTTCCTCCATACTCTCCCATCTCAGTATCTTACTCAGTTATTCAAATCCAAACTCCATGAATCATGAGGCTCTTTCTTCTCCATCAGCCAACAAATCAAATCAGTTATGGAGTCCTGTTCACAGTAAAGTGATGTTTCCATTTCCATAGAAGTCACCATCAGTTTTTGCAGCAGCACTCCAAAAGTATAAAATCCCTCTAATTTTCTTGAATCTATTGTTTATTGCCACCTTTTTATCTCCAAGAACATTCAGAATGGTCTCCTTTAGTCTCTCATCAGATCTTATCGTTCTCTTTTAAAACGCTTTGCTGTTAAATTAAGGAGAACACCTGTTTATCTTACTCTGTAAGACCTTTAATTGACTCTGTCTTCTTCTTCCAATTTATGTTGGGTCATGCTCCCTTCCCACCTCATTACTTCAGTCAAAATTGTTCTTATTCGGTCCCTCAAATGTGTTCAACTCCTAGCCACAGGAGTTTGGGAACATTAAGTTCTACTTGCTCTAACTTTCACCTAGAAAATTGATCGTAATTTTCAGTTCTCAGTTCAGTTTCCACTTTTCCAAGAAAAAGTATGGCATACTTTACTTTGTATTGCATTAATTGATTTAAAAAGCTTCTTAGAACCAGCATCATCTAGTTGCATTTAGCCAGACTTTAAAAACCCGTGAAGGGGCGCCTGGGTGGCGCAGTCGGTTAAGCGTCCGACTTCAGCCAGGTCACGATCTCGCGGTCTGTGAGTTCCAGTCCCGCGTCGGGCTCTGGGCTGATGGCTCAGCGCCTGGAGCCTGTTTCCGATTCTGTGTCTCCCTCTCTCTCTGCCCCTCCCCCGTTCATGCTCTGTCTCTCTCTGTCCCAAAAATAAATAAACGTTGAAAAAAAATTAAAAAAAAAAAAACCGTGTATATCATGTGATTCAGTGCTGCTAATAGGTAGTTACCTAGTAAGAGCTTACACTGTTGTGTCTCCTCTGTTAAAGTGAACTAAAATCAGTACTACTAAGAAAAGTTTCTATATGTGTGTTCATTTGTCAATTGTTACTCCATTATGTTCTTCCTTGTAATGACATTATATTTTTCTCACTACTCCAGATGAAACAAGAAAGTATTTCTTATCAAACATTCTACATTTGTTAATTAGCAGGTTACATTAGTGTTGGAAATGCATTGCAATTGTGACACTTTAAACTACAATTATTTTATAAAATGTATTTTCTTCTCCTTAAGATAGTTTCTGTGAGATGGGGTTTGAAGGAAATGAAATAACACTAAATTTACTAGTCTGATGTTCTTATATAAAAGGAATTCTCTTGAGAGAACAATTAGAAAATTCAGTAGCATTTTCTACAGATTATGTGATAGCAGTTATTTCTTTACTTCAAGCCCTTTTTGTGCATTTAGCTATCAATAGCAGATAAAATCTATTTAGTGCTCAGCCCTTTCCCCATGTGACTTCATTTCAACTTAAAAGAACCTTGGGGATAAGTACTTTTAATACCATGTAATGAAGAAACTAACAGCTAAAAAGAATACCTACCTTGCTTAAAGTCACATAGCTACTAAATTGAGCCGAGATGTGAAGCTAGAATATGCAGCATAGAACCCTTGATTCTAATCAATAAGCACTATGATATTTTGTTTTACTACATAGCACATTCAGATGACATAATCTTGATATTCTATAAAGGGCTAATTTTACCTGACTTTACACATTTAGCTTAATTTGAATTATAAAATTCAGAGGAAGTCCAGACTCCAGAGATCTAAAGTAACAATATCTAAAAAAGTGTTTTTTATTTGGAATATTATAAATGTAATTATAGGATTTATTGGAATTCCATAAACTCATTCTTAATTAAGAATGTGCACAAATTTATTATATACTGTAGGGGAGCACTCTAAAATTTATGAAGTTGCTTTTGATATCAGTATCCAGGGTTCCCTCATTAAGAACCCCCTCCAGATCTTGCTTATGACTCACATTTATCTATCCTGCCTACACAAACATTTTTGCTGTTTTGTTTTCTGCCTTGTATTATTCATCCCAGATAGTTATTAATTATTGTCTCTCTAACTGAAAAATTCTGTAGATGTTTAGGATATTATAAACTCTCCAGTTCAAGGTTCCTGTGGGAAAGAGGGAGTGTATAATACCCATCTGGTGGAAAAAACAATTTCAAGACTAAAATCTAAAATGAATTCCACCATTTATACCATGTCATTTATTATTACGCATGTGGAAAATTATTGCAGTTATAGCCTCCAGTTTTTTCTTTCCTGAATATTCCTCCTTTGATAGGTCCTCCCTCCACACATCCTAGTCTTTTTTTTTTTTTTTAAACAAAAACCATTTACTTCTCACAGTTCTGGGGTCTGGGAAGTTCACGAGATCTGGTGTCTAATAAGGACTCACTTCCTGGTTCTTAGACAGCCATCTTGCTGAATTATCGCATGGCAGAAGAGGCAATGGAGCGCTCTGTGTTTTCTTCCATAAGGGAACGAATCTCATTCATGAGATCTCCACCTTCATGACCTAGTCACCTCCCAAATACCATATTTCCAAATACTTTCCCATTGGGGATTAGGTTTCAACATATGAATTTGGGGAGGGGACATAAACATTCAGTCCATAGCATTTTTTTATAGTCCTTAGATAGGTCTTCACTCATCCTAGTCTTGATAATGTGACTTGCTTTGGCCAAGGAGTTGGGGAGGTGGCTAGCAAATGTGACACAGAAACTTGAAAAATGCTTATGTTTCAAGACTTAATTTGTCTTATTGCTCTTGTAACTTTAAATTGTCCGTGAGCAAGCCCATCCTAGCCTGCAAGATGACACATGACCTAGTTTTTCCTCTCTTCTTGGCTAATCATTAGTCAAGTGAAGAAGCAGAGCCACTTTGTTGGTGGCTGATGACACTAACAACGCCTGATGACAGGTACAGAAAGCAGCCCATGAGAGGCCAACAAAAGCACTGCTTTTCTAAGCATGGCCTACTTGTTGATCCACAGAATTTTGAGCTGAATAAATGGTGGCGTTTTATTTGGTTTGGTAATGTATTTTTTGTGTTTTTTTATACAGTAAAAGATAGCTAATGCGAATATTCTCTCAGCTACAGAATTTATGCTATAGAGTTTACTGTTTAATCACTACTGGCCCTATAGCATATACTTATGCCACTGTATTTTCAACTGAGTAATATTCATTTTATAGGCCTTGTAGCTGGAGGAGAAATGGTACTTAGGCAAAAAGGAATAAAGAAAAAAACATTAAAATTGAGTGCTCAGTCAGTGTCAAGCATTGTATTATATACTTATATACATACTATAAAATGTGTGTTTCTTTAGGACAAGTCAAATGCCAGCAGGAGTCCAAGGATCAATTATCTTGATAAATAAAAAGAATGCATCTTTTTCATTGGTTGCCCAATTAAGGGACTAACCTCTCAATGCTTGTAATAATCAGCCCGTACAATAAATACATGTCTAGATGCATAAGTATCTAAGGAAAAGAAAGAGGTAAATTTAGTCAAAGACTTGCCATCGTAATTATCAGGAAAATTGTGGGCTTACCATTCCTTATTGCTGAAATATCCCTGGATTTGTAAGCATTGTACAAAAAGGTGTGTAACATTTAAGTATTTCTTTGGATTTTAAACTTAAAGACTATGTGGTACTTGAATACAACCTAATGATAATTTCCAAGGTAATAATTCTCTTTTGAAGAGTCCTATGACTTGCATTAAATTAAAACCTGATTATTTGATAGATTATATATACCATGACTGATAGAAATATTTCTCTCCTACCACATACACACTAGGAAATAAAATATTACTATGGGCTAAAATTTCACAAATACACTTATATTCAAAATGTTCCCTTAAAGTCATTCATACCATAAGAAGTTTCTCTTCCATTCATCACCCTGTTGTGGGAGGTTTCTCAACTATTTGTCAGACAGTTCTCTAAGCAGAAGGAGTAGAAACTAAAATAGAAAAGTTGTGAGTGGTATTCTTAAATGAACAGAATAATGAATCTTTGTAAATCATAATAACCTTCGGAAACTGAAAACATGTGATACTTGTTGATAGCTTAATAGCATTTCTTTTTTTTTCCTTAAGATAAGTGAAAGTTTTCTATTAAAAAACAAATGACTTATATTTTATTAGATATCTCTATTGTATAACGTTAAAAGAGTAAATCCTGAAATATTAAATTATTTAATTTGATGAATTAGATTCTGAGGTTATATATTGGTTATAAATGGAGAGGATGAGATCAGTTGGTAATTAATATAAAAAATTGGGCTGTCCACACTTTTTAATAGAGAATGAGAGTAACTTCCAAATTGATGAAATGAGATTTGTTAATGTACCAGAAAGTACGAGTTTTCAGTCTATTAGCATAAATCAAAGATTATCCTTTTAAAATATATTTAAAATATAACAATGCTAAAAATTACCTTTTAGCAAATAGATGAGATACTTTAAATTGCTTCGCATATATATACATATGAAAACAAAATGTTACTGCATATTTGAAGTTAATTTTGGAGGCAGATATACTTTTACATTGCTTGCAATTATATAGCCTTGATTAGTTTTTTTCTTAAGATATTTAAAATGTTTTTTGAGAATTGTTTTTTTTTTTCCCAAAACACTTAGTATAAACAAAATTATTTCAGTTTCTTTATATCACCTACTCTCTAAAAGTTGCATACTTGTCAGGGACAAAATTTCAGTCAGGTGAACTCTCACTTGCCAATATTTTTATATTGAAACTTATTTTTCATGGGTTGAGGTTAAATGAAAAGATGAGATTGAATGCCAAAATATCCTCTTCTTCTGACACAAGGTTATTGAAAACTGAAATACAGAAGAAAGAGTGTCGGCATTATTACTTATTTAGCAATTATCAAAAATGTGTAGCCTATATGTGAGTTTGTAAAAATTTCTATGTAACAAAACTACATAACTGTTCATTTCATAATATACAGCTATCAAGTTTTAATATTTATTTTACAGGAAGCTAGGTAGCATAATATGTATTAAAGGTATAAAATAAAAGGAGATGATTTTTTTTTCTATCACATGGCAACTAAAAGAATATAAAATTAGAAATCATGACAGTGGCATGATTTAGGCTTGAAAGACATGTTTGAATCTGATTTAGGATTCTCAAGAGAGTAAAGATGACATACCAGTTCACTCACTTGTGAATAAGGACACAGGGGATGATTGACAGGAATGACAAATATTCTTTTGACCAAATAGGTAATAGTTGACCTGCAATTAAAGTTTAAAAGGCAAATGAATGTGTAATTGAGTCTTAACTTTTCAAAGAACATGAGTTTTGATATCATAGATAATGAATAGATGGTTACTGACTACTGTTATAGTGCTACTCAATGTGGATTATTTTGGCATCATCATATAGAATCATCTGAAAACATGAGTGAGAGCCAGTAGAGTTTTGCATGCATGAGAAGAGAGGGGCCTGGAATAAGGTCAAAGCTATGGAATACAAATAATGAGTTAAATCTTAAAGACTGAGGGATAAGTAAGCACATGATTTATAGGTGAGTAAAAGAGGGTGAGCACCCTGAAAGGGTAGCTGGATAGAAAAAAACAAACAAAAATCTAAAGTACCCACACTAAGTGGTGCAGGTAAATGGAGGTAGAGACATTTAGAAAGGTTATTACTCGAATGAGAGAGATAATAAATGCATTTCCAAGCAGAGAAGTTACTAGGTAAAAAGAATAAAAAGTAGAAGGAGGTTCCGTGAGAGCTGCAAATATGGGGGTTATCTACTAATATCACCAGAGGTTCCTGTTCAAGCAAAGCATAGAGATGCCAGACACTGACACGGGGAAGAAAGGGAGTGAGGGAAAGAAAAATGTGAACAGTATCACAGAAGTCAAAAAAGGTGATTTTGAGAAACATAATAGTCAGTAATAGCAACTTTTAAAGAGGAAAGAAAGTAAGGCAGTATCTAGTGGGAGAAAATTATAGGCAAACTTATAGAATAGTTTAAATGTGGTTATTAGGAAGGAAATCAAATTCTACAGAACTGTGGAGGGAATAGTGAATGAGAAATTGGAGTCGACAGTACAGAAAACTTATTTAAGAAACTTAGAGATGAACAATAAGAGAAAAAACAATATTTTTATAAGCAAATGAAAGCTATTCTTCTATTCCGTCATCTTATTTTCCAATATAGAAAAAATAACTGGCAAATTTTTCCTCTGTTATAGAGTAGGGGAAAAGTTTTGGAGAGTGGGGGGATATTTTAAGAGGAAACATTAGAGAATATTGCAGAAATGGAAGAGAGGGAAAAGGAGGAGGAGGAGAAAGAGAGAATTAGGAAGATGTCAAGTAAGGGAAGAGATAATGACTGAATAAACTTTCACCTCTTAACGTTTACAGTCAAATCAAAGCAAGGACTGAAATCTGTGTGGGCTTAACGGGAAAAAAATCAGACAGATGGAGAATAAGTTTAGCAATCACTTGAAGAGACAGTTGTGACATCTTGGCTTTGCCTAGAGGACAATTATCACTATTAACTCTCATTTAGCAGTGAGGTAGAGCTGATGGATTCTCAGACTTCTTATAGCATTATTTTTAAAAAATGTATAATAAACATTAAAATGTTGTATTTGTCTATAATTGAGGTTAATATGATGGCAGAGACAGAGGTCTGTTGTCCTACATTGGGGGACAAGACATCAAGGAGGAAATAAGGAGAGACTGCATGTATCCTCGTAGGGGGAGTGCCAGAAATAAGAATTTCATGTATAGAGTGACAGTGGAAAAGTGAGAATTATTAGAATAGAGATTTGGGAGAAAACAACATTCATGACAAAAACTGTACAGGAAGTTTCTGGCCATAAAGGGAAGTCTTATTTTGGGAGTGACTTGGTGGAGAATAAAAAAGTAACATAGCAGAAATTCATGAAGAAATTCATGTGGGGATAGATAAAAGAAGCAAACATGAAAGAAATATTGTGCAAACAAATATGTCCTAGTAAGTAAGTATGCACAATTATGTTAATACACCTTTGTAGGCATTAACATCCAAGTGTATACAAAAATGATGTTTTCTGGGGTTAAAGTTATTTAATACTACAGACTTTTAAAGACTATACACTACAGCTTTTGTCCTTCTATATCAAGATTTTTTTTTCAGGGATAATTTGCCTCATTTAGAAGTTTGGACAACAAATATCATTAAATATGCATATTTTTAATTTACTGACTCTGGCATTTTTTTAGCACATGTATCTATAAAACTATAAACAGTACTTGGAAATACAACTAGATCAATGCTTATTCGGTAAACATTCTTATTACTCCTTCATATCAGTATGTTTTTTCCACTGTGACAATTGTAATTTTATCTATTCAAAAACTGTACAAATTGTCATCAACTAGTTTTATTAAATTATTTATTATAAGTGTATACTGAACCATAGTTATACTGAGGTTTATAACATACATAGTTTTCATAATGTGACAAATATTACTGCTTGCCTGCCTAATACCAAGTGTTATTTTTCTTTTTCAAAAGATTTGATTTCTCAGCCTTTTAGACTTTTATATAGGGTATGAAATGTAATCTGGTATACAAAATATATTCTTTGGAGGAAAGCTTCATAAAATGCTGCTGCTTCAAATTTATTCTGAAACAAAGCTATAAGGATTAGAATGTCATTACATTGGTATAATGTATCATTGCATACAGTGTATAATTCTATACATGCAATAGTTATATCAATGTATATAATATTACTGTATAACTAATGATATCAAGTGGTAGCTCTCTCCTGTTTCAGCTGATATGCGTATTTTCCCTTTGGGTTTCTTCTTCTTGCCTCGAACACACACTTGATAGAAGATAGAGTAATATCCTGTGACAGTGGGGAAGCAAGCTACATACCAAGAAAAATAGACAACCAGAGTAGATGGGACCTGGAGTGTGATACTTGTACCAGCCATAGTTGCTCATCCCCAAACTGCAGATTATCTAAGAAAAATAAAACTCGCATTTGTTAAGCAACTGTTATACACAGCCAAAGATGATCATAGTTGATATTTAATGTGCTTATTCAGAATCAATTATATTTGTGAAGACATCTTAATCTAAATATTAAGACATGATATTAAAAATAACATTAGCCTATCTATCAGTCAAACACTTTGAAAGAAGTCACTAAAACTGAAGAACAATCTGGCCAGTATTCTCAAAAGAGAAGTTGTACTCTGACAGTTTTCAAATTTTCTCTACCTAAACTATTGGAAAGCACTCTGTATTTTGTTGCAGGGTCATTGGGCAGATAAATAGGAAGATGAATTTTTTAAAAAGGGAAGCAATCTTATGTATTGTGTTACAATACAGCACATCTTATGTATGTGTTAAAACTGTATTACATGGAAAAGATGCCAAATTTCTCTTTTCAAACACCTCAACACAGAATGAGCTTTAAAAGTCATTTGCATAAGCAGGGGCTCTCAGATCCTTCTTAAACAGTCTTTTTTGACTCCCTAAAGCCATAGGTACTTATTACACATTAGAGTCAGAACGTTAGGAGACAAACTCATCTACTGAGGATTTCCGGTGCATCAACTACTACATAAATTAGGTGACCTTTTCTTACTGAGGAGGGTCTTACAAATACTTAATCAAGTATATACAAAGAAGTGTAATATACCTGGAGAAAATTTTGTTGGGTTATTTCTGGAGCTTTCTTGGTTTGCTTAGAGTGTAAGGTGAAATCCATGACTTTGACAATTATATAAATTCTACCATGCTCAGCTGATGCAGAACATGGTTTAAAGCCATTTTCCAAAGGCTTTAGGTACTTTAAAGTGAACAGAGCCTTTACTTCACAGCATGACTTCCTTATTCAAGAATAAAATAGAACTTGCAGAGCAGCAATAAAAATGATACCAAATAAAAGCCTGTGCTTTGTTGAGTGGGGTAAGAGCCCAGAGCAATATTTTAATTCAAGCAGAAAAGCAAAAGTTTCACATTATTGGTCCGACACACCACTTCATGCTCAAAGAGACACATCTCTCCTGTGATGAATATATGCATAGCAAAGAAGCATCTCTCTCATGTCTCAGCCTCTGAGGAGAATTTTTTTAAGATAAGTGAGACTTTGAACATATATAGGTTCTTTAATAAGAGAGAGAAAGGGAGGCATGGGTTTGGATAAGATAAATTCTACAAATACCAAAATGATATTCCTTTTAGTTGCCAGTAAATAAATCCATGGGGGCTCAGATATTAGTGTGTCTTCATAGGTTTAACCTCACATGGCTCTGTTTCTGTCATATTACTTGGCAGGGGAGTGGGGAACTGGGATTGTTTACTTGCAGAATATTTATTTTTTGAGCACTGACAAGGAATTTTCTACTAGACTGGGGCATAAGAAAAGTTTTACTTATAGCCAAGCCAGGCTCCAGCTCAAAGAATTACCTAAAATGTTAAGGAAATGTGTGAGGGAGAAGGAAAATTTTTGGAATTAACCTTTTGACCGTGAAGCATTGCAATTCAAATATTAGAGTAACTCCAGAGTATAAATAGCTTCCTGAAAGTCAGAAAAAATATGGAAAACTATAAAATTCTTGTATTCCAGTCAAAGCTTTTGTTGTAACATCTATGGAATTATTGCCAAGACCAATGTCCTGGAGATTTCCCCCATGTTTTCTTCTAGACATTTTAGTTTCAAATCTTACAATTAACCCATCCTGTCATGATGGCTATTATTTAAAAAAAAAGTATTGGAAAGAATGTGGAGCAATTGGAATTCTTTTTCTCATTTTTAAGTTATTGTTCCAATGTAAAACAGTCTCAGAACAGTGAATGTGCAATTCATATCCCTAACTATGTATGGAGAGCCGTGTCTACAGTCAGGAATTTTGGATTTGTTTGGACTGGGGCTGGGTTTTATTTTTTTTTTCTTTTAATCCCTGAATTTATATTTCATTCCAAATTATGAAAGTGAAGCAATTAAGATATCATGAAGAGACCGTGGATAGTCTAAATGACTAAAATTAGGCAAACTAGATTTTCTTTTTCAGTGTCTTTGGGTGCTCACATATACTGTTTAACTTTCTATCTAAAAAGCCTGGAGTTAAAAGGTAATTCCAAACCTCTAATCATGTGCTATATAAATGAATTCTGAAAGTTCCCTCTTCTACATCCACATGAAGAACAGTCAAATCTGTAATTCTAGCCTATTCTTTAGCTTTTTAAAAAGTCACCTTTAGAGGTCTGCTTTACAATCATTAAAATTCAACAGTATTAAGTATAAATTTGATATATTTGACAGTTGTATACAGTTATGCAGTCATGTAATCACCACCAAAGTTATTAGGTAGGACATTCCCATCACCTAAAATGTTAATTTATCTCCCGTTGCAGTAAGTACTCTTTCTACATCCCCCTGATTTTGATTTTGTCATCATAGGTTTATCGAATAAAAATGATACTGTATAATATATGGTTTTCTATATTTGTCCCTTTTCACTCAACATCATGCTTCTTAGATACATTTGTGTGGTGGTTGCAGCTATAGCCTTCTCCTTTTTATTGCACAGTTGTAGTCCAATGAATGGATAAACCAGAATTTGTTTATTCATGCCTAAACTGATGGTAATTTGTGTTGTTTCCAAGTCTTGCTTATTATAAACAAGGCTATTGTGAATATTTGAGTAAAAGTCTTTGTGTGGGCCTAGGTTTTCATTTTACTTTAGTATATACCTCAGAGTGGAATTACTAGGTCATATGGTAGGTAAATGCTTAATTTTATTTAAAACAAAACAAAACAAAACAAAATAAAACTGCAATCTGTTTTCCAAAGTGGCTGAACCATTTTGACTTCCAACTAGTAAACTATGAGTTCCAATTTCTCTATATTTTCTCCAGCACTTTTTATTTTCTGTGTTTTTCAGTATAGCCACTTCAGTAGGGTACAGTGGTATATCATTATACTTTTAATTTGTATATCCCTAATTGTTAATTACATTGGGCCCTGTTTCATGTTATTATTTACAATCTTCTTAGGTGCAGCACAGGAGCAAATCCTTTGTGATTTAAAATTTTCTTATTGAATTGTAGGCATTCTTTTTATATTCTGGATATAAATCCTTTATCATATATCTACTATACATATGGCTTTCTCTTTAATTTTCTTAACACTGTCTTTTGAAGAACATGTTTTCACATTATCTTTTAAAGAACATTTTGATCATGTTCAGTTTATCCATATTTCCTATAAGTATAAAAAAAATTCTTTCTATATTTTATTTAGGAATGTTTGCCAAATCCAAGATCACTAAGATTTTCTTTTAAGTTTTCTTCTAAAGTTTACATAGTTTTAACTCTTATAGTTATATCTATGATTAATTTCAAGTTAATTTTTGTATATGACTGAGGTAAAGGTTAAGATTCATTTTTTAATGTGCTTCTCAATCTGTGGAAAGGGAATAATTTTGGTTAACTTCCAATTTTGGTTTTATTTAACTTTCTAATTTATACACAATTTATTAAATAAAATTAATTACTAAAAAGAAATTAAATATCAAATATATACAAAATATAAGCGTAATTATTTTTATTTTTAGGTTCAATGCATAAAAGATTACTCTGTTAAATTGAGACCAACGTTCTTAAATGCTTACTCTCAATTTCTATCCGTATCCTATCATGGAATATTAGTCAATTCAAGCGCCAGTATCTGTAATGTATATATTGGATAGGTGTAGTTAACAGGATATTTTGATCTTATATTATTTAAACGTATCCATCCTATTGTTATTCTATTATTACTATGAATTTTGCTATCAGTAAATTGCTTGCTGATGGGTAAAGATAGATAAACCTTCCTTCAGCATCTTCCTTATTTGATTATGATCTCGCGGATCCTGAGTTCAAGCCCCATGTTGGGCTCTGTGCTGACATCTCAGAGCCTGGAGCCTGCTTCGGATTCTGTGTCTCCTTCTCTCTCTGCCCCTCCCCCACTCGTTCTCTGTCTCTCTGTGTCTCTCAAAAATAAATAAATGTTACAAAAATATAAGAAAAAAATAAAGAAGAAGAAAACTGGGCAATCAGAGCATGCTGCTCTCCAGGACAATTGTTTTAAGATAGGGAAAGAAGCTACAACCTATGTGAGATTGGTGTACTCCTGGCAGGGAGGAGAAAGTTCTGTTATGGGACACTCAAAATGGTTTTAAATAAATAAATAAATAAATAAATAAATAAATAAATAAGGAGACCCCAGGTTCCCTTTCAAGTATAGCATGACCTTAGCTCCTTTTCCCCCTTTCTTGTAATTAAGATTGCAAATATATTGATTGAGGAAAACATCCATACCTTAAATTACAGCTGTAAAGAAAAGAAATACAGGTCATAAGTAAAACGGACGAGCAGAAATAAATTTCTTAAAAAGGGAAGGGGGAAAAGGAGGAAAAGAGCAGGAAGAGTGAGAGAAGTCGAGGGGTCCTAAGAGAAAATTCATATGAAAATAGAGTGAGATTATAACAGGCAAAAGAAATAAAACAATAGGGGACAAAATTTAAACTATAATACAGAAAACCTCTTTTTTAAAAGTGCTTCAATCTGCTATAAAAATAATTAACACATAAATTTATTAGAATAAGTTCTCAGACATAAAAGATAAAATTATATAGAGAATTTAAGGAGGCAAGGCAACAAGCATGAATCAGAAGTATAAATTATTGATTTAATAATTTAAACAGAAACAGCAAGAAAACAGAATTGACTCAGCTGAAAATTGAATTTCAGCATGAAGATTTGGTTTGTAATAATTATAATGAATAAAGAAACAAAATATATTGCAAGATTAGAAACAGAGAGGGGATACAGGGTTTTTTTTAGTCAATATATTAATAATTATTGGCCATGATACAGCAGATGATATAAACAATTCAGAGATATAAGGAAAGTTTTGCGTTGATATGAAGGAACTGAATTTATTGACTTTAATTCTGCATCATATAAGATGAAAAGTGTAACCAAATGATTTATTCAGTACCTATCCTTTTTAAATTATGAAATTCCAACAATGAAAAATACAACAGCTGTCTTGGCAGGAATAAAAAAAAGCAAAAGAAAAAACCTTTACAGTGAAGAGAGGGTGAAAATATCAATTTAAGACTTCTTTGCAAAATCTCAGCCAGAAAATACTGGTATAATTTTGTGAAATGATTTGAGGAAACTTTGACAGTTCTAAAATTATGCCAATTGAAATTAATCATTTGCTAAATATTTCTACAAATATTTTATAAAAAAATTCTCTCTTCATGTAGAGTGGTGGACATGAAGTTACTAACTCCTTTGAGTTTGGCTGAGGCCACATAGCTACCTGTGGCCAATCAATTGAGAGCAGAAGTGCCTGACTCATTCCCAGATGAGTGCTCAAGTCAGATCCTTCAGTGGAAAGTTATCCAACAGAACTTTACATGATGAGGGACAATAGTGTGTCTTCCAATGCAGTAGTCATTAGCCACATGTGGCTGTGTGGGTAGTGTGACTCAGGAAACTGAACTTTTAATTTTATTTAATTTTAACGAGCTGAAAATTGATAGTCATACAAGGCTAGGGATTGTCCTTTGGGTAATTAAAACCCAGAACATTCTTTTCCCTTTGTTGGCTTATCAACCTCAGTTTGTCAGCCTTGGGCTCAGAATTGAGTAGAATGGAAGGAACCTATGCTTGATTTGTGATGGATATTTAGCATGACAGGTAACAGAGGTATGTTGTTTTAAGTAACTGAGATTGGGGGTGCCTGGGTGGCTCAGTTGGTTAAGCTTCCTACTTTAGCTCAGGTCATGATCTTGTAGTTAGTGAGTTAGAGCCCCCTGTCAGGCTCTGTGCTGACAGCTCAGAGTCTGGAGCCTGTTTCGGATTCTGTCTCTCCTTCTCTCTGCCCCTCCCTGCTCATGCTCTGTCTCTCTTTCCCCTTCTCAACAATAAATAAATATTTAAAAAAAAATTTAAATAAGTAATGAGATTGATTTTGTTTCCTTTTTAGATAACATAACCTATCCTGATTCAGATGCATGGGTAAGATAATTTTAACAGACAAACATTCACACAGATGAAAGAACTCATTTTGTATAAATAATATATTCTTCTTGAAAAAAATCTGTCCTGAAGACTAAATGAAAGTAAGAACTCAAGAATGTGTAAGATTAATAAAGTCCTGCTGATAAGCACTAACCAATATATACCTTATTATATATATGTATATATATTTTCAATGTATCCCCTCATTATGTTATAGAATTTTAATATGTATATAGATATAGATATTAATATGTATTTGATATAGATATTGAAAACTCTAGTTTCCTCAATACTAGGAGGATGAATGTTGACAGATTGTAAGTGTGCTTATATAAATGATATGAGCAACAAAGATGAGGCTATGAGAATAGAGAACAGAAAGAAAACATAAAACTGAGCACAAGAAGTGGATTTTTACCACATATCATTAAAACATGTAGTTACACAGAATATAATGACAGTAACTCTTTTTTAAAAATTGCCATATTCCACATTTTCCATCTTAAGGTTCTTTTCCAATTTTTCCTTTAGTATTGCCGAAAGCTCAAATCTTTTATTCTCCAGATTTAAACATTTGCCACCATCTTTCACTTGTTTCTACTGCTAATAATTCATTTCCAATGTAAGTAGTCCCGCTATTGTTTTCTCAGAAAATTTCTAATGTTTTTGTCTTTAATTTCCATCTCTCCCATCCTGGTTAGGCCTAATTCACTCACTTTCTCCATAACTGCAGGACTCAGAAAGTGGATCTATAATTATTTGCCATGTGGATTAATGTTAAATGATAAACACAATAGCCTCCTGCTTCTTTCAGTAGTTCTTATCAGTCTGTTTTATTTTTAACAGCCAGAAAATAGGTTTCAAATCTCCTTAATGTAAGAGCTGTTCTGCAGCTCACATTTCTCTGCAAGAAGTTAGAATTCACCTTTTCTAATCTCATCCTTCTCTGTCATCCTTGAATGAGCCTCTATTCTGCTGGTTTTATGAGATAATCATTTTTATCCTCATTTAACCTATAAGAAGACAGGAGATTAGTGTCTCAATGCTTGTCACAGAGCACGGTAAAACCAGCCTTTGAGTCCAGGTGAGCCAGCCACACAGACCCCCAATAACAAATTGCTAATAAAGACTATAAATGAATAAGAGCTAAATTTGCTTTATGGAGCTCTCCTTTGAGGCAGGGAATCAGAAAGCACATGCCTAAAAAGACAAATTAGAAACAAGAAATAGGACACTTGTAATTTTTACAATGACGACCACCTTTCACTGCAAAAATGTAAAAGAGCTAAGCAAAATATTACAAGGAGAAAGTGCACCCAGTTAAGTGTACAAAGAATAGAGGAAATTTGTTTATAGAAGCAAAAAGAAAAGTGAAAGCTAAAAGGAGCAAGGCTCCAAGCAAATAGCACATTGACCCTGCATGTTTAAGACAAGGAAGATAGCAGACATAGAACTTAATTGCTATTTATATCTGATTTTACTTTTTATAAATTTCAATTTGGATATAATTTAAATGTAGAGAAATATTGCAAAAAAGGTAAATATTTGCCAATCATCAACATTTTTGGCTATTTATTATTTTCTATGTATGCACACATACATAAATGTATGAACATATATATATATATATATATATATATATGTATGTGTGTGTATATATATATATATATATATGTTTGTTTTTCTAAAATATTTGAGAATAAATTACAGTTTTCATGCTCATTTTGTCCATAAATATTGAGTGTGTATTTCTTAAATACAGGATGGTCTCTTTTGTGACTAAAATACAAGTATCAAAATTCAGATATTTAATATTGATGACATTGATAACAAGAATCCACAGGCCCAAGTCAAACTTTGCCAACTGTCCTAATAATGTTCTCTTCAACCTAGAATGTTTCTTTAACCATTTTTGTTCTCTCATGAACTTGACATTTTTAAGAGTACTAGCAGATAATTTTGTAATCTGTCCCTGAATATAGGTTTGTTTGATGTTTTATTATATTTGGATCATACGTATTTAAAATTATTTTTGGCAAGATTACAGATGTGAGGTGATCTCAGTGCACTATGATGTCAGATGGCTTCAATATTGGTGATATTCAATTTTATGACTTAAGTTTGTGGAAGCCATGTAATTCCACTGTAAAGTTACTGTTTTCCCTTTCCAATTCATCGTTTGAGGGGAGATACTTTTGGGATTCTGTAATATATTGCTCATCATTTTTTCCCTATTTTTAGCATCTATCCACTGATGATTTTTGTCTTAATCAACTATGACTATGTTGGTGAAGAATAGGATTTTCAAATTCCATCGTTTCTGTTGTACTTATTAGTTCAAATTTCATGATGAGGAAAACATCTCTCTTTTACCTCATTTATGTATGTGTGTATGTATGTATACATATATTTTTATTATGGATTGATTGAATTTTAATATCCTCTCAGGGACAGGGCATGAGGTCTTGGGATTGTGCGAGGTTTTGACATTGGAACTGAAAATCCCTGTATGTATTTGAGACTCTCCAAACACTGAATCTTTAACTTTCGGGAAGCCACAAAATCTGAATCTCAGGGAAAATGACCAAAATATTTTCTCTACCCAGGACTCTGTGTAAACAAAATTCCCGTAGTAAATATTAAAAAATAAAATAATGCATGCTTCTGCTAGCTGCAGATTTGGGGTTTGATTTTTGTATAATATGCATGGTACAGAAGTACCCAAACTTCAAAAGTAACAAACAATTGTTACTAGTCTAATGAAATCCCTGGACTATCTGGAAGATGCCAGTGAACAACACTCTTTTTTAAGTATGGCAGTAGAGTGTTCCTAAAGTAAAACAATAAAAATTTCAAAAACATAAGAGTAAACAAACATAATGGAACCAGAAAACATAACAATCAGGAGTATTAATAAGATCCAAGAACTTTATAGTAAATAAATATATTTAAAGTAACTAAGGACATTAAAGAAAGAATGAGATGATGAGCAAAACATTTTATACTATGAAAAATATAGGCAATATGAAAAAGAGCTTTAAAAAATGAAAACCAGAGCCATTTGAAATAAATTAGCAAAGGACTGACTAGAAAACACGTTATACACCTAGAAGACAACTGAAAGATGGATCAGAGGACATTAACCTTAATGAGCACAGATTGAAAAATGATGTTAAAATGTGAAAGAGAGTTTAAGCGACAAGAAAAAAGAATTGGCAAAAGAGATCAGACCAACAGGGAGAAGGGAGGGTTTTAAACATTCAGGTTAAACTAGAAATAGATGTATAAGTTTGTCAAATAAAACAAATGTGGACTTAGGTAAGGGAGAGCTTTACTTGGAAGAATGATGGACATGGGGGAGAGGGATGAATAGGGGAAGGATTATTGTAACAGAGAAGATGCTCTGACCATACAGTCTGCAGGTGTTTGTTTTCTTTGACAGGGAGGAGTAAACAAGACTAGAAAAACCAGATGTGAGGGAGTAGGTGGCATGATCAGACAGTTGATCAGGGGAAGTTTTGACCAGTTTCCAAGAAGGGCCATTGAGGAGGGGCTGTATGGTGGATCAGGCTGAGCATGGGCCAGAATTCCCTGGGAGAAGAGAAGAAGTGTCATCAAAGTTTAGTCTAGTCAGATGTTTTGTCCAGATTGGTCAGTGGGCACAAACTATTCAGCTAATCATTTATGATGCAAAGAATGGAGTTTGGAGGATATGTATTTGGCTTTACCACAGGCAAACAAGGGAAGAATCTTTGAGTCTTATCTAAATCATACTTGGGGGGGCACCTGAGTGGCTTAGTGGTTGGGCAACCGACTTCGGCTCAGGTCATGATCTCACAATTTGTGAGTTTGAGCCCCGCATTGGGCTCTGTGCTGACAGCTCAGAGCCTGGAGCCTGCTTCGGATTCTGTGTCTCCCTGTCTCTCTCTGCCTCTCCCCCACTTGCATTCTGTCTCTCAGAAATGAATAAACGTTAAAAAAATTAAAAAAAAAATCATACTTGGGGGAGGTAGGGGCACCTGGGTGGCTCAGTTGGTTAAGCATTGATTGATGAGGCTATTGATTTCTTGATTTGGGCTCCAGTCATGATCTCACAGGTTTCTGAGATCCAGCTCTGTGTCAAGCTCTGTGCTGACATCACAGAGCCTGTTTAGGATTCTCTCTCTCACTCTCTCCCTCTGCCCCTCCCCTGCTCACATGCAGTCTCTTTGTCTCTGTCTCTGTTTCTGTCTCTGTCTCTCTGTCTCTCAAATAAATAAATATTAAAAAAATAAATCATTCTGGGAACATAAAGGATAGTAACATTTCTTTAATCATTACTGGTGTCCAGGATCATAGACCTCTGATAACGTTCAACATTGTCAACTTTTAAACCACCATAAGGGGAAAGAAAAGGGAAATGCAGAAATACCCAGTAGTATATGCTTAAGGGCAGTGTGAGCAATAAAGGCAAAACATAATCCAAATTTTCCTATTCAGTAAACTTTTATCTAGTGGAAGTTGTGCACTGGGTAACATTGAAAAGCCATGAGTGGAATAATAGATAATGCCCATAACTTCAAAGGGCATCTTATCTAATGCAGGGTATTTTTAGTCCTATACCACAACTACTATAATGGAGATATAAATTAAAAGCTATTGGAGCCCAAAAGGAAAAATAGTTTTCTTAGATGTAGGACACAGAAATACTTCATGAATAAGGTATATTTGTCTTGGTTCATCTAGTAAAACTTTGCTCTTTTCAAATTGATTTCACACATGTAATCTTACTTGAAAATCACAAAATATCAAGAGTTAATCATAACAGGTATGGTTTTCCTACTTTTACAAATAGAAGAATATGGCCAGTTAATGATAGAATTAATTCACTAGACTCTAGTTTGTTTGACTGCTAGTAATTTATTTTTTCCTTCTCTCCTATATTATACTTCAAGGGCAGTCAAGAGATTAGAGAGTGCACAAAAGAAATAGATCTTACTTAAGATGGAAGGGAAAGTTAAAAAAAAGGAAGAGGAGAATAAAAAAAATAAAACAAGTTAAGATAGAAATGTCTACCATTGAGCCTAGGGTTTAGGAAGAAAAGTAATGAAGAAATCTGGGAGGTAAGATGGAAAAATGCCACTGAATACGGCCTTACATGGAATACTAGAATTTACTGTTGTGCAATGGAGTGTCGGAACACTTCTGGCAACACTTCCATAATGTCTTTCCTCTCAAATCTAGCCCAAAGTCAGTTTCTCTTTTGCTATCATGATTTTCACCCTAGGTGGTCCCCTTTTTTTATCTTTGAGTATGTCATTATGTTGAGTTTTCTTCCCTAATCTGAATTTTAATCTTATTCTGTTTTTCAGTCACTTATATTTTATTTCAAGATTTATTGAGGTATAATTGACAAATAAAGGCTATATTTTTTTTTTAAATTTTTTTTTCAACGTTTATTTATTTTTGGGACAGAGAGAGACAGAGCATGAACGGGGGAGGGGCAGAGAGAGAGGGAGACACAGAATCGGAAACAGGCTCCAGGCTCTGAGCCATCAGCCCAGAGCCCGATGCGGGGCTCGAACTCACGGACCGCGAGATCGTGACCTGGCTGAAGTCGGACGCTTAACCGACTGCGCCACCCAGGCGCCCCAAGGCTATATTTTTAAGTATGCAATGTGATGATTTGATATACCCATACGTTGTGAACTGATTATCTACCATCATCAACCTAATTAACACATCCATTGTTTCTCATAGTTATCTTTTTTTTTCCTTACACATGTATGGTGAGAACACTTGAGATCTACTTTCTTAGCAACTTTCATGTATACAATGCAGTGTTATTAACCACAGTCAGCATACTATCCATTAGATCCCCAGAATTTGTTCATCTTATAGCTGAAAGTTTGTACCCTTTGACCAATATCTCATTTCCACACCCCCCAAAAACTTGAGTGTGCATGTATGCACATATAGTATGTGCATCGATTTGTATACACATTTATATACTTACAATGATTATATTCACAAATAATGCAAACAACCAGGAAGGGCCTGAAGTGACACTGAAACACTTAACAGTGAAACACTTAACAGGATGATTATTGTGCAGTTTGAATGGTTTATCAAAATTATCTGCTAATAAAGAGAAATATAAATATAATGTTATTCATATAAAACAAAACATTGCAGATTTTACAGAAAATGAATCTTTTGCCTTTTTAAAAGAATTCTTAAGTTTCATCTAATAATGAGATGATTTTCAGTGAGTTATGAAATTATTCAAGCTTGTGAGAACAGCTCATCATTTACATGATTGCACCTTAAGGAAACAAATTTGACTAATAATATTCAAGGCTGGGCAGTGTCATTAGATTAAAAAAATGTCATCACCTTTTGAAACAATCTTCTACATTATTTGTGTTTATTAGAATATTCTCTATTCAAGAAGGTAAGTTAGACATAAATTAATTATGTATTGATAAAGATAGATTTGCAATAAAAATGAAATGTTCACTCAAAACATTGCATTTTTTTCTGGATAAACATCCTCACTATAGCTACAGTCACTATAGTAAAATCTAAAAGAAAAAATGATTTTTCAATAAAAATCTATAGTGTCACATATAAAAAGTTGAAACAATATACATGATAAGTTTCGTCTTCACCAAGTGAAGGACTTGAAGGAGCTATAATTGAAATATCCTGAAAAAGAACTGACATTCTAATTTGCCAATGGTTTGTGGCAGACACACTAGCTGGAAGAGACAGAATATCAGTCTTAAGGAATACACATAAAGGGGAGATCCTAAATTATCCAAGAAAAGAAGTTCTGAAGAGTGCCAAATACTTTATATGGCAAACTGAAAATGTTGGCAATTATTTTCCTACAGAAGCCCCAGGATTCTAGTATGTGAGTGAGAAAATGAAACCCAAATGGGCAAATAACAACGGTTTCTCATTTTACACATTACTGTAAAAAAAGCCTATTATCTACTTCAACCTAAGCATAGTATCATATAAAAGAAAAGTGCTAATTAATTTGAAGTTAACAAATACTAAGTAATGGCTGTGTTCAGTGCTTACTTTGGACAAAGGGTGTCCAAAGGACAGAATGTAAAACAAACCGACTGTCCAATCCTTATAATCTGTTGAAACAGAGAAGGAATAAATGTATTAGATTGTTAACAGCTCTGCAGTTATTAAAATGACATGTGCAAAGACCTCTGTTGCTTTGTCCAGATCCTCTGCGATTTCTTTTAAAGTCTGTGTGTCTGTCTTCTACCTTTGAGGAGTCGGTTTCTACTGTCTGGCCTCTTCCATCTTTGGTAGATTATCACTGTGCCACTAAAGCTGCATGACTCAGAGAAGCCTAGAGCCAAACATGATGAGAGTTAAATCCCACTCCCATTTTGACCCTACTCCCTCAGAGTACCTTGGTATTACTAAAGACTGAATGCCTGTTACAGTATTATGGAAATTATGGAAATTCAACTCACTTACCTAGAAATGGGATAAACTTGCTCCATGTTTTACATGCCAGAGATCTCCAGGGGATCCAAGTGAAGCTGTGTGTTCATCTCAAATAACACTTCTGCCTGACTGCTTCAATTTGCATACAAATTTTTGTCTCAGAAGTTGGTCTAAGAAAATAATTGTAAGAGATATTGTATGATAATCAATACTTTTTTAAAAGTTTATTTATTTGAGAGACAGAGGGAATTGGGGAGGGACAGAAACAGAGAGAGAGAGAGAGAGAGAGAGAGAGAGAGAGAGACAGACAGACAGACAGACAGAGACAGAGAGAGAGAGAGAGACAAAGGGAATCCCAAGTAAGCTCCACACAGCCAGCACAGAGCCAGATGCAGGGTTTGAACTCACAAACTGTGAGATCATGACATGAGCTGAAATCTAGAGTCAGACACTTAACTCACTGAGTCACCCAGGTGCCCCAACAATAAATTCTTCATTGAAAATAAGTGAAAAATACACACACACACACACACACACACACACACACACTGATGTCCCAGAAGAGAGAGACATTATTGTGGGGTGGGAGAATAGGCTAGTTTTCATAGTACAGAGAAGTTCTTGTGCTTGAAAAAAAAAGGATAGGATTAGGACAGGTGGAGGAAATGAGCTATTCTGGTATAGGAAACAATGTAAGAAAATCTTCACAATAGAGTGCTTAAGTTTTTTTAGATTAGAGTAATTCTGCTAGAATAAAAATCTTGATGATAAGTGGTGATTTGCCTACAAATAGATTATAAAGGTCCTTAAACCGAAAAAGAATTTGAGTTAAAAAGACCATATAACCTAAAATGTGTTCTCTAGAATTAGAGGAATTATTTAACACTTACGAATAGAGGAATGTTATAATTACAGTTGTATTTTAAGATTCATCTATTGGTGGTCTGGTATATAATTGAAGGACAAGAGAGGAAAGACAAAACAATTTGGAACCTAATACCAATGAGCAAAGATGAAGTTACTGATGGACCTAAACATAGAAGTTACAGGTTATGGGGGGAGCATCAATAGGAATGTTAATGAAAAGTAGTTATAATAATGAATGCTCTAAAATGATATTTAGAATTGCTCACAAATTTCTTCGATTAATTTGATGGGAGGTAGGGGATGTGTAAACAGGTTTTAAAAATAGAAGTAAAAATGTATTCAATGAGACACATTGAATCTTAGAGACTAAATAATTAATAGCACCATTATGAGAACTGGGCACATATAACATCAAAGTTCTAGTAGAAAGAACACAGAATAAGAATTTGGGATTCATGCATTTTAGTGCTAACTCTATCCAAACTCTTGGTGTAATCTTAGATAAATCATAAATTTTTTAGGCTTTAAAAATCTATCCTTAGATAATTCTGGTGACCCTATTGGTTGTCAAATTGTCTTCTGATTTTTACATTATGGAGAGGATTAATGAGTTGATGTAGAATATTTTCTTTAGAGAGGCATACACGGAGAATTATCTAGACTGTAGTTGCAAGAAATGCGGAATTGATCTTGAGAAGGTCGTATTAGGACAGAAGTTCTCCCACAGGACTTTGATAAAACCTGGAGACATTTTTGGTTGCCACAACCAGAGAACTGCTGCTGGTATCTAGAGAGTAGAGACCAGGGATGCTGCTAAACATCCTTAAAATGCCTGACAGCCCTCACAACAAAGAATTTACTGGTCTGAAGTGTCATTAGTACTTAGGTTGAAGAACACTGGGCTAGATGTCATCATCTTAGATTAGATGTATTAAAGTTGCATATATAGACAAACCAAACCAATTTGATTTGATTCTAAAGAGTGGTGGTTTCAAATCTGCCTCATATTCTTTCTTGCATTACATATCTTCTAGTTATCTGTTTGATCTTACTTTTAAAGTTGTCAATCAGTATTCATAGCACACCAAATTATAATCTTCATGCATTCACCACTGTCTACTCAATATATATCATAGTGTCTAATCAGTGTTGGACAAAGAAAATATAGTTGTGAAGTAAGTGAAGAAAAGAACATGTAATTTTTATTATGGTTACCATTGCAATTAATTTTTTAACTTCCCAGATAGTATACATGTCTTCAGGAATAACTATCAATTACATATTCTAAAATTAGATATTGATATGCTAATTAAAGAGTGGTGCATGGCACCTAATGGATACCACATATATTGATATAAAATATATATTTTAATGAATATTTATTGTATGGGACAGGTAGAGTAGGAAGCTTAAGTAATTATATTTTCATATAAAGATATTTAAAGGCTAAAAAGAGAAAGTAGTGGATTTAATATTAACTGGTCATTAGGTATCTTAATCTCTGTTTTGTTGATATGGCACCATATTGTCATTTTTTTGCATACTACGAACTTTTTTAGACATATTGTGAAGTTGAAAGGAACACATATAGACAATATCTCTATATATCTATATTTAATAATTACCTCAATCTTAGCATGCTTAAAACAAAACCCATGTTCTTATCCATCTTGAGGCATAGTATCACCCAAACTCTCTGGAGCTTAAGGTCAGACCTAAATATCATTTTGCTCTTTCCCTCAACCTAAAATCCAAATAAGCAATACATGTTTTTGGTAAAATCTCAAATATAGAGGAAATCAGTTTGCCTCTCTGCGTCACTGTTGTTAATCTCTATGTTAACATACTGTTGCCTACACTGTGCACTACAGTAGTATCTCAACTGGCCTCTCTGATTTCACACTTAGTTCCAACAACCCATACAGCAGCCTAAACAATTTAGAAAAACCATAAGTTAATTTATGGCATTTCCGCTTAAAAATGTACAACCTTTTACTTTATTTAGTGTAAGCTCATTAATATAGCACAATGGATTATTCCGCTGCCTTTCTAGGATCATTTTCTTTCTTTTCTATGGAGGATTCTTAGAGTTCTGGAAAAAGTGACTCTACCAGGGCAAGAAAATGAAACTAAAAAACAAAAGCAGAAAGTCTTGCCAACACATGTTACATCCTTGACTACAAGGATTAATGAGGAGAAGGTATACAACTTAAGCCTATCTAATCAAAATGAATTTATTACCAAAAGTATTCTACAGCAGTAGGCATTAGCCATTGGGGTCTTAGGACTCCTTGGCCCCCTTAAAAAAGTGTTAGGCACTCCACAAATATTTTGCCTATGTGACTATATCTATCAATATGTTAGTTGTTTTTAAACAACGTTAATAGGGGACCCTAGGTGACTCAGTTGAGTCTCTGACTTTGGCTCAGGTCATGATCTTGCGGTTTGTGAGCTTGAACCCTACATTGCACTTGCTGTCAGTGCAAAGTCCACTTTGAACCCTGTGTCTCCCTCTCTCTCTGCCTCTCCCATGCTCATGCTCTCTCAAAAATAAAACAACAACAAAGTAACATTAATAAACTAACTGCTTGTTAACACGAATAATTAAGTTACCATTTTTTAAAACAATATACTGGCATTATTTTTCATTTTTGCAAATCTCTATAACATCTGGCTTAATAATTGACAAATCAATTCTCATATCTGCTTCTGTATTCAGTCTGCTGCAATTTTTTAACCTCATGGACAAAATCTGAGCTAACCAAAATATGCAATTAGAAAAAGAATGAATATGTCAATAACCTTTCATATAATTGTGTATAGTCTTTGTTGATACTACACCAAAGCTCAACAAGTGGTCATTTCTTAAAGGTTAATTGCAGTGTGGAATCTAAAAGCACCTGAATAAATTGTTCATTATCTGCTATTTAAAACTCCAGTGGTCTATATAGCACCTGGATTAGAGCTGTTAATCATACAAGGTTTTGTAATATCATTCATTGATCATTTAAGAAATAGTGGTTTACTGGTTTTTGCAGATTTCCAAATGTTAGTGTATTTTATTACAATGTCAAAAATTGCATATACTAAAAGAATCACAAATTTTAGAAACAGCTGTATTCCTGTGGAAGTTTCACTCTCATTGTGGCAGATACAAATTTTCTAAAATCCAATTTTTACTTGAAAGTATGGGTTTTATCATTGGCCACAAATACTGCTAATGACCTTAAATAGATAAGTTCACTTATGGTCATATTCAGAATAACCATAGTTTTACTAACAATCATTCTTTCAATTAAAAATTGTGTTCCATGATAAAAGAAGTTCATTTAAAATTTTAAATATCTAGGGCGCCTGGGTGGCTCAGTTCATTAAACATCCTACTTCAGCTCAGGTCATGATTTCATGGTTCATGAGTTCAAGCCCTTTGTGGGGCTCTGTGCTGACATCTCAGAGCCTGGAGCCTGCTTCACATTCTGTGTCTCCCTCTCTCTCTCTGTCCCTCCCCACCCATGCTCTGCCTCTCTCTCTCTCAAAAATAAGCATTAAATTTTTTTTAAAGATTAAAAAATTAAAAAAAATTTAAAAAACCAGGGGTGCCTGGGCAGCTCAGTCAGTTAAGCATGTGACTCTTGGTTTGGCTTAGGTCATGATCTTGTAGTTTTGTGGGTTCAAGCCCCACATCAGGCTCTGCGGTGGCAGCCCCAAGCCTGCTTGGGATTCCCTACCCTCCCCCACTTGAACAGTCTCTGTCTCTCTCAAAATAAATAAATAAACTTTTAAATAAATAAATAAATAAATAAATAAATAATGTTTAAAATTTTTTTTTTTTAAATCCCTCAAGTGCTTTTCCTTGAGACAGTTATACTTCGGTTTACAACAGAAAGGTTTTGAGTATATTTTTCATTTAAATAATCAGAATATTTAAAAATTGTGAGGTTTAAGAAAATTGGTAATTTTTAACTACTTCATGGACATTCCTAATTGAAACTGACATTTTATATTACTACAACTGCATGGCACTGAAGAATACAAAGACTATTAATACAGTTTGATTTTTCTGCCTTTTTACAAAAATACTAACAGATTTACCCACTATTGTTTTTGTACCATAAAATAGTAAAAAGGGAAAATAATGTCTTAGCATTGTTTTAAAAATCTTTTGACTCTGCACATTCCCTTAAATGTCTTGGGGACTTCAAGGGCCTGGGAACAACTGTGCTAACTTAGACTGTGTACTCCCATATACCATTGCTTAATAGCCACACTTACTGCTTATCTTTTCTGCGTTATTCACCACAGATTTGTTAATGCACTAATGGCCATTGCACATGCTTTTTCAACTTTCTAATACCCTGTTTAGTGACCTTTATAATATTTTCTACTCAAAATTTAATTCTCAAGCCAAATGCTATACCTTAACAGAGATCTCCCCCCCATCGCCACACCTTGTATTCCTCTTCATGTTTACAAACACTTTTCTAGGAAATTATTCTGTTTTTATCCCAACATTTGGAAAAAGACTTGGCTTATAATGGGTATATAATTATCATTTGTTGACTAAGGTAACAAATTTTTATTAAGAATCATTTATTTGACCAGCTGCCCTATTTTTATAAATATATAAATTTTATACAATTTAACTAGTAACATTTATTTGGCACCAAAAAACAGTACCTCTCTCATTCCCCATTCACCCCTTCTAGGGTTGATTTCAATTTGTTCTCTTAAATCCCATGTTTATCTTAAAAATACTGTATTTTCCAACTAACCAGAAGAAATAGTTTCTAATAACTGTCTAGAAGAAATATTTTTTTGAATTGCTAATTCTGCTGGTTTACTTGTTCAATAGATGGCCAAAAAACAAAACAGGAGGTTTAAATGTACTTGACATGGGCGCCTGGGTGGCTCAAGTCTGTTACGCATCTGACTCTTGGTTTCAGCTCACGTCATGATCTCACAGTTTTGTGAGTTCAAGCCCTGCATCAGACTCTGAGCTGATGGTGCAGAGCCTGCTTGTGATTTTCTCTCTCTCTCTCTGCTCCTCCCCCACTCGCACTGTGGCTGCCTGTCTGAAAATAAACAAATAAACTTAAAAGTAAATAAAAAAAAATAAATGTACTTGACACTTGCCACAACATTTTGATGTAGACGGTGATAAATTTTGGACAGGGAAAAAGTATGCCCTCCTAAACAAAATACTGTAGTAAAATAGACATTTTCAATAGCTGATAAGATAATTCACTTCTTCCAGTATGTAGGAGAAAGGAGCTTATTCTAGTAGTGGGGGGTATAAGATACGATTCCCTTCAATGTTGCTATTAAGTTGATTTTTTCTTCCATTTCATTTACTTTAAGTTTGTTATCTGAAGAGTAAATGAATGGATCGGGTAGCACAAAAAAGAATTGAAAACAGAAGTTCTAACAGTATTAAAAAATGGTTTGTGACTGTCACAAACTGCTAGAGGAAAAAAAGACCATAGTCTGACACAAATTACACCCTACACACTAATTTGCATTCATTATAATGGCATATAGGTCCTAGGCTCTATTGGATCTGAATAAGAGAAGCAGTATCTCACCACTTACTATTGTTTGATGACAATTGTCCTATTCCAATGAGACTAGAAGTAAAGCCACTGTTATTTTTGCTAGATAAGGCAAGACAAAGCAAATCAACATCTGCGGTCTTACCTCAGTCATGTGTGGCTTGTTAGAGAAGAAATAATGCTGTTAGTACTCTGCAGTTCCCATCTCTGCTGCAAAAGGGCACAATGATTTTTTTTTTTTTTTGCTGTACAAAAATAGTCACTGTTACTCTTGTCATACAAAACCATTTAACACAGTTGATTTGGTATTATGTCACTAAAATTTCAAGTAGGATAACTGTATTCTCATGCCAGCATCAGAATGCATTGTGAATCGCTTTTCTAGCTTTTATTGTTTTGTACTCATGAAACAAGGGTGGGAAGAGGAGGAAATATGTATGTACACACACACACCCCAAATACCTCTAAATAATTCAGGAAGCTAAAAATCTTGTGTTTGCTAGCAAGCAAGCAATGCTAACACTCACATACTCTATTTTCTCTGCTTCACTTCATCAGATAAAACCAAACCGGACACTATGAGTTACATTTTATGTGTACTGCATAGGGAATTAGTCCTGCAGTTTCCAGGGACAACAGCAAAAACTGTGCTGGATTTCCTTTGTGTGACTGAAAGTGACTCAAATGTTTCCAAATAAGCTGGTTTAGGGAAACTGAAAGATTTCTTAGGAGGTTAAAAGGGGTAAAGACACTGTTTTGTGTCATTTCATAATAATCTTCTGTTAGGATATTTGTTTTACAAAATGATTCTCTTTTCTATTTGTAGTTTCAAATTAAAAGTAATTATTACAGATATGTAGTTATATACCCAAAGAGAACAAATAGTTTTTCTTTTATGATCAAGTAATTAGGAGTTAAGTGCTTACAATGTGCAAGCTTTTTTTTTTCTTTATAATTTGAGTTTTAGGAGACATTTTTATATGCTTTTTAGAAGTATTGTGATTCTCTTTTTTCTTAAATTTAAGTCTAAAATTGAATGCCTATTTTGAAGGAAATAAAAGTTGCTAACATAAATTGATTGCCTGTAAGGCACTAGGAAATTTTACAACGGTGAAGTGTTGTATGAAATAGGCATATTTCCTTCATTTCACAGTTGAAGAATTAAGTTTAAAAGGGTAAATGCCTTGCCTGTTACTGGCCATGACAGGGCTGGGTCTGCTTCTGAACTCAAAGTACCTGCTCAGTGAAAGCCCTACCCAGTCTTTTCTCTCTTTGGAATCCAATTAGTGATTCACAAATGCTCTCTCTCTTCATTACCAAAGTATTCCTGAATAAAGAATGAAACGGCAATGAAGATAATTACAAATTATAAAAATAGTCCTAATAAGAAATCTAACATAATGGATAAGGTTTAACAATAAGGGATTAAAAATTAAAAAAACAAACAATGATTTTTGGTATGGTATGTATTATATTTTAAAAACCACAATTTAGCTATTACAGGGTAAGGAGACAGAGAAAGTTAGACAGTAGTATTTACAATATATTTACTTATGTACATTATGTGTAATACATATATAAGATTACAGGTGAGACTTCCATAGAAACCTACTGGAGCATGTTTGCTTTTCTTGTTGTTTTATTGTGTAGACTTTACAAATTGTGTGATTCTGTAGTCTTCCAGGTTTAGATATTGTTAGGCTTTCTTTATTTGACAACATAAATTTCTCTGTAGCAACTGCTGCTTTACTTGTAACAATTTCACAGCTCTCTTTGCCCTAATTAAAAAATATATATATTCTCTTACTTCATTCTAAAAATTCTTTTTGAAATGAGGCAGATAAAAATAACATGACTTTTAAAAATATATTTTTCCTAAATATACTCATGTTTATAGAGCAATCCTAAGTAATCTGAATAGCACATACTTAGTGTCACTTTGAATATAATGTTAATGATCCCAAGCAACTTTATGATGTCAGGTTGTAGCATGACCAGTCAGATCTAGTTTTGATTGTCTTTATCCATATTTACCAGAATTTCTAAGTTTAATCTTGGCCTTTATTCCAAATCAACAGCAGACAACAGGAATAGATATAGGGCTATGGCTGGTATCAAGGGTTGTTTGAGGATGAAGACGAGGACAAACTTTGTACAAGTCACATATTTGCTTGGAATCCATTTTGTTTTAAAACGGTATCAGATATTATACTTTTGTTTAGATATATACTTTTTATGTAGAAATATACATTGAATAATGAAAATCTAAAACTTGGGATTGGTACAATAAAAAGTTACATATGATAATAAAATAAAAACTTGTGAATTTATCCTAAATAATCAAACCACTGTGAAAATATGTGAAAAGCTATAAAAACTATGAAATATGTTACTCTACAATGATATTTCAGATCTGGTCTAAATAAAATTAAGGAACTGATACTAAATAGCTGTAAAATAAATTGTTAGATTTAAGAAAAAATGCAGCAAGTGTTTCCTCAGAATGTACATTAAATATATGGTATTTCCAAATAAAATACTGGCACTTTTCAATATTTTGTATCTCCTGCTGAGAATATAACTTTTATTGAAATTACATTTAACTATGATAATTAGTTTAACATTAGTATCTAAAATACCTACAAATTCTTCTGCTCTGTTGCAGGAATGCAAACTGGCACAGCCACCCAGGAAAATAGTACGGAGGTTCCTCAAAAAGTTGAAAATTGAACTACCACAGTGGGGCATGGGTGGCTCAATCGGTTGAGTGACAGACTTTGGCTCAGGTCATGATCTCACTGTTCTGTTCGTGGGTTCGACCCCCATGTCAGGCTTTGCACTGACAGCGCAGAGACTGCTTTGGAGTCTCTGTCTCCCTCTCTCTCTGTTCCTCCCCAACTCATGCTCTCTCTCTCTCTCTCTCACTCTCTCAAAAATAAATGAACATTAAAAAAAAATAGAGCTACCCTATGATCCAACAATTGCACTACTAGGTATTTACCCAAAGAATACAAAAATACTAATTCAAAGTGATACATGCACCCCAGTGTTTATAGTAGTATTATCTACACTAACGAAATTATGGAAAACAGCCCAATTGTCCATCAGCTGATGAATGCATAAAGAATAAGTTATATATAGATGATAAAGATGGTTATAGATGCAGATATAGATACAGACATAGATGTAGATATATAATGGAATATTACTCAGATATACATATAGATGGATATAGATGTAGATATATAGATTATATATATAATGGAATATATCTCATTTAACAAAAAATATATATACAAAAATATAATCATTTAAAGATATTTTATTTTGAAATCTATTAAATTACTATGTTTAATTCTGCACTAAACTCTGAATTAAAAAAAAAAGTTAATAAAATAGTTCACTGAAGTAGAAGGATACCCACTCAGTAGGCCAAGAAAACCCAAAAACACATTCAGAGAAAAACCAACAGCGACAACAAAACCGCCACATACCAGGAATACATTAGAAAATATGAAAAAAATCCCTTCAGCAATAATGACAAAAATAAAATTCCTAAAAATTATATATAACCATAGATACATGAGACTTGTATTAAATAAAAATAAATGTTTTGTGGAATACAAAATAAATCTTGCACGTAGTAAGAACACAGCATGTTCCTCTTACCCCAGAACTGTAGCAAACAGGAAAATTGCCCCAGATAAAAATCACTCAAGCAAAATGTAGAGACATTTATTCAAATTGCATGAAGAATGATGACAAAGTATCTATTTTCCTGAATAGTATGATATATAATAGGAATAACCTCCTCTTTGGGAATTGTCAATTGCAAATTAAATATATTTTTAAGAAAATGTCTTTAAAGCTCTCCTTTTTTTTCTCATCAGAAAGCACATTAGAATTATAAAACTTAAATTCTTAGTGGGGATGTTTTGATGTGAACCATTCATCATTTATGGTGATATCACAACCTGGGCAAGCATTTTTATTTGAAAACTCAGGAGAAATATCTTTTAGAAAAATCTATCAGGCTTGGAAGGATGAACCTACAATATCTGACAATTCCTACTGCTAACACAAACTTCTATAATGTACAGTATATGGTCTGCATTTGACTTCTCTTTTGTTATAATATTAAGTTGTATTTCATTTAAATATAAAGGTAGAAATAGAGATATAAATATATAATTATCATCAATAGTTGCCCAGCTACTGTCACTGTAGTGGTGTTGAATTACAGGTAGTAATTCACTTTATTTGGAAGATGCATGTCAATGGGGGTGAGGCTGTGGGCAAAGAATGACATGACCCCATATGATGAGAGGTGTTACTAGCTACTCTTCAAAGAGCCTGGAGACCAGCAGTGTTCTTGAGTTCTGTGTGTTTGCCATTAATAGGACATTTCTGCTAAGTTGAAAGGTGGAGCATTATCTTGAAAAGTCTACCAGAGAGACTGAGGAGAGGAAATTTAACTGACCATCTCCCTTTGACCTCCTATTTTTTGTCGGTGAAGGTTGATCCTGCCCTGCTGTGCTTCCCATCAGGCCCTGACTGGCCACTTAGGAAGTCAGATCCCGTGTGCTCTAGTGCAGTGTTTCATCTAAATCTAACATGGAAAGGCATGCAATGTGGGTACTAACCTTGACAGTGACCGCGGAAGACAATCTCAGCACATCTGAGAAGGTATACCATGTTTATGTTTAGTATAAAACTTGTCTCAATATTGCAAATAAAATCATCTAATAGATTCTGTTTCTGTGATCAGTATTTTTCCAATGATAGATTCTTGAAATTTTGCAGAACCATTATTTTTAATTGCTAAAAACAAAGTAAAAAAAATTCTCCCTCTAGTGAAATATTCTTTCCATTTTTATCAAAATAATGACCAGTTTAATCATATTCATTATAAATCAGTAGCATTTGATGTTTGCATTCAGTTGTACAAATTCTGATTGAAAAATATTTAATAATATGAAAGTAAACAAACACCAGATTTTAAAGTTTATTAGGAAATCACGCTTTCAGATAAAAATGTTACGAACACTTTTATCTCACTATTCCCTTTCTCTTTGTCCATCTAGCTGTTTCTCTTTCTATGCCCTTCTCTGTTTCTCTGTCTCATGTATGTATGTTTGTATGTATGTATATACATATATATTGACTTTGAATTTAACAGATTTGTCTTAATTTTCATGGTTCCATCTATAATCTCTTTCAAATATCTAAAATACTAAAGTACTCATATCACTAAATTGAAAAAAAATCCCTATATTTGGTGATTTTCATATACTTTAACAGAACAGATTATGCCTGGGAAATAACATAATCAATGTTTATCCCCACTTTCCTCTTTAATTCAATGTCTCATTTTAAATAGATCTTTTAACTTCTTCTAGAAAAATGACTCAAGTTAAAATAAGTACATTTATTTTTCATCAAGACCCAAGACTGTGTTCATTCTCTTTATGCAAGTCATAGGATCTATTTCCAGTTTAGGTCTAAGATCCTAATGAAAGATCTAATGAAAGATCTAAATGATCTTTCTAAGATCTAAATGAAATTCAGAAGAGGTCAGATATAAGATCCTCAGGTGCCAAGTTTATCCTACTGATTGATCCTAATAAGAATCAGTTTCACTTTAGATAGTGATGAAAATTATTAAACCTCAAAAATATATAATAATTTATTGGCTAATTGCTGTGGATATGTAATTTTGCAAAAGAACTACAGTTCTTTATCCTTTTTCTTCTCATTAGTGGCATAGAGAATCTAGTGTATATTTGTCTTTACATCTACAGGATATTTGGTGGGAGAATTATTAAATATGAGTGGATTTATCTTTGCTTCTGAGTTGCTTTGGTCCAAAGTTTTCCAAACTTTTGGTCATGGATCTCTCTCTTAAAAAAAACAAGAGAGAGAGAGAGAGAAGCAGCAGCAGCTCCACATTTATATTTATATATGTAGTTATACATTAATGTATATAATCTTTATCAATATAAGCAAATATTAATATAATGTAAATTTTAAACCATAAAATTATAAATATTTTATATATATAAAATATCGAAAGCACACACCTTTATATCAATAAGCAGAATTAGAAATTATACTTATTTCCCACATTTCATTAAACCATTTCACACAAAACCTGGAATGAACATATTCTAGTTTAGACATCAGTGTTCCAGAGTGGTTATAAACTCATGTATTTCTTTCTTTTTAAAAACAATTTTTTAACATTTATTCATTTTTGAGAGACACAGTGTGAGTGAGGGAGGGGCAGAGAGAGAGAGAGAGAGAGAGAGGGAGACAGAATCCGAAGCAGGCTCCAGGCTCTGAACTGTTAGCACAGAGCTGGATGTGGGGCTCGAATTCACAAACTGTGAGATCATGACCTGAGCTGAAGTCGGATGTTTAACCGACTGAGCCACCCAGCAATCCCAAAACCCATATATTTCTACATTCATTCATCAAATCAGTAAATATTTCTTGGGAACCTATGGGCAAGGCACAATGATGAATACCAATTACCCATATATTCTTATACTCTTGTAAGAATATGATTCTCATATTGTATTCTCTGTTGTTATATAATGTGAGCAAGAAAGCATGCCTATGATGCTCCAGTAATCTATCCTAACAGATCTTGGTACTTCCCCAGCCAATTTTGACAATGCAACAGCAACAAACTGAGAAGGCCATGGTGACCAGAGATGGAGATGTCACAGGAATTGTGGTCACCCCACCAGACTTACGTGTAAGAACAATATTAAAACTAACATTTTAACAGATGCAGAAAAGGAAGTTAAATAACTTACCTCAAATTACATTGGAATAAGTAAAAGTCATGAGAGATATTTCCAAATACTTGTATCCTAGAATACTTGTCTTTAACCACTGTCCAGCGTCCAGAGGATGCTTTTGGCATCAGTGTGTGATGCACAGTACGTGTGACTAAACTGTTATTTCACTCCCAGAACTCATTCCCCAATTTGAGTTCTACTATTAATAACCCTTTATGGAAATTCTACTAAAAAAAAAAACAGCCAAAACAAATAAGTGAACAACAAAATAATGGCCTTAAATGTTCAAAAAGCCAGACAATTCCTAACAGTACTGGTCTTCATGTAAATGTAAGCTTAGGCTTTTACTGACTAACCTATTTGACAGCCAACTGAACTTCTCTCATGGCCCAGGGGCTGTTAGCAATCTAATTTTCACTCTAAAAGGAAAACAGATTCCACCAAACAAAGACAATAGGAAATGAACCATAATAATCCTGCCTATATGAGAATTTCCCTATGATTAGTATGCACATATTTTAGAAAAATATCACTAGATAGAATAGGTTTTCTGAACAATAGAGACATATTATTTTTTCTCTAGGAGCAAATTGTATCCATGAAGGTTATATTTCTATAATAAGAATAGGATACATAGAGACTGGCATATCAGTTTATCTGAATGTTGTTATTTATACTAAGGTTGCTAGAGTGCCTGGAGGCCCAGTTTTGCTATGTATTGAACTTGGGAAGATAATCTAATGCACTTTGGGTAGAAAGCTTTACTGAAAGGGCAGATGGTCAGAATTCTCAGAAGGCATAGACCCAGGCATGCAGGGCACACTCTTGCAAGCAATAAAGAATCATTGCCAATGAAACCAGATGTCCCAGCATCTGTGTGTGCTTCCAGTGAATGACAAAGATGAGGCAATGACAGTGTTGAACTCTCAGATTCTGTGGCTCTGCAGCAAACAATGCTAGAATTATGACTTTAGGCTTCTTCCTTTTGGATCCTGCTTTTTAATGCCTATTATCAGAGATCTCAGGGAATACCAGGGATATTTAGGAAATTCCTTAAAATCCCCTGTGACCCAAATCTGTAAGACTTTTCCACCATAGGAGAGGTGGTCTAACGACCAGGATGGGGGCGCCTGGGTGGCGCAGTCGGTTAAGCGTCTGACTTCAGCCAGGTCACGATCTCGTAGTCCGTGAGTTCGAGCCCCGCGTCGGGCTCTGTGCTGACAGCTCAGAGCCTGGAGCCTGTTTCCGATTCTGTGTCTCCCTCTCTCTCTGCCCCTCCCCCGTTCATGCTCTGTCTCTCTCTGTCCCAAAAATAAAGAAAAACGTTGAAAAAAAAAATAAAGACCAGGATGGACTAGTCTATCCTTTTTGTATCAATCAATCACAGCCATGCTCAATCCAATGCATTCTAGTTCTAACCTTCTGATTCACCAGGCTTGGGGAGATCGAGGGGCTCTACCGAAGAACCCTTGATAAACCCTTGGTTCTCAGAAGTATAACAGAATACTAGGGAAACTCTGACACTCTGTTTTTAACCTGCTTCCACATTGTTCTTTCCAAGTGCCCAGGCTGTCTCAAAATAAGAGAAGTCATTGGAGATAATGGAGTTTCCCACTGGAGATCAGTGATCAGTGATGAATCATTCTTGACAGGAATTCACACCATCATCTTTCATAGAACAATATATGGTCTTCAGAATGGGGTTCAGGAGCTGGGACCTGGGGCTTAGAATTTCAAATTGGAACAAAATGGTGACTAGAACTCAAAAGAATGACAAATATTCATTTGAAGGAATAAGATCATTAATTTAGGATCAGATTAGCAAAAAGATTATTTTATGCTGAAACCTAGAGAAATCAATAGAATTTGTAAATAACTCTCCCACTAAGGCCAGAATCTAGTATGTCCCGTTAAGCCAGGATATGACAAAATTTGTTTTGTTTTGTTTTGTTTTTAAGAAGAAATAGAATTTAGATAGAAGAAATAGAATGTAGAGATTAGACAGAAATAAACCAAAGCAAAAGCAACAGGACCTTACAGATTCCTAACCCATTTTGAACTTTCTCCTCAGTACTAATTTGAGGAATCCCATCTTTTCATTGCCTTTATGTCGTTATGTCCCATGTACACAGTCCCACAAATTCTAAATGAAGTCCTTGAGGTGAGTTGTAAAAAATATCTGACCTAGCAAAATTCATGAGGTTAGACAGTGGCTTTCAATACTCATTATTTGGGGTAGTGACTTTGGCGCTGGGCCACAGGGCGGGTGAGGATGATAGAGAAGAGCCACATTGATGGCAAAAAACTAAAACCTAGATCCTTGGAAAAAGGATGGATAGCCCCACTTCACTCAGACTATGGCATAATTTATTACTGCAGTAATTATTATGTTAATTGGAGGGGCGGAGAGGTTGTGTTGGAAAGGCATGTTTAGACATTGACATAGCAGTTAACTTATTCCTTCAATAAACCTGCACTGAGCCCAAGTTTCTCAGTAGTAGTGAGATAACAAAGTAGTGTGAGGTATAATTAGTGTTCATGTTTTATACTTCCTCTGCATTTTTTCCATGTCTGCTTTATCTTCTCTGCATCAAACTAAAATGTCATTGAATTAGTATGACACACTCAATTTTGCAGCCTTCAAGTGCTAGGACAGTGCTTTTGTCTGTGGTCTACATATTTGTGTGGATAAATGCATGAATGGATATATAGACACTTAGAATATGGATGGATGGATGGATGGATGGATGGATAGATAGGTACCACAAATAAAAATAATAACTTGTGTCATAGGAAAAAAAACTTAATTAAAACAAGATGATGAATACAGATGCTGCCTAAGAACTGTACATTAAAGAACTTGGCCAAGACAACAGCTGCATTCATTTCTCAAGAGTATTCCACAGTTACAAGGATTACACTAATATTCTATTAAGACCAGTATTTAATTTCTCTTAAACCACCTGGAACAATTTTAAAAATTAGGTCTATGGATTAGTGGCCTATGGACATCATGTTTTCATGTAATTATTCTACTCACATAACAATAATGTGTCAGCTTATACCAGTGTAGATTTTCATTTCATGCACACGTGCACACACACACACACACACACACACACACACACACACATACACACTAAAAATCAGTGTATTATTGTGACTTTAAATATATCCTGAGTTTTACAAATGCTCATTTATCAAATTGTCAATTAATGTCATGTTACTACATTTTCAAAACCATCCATGCAGAGAAGCTTCTTGATTTTTGTTGGTACTCCAGAATGATTTAGCTATTAAAGAAATTTATGGATGATTTATTTTCTACGCAAAACTAGGACTATCCATTGGGAAAGAAAAGCATAGGAAAATCATCACCTTTTGAGTGAAAATTTTTTGAAACTAGGACATACTTGTCATTTAATAAATTTTGAATTATATAGGAAGAGAACTACCTAAGAATCTGTGATGCCTTGACACTATAGTTGCTTTCATAAATCAGTAAACATTACTCTTTCTATATACGCTTTTAAGTTAAAATGTTATTTAAAAAAGCAAGTCTTTGCTAGGAACTGATAGAATGGCATTTTATCTCTCAGGTCAAACATAGTAAGAGAGAAGCACAGTGATTAAAGCAAGAACTCTGGAGACTGTCTACCTGAGTTAAAGTCATAGATGGATCACTTTCTAACCTCTTGGCATTGAACAGAGGCTTGCCATCTGCGTGCCTCAGTTTTCATATCTGTAAAGTCTAAATAATAGTAAGGTTGTTTTTAGGATTAAGGGAATAAATATGTATACAGCATGGTTTTAGGAGGTTTAGAAAGAATTATTTTGACTGTTAGAGGGCAGGAGGACTCAAAGCTCTTGCTTAACTAGACATCATTACAAGTTATACAAAATCGCCTCGTAGTGTCGTTAAATGTAATAGGTGCATAGTGGGTACTCAGTGTACGTCAGATATTGGCACAGTGGTTAAGGCACTATTCAGCTTATTTTTTCCCTTAAATGTTGGTTTAAAATGCTAACAAGAAAAATAAAAGACTAATAAGGGAGATTTTTTAAAAATGAAAAGCCAATTTCAGTATTAGTACAAGCTGTATTACTTTGATTTTCTTAACCATGTTAAGTCTTGATTTCTTCACCTGCAAACAGGGATAATAATGCACTTCACCTTGTAGGGTTTCTGTGAGAAGTAAATAATACACTTCAAGTCCTGAGCAGAAGAGACTGATATATGTAAAGTTTCAAAATATAACCTGTTTTTGTTACAATAAGCACAGTTGCATAACATGCTACTTTCCTAAACAGGGAATAAAACTATTGTAGGACATGAATTATGTGACTTTTGAGAGCTCAGAATAATCTCTTTTTATGTTGATGTACTAATATCCTGATTATTGCTCTAAACTCTAAATGAGATATGTTTTATCCCTGTGTCTGTTATAGATGTTAAGTCAAAGGCCTTGAATTATCCACAACGCCATCGTATTAGAGAACGTAGAGTCTCTAGGGAAATAGAATGAGTTTCTATTGATAATGCAAAGAATATATCCATTGCAAAATCAGTTCAGTACAAGAAGTTAAACATATAAATATACTATGTATGCTTATACTTACTATGTGTATTTGTCTACTTTTATATTGACTAAACCTCAAGGAATGTTATGTATTTTATATAATTATATTATAGCTTTATATGTTTCCTTATGATTTATAGTCAACATAAGAATAATAGCTGTTTATCCCTACATCTTTTTAAAATAAAACCATGTTAAAAGAGAAAATTTCCATTAAAACTATCCAATATTGTGTATTTGACTACTGGTCAATGTCTAGATATCTGATTATTTCCATTCCATTTTTTAAAAATATTCTATGCACTTTCTTATTTTTCCTCTGGAGAAATTTGCATCATAAAATGAAGGAAAATTAAATATGTCAGTTTTAACTGAATAGTGAAGGAGAGATGTAGCATATACAAATTTGTTTTTGTCATTAAATGACTCATACAATAATATTCTGCTTGTTTAATAGCTTTTTCTAGAATTGATAATCTGGATCATAAATATACTTTTTCTTCATACATGACCAAAACACAGGAATTTCTTCATCCTTCCCTTTTAAACATAGATCTTTATGAATAATACAGTAAATTTAGTGCTAGAAGCTATACTATAACATTTTACACTTTGTAAAGATGACATACAGTTGTGGAATCTCTAGCTTTTTTACGCCAGCTTGTTTAAGACATTTGTCAAAATGACTAATATTTATTTAGATCACACTCAACAAACCTTCTGCTGTAGGACACCGAATACACCATTCTTATTCTTGAGAAAATATTAATAATATATCAATGTATTGCTATATTCTTATAAGATTTTACTGATCTTCTTAGCTTCTTCATAAGGTGGATACTATATACATTTAACAAATAAAGACACTGTGGATCAGAGAGATGAATTAACCTGTCCACATTCACACAGGAGCCAGGAGGAGGTAGTCAAAAGATATGAACTTACTTGGGTCCACAGTCCCAGAAATCTGTTCATTATAGCAAACACTACAATTTATTGGTGACAAAGTGACTGGATTGTGGGGGACTGTACTGATAGCCAAAGTTAATGTATAATAACTTACATTGTAATTTATTTGCTAAAAATATTGTACTCCTATTAAGAAAAAGTATCTTAAGAATGTAACAGTTGTGCTAATAGTGAGAAATCCTACCATTTCAACCAAATGTCTTCTGTAAACAAATGAAAAAATGATCTTAAGTTGGCTGGGAGATTTAGAATAAGAGAAATAACATTTTAAATAACAATTCTAAAATGTTTTATCAAACAAGGCTTGGGGAGTAAAGAAAAAAAGTGTTTCAGTTGAGTCATTTTGCACTAGAGACAAGCACTCCAGAGAAACTTCATTCTGTTGTTTTGCTCCTTTCTTTGTTTGTTTGTTTGTTTTTAACTTTCACATGCCCTTGGGTAGAAAAATAATTTTGTATAAAAGGGAATTGTTTATACTGAATAGAAACATTGAGTAAGTTAAGAAAATTATCTTTTCCTTTGGATATAAATTCAGTAGTGGTATCACTAGCCAGATAGAAGAAAATGAGGCTACAAATGTTTGCCCAAAAGTCTGATCTTTGGACCTAAGCAATGAAATTGTACTTACAAAAAGACAAGAATAGAGTGAAACCAAACTAGAGCAGTCTTCCTCAAAAAATAGAACGCTAGGGGCGGGTGGGTGGCTCAGTCGAGTTGGTCAGGCATCTGACTCTTGGTTTCTTCCCAGGTCACAATCACAGTTTGTGAGTTCCCTTTGTGAGTTCAAGCCATGCATCGAGGAATCTGTCTGGGATTCTCTCTCTCTCCCTCTCTCCCTCTGCCCCTCCTCATCTCACACATGTACACTCTCTCAAAATAAATAAAAAATAAAAAGAAACACAAAAAACATGAAAGAAAGAAAATTTCCATGATACTCCATATTGAATATAAAGGATCAAAGCAAAACTAATATATAAAAACATAATATCAGTCTAGATCTTCATTTATTTAAAATGATGAATAGGAATCTATAATACTTTATTTAATAAACAGAAAACAGCATGAAGAGATATTTTACTTTTGAATGAAAGAGAAAACAAAGCAATATTTAGGTAGAATTTCAAAGAAAAAAATTTTGTCTTTTGTGTGTGTGTGTGTGTGGTGTGCATAATGTTCTTGGTTTTATGGATTTCTGGTTATGATTATGGAGTGTCTTTCTTATGTACTTGATCCTAGGCACATAATGACCTTACAGAGAAATAACACAGCCTAGCTGGGAGTGCCATGTCAACTCCCAGGGGAAAGCTGCCTGGCTTATTTTTTTTCTGTCTTAAGAACTACCCTGAAGTGTGAAACTACAGAGAAAAAGTACCCAAAAGATGAAAACAATGAGAAGGAATTATGGATATTGAGGGCTCAAGGTAGAGATTTATCTTCTAATAAAGACAACTGGAGTAAAAACAATTACCAGGGGCACCTGGGTGGCTCAGTGGGTTAAGTGTCCGACTTTAGCTAAGGTAATGATCTCGTGGTTTGTGAGTTTGAGTCCCACGTCTGGCTCTGGGCTGACAGCTTGGAACCTGGAGCCTGCTTAGGATTCTGTGTCTTCTCTCTCTGCCCCTCCCCCACTTGTGCTCTGTCTGTCTATCAAAAATAAATAATAAATATTAAAAAAAATTTAATAGAAAAAAAAACAATTACCAAATTTATAATAAAGCAAAAATTATGGTCCTGAGAGAATGATAAAATGAACATTAAAAAGGTTATAGTTACAAACAAAAATTATTTGAAGGGCACCTGGGTGGCTCAGTTGGTTGGGCAAACAAAAATTATGTGAAACATACAGCATGAAGTTTTACTTAAGTAGGTATTAGAATTGTAGAAACAAAGACCTTTTTATAGCTACCAAAGGAGAAAAATATAAATGGCTTTCATTACCTAGTCTGCAAAATAATAATTAGAAAAAAGAAACTCACCTAAATAAATAAATAAATAAATAAATAAATAAATAAGTAAAATATTTAAAAAAGAAAAAAAGAACCTCATCAGGGAAGATTAGGAACATGTTCAATATATGGTTCAAAAAGTGAAAATGTTGATTGAATATTTGAAATGTCTTATTAATTAGACCCGTACATATTTATGTCAGCATAACCAGATAATGGGATAAAATAGGAAAACTGGCTGCAAAATTGAGAATACACATGAATTTACTGTAGAATATAGGTAGCCTTTTAATGAATGATAACAGGAGAAAGATATAATAATGACAAATTTGTTAAATATCTGGGAAAAATTATAATACCTATGGTTCCTATATATTAAAATTCAACTGAATTAAAAATTAAATGTAAAGAAAATATTGAGAAATATATATGATTGGTAAATATATATCTTATCTTTTTTAAGCATTAAAAAGCATTTAAAGAGTTGAGGGGAGGGAACTAGGAAGACAAAAATCTTGATTAAAATATTTGTGTAAAACTTTTATACATCTGTGTTTCAAAAAACATAGTTAAGGAAATATTTTAAGAGACAATATAATTCAATTAAAACATTCACAAAATATAAAACTAGGAAAAAGATACTTTTAATATCCACATTTAATATAAATGATTATTTTAAGGTATTTGTACTATAAAATTTAAAAAGATAAAGATAGTAAGGGTGACTAGGTGGCTCAGTCAGTTAACGTCCAGCTTCAGCTCAAGTCATGATCTCACGGTTTGTAAGTGCAATCCCTGCGTCTAGCTCTCTGCTGACAGCTCAGAACCAGGAACCTGCTTTGGATTCTGTGTGTGTCTCTCTTTCTGTCCCTCCCATTTGCTCTCTGTCTCTGTCTATGTCCCTCTCTCCTCAAAAATAAATAAACATTTAAAAAAATGAAAAAGAAAAAAAATAAAGACAGTAGTACTCTCAAGAAATAATGGAAATATCATCTAAACATATGAAAAAAAATCATTTACATCATTAGATGTAAAAGAGTACAATTTAAAGCATCAAGAGATTATCCAAGATTGAAGTACCTGACTCGCTCATAGGTAGAGTATGCAACTCCTGATTGCAGGGTCATGAGTTCAAGCCCCTCCTTGGGCATGGAGCTCACTTAAAAAAAAAATAATAATAATAATAATTATTATTATTATTATCCAGGATTGATTTGATTTTAGTAAAATAGGCACTAACATATATATTAAATGTACCTGGAAATAAACTTTTTTTTTAAGTTTATTTATCTATTTTGAGAGAGAGAGAGAGAGAGAGAGAGAGAGAACAGGAGTGGGGGATGGGCAGAATGAGAGAGAGAGAGAGAGACAGAATCCAAGCAGGCTCTGCACTGTCAGTGGAAAGCTCTATGTAGGACTCTACTCAGGGCTTGATCTCAGGAACAAAGAGACCTAAGCCTAAATCAAGAGTCAGATGCTTAACTGACTGAGGCACCCAGGTGCCATGGGAATAAACTTTTAGATGAGTGTAGCAATTAAATATTATGTAGCAAATAAATATTAAATAATCATGCTCTGATCCCACATTTCCATTTCTCAAGATTTAGTCTAAGAAAATAATCAGATATGTGCACAGAGATATATGTAAAAGAAACCAGAAAACAGAACTGTTTACAACAGACAGGTGATGTAAATTACTGAAATTCCCAAAAATAGGTGATTTTGGAAATAAATTGGCACACATCAACATGACACAGTAATTTAAAATTATGTTGTATAAAAATATAATGAAATCAGAGACAAGTGTATTATAGTTCATTTTTTTAGAAAGGGCAAGATACAAAAGAATGTAATGTTAATATGTGGAAACAACCCATGCATAATGTATTTGAAATACAAATATTCTTTCCTAGTCATAGAAAAATACTTGATGAAATCAAACAAAATGTTCTTAGTAGTTTTTCACCATTGCACAATTTTAGATCATTTTAAATTATTTATGTTAATTAAATGTGCCTTCTACATTTTAAACATTTGAATTATAACATGTATTTTTGTAATTAGAATAGATAAAAATACATAACTTAAAAAATAAGGCTGTGTCTTATTCTGTTCAGTCTGCTATAACAAAATGCCAGACTGAGTGGCTTATAAAAGACAGAAATTTATTTCTCAGAATGCTGGAGACTAGAAGTGTGAGGTCAGAGTTCCTGAATGATCAGGTTCTGTGTGTGGTGAGGACCCATTTCTGGTTCATAAACAGTGGTCGCCTTGCTGTAACTTCATGTGGTTGTAAGGGCAATGGAGCTTTCTCAGTCCTCTTTTATAGGGCACTGATCCCCTTCGTGAGGGCTCTACCCTGAAGACCTAATCAACTCCCAAAGGCCACACCTCCTAATATCATCACATTAGGCAATAGATTTTAACATAGTAATTTTGAGAGGGCACAGATAATGAGACCACTACTGCTGCTGTAAATAGTGAGTCAGCTGTTGCTCACTTTTGGAGTTGGCTTGAGGAAGAGACTATGGATTGTCTCTTAGGACTAAAGATAATATAAACAATGCTTTTTGTCTATATTTTTATGTATGATAATAGTGATTTAATACATAATATTTCAATAACATATATCACAAACAATAGTGTTTATCCTTGTGTTACCCATGTTTTGAGAAGAAATGTGTATATTCTGTTATCAAATACTTTGTGAACATTTGCAAATTAGTTATCACCAAACAAAAAAAACTAAAAAGGATTTTGTGTTAACTCTGTGGTAACAAATTCCCATTATTTTCTAAATTATTTTCAAATACTGGTCACAATCAAAGTGTTGGCCTCTAGGTAGCCATTTGAGAATCTCATCACAGACACCTCGTACAAATCCAAACATGCAGCAGTGGAGTGTTTTTTGTTGTTGTTTTTTAATTTTGTTGGTTGGTTGTTATAGGTTTGCTTTTATTATTAGTTTTTGTTTTTCATTTGCATGCTGATTCTTACCAGTTTTTTTAAATATTTTATTCACGTTTATTTATTTGAAAGAGAGAGAGAGAGAGAGAGAGTGAGCAGGGGAGGGGCAGAGAGTGAGAGGGAGACACAGAATCCGAAGCAGGCTCCAGGCTCCAAGCTGTCAGCACAGAGCCCAACATGGGGCTAGAACTCAAGAGCCATGAGATCATGACCTGAGCCGAAGTCTGATGCTTAACCGACTGAGCCACCCAGGAGCCCCTTTACTTACCAGTTTCTTATTCATGTGCATCTCTCTGGCATGAAGGAAACATCATATTATAGGTTATGGAATTGATCTATCTCTCCCCCACCCCCGTGCTCTCTCTGGGGCTCCTTCAAAAGAAGGGGCTTTTGTTTAGTGTGGCTGGACAGGTTTTCCTCATCTTGTTGCTCTACTACACATTTCTAAAAAGACCACTTGGTAACTACAATATAGTTAGTCCCTCTTTCTCTGATGTAATCTTTCATTCCGTGCCTATTTTGTGTCTTAGCTTCTGCTGAGTGCTTTATTAACTTCCTGCTGTAAATCTTCTGAAGGCAGAATGGAGATAATCTAAAATCCTCTTATATGATCATACAATGGGGAAGGAGGAAGTACAAAATTGTCTGTCTACAGTAGTTCTGTAGATTTTTTTCACCCACTCTCTTTCTCCACAGTAGTCTCCTAACGTCTAATTTTCTGTTTTTCTCTGAGGCACTGTTGAGCTTAGAAAAAAAAAAGTAAAATAAACTTAAAATCAATAAAAAGTGATATATATAATTTAAAAATATAGCTGACTGTGTATCTAACCTTAATGATCTAACCTATCTATATTTCCAAGCCAGATTCTGGGAATTTCTATTTGGTATATTTTCCACTTTAATCACTCATTTTCAAAACAATATAAGATGTGCAAATCCACAATAGAATATAAAACAATAAAACAATATAGATTAAAAATAAAGAGATTTAGTTTCTTATTCTGGCTCTGTTATAAATTATTTTGAAGATTTGGGCATATATCTTAATGCTATTTGTTTCCTCTTCTCATATATAGTAGAGAATAATATGTAACCTTTGATTCATGCATGGTTTTTCTTTTACTGTAGCTTTGTTTCTATGTTCTATTTTTTCCATTAGCTGATGAAGAAAAGACGACCACATTTAAGAGATGACAACTTTGTAGAGAAAATATAAGGTGATAAAAAGCAGTTAATGTAATCACAGAGATCTTAACAAAATAAATTTTGAACTGTATTTTAAAAGATGATAAGGAGTTTTCCAGGTGAAGTAAATAGGGTATTTCAGACAGAGGAGAGAAAATGTACAAAGATAGAGATAACAAAGGGCATGGCATGTTAAGAGAATAATGAGAAGTTCAGTGTGGTAAAAGTTTAGGGATAGGTTAAGAGAATCATAAAGGTAGAAGTGGATCATTTTGTGATAGAGCTATTATGTTAAGCTAAAGAATGCTAATTTTATGCTGCAAGCAATCTGTATCATGGAAATGAGATTATTAGAAATTTTGGAATGTAATTCTGGAAGCAATATTCAAAATACACTGAAATCTTTGGCATGGAATCCAAACAAAAATAATATCCAAAGCCAAAGATAATGGGGTCTTAAACTGAGGTATTAAAGCAACTATCAGCAGGCTAGGTCAGACTATGTAAATAATTTACTAGATTTGATGAGATTTTTTTGACCAATTCATAAAAGGAGAGAATAAGAAGACATTAAGGAAAGAAAGATACCTTGCAATTTAATATTTTAAGGCACAAATTGGCGAAAATCAAGAACAGAAGTAGAGTATCTGGCATGATCACTTGCTTTGTGATATGGGTGACCTATGTTAAGTTAGAGAAGTCTAGTGAGATTTCCATTTGGATATGTCTAAAGCTAAGAGAGAAATAAGATAGAAATTGAAGTGTCAGTGTCCTAGTGAACCTGAGATTAAACCCTGCAAGAATGTTTTGAGAGAATGATTAATATGAGATAAAAGTAGCCAAAGACAGACTCTTAAGGACATTAGCAATTAAAATGGATGGATAGAAAAGAAGGAACAAGAAAAAATTTATGAAAAATTAACATTCAGAGAGGAAGGAAAAAAATGAAAAATATTTTTGCAATTAAAACCAATAGAGAATTTTAGAGTGGTCAACAGTGTCTCAAAGCTATTCTTGCAATATATGAATAAACAATTATATTAGCTATGTAGGTTCCTTAACATTGGCAGACTATTAGGCTCAGGTACTAAGCATAGTTCTAGTGACATGGGATCTATCAGTGAAAAAAAAATGTTTTCCTTATCTCATGGAAGTAGAATTATAGTCGAAAAAATAGTCAATATATAGGTAAATAATTATGTATCTAAAAATGATTTTTAAAAAATCTAGTTATGAAAACAAAGCATAGTGTTGAGAGTGTGTGTTAATTTAGTCTGGGTGGGCAGGAAAGGTTTTAGCAATAAGCAACCACTTGAGCAGAGACCAGTAGAAAGCGATGATGGGAACTGTGTGTTTGTAATGGTTATGAGCAACAGAGGCATTTGATCAGAAGAATATTGTTGAAGGATTCTTCTGGCTACTCTGTGGTTACTTGAATGTGGGGAGGAAATTTAAAACCAATTAAAGAAGATATTTTAGTAAGATAATGGGAAGATAAAAGCTTCTTAACCTAGTGCTCTTGACATTTTGGAGGGGGATACTTTTTGGTTACAGAGATCTGCTGTTGGGGTTGCAGGATGTTTAGCAGCACCTCTGACCTCTGTACCCACTGGATTCCAGTAGCACTCCCATTGTTTTTGACAACCAAAAATATCTCCAGACAATGCCCCATAATGCTGAAGAGCAAAATCACCCCCCACCTCCGTTGAAAACATTTGTCTCCATAGACACAGGGGCAAAGATTGAATGGGTAAATACATATATTTCAAAAAGATAAAGCTGACTGGATTTTCTTTTGAAATGGATATGGACTGGGAAAGAGATGATGCCAAGGTTTTTGACATGAACAGCTGTCCTTTCAAATTGACATTCCTGAGATCTGGAAGATTCAAGGCACAGTGGGAATCACTTTATCTGTTTTGGCCTTATTAAATTTGAAAGCAGTTGGATATAAAACTGAAGTTCAGAGAAGAGCTCAGGTTGGGTATATAAATTTGGCTGCCATATGTGTATAAAAAGTATTTGAAACCAAAGGAAAGGATAAAGTCACTTAGGGAATGAGTAAAGGCAGCAAAGAAGAGATACAAAGGCAGCTCCAGGGCCTCCAGAGTGGAGAGTTGGAAAACAGGAGGAAGACCCTCCATGGACACGGACAGGTCTGGTGTGTGGGTGTGTTCTCGTGTATGTGTCTGTGTTTCTTCCTGTTTGCATCCTCCTTTCGTGAGTACAAGAGAATAAAGGTAGAAAAAACATTCACAGAACAGCTGCTGGCATGAGAACGCTGCTATTTTCTACAAATTTTTAGTGACATAATACCAAATCCATTATGTCTACAGAACCATTTTTCTTTTCATAACAGCAGCTCCTTTCTTTGGGGGCATTGCCACCCCTATCCCACGAAACCATGTAATTTGGTGCTGGCAGAAAACTACATTTCACAACTCTGGCTGTAATGAAGAGAATCTGACCCAAAGCTTTCTGGGCTCAGGAGTTGCTGGCAGCCATAATAACAGACTTGTGGCAAAATTCAACACTAAAAACCAAAACTGAAGCCAATATTCACAGAAGAAAAGAAACACAGTAAAGCTCTAGGCAGCACCTGATGCTCAGATGGATCTAGGAACCCTGATGCCAAACAGACCTTTGACCCTTGCAAATTTTGTTCTTGACTAAACATTTATCCCCTCCTACCTAAACTGATTCAAGTTGAAATTCTCTCACTTGCAGCCCAAATGCCTTTGCCTAAAAATCGTGCAAAAATGAGTAAAAGATGCTAAATACTGAAAGGGCGGACCTACGCCAGCTGACTCCATCTTGTTCCGTGTCCTTCACCTAGACCACGCCTCCTCCCTTTGAGTGACCTCCCGCTCACCCATTCAAGCTTCCTGATCAAAACACTCCACTTCCCCAGCCAATCGGCTGCCCCCAGGCCCCAATAAAACCTTTGTCCTTTTGAAACACGCTCTCTTTCCCTGGTATCTCACCGCTGCGTCGGTGCAAGTAGGGGATTGAGCTCCAGCTAGCTCGAATAAAGGCTCTTTGCTTTTGCATCAGACTCGGCTCCCTAGTGGTCTTTGGGGATCACGAATTCTGGGCATAACAAATACCAATCAAATATATTTTTAGTATTATGTGGACAAAGAAAAAAGAAAATTTTAATTGCATTGTTATGGAATGACATTTACATATGAGTAATTTGCCTGTGTTTTTTTCTTTCCCCCTGACTTCAGGGTGAGGCTATCTTAGAGACCTCCTAAATTACCAAAGGCAAATTTTCTTAAAATCACTGAAAGTAGTTCCCAAATGTTGAAGCTACAAATGCCTGGGCAGGAAGTGACTAGGATTATTGAGCTGGTTTAATAAACTCATATGGAAACACTTTTTATAGTATATATATGGATATTTAAAGTGTCTTTACACTAACAAGGGATCCAATTTGAAAATTTGGGAAACCTTTGTGTTAAGACATAATTCGTGATGATTTGCCTTCACTTTAAAATGAATGCTATGGGGTGCCTGGGTGACTCGGCCATTTGAGTCTCTGACTTCGGCTTAGGTCATGATCTCAAGGTTCTTGATTTCGAGCCCTGCATCAGGTTCTGTGCTGACAGTGTGGAGCCTGGAGCCTGCTTCAGATTCTGTGTCTTCCTCTCTCTCTGCCCCTCCTCCACTCAGGCTCTCTCTCTCTCTCTCTCTCTTTCTCTCTCTCTCTTTCTCTCTCTCTCTCTCTCTCTCTGTCTCTCTCTCTCAAAAATAAACATTAAAAAAATTTAAATGAATGAGGCCACGTTGCTACTTTCAGCATTACAACATAGAGTCAGTAATTAACTGAATTTGGGGAGAGGAGTGAGTTTTCCAAAAAGAAACAAATGAGTTATGATTTTTACACTGCAGAGAAAGGAGTCCCTACTTTGAATGCAACCAATTCTGTGTTTCTATTACTGCTTGCTTTTCTGCCTGGCCTCTTTCCATTATTGGTTCCAATACATAACTCATCAAAATAATTCTCTGATTACTATTTTCATATTGAGCTCTTTGCTGATATTTATTAAGTGATAATTCATAATTATTATTTTTCATAATCTTACGGTGTTAGTATTCTTTACTAGTGCTAGTGCTTCCTTTCCCACTCATTATTTCTCATTCTTCTGTTGAAATTTCAGCCTAGCCTAGCAAGCTGATTAATTCTACTTCTATCCCTTTCTTATATTTCCAATGCCATAGTCTCTACAATAAAATAACACGAGATTTACACCTAAGAATCTATAAGGATTAAGTGAGTTCTTATTTGTAAAGCACTAAACTCAGGCCAACTGGGAAAATGGTAGCCCTGTAAAAATGTCTCAGGACATGGTAGGTATTCAATAAATATTTGCTAATATATAAAAGGCTGATTTTACTTCTGACATTTAGTTATACCTCACATAATTGGTAACTACTAGACAATACATGATATTTTTGAAGACTACATCTTAAGTCTTTTTGTCTATTACTGTTTGACAAAGTATCATAGACATAATGTGTTTTGCAAGTCATTGTACCCACTTGGTTCAGTTTTTTCATCTCTGAAATGCACGTTTGGGGATGTTATGGTGAGATTGTGAAATTGATCGAGAAAATTTAAATGTGACCTAACTAAATATGACTTTTTAATTAAACATTTTATCTTTTAAATGATTGTAACTACATGTGCAAGGACTAATACACCCATTTAGCCCATCCCCTACCCACTTCCCTCATCAACTCTCTGTTCTTTATAGTTAAATGTCTCTTATGGTTTACTTCCCTCTCTCTCTCTCTCTTTTTTTCCCCTTTCCCCTATGTTCATCTTTTTTGTTTCTTGAATTCCGTATATGAGTGAAATCATATGGCATTTGTCTTCTCTGACTGACTTATTTCGCTTAGCATAATACATTCCACCTCCATCCATGTCATTGAAAATAACAAGATTTCATTCTTTTTGATGACTACATATATATATATATATATATATGTATATACCATATCTTCTTCTTTATTTATTTTTAAATATTTATTTATGTATGCATTTCGAGAGATTGAAAGAGAGAGAGAGAGAATGAGCATGAGCAGGGGAGGGACAGAGAGAGCAAGAGAATTCCAATAGGCTCCATGTTCAGTGCAGAGCCGGATGCTGGGCTTGATCTCACGACTGGGAGATCATGACCTGAGTTGGATGCTTAACCAGTTGTGCCTCCCGGGTTCCGCCATACCACATCTTCTTTATTCATTCCCCAGTCAATAAACATTTGGGTTCTTTCCATAATTTGGCTATTGTTGATAATGCTGCTATAAACATTGGGGTGAATGTGCCCCCTTTGAATCAGCATTTTTTAACCTTTGGGTAAATACCTAGTAGTGCAATTTTTGGGTCATAGGGTAGTTCTTTTTTTAACTTTTGAAGAACTTCCATACTGCAGCGTAGATGCACCAGTTCCCACTCCCACCAACCGTGTAAGAGGGTTCCTCTTTCTCCACATCTTCTCCAACATCTGTTGTTTACTGAGTTGTTAATTGTAGCCATTCTCACAGGTGTAAGGTGGTGTCTCATCATGGTTTTGATTTGTATTTCCCTGATGATTAGTGATGTTGAGTATCTTTTCATGTGTCTGTTAGCCATCTGTATGTCTTCTTTGGAAAAATAGCTATTCATGTATTCTGCCCATTTTTTAACTGTATTATTTGTTTTTTGGGTGTTGAGTTTTATTAAGTTCCTTACATATTTTGGATACTAACTCTTTAACAGATATTTTATTTGCAAATATCTTCTCTTATCCCATAGGTTGTCTTTTAGTTTTGTTAATCATTTCCTTTGCTGTGTAGAAGCATTTTATCTTGATGAAGTGCCAATAGTTGATTTTTGTTTTTGTTTCCCTTGCCTCTGATGGGCATTAGGGAGGGCGCTTGTGATGAGCACTGGGTGTTATATGTAAGTGATGAATCACCACATTCTCACCTGAAACCAAGTTTACCATGTGTGTTAACTAACGAGAATTTAAATAAAAACTTGAAATGATAGACCTCTTACCTACTTTTACCATTTCCCACAGAGGTAATGGCTTGCAAATTTATAGTACAATATTAAAAGCAGAATATTGGCATTGATACAATCTATCAATCTTATTTAGATTTCCTCAGAGTTACACATACGTACGTGTGTGTGTGTGTGTGTGTGTGTGTGTGTGTTTAGTTCTTTTCAATTTTATGACACATGTAGGTTAGATAAATGAGAAGTTTTACAAACATCTACAGTCATTGGTATGCCTCTCTCTGAGTGTCACTCTTCCTTTTATTCATTGTTTTCTTCAGCAGTTATATTTATGGATTCAGGAAACACTTTGACCTCAATGATTTGATACTTAGTTTAAGAATAATTCTGAATGACTTGAGGTGATAACTTTATAGTAGAGATGGAAAGTGCTCAACATGTATAGATAAGGAAATGGAACAAGAGACAGAAAATAAAACAATACATAGACTTAAATTCATCTAAGAAGAGATTATTAGAAATTAGATAATAAACTTCATCATTATATGAGAAAACATGAAGTCACAGAGATAATTTTTTTATAAAAAAGGTAAGTAAAGCAATACTGTTACTAAATGGATATATTTTGAATTAAATGTACTTGTCTGTTAGTGTATAATAATGATGCAATTCAATTAATTCCAATATGTGCTTAGTATCTGTTACATGAATCCATTATAAATAATGCAGATATGTAAAATCCAATATTATGTAAAAGATGTTTACAATGTAAAAGGAAAAAATGCATGCGTGGGCACAAGCGTCAGAATGAATGGTTTAGATAATATGTAGACAAGAAATCTAGGGGCATCAGAGAGCAATAAAGGTAAATGATATTCCACAAAAGAGATAAGGAATCAATTATACTTTAGTGATGGCATACTGCTGGAGAAAAAGTAAAAGGCAAGATGAAAACAATGAATCCAAGGTATGGAGGAGAGAAAGAATCTGACAGAGGACTTTGGATTGACTGTGAGGATTTATATTATGGAATATGAGGAGATAATATCCTACTGATAAGTCAGGGGCCTGATATTATACTAAGCATTAAAAACAAGTGTGAGATGCTGATAGGGCATCATAGACTCAAGATCAATACATCAAGCTGGGTGAAATGGCAAGTATACACTTCTTTCATTTCTTCTATTCTATGAGACCCTATGGAGTTGACAAACACCAAGCATAAATGAGCATGTTTTTAATCTACAAAACATTTTATCAGAATTTAACAAAAGATTTTTTTCATTTTTACAGTTTTGTTTTAACCAGTATCCCAAACAATCTCTGAAGACAGAGAATATGGGTGTAACTGATAAAACTGCTTGCACAGATAGTGCTAAATTGCTGTGTAATCAGGGTCTGATTGGGTCTGATTATGAAAGCTCCCCTTAATGAATACAAATGCTTGCTAGACTGTCAAATTCCTTCTTATATTATTATGTATTCACTATAAAATATTCCTTTATGAGGCACTGAAGAACTTGATCTAGTCTCTTGTGAGCCTCCCATGAATGAAGTTTTAGTTTAAAAAATGTTAAAAATAAATTATATCAGTGGACTTTTAAAGTTAATTTTAAACATAATTAACAAGTAAGCTGAGGTATCAGTTTACCAACAATTGGCCATATATGTAGTATCAAGTGTCCTCTTACCAAATAGCTTATGCAGCTTATTTATGCATATGTGGGTCAAATAATGCCCCAGAAACAAATCATGGGAATGATGCTGATGAATTTCCTTTTCATTTGGAGAGGAGTATGTTAACCAGACTCATCATTCTAGTCCATAAACTATATTTTATTTTACAGAATATATGGTAATAAATCAAATGAAGATACATACATGTCTATGGTCATTAGGGTTGTAATCCTGGGGATTCAACTTGGTATTGTTCTGAAGAAAAAGAAACTCAAAGAACTAGGTTCTTTTTAAAGAGTGCAAAGAAAGGTAATTTATAATAAACCTTTACTGTTACTGACTTTAAATTTACCAATTTAAGGTACTGACTTTTCTGTAAAGCTTATCCATCTATTACTCCAGGATTCCCATCTCTGGCCTTTTGAGGGATTTTGTTTCTGATTTTATACTCCCATTCCATAGAAATTCCTCTCTAGGACACATCCGCCTCGCTTTCAAATATACATACATCTCCCACACCTTGATTCTACAACCAGAATCTATCCAGATTTGTAATCTGCATTGCTCTGAACCACTTCTCTGAATTAGAGCTGTTTTTCTAAAATAGGAGATTAATGCCCTCCTTTGCAAAACACTGTTTCCTTGACTTCCACATAACAACACTCTTCTACTTTTACGTCTTTGAACCCTGACTTCAGTCTCCATTTCTGGATCTCACCTTGTATGAAATAATTTAGCATCAGAATTTCTTGGAGCTCTGTACTCTTCCTCTATTTGGGTTCTTTCAGCCACTTCTGGGGCTTTAGTCATCATACGTATATCGATGCCTTTTATTTTTTTAGGAGATTCCAAATTTTTGTATCTAAGTTCTTGCCCCACTGATGCTTTATAAGTAACACAAATTAAATAGGTTTGAATTTAAACTATCTTTTTACCCCCAATACTTCAACATCCTCTGTCTCCTTTCTCAGGAAATATCATTATTTTCCCTCATTTTCCTGGACTGCTTTTCTTATCACTCAAGATACCATTATCTCTCTTTTTCAGTTCATTCTTGTGTGCTGTTTTCTCTGGTTATAACCAATTGTCCTCCCATTTCAACCCTCCACCTGCACCTCACTCTGATTTTAAATATTCCCTTGCAACAGGGTATCCAGTTAAATTTGCATTTCAGATAGACATATTTTTAATAAAATATGTCCCTGATATTTCATGGAACACATTTATACTAAGCAGTTTTTTTTATTGCACATCTGATATGCAAAGTTAAGTTTAGCTGTATCTTCTTTTGCCTTCCTCCCAAATCTGGCAATCCTACATCACAATACATCTTACTTATTTTCTGTAGTTTGTACTCCATGAAGACAGGGACTGTGTGTGGCTTTGGGCTGCTATTCCAGTACCTACCAAATATGTGCACAAACAGGAAGCATTTGATATACATTAACTGAATTTGTGATTTATATGATGTACAAGTTCTCTGAAAATTTATACCAACTTGCCTATACACATTTGCCCCTTGCTACTACTATATTTTTGTTATTCACTGTAGGCATTTTTACTCAGATGTATTTATTCAAACCTATGAACTTTACTCCACGTCTGCCTCTTGGAAAACCCCACAATTCTTCATGCTACAAATTTAAGACATAAACTTCTGCTAAAGTCACAAATGAGACCCATCTGTTTCATGAAAATTTTTCTGATCTACAAGATTGTATATTCAGCTATTATACTCAAACAGTGAAACTCTCAAAATTCACAGAAAAAAATAGTTTCACTTTTAAAGAAAAACTATTGTAAGTGCCTAAGTTAGAAACTAAAAACACAAATTCCTGTTCTAAGTTACTGCCAGGGTAATGTCAGTCTCTACAGAGTCTGCATTTCTTTACTACATGTCCAAATTGGCCCTGGACTTGAGTGTGTGTGCGTATCTGTTATGGGGATAGATAAAGTGGACTGATAATAGAAAACACTGGCTCTCAATTGTACATTGTACTGGATACCAAACACTATATAGGCAGAGTGGAACTTCATGTGCTGATCACACAAATATATAATTGAAAACTAAAAAGGTTTTTGAAACAAAAATGACCTCATTATCTAAATAATCCATTGCTATAATGATTTTCATTTTATATAAAAGATAAACTATAGCTCAAAATAGAGATTTTGATTATGAATACACTCTAATTCTTATAAGGTATCTTTCATATACTAATTAATAGAGATTTCACATTGTTAGACTGTTTTAAGTCTTGAAATTATTTCTTGTACATGTTAGTTTTAAAAAAATAATTCAATACATTTCTCCCTTTTTAAATAAATAATGAAAGATTCGGGGCGCCTGGGTGGCTCAGTCGGTTAAGCAGCCAACTTCGGTTCAGGTCATGATCTCACGGTCCGTGGGTTTGAGCCCCGCGTCGGGCTCTGTGCTGACAGCTCAGAGCCTGGAGCCTGTTTCAGATTCTGTGTCCCTCTCTCTGACCCTCCCCCGTTCATGCTCTGTCTCTCTCTGTCTCAAAAATAAATAAATGTTAAAAAAAATTTAAAAAAATAATGAAAGATTCAATAATAACACTGACAATATTTTTTCTTATTATTTTCCATTTATCCCACAATTCTAAAGCATTAATCATTAAATAACTCAGAAATTTTAATGAAGATTTAATATGCCATGTTAAGGTCAGTGCATTCCTCATTTACCCAAACCTTTATTACCAGAACTGTCAGACCCTGCATTGCTGTCATTATTTGGGTTATGCCAGTATTAATTATAGACATATTGTTAAGAAAGCAATTCTTAAGTCTATCATTTTAAAGTATACAGAGTTTACATTAAGAAAAACACTTCATTTGAGATGGACTTAGTAATAGGTTATGAATCCAAAGAATAATACTTGACTTTCTAAGATGGCTAAAATTAAAATATCTTGCCCTAAGAGGAGGACCACAGAAAGAACAATATATAAATAACTCAGAGGAAATACAGCAAGCATTTCTTTAACTTAGATTGTTTTGTCCCGTGTTTGTCCTCCATTATATAATAATTTTTATAAAACATATACCAAGAATCAGGATACTTTCAGTTTTATAACTATAATATTTATAACACTCTGTATTTGGCACCTCTTCCTGGACTTTTGATTAATTGTTCTCTATATCTTACAAATAACCAACAGGCCAATCCTGAGTTACTTGTGCTGTTTTATACAGAAGTGGTTTTGTTTAATTTCATGTTTTCAAGATAACTTAGGGGGACAATTCTTAAGTTTTCAATATGGTGCTGTGTCCAGATCACTGTAATCTATGATTTATTATCTTTCCTTTTGAAAGTTTTTCTGAGGTATTTGCCTGATGTCTTCACTACAAGAAGCATTTGCTCTGTATCCGCAGTTTTGTGTCTACAAATAAAGTTTAACTATACATAACAAACTCATAACTCTTATCCTTTGCCATCTTTAAATATCATAGAGTATCCAAGATAAAATAAGTCAGCATTCTGGCATTTGTCATGGTGGAGTGATTGCCATATATATGAGTATTCCTTTGGGGTCAGGACCTTAAAAAACAATTCTGGCCGTTGGCTAGTATCAGAGATTACATTTATGAGATTGAGAACAGAGCTTAACCATTCAGTTATGCATATATAACCCCAGATACCATTTGCTAGTTAGTCCTCTTTGGTTGAGTATTTTTTATTTATATTCAATAATTTTATAACTTCTCATAGAGATAGTGTGTTAGTAGTATATAATAATATATGTAGCATATAATTACAAATACCAAATTTATAGAATTTATCATATACTAAAACACTTATGTTTTGAAACCATTAAGTTAAACTTCCAACTGCATGGAGTCCTCCATAATTACTAGATTAATGTATTTCCCTAAAGTACTGCTCTTTTATTTTTCTCCCACAGATCTCTAAAATCAATCCTCATTATAAAAGTACATATTTTATAAGATGTCATGTATACATATATGTATATATGTATTTACATATACATACATGTATACATGTATGTATATGTATTTACATATATATGATGTATGTTTATGTATATATGTGTACATATATACATATACATATGATGAAACAAAACGAATGAGATCTTGTCATTTGCAACAACACGGATGATAGACCTAGAGGTTATAATGCTAAGTGAACTAAATCAGTCAGAGAAGACTAAACCATATGATTTCACTCATATGTGGAATTTAATATAACAAAATAAATGAACAAATAATGAAAGAATCAAACAAAATCCAGACTTTTAAATACAGAAAACAAACTGGTGGTTTCCAGGAGGGAGGTGGGTAGAGGAAGGGTGAAATAAATACAAGGAATTAAGAGTACACTTATCTTGACGAACACTGAGTTATGATAGAATTGTAGAATCATTTTATTGTATACCTGTAACTAATATTGTATATTATTTATACTTCCATAAAAATTTTATTATATATTTATATATGTTAGTAACATCAATTCAGCAGTGTTTTAATTTCCATAAAATCAGTAATGATATTTGTCTGTGTGTTCCAATTGTGGCCAGAATATTAGAGAAAGTTATTTTTCTTCCATTAAGATTATCTATTAAGATTTTATCAAGATTGAAAATGATTGGAGTGTGTTTTTCTTAATCATCTGCATTAATTATCTTCACGTTTCTCACGTAACTAATTAGAATAGCAATTAATGATTATACTTTAAAAAATCATGTAATGTCATTTATTGTAATATGTAAGTCATTTATTGTGTGCACTTTAAGAAATCAATAAATAAACGTTGACTGATAAGATTATTTTATGGATATTTTGCTATTTAAATAATCTATACAATTTATGGTTCAAAAGGACTTAGAGATCATCCATTTCAATTACCTTATATTTCATCGAATATATATTTCAGAACTTTTTAATATACACATGAGAAAATTAGAGTCCTAAGTAGATATGTGTTTTGCTCTCCAAGGTCAAAAAATTAGTCTGCCACAGGGCCGGCAGAGAAAACTAATAATACTGAACAATTGCTGTGTACCAGGAACTGTGCTAATAACCATTCTATTCTTTAATCTTTTTTTTTATTTTTTTTAACTTTTATTTATTTTTGAGACAGAGAGAGACAGAGCATGAACGGGGGAGGGACAGAGACAGAGGGAGACACAGAATCGGAAGCAGGCTTCAGGCTCTGAGCCATCAGCCCAGAGCCTGAAGCGGGGCTTGAACTCACGGATCGCGAGATTGTGACCTGAGCTGAAGTCGGACACTTTAACCGACTGCACCACCCAGGCGCCCCTATTCTTTAATCTTTTTAATAAACCAATGAAGTAATAAGATTATTCCCATTTTATAAATGCAAAGATACCCAAACTGAGGAAGCTAGGAACTTGAATCAAGCTCATCTAGATAGCATGTAATGGGAATTGGTATTCAGCTGTGTCTAAATGCAAAGCCTATAATTATACACACCATGACATAACTCATAGGTGGTATACCTTAAAGGACTTTGATTAGGAAACAAAATGAAAGAGCAGAAAAATCACATGCATGTGTTTTACTCTTATTTACTCATATTTATATCTAGTGCCTAAGAGAATTCCCACCACGGAAGACCCAGGGAACATCATATCATCCTCCCTCTCCACCTCTTGCTCCTCCTGTTACTGCTGCTGGTACTATTGAAACAATACTATAGTTGTTTCAAAATGTTAAGCACAATATTTTCCAGACAGGATTCTAAGTTCTTTCCATTTAAAACTTAAAAGGATCATATGGTTATTATCCCTCTTTTTATGTACAAGTCAAAAAAGCACGTAGATGTCAAATAAATGCTGGGGGACATAGTGGATGGATGTAATTTGCACATGGCAAATGGAGGCAGAACGTCTACAGAGTGTGCAGTAAAAATGACTACATTGCAACACCAAAGTTATCCTCAGGCATATGTGTACAGAAACATGATTTCCTTGTATTAGATTGGATTTATACTGATCATTAACTCTGTGGATTTGGTCAAATTGTATTTGAACTTTTTTAGTACTCTTTGTCTTGTTTATAAACTAGAGATACTACTGATTTTATAGGATTATGTTTAAGATTAAATTGAATATTAAGAATTTAAATCATAATTTGTCAGTGGTACACATTAAAAACATTTAGTCACATGAATTACTGTCTATTTTTACGAGAATACAAAAGATTGTAACACAAATAGGGTGTGTGTGTGTGTGTGTGTGTGTGTGTGTGTGTGCATGTAGGTGTAAAAACTCTAGCTTATACATATGAGACATTGATACTTCTAAAAAAAACTTTGGAATAGTATTTTGTTATATTCCTCTTCTCATATTTTAGAGAGGTATACTAGGATATGACTAAAGAAATGGTATAAGAATGAATAGCAAAAGTAAATGCAATAAATTATCATTACCATAAAAATATGCTGGGAAAAATATATGTGCTTGGGACTACAGGGCATGCCCACCCAAATTACTGCCTGTAAAATGAAGTATGTAAGTTCAGAGTACAGTTCAAAGACCAGATTACAAACACAAACGAACAGTTTTCCTATCATGAAACCAGCCTCTTCGGAACTGTAAAATTATTCATGAGAAAATTTTAAATCCTTTTAGATATACTTCCCAAAACTTCATGTCATTTCAAGAAAGTTATAAAAAAAAAGTCAGCCAACTGCTACTTCCTACCATTTTTTGTTTATTAAATATTTTTTTACCTGAAGTGCCTTGCATAGAATAACCAGATACATAGCAATTTATAAGTAAATTTATTGTAACAGCCAGGAAACCAAGATGATTAATGTGTATCTCTTAATATATTCAAAGTGCTGTGTCTACATGCAAAATATTCTTTCTCAATTCTACATATAATACATGCCACAACATCTTGCCAAGCACAAAGATTGAATCCTAATAAAGTACAAAATTTATCAGAGTAATATAAAGCAGCATAGCTTTTCATAACAAGGACCTTCAAAAAACATGAACTCTAACCATGAAATATTGTTTCTTCTTTTACATGCAAACATATGTCACAAAAGCTTGTAGAACAATGCAATTTTTTCTTATTCAGCGTATTTTTTCAGAACTGAAGTATAATTTTCTTCAGAGTTTATGTATACTTGCTGTAGTTGCCTTATTTTCTTACATTCTATTCAATTTTAATAAAATATTTTAAAAGCCCCTAAATCTGAAAAACGGGAGAAATGAAGACAAACTTAATGACTACCACCTAATATAGAGAATATGTTTCAATTCATATTTATGTACATCTGAATCCCTTCATGGAACTCAAGTGAAAATAAATAATTGTAATAAGTTTAATAAATTGTTGCTGTGGTATAAATCAATAGTATGTTAATACATCAGTTATGTTTGGAATTCCTGTTAAATGCAAAACATACTCTCTTATTATTGCTACCCAGCACTATTATTTTTTCTATAGCATACACTGAAGACCAATTTATTACCAAGTTAGGGTACAGGTACTAAAGAACTAATTGGATACTTGTGGAAACACTTAAATATTCAGATTCAAAGAGACTACCACTTCTTTCCTAGATTCTTCTGAAAATAATGGCATAATTCTTTACTTTTTTGCTTCTGAGGGTATAAGTTAAGATTATAGTCCAATTAGCAAATAGACATATATCCTTGATATAAAGTGCAAAAAAGTAGATGCTATTTGAATAAAAATATTTTTGGTTTAGCAGAAATCAGACCAGTTATTGCCTTTGGCAGTGAGTGGGGAGTACTGACTGGGAAGGGGTGAGGGGTGTTTTGGGGGTGATGAAACTATCCTGTATTTTATTGGAGTAGAGAATATACAAATATGTAAATACCTCAAAACTCATCAAACTGTACAGATATAATGTGTCCATTTTATTGTATGTAAATTACACATCCAAAAATGGTGATTTAAAAAACCCACTACTATCTGAGTATATAGTATATGCGAAATTGGCATCTAGTTTCTCAGTTCTAAATTAGATATAGGTATAGACATATGATATCTGTCCTTTTCTGACTGACTTATTTCACTCAGCATAATACCTTCCAGTCCCATCCACGTTGCTGCAAGTGGCATGATTTCATTCTTTCTTATTGCCAAGTAGTATTCCATTGTATATATAAACCACATCTTCTTTATCCATTCATCCGTTGGTGGACATTTAGGCTCTTTCCATTATTTGGCTATTGTTGAAAAGAGCTGCTATAAACATTGGGGCACATGTGCCCCTATGAATCAGCACTCCTGTATTCTTTGGATAAATTCCTAGTAGTGCTATTGTTCGGCATAGGGTAGCTCTATTTTTAATTGCAGTTTGGAAAATGGCTTAGAAGAAGCAGTTGTCTTTCTGTAGTTTAGAGTTATTTCAAAACGTGTATTTCTTTTCACAGCAGCATCACTTTCATGTAAAGCTGAATCTGTATCAGGCTGCCTTCATTTTGTTCTTCGGTGGTCATATGGCAGACCACTCTACTAAGTTTTGAGAGGGCATAAAAGAAATAAAACCCACGGCACCTGCCTTCAAAGAGTTGACAGTTTAGCGGGAGATTAAAAAGATTTAACAACCTTTAAAAAGCAGCAAATAAATGAGAGCAAATTAACATAGCACAGCCAACATACAAGTTGTAAAGTGAAGTAAACACAAAAAGCAATCAGAGTGAGTCGGGGTTAATCAGGAGTGCTGCCATAGTGATTTGTGTCTCCAGCCCAGTCATAAAGGAGATGAGAGACGGATTGGTGGAGGAAGGGGAGGGAGGGATGTTTTTGGACAGATGAGCATATTGAAAAGCATATCGAGTGTAGTATAGAGCTGCCCTTGCAGTATGCATTTGGCTCCATTGAAGACCATCTCCTCAGTGTCATCTCTAGTCTCCTTAGAAGTCCACCCACATAGGATAAAAGGAGGTTTGTGGCCCCCAGGGAATTCTGCCTCTTCTTGCTCCTCTGAAGCAGAACACTTTCGTTCTTGTTACAGATGGATAAAACGTTTTACAAAAATGGTTAGTTTTTCTTTAAATCTGTGGGAAATAACAATGACAAATTCCAAAATAAAACCTTTTTTTTTTCTGAGTAAGATTATTTTAATCTAATTATATGATAATTTATTGATATAATGTTTTAAATAATCACCATGCCTTGTTTCTTTCCTCATGCAGTCTGGAAAACTGCCAGCCTGTATTCATTTCAGGTTTGCCTGGCAATTCAGATAAATTCACTAGGATTGATAGTCTTTCCAAATGTAAAGAACCCTACCCCCATTACAATGTGTGTCCTTGATACCATGGCTGCTTTCTTCCCAGTATTGCTTTGCTCCTCATCCTATCTTTTAGCTAGATCTTGTTGGGTGCAAGAAATAGAGAGCTATTCAAGCTGTCAAGAGAGAGATGTGTTTATTATACTAAAGCGTAAGCATAAGAGAGTTGTGTTTTAAGGGTGCCTGGGTGACTCAGTCGGTCAAGCGTTCGACTTCAGCTCAGGTCATGATCTCGCGGTTCGTGAGTTCGAGCCCCGCGTCGGGCTATGTGCTGACAGTTCAGAGCCTGGAGCCTGCTTTGGATTCGGTGTCCCCCTCTCTCTCAGCCCCTCCACTGTTCACACTCTGTCTCTCAAATATAAATAAACATTAAAAAAAAATTAAAAAGAGAGGTGCGTTTTAAGTATTTAGCACACATGACATTGTGTATATGTATGAAATATATTGTACATACACATAGGTAACGTTATATCAATAATGTGAACCCAGGAAAATGGTTCTGCTCCTCAGTTAAATGATGTGCAAGTAGTCACTCAAAAAGGAATAGAGTGGCTTATGTTAGAGATTCTACAGTGAGAAAGATAGACAAGGTCTCTAAATTCATGCAATGCCATGTTTTAATTTTTTTTAATATTTATTTGTTTTTGAGAGAGACAGAGACAGAATGAGAGTGGGTTAGGGGCAGAGAGAGAGAGAAGGGAGACAGGTTCCGAAGCAGCCTCCAGGCTCTGAGCTGTCAGCACAGAGCCCGACACTAGACTCAAACTCATGAGCTGTGAGATCATGACCTGAGCCAAAGTCAGACGCTCAACCAACTGAGCCACCCAGGCGTCCCTGCAATGCCATGTTGTAAAGGGAAGAAAGACACTGAGGAAAGCATCATCCAGAAAAGTGTATGGCAGCAAGTCATCAAAGGTTAAAAAAGCCTTTTCTATAGGAAATTCAGTTTAAATTGTGGGCCACAAATAAATGAAAGTTAACTAGTTTTGAAGTGATAAGGGGTTATTTGAATGGCACTGCAACTATACATCTATAACCAGCTCCTGCAAGCACTTTTTTTTTTTTTTGGTGGTAGTCTAATTTCATAGGAGCTATACAAAATTTCCAAGGATACTTTCCAAGTATCCTGACTTTGTAGCTAAGAAAGAATTATGGGGAGCAGTTGTTTTCTTTAAAGTTTCTTTTTTTAGGGATGCAATTCAAAAGTTTCCTGGCCTCTAATCTAGACTATGAAATCAGAATCTCTTACAAAAGAGCCCTGGGAAAATCTTTTTTTTGAGAGGCAGAGTGAAAGCACAAGTGCCAGAGGGGCAGAGGAAGAGGGAGAGAGAATCTTAAACATGCTCCATGCCTGGCACAGAGCCTGACTTCGGACTCAATCTCATGAATCATGAGCTGACCCAAAATCAAGAGTCGGGTGCTTACACCACCAAGCTAGCCAGGCACCCCAGGAATATCAATTTTTATCAAGTTGTCAAATGATGCTTGGAATGAGTTTGGGAAATACTAGGATGGAGGAAAGAAGTGTTTCAGGTATACATTTTTTAGGTTTTTTAAAATAGATTTATAAAGATCTAATTCACATACTATATTTCAGGTATGGTTTTAAGCTTAAATTTAGCTACTGCGTTGTTGGGGTATATTCCTTTATTTTCAGTTTTCTTGATTTGGGGCCCAAAATAATTTTGTGCGTTCATATGAAAACAGATACAATGTGCTTTTTAAACCTGCTTTTCTAAAAAACAAGCACTCTAGTACTCTTTAGCCTTTCATCACAGATTATTCTCCAACGCTAAACCATCATTTCGATTAAAAAATACTTTTATTTATATATTATACATTCACTCTTCTTGGTGTACACATCAATGAGTTTTGACCGATGCATAGACTCATGTTTTTACCACTGCAATCAAAATACAGAATAGTTCCATCACCCATAAAACATTCCCTCGCACTGCCCTTTTGTAGTCATACCTTTCCTTCACCCCCACACTCTGGCAACCATCAATCTCTTCTCTGTCCCCCTAGTTTTGCCTTTTCATGTAAATGGAGCCTTTAGGTGTAGCTTTTTTTGCTTAGTATAATGCATTTGAGAGCCATCCTGTTGTTCTGTGCATCACCAGTTTGTACTCAGTAGTATTCCATTGTTTGGATGAACCATATTTTGTGTATTCCTTCACCAGTTTAAAGACATATTGATAGGGTGCCTGAATGGCTCAGTAGGTTAAGCCTCCAACTCTTGATTTCGGCTCAGGTCATGATCTCACTGTTTGTGAGATCGAGCCCTGCATTGGGCTCTGGGCTGACAGTGCAGAGCCTCCTTGGGATTCTCTCTCCCTCTCTTTCTGCCCCTCCCTCCATTCATGTCTCTCTCTCTGTCTCTTTCTCTCTGTCTCTCTCTCTCAAAATAAATAAATAAACATTAAAAAATAGACGTATTGGTGATTTCCAGTTTGAGTGACTATGAATAAAATCCCTATGAATATTTGTACAAATTTCCAAGCATCCAAAATAAAAGTTAACACCAAAAATTCAGCTCCATTGTTATAATACTTAATAAAATGTTTAAAAATAATTCTTGAATTTGAAATTAAATAAGGTAAACTCACTGAATCATTCATTCAATAAGTAGTTATTAGACATCTACTCTATGTCTATCATTATTTCAGGTGAAAGGAAAGCAAAAGTAAACAACTAAGGTGATAAAACATCCTTGTTTGACAAGAACCTTATGGAAGACATTATAGCACTGAAAGTTCCACACCTAAGAAATACCCAGTCTCACACAAATCAGGACGTTTGGTCACCCTATCAAAGATAACCAACTTCTTTGCCTTCATAGAACTTAAATTCCAGCTGAAGATACAGAACATATGCTTCCACATATATGAGGTGTTAATAAATGCAATGCAGAAAAGTAAGGCAAGGCAGTGGAAAAGAGAATGACAAGAGCTGGAATGTTTGATATGTTATTTGGAAAAGGCCTGTCTAAGGAAGTGATATTTAAGCAGAAACTCAAATAAAATTAGGAATCCAGCCATGAAAATATCTGAGTAAATTGCCTAAAAAGAATAGAAAGTGTGGGGCACCTGAATGGCTCAGCCAATTGAGCAACTGACTTTGCTCAGTCATGATCTCATGGTTCCTGAGTTCGAGCCCCGCATCGGGCTCTGTGCTGACAGTGTGGAGCTTGGAGCCTGCTTTGGATTGTGTGTGTGTGTGTGTGTGTGTGTCTCTCTCTCGGCCCCTCCCCTGCTTTCTCTCTTCTCTGTCTCAAAAGTACACATTAAAAAAAAAAAAAAGAATGGAAAGGTCAAACTTTATTTTTTTAACATTTATTTATTTTTAAGAGACAGAGCGAGAACAAGCTGGGGATGGGCAGAGAGAGAGAGGGAGACACAGAATCTGAAGCAGGCTTCAGACTGTGAGCTGTCAGCATAGAGCCCAATGTGGGCTCGAACTCGTGAACTGTGGGATCATGACCTGAGCCAAAGTTGGATGCTTAACGAACTGAGCTACCCACATGCCCCAAAAGGGCAAACTTTTTAAAGAAACAGAAGGCTTAATAGACTTGAGAGTTTAATGAGGTTAACAGGTAGATTGTGGCCAGCCCAGGCCATGCCTTTGTTGGATATTTATTATATTTCCATGTCATAGGAAACTACTGAACATGGACTCAATTGTGAGCTAATAATATGCTACCTTTCAAAGCCTTTTTTTGTTGTTTTCAGAAACAGTGCTTAGGAGTCTAATGTTTTCTCATTTTGGCTCATCTTTATTGTTATAAAATTCTATTTTGTGGTATTTAAAACTTCAAGTTGGAGTTTTTAATTCTTTCTTTATAGCATAATAAACTAAGTTTCTTATTGTTTGCTATTGTTATATATATATGCCATATATATTTGAAAATAATATTCATTCTAAAAAATGTACATCAAAAAGTGATGTGTGTGTTTATATGTGATCAGTTATTAAAAAATTGATATTAGGCAATAAATAGTAATTATCTCAAAGAGAGGAAGTGAGTAAGAATAAGGATAATGATTATAAATATAACATATTAATATTTGATTTAGTAAAATAGGAATATAATTTTATATTCTATGTATTAATATTACTTTCATATTTCTCTTTTTATATAGAACATTTTAAATGTACTGTCATGATCTTTCTCCCCATTCTCCTTTCTCATATCATAACTGATATCCAAAACAATACAACAAAATGAAAAACCAAAAAGAAAAATTAAAATATCTTTAATTAAAAAAAGTTAAACCCATGACCAAAATCCCCCAATAAAATTGTTTTAAAATTGTCCGTACAAGTAGTCAATTTTTATATAATTAGAAGTGTGACATTGTATATTTTTATTACAATATGAATTTTTTAAAACTTATAATGATTTTTAAATATATGTCATTGTTGCAGGCAACACTGAAAATGTTAATTTTTTTGTTATTTTGCAATCATCTAAAAAAATTAAACAATGGTTATATTCTCTGGATGAGAAATGAATAAATAAATATCAATTTTACATTTAATATAACATATAATTGCCATCCTTCATCAACTTTATTAGTAGTGTCTGAACCAGTATCAACATTGTCTGCCTGGAAATGTGTCCCCCAAAATATTTGTTGAATGAATCAGTGAAGATAGTTTACATACCTATATTTTTCAATAAAATGCCATGTGAGTTGTCTCTTGAAAACTAAAAGATATCTTCTATCTCTGATGTTCCCACCCAGGAAGTCAACCTTATGGAAATTGTTTTAAAAGTATTGCAATACATAATTATTTTGAGACTTTGTGCATCTATGATGATATCATTCATATTAATTAATATAAACAAGACATCAGTAACTCTAATTGTATTATTATTTCATTGATGATAGCATGGAAATTCTTTGTGTCTGCGAATCTTAAAGAATATTTATTATAGGGATGCCTGGGTGGCTGTCTGTTAAGCATCCGACTGTTGGTTTTGGCTCAGGTCATGGTCTCACAGTTCGTGGGTTCAATGCCCACATCTGGCTCTTCACTGATGATACAGAGCCTGCTTGGAATTCTCTCTCTCCCTCTCTCTCTCTCTCTCTGGCTCTTTCTCTGTCTCTCTTTCTCAAAATAAGTAAATAAACTTAAAAACTATTTATTACATAATATCACTAGCCTTTATATATAAAGTAACATAAAATATGTCTTCTTGAGACCTTTTCCATGCAGAGAAAAGAATGTTTTAATTTTCTTTTTTTTTTAACGTTTATTTATTTTTGAGACAGAGAGAGACAGAGCATGAACAGGGGAGGGGCAGAGAGAGAGGGAGACACAGAATCGGAAGCAGGCTCCAGGCTCTGAGCCATCAGCCCAAAGCCCGACACAGGGCTAGAACTCACAGACCGCGAGATTGTGACCTGAGCTGAAGTCGGACGCTTAATCGACTGAGCCACCCAGGCGCCCCAATGTTTTAATTTTCAATGCCAGAAATACCTTTGATTGGATTATAGTTTGTATTCAACGGTTCCAGTAGAGACTTTGGTGATAAACATGGCAGTTTCTAAAGGGTTTAATTGTTATAGAAATAAGTTCAATAAAGAAAAGCTTATGAAAATGTTTTTCTCTATCATTGTTTTAACATGGGAACAACTGAAAGCTGAAGGTAAAACTGATTACAGCCTTCAAATACATTGAAGAATGTTTCCTTATGAAAGTGAATAGTTTTATCCTTTAAAAAAAAAGCAGAGTATAATAAACAGTGTACTGTATTTAGATTACGGAATGATGAATTCAGGTTTTCCATTAATTCTGAGTTGTGGAACATTTGAGTTTGTTGAGTCCCTAACCTTGGAAATTTTTAATATGAAAAAGTAAATCCAAAAGTAGCTTTTATCTCCAATGAATTAAGTGTAAATAATAAAAGTGAATAAAATTGATTACAAGGTCCTTTTCCATTTCAATATTCTATGTTCCCTAAGCAGATTAAAATATCACGGTTATAAATATGTTCCTTTGCTAAAGATTTCAAAAGATTCTTTCATTACTTTTCTAAAATGTCACAAGCACCAAATCAAATCCCTATGTGTATACAATAGCATAGCATGTTAGCAGGCATTTATATTTATTTGTGATGCTGCATTCTTTAATTGTAAGGAATATCCAGAAGTCACTTTTGAATAACAGTATTTTGCAATACATGTACATAAACACACACATATTTAAGTATTTTGTGGCCTTCATTATGAATGCATATTATCTGTTTTAGACAGAAATGGCCTCCAGGAGTCAATAACAAGAAATAGCTGTCTCTTTTTATACCATAAGACTTAGAGCCACATACAATACAGAAATTTTATTTTTCCTTTAAATATATGCTACAAAATTATAAATGCATCAATCTCAAAATAACTAGCATGTTCTTAATATTTTTATAAAATTAATGATTTCATTGACTGAACATTTCAATGTGACTTCTTTGAAAATTTTTAGTGCACCACTATAAGAGCTAAGATAAATGGAACATTTAATACGTACTTTCTTAATTCCATTATACTGAAAATTTGAGGATTTTTTATGGTTATTAGGCACACAATGACATATTCCTTTTTTTTTCTTATTACACTGTCATCAAATTCCTCTTATGGACAAATTAGGTTCACATTATTATTTCATGCCAGAATAATTGTGAGATAACAGAGTGTAGAATTCTGCATTTGAGCCAGGATGTTCCAAACATTTGGAAGGTTTCTTTGTTTGTTTGTTTTGGGAAAAAAGATCCTCATGAATATAAGGATAATGCAAAGTCTATCCAGATAAAGACACATACATACCCCCCACACACATACTGACAAAGACACAGAGGAACAGATAATAAGACAGAGAGGCAGAGAGAGAGAGAGAGAGAGAGAGAGAGAGAGAGAGATGATGATGATGAGACAGAGAGAACAAAAGGTAAAAGTAAAACTATATCCATTTCCAGATAACATTAGATATAGAAAACCCTAAAGACTCCACCAAAATACTGTTAAAACTGTTAAATGAATTCATTAAAGTTTCAGGATACAAAATCAAAAGTCAGTTACATTTGTATACACTAACAAGAAACTATCAGAAGGAAAAATTACGAAAAAAAAATCCCATTTGAAACAATAAAATAATTTTATAATTAATAAAAATTCCCACTGAAAATAATAAAATACTCAGGAACAAATTAAATAAGGAAGTGAAAAATCTGTACTCTGAAAACTACAAGACATTGTTAAAAGAAATTGAAGAAGACACAAATAAATGGAAAGATATTCTGTGCTCCTAGAATGGATAAATCATTATTGCTAAAATATCCATACTACCTAAATTGATCTACATATTCAGTGCAACGCCTATCAACATTTCAATGTATACGTTATCCATAAATTTAAGACAAAGGAACCAAGAATATATAATGGGGAAAGTATCATCTTTTCAATAAATGGTGTTGGAAAAATTGGACGGTGCAATGAAAAAAAAATGAACCTGGACCCCTATCTTATGCTATACATAAAAATCAACTCAAAATGAATTAAAAACTTGAATGTAAGACCTGAAACCACAAAACTCCTGGAAAAAAATATAAGTAAAATATAAGTAAACTCCTTGACATTGGTCTCGCAAATGATTTATTAAAGCAAACAAAAGCACAACCAAATAAGTGGGACTTAAAAGTTTCTACATAGCAAAGGCTGCTTTGTCATTTAGTAGATGACAAGAAATAGAAGAGATGACAAGTAGATGGAATAGAAGAAAATATTTGTAAATCATCTGGGAAGGGGTTAATGTCCAAAATACATAGAGAACTACAACTCAATAGCAAAAACCAAACAAAATCCAATTTTAAAAATGGACAGAGGAACTGAATAGACATTTTTCTAAAGAAGATATTTAAATGTCCAAACAGGTACATAAAAATGGCCTCAACATCATTATTTATCAAGGAAATGCAAATCAAAATCACAATGGGATTTTACTTCGCACCTGTTAGAGTGGCTGGCATCAAAAAGACAAGAGACAGTAAGTATAAGCAACGATATAGAGAAAAGGGAGCCCTTTTGCACTGATGGGAGAAATGTAAATTGGTGAATGCCCTAAGGAAAACAGTACAGAAGTCAAAAGATTGAAAATAGAACTAACATATAATCTAGCAATCCCTTTTCTAGATTTGTATCCATAGGAGATAAAAACAGGATATCAATGAAATATCTACACTCTTAGTTTATTGCACCATTATTCACAGTAGCCAAAATATGGAAATAACCTAAGTGTCAGTCAATGGATGAATGGATAAAGATGTGGTGTGTGTGCATACAGTGAGGTATTACTCAGCCATGAGATAGAAGGACATCCTGCTGTTTGCCACACATAGATGGAACTTGAGGGTATTTTGCTAAGTCAGGTAATCAGAGAAGACATATGCTGCTTGATGTCACTTATACGTGGAATCTAAAAAAAGCCAAACATGTAGACACACAGAGTAGAATGGTGGTTACCAGGGACTGAAAGATGACACAAAAGGGGAAATGGTCAAAAAGTAAAAATTTTTATTTATAGAACGAGTTAGTCCTAAGCATTTAATGTACAATATAGTGATTATAGCTAATAATACTGTATTATATACTTGAAAGTTGCTAAAAGAATAAAACTTAAGGGTCCTTACCAAAAAAAAAAAAAGTAATTATGAGACCTAATGGAAGTGTTAGCTAAGTCTATGTTGGTAAGCATTTTGCAATATGTAAGTGTATCAAATCAATGTGTTATATACCTTTAACTCACATAATGTCAATTACCTCTGTATAAAACTGAAGAAAATCTCTAAGTGGTTATGTTGAAAATTAAATGAGATAACACATGAGAATATGATTCATAAAATATAAAGCAATACAGATATAAAAATTCTTAACATTATAGTGGCTCTCATGTCCCCATGATATTTCCACAGTTCTCTTTAAAAACAATATTTTGGACTATTTTTCATGGAACAAAATACCCATTAATAGACACTTAGAAATAACCTGCTAATCTGGTTATGAAGAAAGCTAACTTTATTTAGTTTCAAAAAAATAATAATGAATGATAAACTGGCTGTCAATGAGGCCAGTAGTTGAAAATTCTAGTTGTGGATCTGAGTATAATACACAAATCCTATTTTTCTCAATTTAATTGACTGTGAGGGAGGATGCTGGATATAGGTTATTAGAAGGTTAAAGGTAAATCCATCCTTTGCTGAGGGCCCTATAAAACCAAAATAAGGCATGTTTAAAACCCCTCATATAGCAAGCATTTGCTTTTAGCAATGCACGAAACACATGTGCATACAACCTGAAAGATAGTTGATGAAAATTAATTTTTAAAGTGATATTTCTATTCAGTAATAGGGAAAAATTCTGTCAGGATGAATTTAGCTCATTAAACTAAAATAAAAGGCCTTTTAAAATCTGACTCTAATTTTCTCTTTCAAGCCTACCTCTCATATCTGAATCCTGTACACATTATGAGTAAAAATTCTACATGTCTACAACTATAAAGTTATATTTGTGAGTTATTCTCTACAAAAAATAATTCCTTCTTTTAGGTTAACATCTCTGCATTAAACATAAGTCTTAGGAAGGCCTTTTTTCTAAAATAAAAAAATACAGAAATCATTATATGGGAAGGAACATTGAGGATCACTAGTCGAATTAATAGAAATTCAGTAATTTTTCTATAAACATAGGGAAATACAATATATGAGCATAAAGCATTTTTAGTGCATGTCAGTTATGTCATATTTGGTTTTTGTATTCTCACAAAAATTCTTGAGAAGTATCTATTTTATTGGAAACAGATTATTTCCTTGTTGATAGATGAAATCAGCAAAGAACTCTGACATCTACCAAGCTGTATTACATACTTCTAAGTTGGCTGCAATTGGTAAACATGACAAAAATTGAGCTCTAATTGAGTGTTATTAACTATGGGACCAGGGTCAGAATCAGGGCCTCTTTCTGAACAAAAATATTGTAACATCTTAGGTCTTACCTCACCTGAGAATTCTGAGAGGCAAGAAAGAGAGAGAGAGAGAGAGAGAGAGAGAGAGAGAGAGAGCAGGGAAGCAAGCACAAACTGGCATCAACAATGGAAAAGAACTAACATACAAGTCCTGTGGTTCACTAGTGAGTACTAAAGTCACAGGTCCAAAAGAAGCATTCCTTTCAACTGATGGTAACCTTCAGGCTATCATGAGACAGAAAGTCAGGACCAGACACACTTGGATATGCATGAATACTTTTGAAATATTTTGTAATAACAGCATTGTGGATCTCTCCATCATGCCTTCTGTTGTTATACTTCACTAACATAATTGAAGAGGTGATACCGGATTTTTCAGCTACATCAGGTCTTCTTGAATAGATCTTGACTCCAGTCCTAATATAGAATTACACTGTGATTATTCAACTTAGAAAAACATCCACTTATGTAAATTTGGAAGATAGAATTTTAGTGGAAGCTCCTTAGCCTAATGTGTATACAGGTGGTTGGATTTACCCCAGCACAATGGCTACAAAGCATATAACAATAACAGATATCAAGTTTCATCTCTTAGGACCTAAGAACTTGCTGGCTTTAGAATTGAGTGGTGCTGGGCTTAGAGCTTCCAATTATTAGTACCTGATGAATACAGATGTGTTTGTTATTTACCTAGAGCTATTCCTAGAATAGTGACACCACACATTAAATGTTTATGAAATGAATATTTGCAAGAAAGTTTGAATGAATAAATGGGTATATGAAGGAATGAAGTGGACAAAGCAGAAGTACTTCTAATTAGTATTTACTTCTGTTTTTGAGACTGAGCAAATGTTCCATCGGTAGTATAAAAAAAGAGGGAAAGAATGCTATAGGATTTTAAAAAAAGAAAAAAGGAAAGGAAACTAAAATGATTGTGTTTTATGTGAATGATGGGACTCCTGAAGAGCATATTAGAGGTGTCTAATGATGTAAAACAGTTGAGATGGGAACCATAATGCTCAATAATGACATTCAAATTTCTGGTACCTTTCAGGAATATCTCCCTATTTTTCCACATTTAAGATACCTTCCAACTATAATAGACATTGAATTAATAAATGATTGTATAATATTAAATACCTTGTCTTAGTAAAACAGCTTGGTTAGATCAATGAAGTTCTTACTATAATATACAAGTTAAAAAAATTACTGAAAATTGCCATTCAGATTCTAGCCGAGATAGTGATTTGGTTATGGTACAGAATTCACCTATCTTACCAGTCTACTTAATTAAAAATATATTTAACTGATTGTCTATTTGATATTAAAGACTGTAAATTATTGAAGTTCAAGGTAGTGAATGTGATTGTATTTTAACAAATAAAATATGATTTGAATTTTTCTAAAATCAAGCCATTTCTTAACAATAATGTCCATTAGCTATTTTAGACACACGTGTGCACATGCACACACACACATACATGCATACATATCCTGGCTTTAGATCATTTGGACAGCAGCCTAGGAGAGGAGAAAATCATTTATGTTATGCGAACTATTTATCTTGATACTTCCTGGAGGAAACAGCAATGGCACAAATCCTAGACTGACTTACAAAGCACAAATGGGAATTTCTCAGAATTCTAGGTTCATATATGAAACAAATCCTTTTGTTTCATTCATTACTGTCGTCAAAGATTTTCAGTAACAGACAAATGCACTAATTGTTTTCAAAGGGAACATATGTTTTAAATGCAATGAATGTTGTTAATTGTTATGAATATAGGCATATTTCAGAGATATTGCCAGATTGAGTTCACACCACTGCAATAAAATAAATATCGCAAAAAAGTTAGCCAAATGAATTTTTGGTTTCCTAGTGCATATGAAAGTTATGTTTACACTACACTGTAGTCCATTAAGTATACAATAGTATTGTATTTAAAATATATATATACCTTAATTTAAAAATACTTTTATTCCTGAAAAATGTGAACCGTTGTCTGAGCTTTCAATCAATCTTTTTTGCTGGTGGAGGGTCTTGCTTCAATGTTGATGCCTGCTGACTGATAGGGTAGTGATTGTTGAAGGTTGGGGTGGCTCTGGCAACTTCTTAAAATAAAAGTGACAGTTGCCTCATCAGTTGACACTTCCCTTTACCAGCATGTGATGCTGTTTGTTAGCATTTTACCCAGAGTAGAATATCTTTTAAATATCTTTTAAAACTGGAGTCAATCCTCTCAGACCCTGCTACTGCTTTATCAACTAAGTTATGCAATATTCCAAATTTTGTTTCAGTTTCAACAATCTTCATAAACATCTTCATCAGGCATAGATTCTATCTCATAAAACCACTTTCTTTGCTCACCTGTAAGAAGCAACTTCTCATCCATTCAAGTTTTATGAGATTAAAACAATTTAGCCACATATTCAGGTTTCACTTCTAGTTCTGTTATTTCCACCATATGTGCAGTTACTTTTTCCATCAAACTCTTGAACCCCGCAAACTCATCCATGAGGGTTGAAATCAGTTTCTTCCAAATTCCTGTGAATGTTGATATTTTGACCTCTTCCCATGAATCACAAATCTTCTTACTGATAATCTACAATGATGAGTTAAGGTTTTCAATTTGCTTTGCCTAGATCCATCAGAGAAATCCCTATCTATGGCAGCATTTGTATTATAACATGTATTTCTTCAAAAAGAAGACTTTAAAGTCAAAATTACTACTTAAACCATGGGCTACAGATTGTGTGTTGTATGTTAGCAGGCATTAAAACAACATTAATTCATCATACATCTCCATCAGAACTCTCGAATGAGTAAGTACATTGCTCATGAGCAGTAATATTTTACAAGGAATCTTATTCTGAGCATTAGTTCTCAACAGTGCGCTTAAAAGATTCAGTAAGTCATGTTATAAACAGATGTGCTGTCATACAGACTTTGTTTTTCAATGTATAGAGCACAGGCAGAGTAGATTTAGCATAATTCTTAAGGGCCCTAGGATTGTCACAATGGTCAAAGAGCATTGGGTACAACTTAAAGTCACCAGCTGTATTAACCCCTAACAAGAGAGCCTTTCCTCTGAAGCTGGCATTGACTGAAGCCAAGCATTAACTTTTCATCTTTAGCTATGAAAGTCCTAGATGGGATCTTCTTCAAGATTTTGTTTTGTTTTGTTTACGTTGCACATCTGTTGTTTATTGTAGCCACCTTCAGTAATTATCTTGGATCATGTGGATAACTTGCTTCTGTATCTACTTCAGCACTTGCTGATTTACCTTGTATTTTTACATTACAGAGATGACTTCTTCCCTTAAACCTCATGAACTTACCTCTGCTGGCTTCAGATTTTCTTCTGCAGCTTTGCATCACCTCTCTCTGCCTTCATAGAATTGAAGAGAGTTAGGTCCTTACTCTGGATTAGGCTTTGGTTTCAGGGAATGTTGTGGCTGGTTTGATCTTCTATCCAGATCATTAAAACTTTCTCCATATCGACAATAAGCCTGTTTCACTTTCTTGTCATATATGTGTTCACTACATTAACACTTTCAATTTCCTTCAAGAACTTTGCATTCACAACTTGGCCAACTGTTTGATGCAAGAGGCCTAATTTTCAGCCTATCTTCGTCACTAAACTGAATCATTAGTAGCTTTTGATTTAAAGTGAAAGACATAGGACTCTTCCTTTCACTTGAGCACTTCCAACCCATTGTAGATTTACTAACTAGCCCAATTTCAATATTGTTGTGTCTCAGGGAATAAGGAAGCCCAAGGAGAGGGAGGGACATGGGCAAATGGTTGGTCAGTGAAACAGTCAAAACAGACACATTTATTGATTAAGTTGAGTTGTAAATGGGTGTGGTTTGTGGCACCTCAAAATAATTACAGTGGTAACATAAAAGATCACAGATCACCACCACAAATATAATAATAATGAAAAAGTTCAGAATATTGAATTACCAAAATAGGACAGAGAAACACATAGTGAGCAAATGGCAAATGTTATTGGAAAACATGGATACACATAGGCTAGCTAAATGCAGGGTTGCCACAAACCTGTTTATAATACATGTGAAGTGCAGTACAGCCAAGTGCAATAAAATGAGTTATATTTGTATCTTAAAAGGGAATAACATTTTCATATCATATAATTGTCAGGTCAGTAGCTATTAGAGTTGAAAGCTACCTTGGACAATTGATTTTGTTTTGAGGGTTAGGAAATTAAAGCCAAAATTGTAAACAGTTTATATAGATAAATAGTAGCTACATTGAGATGAGGTCCTATTTTCTGATTCATGGACTAAGCAAATACTAACCTGCTATAATCATTCTGGATTATTCAGTTGAGTTTTGTGATAATGTATGTTACCGCCTTCATGAAACAAAAAATAAGTAAATTATGAATGTCCTCTGGAGTAGGAAAACGGATAAAAAGGGAATTGAGTAGGACAAAGATGATTAAAGCCACAATTATTAGCTCTTTTTTACTTGGGAAAGCGATAAAAAGTCCCTGGGAAAGGTATCTCAAGGGGAAATTGCTACAGATCTTGATAAGAGTGAAGCCCCATGACCCAAGGAAAGACTTAAGTCTTTTTCATAATCAAAACAGTGATGTCAGAAAACACAAAAGAACATAATTCTGAGTATGAATTTTAAGAGCAATGAAGTAATAAGGCAATTTGTATTTGGCTGAGAGCAACAGGCACTATTATTCTCTCCCACATTTATGAAAATAGAGTTTGAAACTCTGTATCTGAATTGTTTTCTGGATTTCAGAATCCAAAAATAATTGTATATTTCATATGGATCTTGAAGACTATGACTCTGAGATCCACTCTATTTACACTTTAAATTTCATATTCTTTAATATAAAATGATTTTCTGGATTTTTACAAAATAACTTTATATCCTCAGACATATACAAACTATACGAAAATAGAAAATTGATAACTGCAACGGTATCACTTTACCACGTATATACCCATTCACCAATATTGAGGCTAAAAGAAGCTTAAGCTACTTTTCTTCCTTCATGTTAAAATACTCTTAATATAAACATTTTTCAAAAGTTAAAAAAAATACCTGTGTCTTAGTAAAAGTGTATAACTACTTGTCTTGAACATCTGTATTAATTATTCCATGCTCTGAATGTAACTAAATGACTGTGTATTTTTCATTCATTGTGAATATTATACATATATATATATATATATATATATATATACACTATAAGTATATATGTATATGTGGAGCATGAAGAGGACAGAGTGATTAATATCAGATGTTGTTTAGAACCTGAGTGAAATGGCTAAAGCATCCAATGGATTTGGAAAAATAGAGATTCTGACCTTGAAAAGAGCAAGTTTGATGGGAGAACTTGGACCAGATTGGACTAAGATGAGGAATAAAGTTAGGGATGGAATATGGTGAGATGTGGGATATGCCCCAGAGAGGTGTATTTGGAAAACAGTGTGGTTGCCATTTTCCCATAAAGAAGGATTGTTTCTTCGAAATTTTCTGTGTAGATATTTTGAGTTTTGTTTCTAGTAGGGCTATTTTTCTCAGAATGCTAATGAAATTATAAAACCTTTGGTGTTTAGAAATATTTTGATATCCTATAGGAAAACACAAAGGTATTTCTGCTTAATTGCAAATTTATGATCTATCTTATAAAAGTTACTGATATTTTTTCTTGGAGATTTCATATATATCCACTTAATAATATAGCATTGGATAGCTTCTACAGAGGTGAGTCCAATGAGGTAGGTTTTAAAATCAATAGTTTGTCTATAACTTAAACATAAATTGGTTCATTGAGTTGATCTCTGTGACTGTGACAACTGCTTGGCTTTAAGCTCTGTCAGCGTTGTGCCAGCTATTGGGTTAATGATAAATAGCTAATGTAATGGATTAGTTAATGGGATTCTTAGTCACCCTTTTCTGACTTATGGATATATGGCTTTGTTATTTGGAATTACAACTAAGCCTCCGATACAATTAACCTTTCACATACAAAATAAACACAATAAATGTAATATGTTCAAATATACATATTTTTTCAATGACACCATTCAGCCTTGGTAGGCATGTTTCCATAATTTATTTTATGAAATATATTTCATTTGGCACCACGTCTTTAAGCATGGAAAGAAAATAAAAGCATTTTAGCACTCATATTAATGCTCTTAGCCACAAAGAAAAGGTATGCAAATCAAATGTATAATGCTGCATTTTCCAGGAGGCACCTGTCTTCAGTAATTTAAGCCCATTAGGGTTACCCTAAATATAATACTTTTATCTGATGCTTTTATGGCTTGTGACAGTTATAAGACAAGATGAAGATATATATCACACATTCAAATATTTCTGACGAATATATTAAAAAGGAAAGTTGGGGCTCCCAGGTGACTCAGTTGGTAAGCATGCGACTCTTAGTTTCGGCTCAGGTTATGATCTCATGGTTTGTGAGTTTGAGTCCTACATCCAGGTCTGTGTTGACAACAGGGGTTCTCCCTCTCCTTCTCCCTCTGTCCCTCTACCACTTACATGTGCTCTCTCTCTCTCTCTCGCTCTCTCTCTCTCTCTCTCTCAAAATAAATAAATACCCATAAAAATGTTTCCTAAAATATCCATAGTTATTGTTGAACATTAGACACTGTATGAAAATATGACCTAATTTACAGACACAGGCTTAGTTTCTATAATATAATCTACATGATATTGATACATCTTCATTTAACAGATTTTAGCAGATTACATATGTATGACTAGACATTTGAATTTAGGATATGTCAATCTGAGTGATATGATAAATATTCTTATAAAATAATTACACACAAAGGAGCTTTGATTCTAAAAGTTAGCAAACCATTAATTAAAATGCCAAATGATATTTTTTCATCTTTGAGGTCTTTCTCAATGTTGCTGTTTAGAAGAAAAATGTAATGGATTCATCAGAGTCAAATGCCTATTTTTTTCTGTTACCTATGCAGACAACATTCCTGCACATCATTTCAAGTCTCACGGGGCTTGATCTTGTCTGCTCCAGCTTTTGGGGCCTTCAGTTCCATATTTTGAATCTCATATATTCCTCAGGTCCTCTTTGCCTTGAAAGAAAGAAAAGGAGGGAGGGAGGGAGGGAGGGAAGAAGGAAGGAAAGAAGGAAGGAAGGAAGGAAGGAAATCTGCTTCTATTTATCTTAACCACTCTTGCATTCTTTGGTTGTAGCCAACAGGCACTCTCATCTTATACCAGCCTTAAACATCCAACATGGTCAGCCTAGATCCACATAACCTTCCCACTAAATATATAATGTGAAAGAAAATAGATAAAAAGCTAAAAGGAGGTATTATTATGTTTTTATTAAGAAAAGGGGAAAGAAGGAAAAGAGTCAGGTAATAGAAAAGTAATCCCTAAGAGAAGATAACATATTTAATAGGGGAAAGAAAAACCATCAAGCCATAGCTGGACAACTGTTCAAAGGTTGCAATTCAGTCTCACCATGTCATTATAAACAGAAAGAAGTATCCAGTATTCTTCAAGAGAATACTGTGTTTAGACACAACCCCACTCCAGCTAGCCAATGCCTAGTGGCTATTTGGACACTAATGTAAATGTTATCTGTGTGGACCACCAGATCAGTCAGGGAATAAAAATGAGGCTGCATTATTTGTGATAAGCTTTTCTCTACCAGTCATCCATTTGCTATAGAAGGAACTCCAGATAAATTTTAAAATATGTTCCAGTTTTTCCTGTGAGCCCCCAGGGGGATGTTTCTCATGTGCTCATATGGGTCTTTTTAGCTGTATTACCTTCCATTAATTCTACTGATAGTACACTTAACTTCTCCTTAGTGATGCTTCATTTTAGTACTATCACCTGACTGGTGTGTTAGGCTTATTCACCCACACAGGTTTGTGGGTTCTGTTACTCCCAAGGCTCCTTTCCCATCCTAAACACTGGCAAGGAGTAAGCACTGTCGTATTGAAGCCCTCACTATGCCAATGTTAAGCTATGTTTCAGGATCCTTCTTTACAGAAAGGCCTCTGTAATTTCAGAAAGTGTTATCTTTTCCATTTTGGTTGCTTTCCATTATATAGGTACTAAGCCATGCCCCTTTGTATCCAAGTATCTTCAGCATCTTCAGACAGAATAAAATTATTAAACATGCTAAGAGAATTCTAACCTAATGATCACAGACATGGCCTTGCATTTTTCCTCTAGAACTTGTCATACTTCCAAGATTAGCATATAAACTCATAAGAAGGAAGGCCAGAGAAGCCTTAATTAGGTTTTGAGCCTGTATCCTTATCTCCTGTCCAGCGTATAACATAGAAAACAGCTAAGTGAATGGCATATATATTTATTTATTTATATTTATAATTATATATATTTGTATGTATATAAAAATATAGGTATAATTTTCACTGTGATAGTCACAGATTATAGTTTTTTGGTAATTTTTAATAAAGTGAAAGAACAGTCTTTCTACAATATTAAATTATGATAATTAGAAGGAAAAAAATAACATATGAGGTGTGCCTAAACTTAACATGTGAATAATACCAGCAGAAACAATCCAAGAAATAAAATTTTGAATTTTACTAAAGGCAAATGGAGCAATGCATTTAATTTCTTTAATCTTTGTATAATTTACGAATAATTTTTCAGCTGATACAGACTATACAAATTTCATGGACAGAAAGGGGAAATCATAATGATGTTCATCTTTCTGAAAACAGTTTTTAAAAAAGCAAAACGATTCAGTTAATTATTCTATAGTTTCCCTTTGTGCAAAGGATCTCAAAGTTTAGCGAACATCAGAATAACCTGAAGGGCTTGTTAAACCACGAAGTCCTGAGTCCCTCCCACAGGGTTTCTGATTCACTAGATCTGGTGTTAGACTTGAGGATTTGTATGTCTAGCAAGTTCCTAGGTGCTAGTGATGTTACCAGTGCAGGAACAGTGCATCTCCACCCCAATATAACATCACAAGCATCATTCAAAGGAAAGTCTTTTAAAGGGTGAGTGTCCTGAAAAATCTCCTTTGTACACAGAGTTCGGGATTTCCTAGAAATCGTTCCAAAAATATACAGCAAAAGATTTATGTCTAATATAACTGAGTGAATGCTTTCCCTTGAAATACCATGTGGAAGTCTATAAAAAGTAATTACTAACTTTATAGAAAAAGATTTCAGGAATGAACTTGTCAAAGAAAGCTGAGGTCCAGCTGAAAGATACAATGATCAATGTTACTATTATTACCACAAGGAGACCAGCACATTTGTCCTTGTTGCTCTGCTAGATGGGAGATAGGGAGATGGTAAAGATTTAAAGTCTGTATTTCACTATTTCATGAGGAAAAAATATATTACTAACGAGGCATCCACACTAGTAACTTGTGTAAATTTATACAAATTACAAATATTTTTGTAAATTATACAAAATAATATAGAGATAAAGATATCTTTATGTAGACCAAATTATAAAGTTTTATATATTTTTCAGTTTAAAAGCAATAACAACACAAATGTGATAAAATAAATTAAGTTCATTGACATGTTTAAATTTCATTGCATTTTTCTCTTGATATACCTAATAAACCACCCTAAGGTGGCAGACTCCTTTACTTTTTTTCTGAATAGATTTTTTTCTGGAATAGAAAAGTATAAAAATAATATAAAAAATACTTTACCATAACTCACAATCTTATGGTTAATAGAAGGAAATTCTTAACACTTCAAAGGATTATGCAGCATGTGCTAATATGCAATTTGTTATAACCCTGTATTTATTTGAATGACTTATAATAAAATTAAAATTAGATTTTAAACATGTTGTATTGTTCAAATGTTTATGATTAGTTGCTTTTCTTCATTTTCTACATTGCCTGCCAAATACTTAAAGAAAACTAAAAATTATAGAGGGCCAAAAGGCAAAACTCCGTATCCAGATCTTTAAAAACTAATCTCTCCTCTTCCTCTCTCTCTCTCTCTCTCTGCCTCTCTCTCAGAAATAAAATAAAAATTAAAAATAATTTTAAAAACTAATCTTTCCTTATGTGGCATTAGTATGAGTGGTACAAATAATCTTATATAACTCTCTGACCAGAATATTTATTATTTTCATGTTTGTGTTTGCTAGTAGTTCTATATTAAAGCATCCAAAAATTCTTAAGAAATTGACAAAAGTCTTGATCTATTTAGTATTTCAATTATTTTTCCTTTTTTCTTGAATATTGCAAAGCTAAGTGAAAGAATGTTCTATACTTTTCTCCACTTCCTCATCTTTTTTTCATTCCTTAATTTACAGTAATCAGCCTTTCATCTCTACTCCCCCACTGAAACTGCTTTATCAAGTTCATAACAACTCCACAGAGCCAAATCCAATGGCTAATTATAAGCCACAGCTTACTGGCTTTCAGTTCTACTTGGCTATTCCTCATTCCTTTCATCCTATAATACTTACTTGGCATTTGGGATACCATTATACCCCTGCTTCCATATGCCTTCCCCTTTGCTGGCTTCTTTTCTTCCCTACCTGTAAATATTGAAACTCTACAGCTTGACATTGATGCTTATTTTGCAGGCGTAACTAACCATTTCCCTGAACTCGAAACTCACTTATCAAACTGCCTACTTTTTTCAAACTTAATACGTATCAATATCAAAAATTTGAGTCCAAAATGGAACTTTAGATCTCTCATTTCAAACTCTAAAAGGTGGATTCTCTGAGAACATGATGTTATTAAAAATCATATGTAAAGGACTAACAATGGAATCCAGAATATGATATTCAAGGAATAAATACTAAAGCAAATAAAAAAACATAAAAACAGAGACATGACAATTTTAATGGAGTAATGGGTGGGATTTGAAATAATATGAGATTTCAGTAGGTAACATCATATGATACAAAACTAGGATTCAGAAGAAAAAAATGGTGATATAGTCTCAGATACATTTTCCAAAGTTAAGATATACTTGGCTGAGTATGTATATATGTATACATGCTCTGCATATGTAAACTCTATCTTATGATTTTATTCAGCCCATTTTTAAAGTTTATAAGGTCTTTGTGAAAGAAGACTTTTAGATATTATTAACAACAACTACGGACAGTATGGATCCCTTTATAAGTATAATTATGGTACCCACTCTGGACATACTAGGTAAGCAGCATCTCTTGCAAAAGCAGACTTTGCAAGGACATTTATATGTGTCTTTTTACACTACTACACAGCAGTGAGCAGATAAATGACATTAACACTGGACCCTCACAAGATAAGCATTCAGGTGTGCTATTTCTAATTCGTATAACAGATCTCTGCATGTAAGACCCTGCCATTGCTATCTTCTTACATAAGTCTCATCTTCTAGTCTAAATCATGCTAGAGGGGTGTCTGGGTGGTTCAGTCAGTTGAGCATCTGACTTCGGCTCAGGTCATGATCTCACAAATTATGGGTTTGAGCCCTGTGTGGGGACTCTGTGCTGACAGCTCAGAGCCTGGAGCCTGCTTCGGATTCTGTGTCTTCCTTCCATTCCGCCTCTCCCCACTACCTGTGTTCTCTTCCTCTCAGAAATATTGAAACATTAAAAAAAAATATTTTAAATCATGGTAAAGTAAAATGGAAAACACACAAACACATACCTACACAAACCACAATACTATGAAACTATATCTAAAAAATAAGTACGATGAAGTTTAATCTAGACTTGATACTAAATCTCTTCCAATTTCAGTTCATCAGAGGTTTAATCAGACATGGATGTTTTACTGTGAATATTGAGAAGAGTGTTTTAATTTGCTGAGCTATTAAATGAGATGGGTGAATGCAGTATAATTTTTTTAAAAAAAGATAAAATAATCTTACCTCTATTACAAACAGGAAATCATTATTCAACTTGAAATGCATCACTTTTTAATAGCATCTTATGCTGTTCCCCCGTGTTACGTTTTATGGAACAAATGATGGTATCAAGTTCTGGGCTTGAGGATAAGAAGCAACAGCCATTGCTAACCTCAGTTCAGGAAGCAGGTGCATCCACACCCTTTAGAATGTACACAGCACCCTGGAATCCATGGTGGCAGCTGTGCATTGTTACTCTGGCTATTGCATTTTTTATGCTATTACATGGAGCTTAGGATACTAATTTCAGGATATAGAATATTTAGCTCTTGCAGGTTTGAGGACATAAGCCCTCAAGCTGATAGAAATGTATTCTTCAAGTTTGAATATGTCTTTATGCATCAGCATCTCTGGTAAATAATTTCTTGCTATCTATTTTCCAACCACCGTACACATTTGATAGAGTAAGTGAAGCTGCGGATTATTGCAGTGACACACTGCGCATCTTTGTCATTTTCTTGGCAGTTTTCCATTCAAAAATATCAAGCATACTTTGGGTTTATTCTCCCAAACCATTTCAGTTTTGTAATTTTTGTCATCCTCAGCAAATTAATCCCACACATGCCTTTGTCTGTCATGTGAGCCATGCAGAAGTTGTGAATTATGTCACCTCTAAAAATGGGAATCTTGGAAGAAGGATTAAATGCTAAGGGTGATCAGTCAGAGAAAGTGGCAACTCGTCTGGTTCAATGATTAAAGTCTGAACCTGAAAATAAGAATTACTAGATTCTATTTGTGGCTTTGCTATCAATTTTCTATATGACTTTTCACCAGGAATTAGTTTTCAGATATGGGCTAAAGCAAAAAATTATAGATCTTCAAAACCAAAAGGAAGAAGTCATTTTTTTTTTCTTAGAAACATTAGCCTGTTTATTAGGGAGACCTTTTAGAGAATTTAGGCAAATGTCAACAAAATAAATGTTGTATGTCAGTTCACCTGATAATCAAAATATTAGCTGACGATATTTTACTCAGTATACTGAATTCTCTTATACAGGCAGTTCAAACAGGCATTCATTCTGTCAGTTTTGGTTTAGACATTATTATGTAAAATAAGAATCTCTAAGGAACTTTTGCAAATCATTCACAAAAACAAATGGTATCTGGAAACCAAGAGAGGACTCGGGGGGGAAAAAGTGATAATTCCACTATTGCATTGATTTTTCTACTAATTCTCTACCTGTATGTCTGGGTTTGGACCACAACACCACTCCGTCCTTCCTCCTGCTAGCATTTCACTTTCAATATGGCCCAACTGAGGGTAACCTTGCCTACAAATTGACATAACAGATTCTTCCTAGATGCTTTGTTTGTAATCATTGTTTTATGCTTTGTTGGTTTTTTTAATTTTTTAAGTTTAAATATTTCATATGCATTTTCCTTCAAACTACAAGAGCCATATGTTTAATGAATCACAATAAGCCACACAGACGTACACAAAATAGAAAGTCTGAAACCACTTCTCCATTATTCACCCCATATGCATTTTCAACATTTTTCTCTATAAGAAACAGGTATGTGTATAAACACAAACTTTATTATTTACAAAAACGGGATTGTAAAATATATTTTTGGCAACGTATCTTTCTTTTTAATAATAACAAACTTTATTAGGGTATATTATTCTGGGTTCTCCAGAGAAACAGAACCAATAGGGTGTCTGTATATGTCTGTGTATGTGTTTATGTGTGAGGAAGAGAGGCGTATGGCGGGGAGGAGAGAGAGAAAGAGAGAATGAGGGATTTATTTTAAGAATTTGGCTCACACAACTGGAGACTGGCAAGTCCAAAATTTACAAGGTTGACGAGCAGGCTAAAAGACCCACAGAAGAGTTTTGGTTTTCATTCAAAGGTAGTCTCCTGTCAGAATTTCCTCTTTTTCCAGGGATATCAATCTTCCTTCCATTAAGGTCTTCACCTAATTAGATGAGGCTTACTCATATCATGGAAAATAATATTGTAATTTGCTTTACTCAAAGTCTGCTGATTTAAATGTTGATGTCATCTTTAAAAATACCTTCAGAGAAATATCTAGAATAATATTTGATGAAATGTCTGGATAATGTGGCCTACTCAAATTGACACACAAAATTAACCATTGGATAGGGTCTACTATATTCCAATTTGTGCTAACCATTTCATTAAAGTTATTTCACATAATAATCAAATAATAATAACTTAGAAAACATCATCCTAATTTCATTGACTAAGAAGGAACTGACAACAGGGAATTCAGTACATTTCCCAATGATTGAGCCAACATATGTCAGATCTGGGATGTAATACTTTGCTCTGTGGCCCCAGAACACATGATTACAGTGCTCTGTTGCTTCCCAGTATGTTAGTCTAAACACCCTTGTGTAACAAGACATGCAGAATCCACTTACTCTGCTTAGCAGAATTGCATTTCCCAAAGTGTCGTTGTTGATCAAGGTATGGAATGCAAACAGTGCCACTTTAGGCATGTCACTGTCTCTCATGCCTTTGTTTCTTTTCCTACAGAATGAGTAACTTAATAATATCTACCAAAAATAGGTTGATACAATTAATAAAAAGACCATATATGCAGGGCGCTTAACCAAAACCTAGTATGGCATAAGCACACTGACAGTTTTGTTATTATAATTTAGGATGTATTCAGAGATTCTCTTTTGATGTTTTTTAATGTTGTTATCAACTGCTTGCCATGACAAATATCCTGAACTAACCATTTTTATATATCTGTTAATTATTCTAACTCTGCAGAATATGTTCCTACACAAGCTTAATTCACCTTCTTAAAATGTGCAATTCAATACTTTTTAGCATATTGACAAGATTGTGCAATCATCACCACTATCTAATTCCAGAATATTTTTATCACCTTAAAAAGAAACCCTATATCCATTAGCAATCACGGTCCATTCTCCTTTCCCATAGCCCGTGGAAACCACCAATCTATTTTCTCTCTGTATTGATTTAGATTTGCCTTCATAAGATACTTTATAAAAATGAAATCATACAGTATGTGGTCTTTGTTTCTGGCTTCTTTGGCATAAGGTTTCAAGATTCATCCACAGTGTAGCATGTATCAGTATTTCCCTCTTTTATATGGCTGAATAATATTCCACTGTGTAGGTATAGTACTTTTATTTATCTCTTCATTATCTAATGGGCATTTGAGTTGTTTACCCATTTAGTTATTATGCATTGTACTCATGTGAACATTTATGTGCAGGATTTTTTGTGAACATATTTTAAATTCTGTTGAGTTTATACAAAGCTGTGAAATTGCCATGTTGTTTTCCCATTGTAAATAATCATGCTGTCATTAGCAATATGTAAGGATACTTGTTTTTGCTTTGCTTTATGACATCATCATCACAGAGGAGCAATTTAATATTTTCTTAAATTTTTTCCTCTTAGATAATAGCTATGAATGTGAAGTTGAGAAATAATAGTTTAAATATAGCAAATTTAATTTTGACAGCATTTAAACTCTGCACTTTCCTGTGGAGAAGGAATGCAGAGGCCTGAGGGTGGACAGCACGATATGAGGATCACCTGGAACACACTGGGAGAGACAGTTCCCCCTTCTCAGGGAACATCTGGGAGAGGTGGCTCTGCCTCTCACGGGAGAAAAGACAGCATAGGCATCATTGCATTCCCCCACCCCTTAAGCATAGGAGCAGAAGCACCTGCTGAGGACATCTAACCTGGACTCAGGCTTTTTGCTGCACTTTAAACTCCAAGCTCCTGCATGTTGGTGCAACTGCCCTTTTGCACAAACCAGCACCAGCCCCAGAGTGGCGAGACCCTCCCCCACAGGACCAGTGTGGGTCCGCATCATTCCAGGTCTCTAAAGTTTAGAGTTTTGAAACTCAGCTGGTGTGCCTGAAATAAAACACAGGTTGCTGCACTGCTGAGTGGGCAGATAGCCAAGACACAGAGTGGAGGCAGAGATCTTAGGGATGCCTGGGACGCATAAGGGGAAATTGTGACAGGCATGAACTCCCCTTCCAGGAGAGGGCTGGCACCATTTTTCCCCACCCATCAGCACTGACTGACTTAAGTGAGCAGCACAGCACCAACAGAGGAGGCCTGAAACACTTACACCAAGCCCTGTCACCCCACAGCGTGCAGGTGCTTTTTTACTAGAGCTAGTATATCTGAGAACCAGAGGGGAGACCTCCAGAGAAGACCAGCACAATCCCCTGCACCCACCACTTACTAACCATAGAGTGCTACAAACTTCAACCGTAGTGGAAATAGGATCAGGACTCTTTTAACAAGCAGACAAGAGCACATCCATTTAAAACTCACCACACTAGTCAAATCCCAACATTCTCCACTGCAGGCAAAAAGAAACTCTGCAGAGTTCTGACATGAGGGGGGGAAAGCAGCTAAAACACAGCAGCAGAATGCATATAGCATACTCCAGAAACACTTCGTGAGGCACCAGGCCCTGGACAATATATGACCTCATCTTGATAAGACCATTACTCTCAGGAGCAGGAAACATAACTGTCTTTCCTAAAACACAGAAGAGACAGAGACCTAGACAAAATGATAAGATGGAAATTCATCCCAAAAGAAAGAACAAGAAAAGGCCATGGCCTGGGATCTACTTGAAACAGATATAAGTGATATTCTTGATCCATAGTTAAAGCAGCAATCACAAGGATCCTAGCTGGGCTTGAGAAAAGCATTGAAGACACCAGGGAGTCCCTTACTACAGAGATTTAAAAAAAGACCTAAAAACTAGTCAGGCTGAAAGAAAAAATGCTATAACCAAGATGTGAAACTGGATGTAATGACCACAAAGATGGAAGAAGTAGAGGAATAAGTGATATAAAAGATAAAATTATGGAAAATAATGAAGCTGAAGAGGGAAAGAAAAATATTGGATCACAAATGCAGACTTAGGGAACTCAGCAACTCCATAAAGTGTAGTAACATTCTTATCATAGAAGTCCTGGAAGAAGAAGAGAGGAAAAAAAGTAGCAGAAGGTTTATTTTAGAAAATTATACCTGAAAACTTCCCTAATCTGGGGAAGGAAACAGAGATTCAAATCCAGGAGGCACAGAAAACTCCCATCAAAATCAACAAAAGCAGGCCAACACCAATACATATAATAGTTAAATTTGCAAAATAGAAAGATGAGGAAGCAATCCTAAAAGCAGCAAGGGAAAAGAAATCCCTAACCTACAAGGTAAGACAAATCAAATTAGCAGCAGATTTCTCCACAGAAACTTGGCAGGTTAGAAGTGAGTGTCATGATATACTCAGTGTGCTGAATGGAAAAAAAAAATGCAGCCAAGAATACTCTATCCAGCAAGGCTGCCATGCAGAATAGAAGGAGAGATAAAAAGTTTCCCAGATAAGCAAAAACTAAAGGAGTTTATGACTACTAAATCAGCCCTGCAAGAAATATTAAAGGAGACTCTTTGAGTGGGAAAGACCAAAGCAACAAAGACTGGAAAGGAACACAGAAAATCTCCATAACAGTGACTTAACAAGTAATACAATGGCACTAAATTTGTATCTATTAATAATCATGCTGAATGTAAATGGATTAAATGTTCCATTCAAAAGACATAACGTATTGGAATGAATCAAAAAAGAAAAAAAAAGACCAATATATATTGCCTACAAGAGATTCATTTTAGATGTAAATACACCTGCATATTGAAAGTGAGAAGATGGGGAACCATTTATCATGCTAATGAACATCAAGAGAAATCCAGAGTAGCCCTACTTATAGAAGACAAACTAGATTTTAAACCAAAGACTGTAACGAGACGAAGGGCACTATATCATAATAAAGGGAACTATCCAACAAGTATATCTAACAATTATAAATACTTAATGCCCCCAACTTTAAAGAACCCAAATATATAAAACAGTTACAAACATAAAGGAACTCACTGATCATAATACAATAATAGTAGGGGGCTTTAACGCCCCACTTACAACAATAGATCATCTAAGCAGAACATCAACAAGGAAACAATGGCTTTGAATAACACACTGGACCAGGTGGACTTAACAGATATATTTACAATATTTCACCCTAGGGGGACTTGGCTCAGTCAGTTAAGCATCCAACTCTTGATTTAGGCTCAGGTCATGATCTCACGGTTTGTAAGTTCAAGCCCTGCATCCAGCTCCATGCTGACATCATGGAGCCTGCCTGGGATTCTCTCTCTCCCTCTCTCTCTCTGTCCCTCCTCTGCTCTATCTCTCAAAATAAATAAAATTTTAAAAAATTTAAAAAAAAGAATGTTTCACCCTAAATCAGCAGATTACACACTCTTTTCAAGGCACATGGGATGTTCTTAAATATAGATCACCTACTGGGTCACAAGTCAGGCCTCAACAAGTATAGAAAATTGAAATCATAGCATGCATAGTTTCCAACCACAACACTATGAAACTTGAAGTCAACCACAAGAAAAAAACTTGCGAAGACCACAAATCCAAGGATGTTAAAGAATATTTATTAATGAATAAGTGAGTTAACCAGAATGTTACAGAAGAAATACACACACACACACACACACACACACACACACACACACACACACAAACACATACTCACATACACACATATGGAAACAAATAAAAATGAAAACACAATGGTCCAAAACCTTTGAGATATAACAAAAGCATTCCTAAAATAGCAATACAAGCCTACCTCAAGGAGCCAGAAAAATCTCAAATACCCAACCTAACCTTACACCTAAAGGAGTTAGTAAAAGAAAAGCATATGAAGCCTGAAATAGCAAAGGAAGAAAAATAGTGAAGATTAGAGCAGAAATGAATGATATAGAAACAAACCAAAAAGTAGAACAGATCAATGAAACTAGGAGCTGGTTCTTTGAAAAATTTAATAATATTGATAAACCCCTAGCCAGACTTGTCAAAAAGAAGAGAGAAGGACCCAAATAAATAAAATAACAATGAGAGAGGAAATATCACAACCAACATCACAGAAAAACAATTATAAGAGAATATTATAAAAATTCCATGCCAACACATTGGGCAATCTGGAAGAAATGGTTAAATTCTGAGAAAAATATAAACAACCAAAACTGAAACAGGAAGAAATAGAAAACTTGAACAGGCTGATAACCAGCAAAGAAGTTGAATCAGTAATTAAAAATCTCCCAACAAACAAATGTTCAAGGCTAGATGGCTTCCCGGGGGAATTCTACCAAATATTAAAGAAGAGTTAATACCTATTCTTCTCAAACTGTTCCAAAAAATAGAAATGGAAGGCCAACTTCCAAACTTATTCTATGAAGTCAGCATTACAGTGATTCCAAAAGCAGAAAAAAATATTCCTGATGAACATGGATGGAAAAATTATCAAAAAAATATTAGCAAATCAAATCCAACAAACAGTACATTAGAAGAATCATTCACCATGATCAAGTTGGATTTATTCTTGGGCTGGAAGTGTGGTTCAATATCTGCAAATCAATCAACATGATACACCACATTAACAAAAGAAAGTATAAGAACCACATGATTCTCTCAACAGATATAGGAAAAATATTTGACAAAGTGCAGCATCCATTCTTGATAAAAACCCTCAACAAAGTAGGGAGACCACAACATCATAAAGACCACTTCCAAAAGACCTACAGCTAATATCATCCTCAATAGGGAAAACTGAGAGCTTTTCCTCTATGGTCAGGAAGCAGACAGGGATGTCCACCCTGATCATTGTTTTATAACCTATTACTAGAAGTCCTAGCCTCAGCATTTAGACAACAAAAAGAAATAAAAGGTGTCCAAAACAACAAGGAAGAAGTCAAAATTTCACTATTCATAGATGCCATGATACTCTTGTAGAAAACCTGAAAGTTTCCACCCAAAAAATTGCTAGAACTGATACTCAAATTCAGCAAAGTCACAGGATACAAAATTAACATATGGAAATCGGTGGCATCTCTATACACCCATAATGAAGCAGCAGAAAGAGCAATCAAGGAATTGATCCCATTTACAATTGCACCAAAAACCACAAGATACATAGGAATAAACATAACCATAGAGGTAAAAGATCTGTATTCTGGAAACTATAAAACACAAACGAAGTTGAAGATGAAACAAAGAAATGGAAAAACATTCCATGCTCATGGAATAAGGGAACAAATATTCTTAAAATACAGCCCAAAGCAATCTACACATTTAATGCAGTCTCTATCAAAATATCACCAGCACTTTTCACAGAGCTAGAACAAATAACCTAAAGTTTGTATGAAACCAAAAAGACCCTGAATAGTCAAAGCAATCTTGAAAAAGAAAAGAAAAGCTAGAGGCTTTGCAATTCCAGACTTCAAGCTATATTACAAAGCTGTAGTCATCAAGACAATATAGTACTGGCACAAAAGCAGACACATAGATCAATAGATCAGAATAGAAAACTCAGAAACAGACCCACAACTATGTGGTCAACTAATATTTGACAAGTCAGGAAAGAATATCCAATGGATAAAAGACAGTCTCGTCAACAAATAGTGTTGGGAAAAGTGGAAAGCAACATGCAGAAGAATACAACTGGGCACTTTTCTTATGCTATACACAAAAATAAATTCAAAATGGATAAAAGACCTAAGTATGACAGGAAACCATCAAAATCCTAGAGAAAAACACAGGCAACAACCTCTTTGACATCAGCCATAGCAACTTCTTACTAGACATGTCTCCTGAAACAAGGGAAACAAAAGCACATGAACTATTGGGACTTCATCAAGGTAAAAAGTTTCTGCACAGTAAAGGAAACAATCAACAAACTTCCCAGGGGAATTCTACCAAATATTAAAATAAGAGTTAATACCCCTTCTTCTCAAACTGTTCCAAAAAAATAGAAATGGAAGGAAAACGTCCTATGGAATGAGAAAAGGTATTTGCAAATGAAATATCTGATAAATGGTTAGTATCCAAAATCTATAAAGAACTTCTCAAACTCAACACCCAAAAACAAACAACCCAGTTAAGAAATGGACAGAAGACATAAATAGACACTTTTCCAGAGAAGATGTAGAGATGGCTAACAGACACATGAAAATATGCTCAACATCACTCATCATCAGGGAAATACAAATTAAAATCACGATGATATACCACCTCACACCTGTCAGAATGCCTAAAATTAACACAGGAAACAACAAATGTTGGCAAGGGTGTGGAGAAAGGGCAACCTTCTTACAGTGTTTGTAGCAATGTAAACTAGTGCAGCCACTCTGGAAAGCATTATGGAGATTCCTTTTAAAAGTTAAAAATTGGGGGCACCTGGGTGGCTCAGTGGCTTAAACAACTGACTTTGGTCAGGTCATGATCTCACAGTTCATGAGTTCAAGCCCCACATCGGGCTCTGTGCTCCTGGAATCTGCTGCATATTCTGGGTCTCCCTTTCTCTCTGCCCCTCCCCTGCTCACACTCTGTCTCTTACTCTCTCAAACATTAAAAAAATTAAAAGTTAAAAATTGAACAACCCTATGACCCAGCAATTACACTACTGTGTGTTTACCCAAAGGATACAAAAACACTGATTTGAAGAGGCACATGCACTTCAATGGTTATAGCAATTTTATCAACAATAGCCAAATTATGAAAGAGCCCAAATGTTCATTGACTGATGAATGCATAAAGAAGATGAGGAATATATATATGTGTGTATACACACACACACAATAGAATATTACTCACATAAGAAAGAATGAATCTTGCTATTTGCAACATGGATGAAGCTAGAGTGTGTTATGCTAAGAGAAACAAGTCAGCAAAAGACAAATACCATATGATTTCACTCATATGTGGAATTTAATAAACAAAACAGATGAACATAGGGGTCAGAAAAAAAAAGATATGCAAGCCACAAAAGAGACTCTTAACCATAGAGAACAAACTGAGGGTTGCTGGAGGGGAAGTGTGTGGAGTGGTGGACTAAATAGGCAATGGAGGGCACTTGTTGTGATGAACATGGGGTGTCATATGTAAGTGATGAATCACTAGATTTTACTCTTGAAATTAATATTACACTATATGTTAACAAACTAGAATTTAAAACCTTGAGACATCATAAATAAATAGGCAAACACACTCTACACTGAACATGACGATCTTGGTTATGACATACTTTTAATTTAGGCTGGAATATGGTATCTTCTTAAGTGATTGAAAACATTATTGACTTACAGTTCTGTTTCAATTGTCAAAAAAAAAAACGGAAACTATTGACATTTCTTATGTTTTATTTGGGTATTTATTTTTAGTTAAAAATAGAAAACCATAAAGAATCTGATTTTGCCATTCCTAGTTGTAAAAACCATGTCAGCCCCCATCTACTTTCTTATACCCCATGCTTCCTGTGGGATGAAGAGTAATTGGCCAGTTCTTTGGATCTAGTACCTACTGGTCAATACTTCCACTTAATTTGGGGGTCAAATTACTGACTTCAAAATGAGTAAGCAGTTTTCACTCAGGCTTTTTGGCTCTCTGCTGGTCTTCTGTGCTTAGGTATGACAGATGAACCTTAGGGAGGGCTGGCCTTCTGAAGGTCTGTTCAGTTCTGGTTGCCCTTTGCTTAATTTTTCTAATTGCAGTTGGGACTGATGGAGAGGTAAAACCAGGCCTATTTGTCTATATTCAAGGAAGAAAGATTTGAATGTCATGATGGTTTGAAGTCCTTGTTTCACTCTCTGAAATTCATTTTAGCAGGGGGTTCTGCAAAATATAAAATGAGTGTTGTATAAAACCCTACCTCTCTTATAGACTCCCTGTTGAATTTACTTTGGCCACTAATCCATGAAAATTAGGAAAGTAGTAAAATGACAAATACAAAAAATATGAGACTGTTTCTGCTTTCTTTTACTATGCTAAATAATCACATCAGTATTAAGCTGAATAAACCACAATGTACTTTCCACGTTCAACATTATTTTACTTAAGCCATATTAGAAAAATTAACAGTACAAAATCTGTCCAAAAAATTAACATTACTCATTAAAAATGTGTAAGGAAACTAGAGGTTTGGGCAAAAATCTAATAGAAATCTGTGCCAACAGATTTAATTGATATTTTAGATGTAGCTTTTTTTAAAATTTAAATATGAAGTAGCTTACCCCTGAGAAAAGTTAAAATTCTAGTTTAATAATGAAATGAATGAATTGCATATTATTAAATATGTTTAAGTAGGAAATTACTATTTGTTGTTTCCTATGTTAAGGAATTATTCCAAGAAGGAAACCTTGAGGGGTGCCTGGCAGGCTCAGGAGGTAGAGCCTGTGGCTCTTGATCTGGGGGATCCTGAGGTCGAGCCCCATGCTGGGGGTAGAGTTTACTTAAAAAAAAAAAAGTCTTGAAAAAAGTTTCTAGCTGCTTAGCTTTCCATTCTACCTCCTCCTCAGAGACTTGATTTGCAATCAACAGTTATGTAAATTTTTTATCAGATTAGACTTTCAGAACTAAATTTTCTGTAATATATGCAACCATTACCTCAGTAAAACTGACAAAATGTCAGAGAGAGGGACAAGGTACAGTAATTAGCAAAATGGTAGGGATCTGAAAGCAATTTAAATTGAGAAATCTTTTATTTTTTTGAAGGTTGTAATATCCTAGAGAATAGAAAAGAAAAATCCTATGGACCATTTGATGACTCTAGCTAGTATGGAGACAATGCTGTATAACATTTATATATCACCTAATTTAAAAGTCCCAATAACTTACAACTTATGTATTATTACATAATAGTGATAATTTTAGCTATTCTTTTTTTTAAGATAAAATGTAATACCATTTCAAGGTCATTTTTTGTGGGCATGGTAGTTGTATGAAGTCTCTAAACTTTTTGGTTGCTGTTAAATAAATCTCCTTTTTTTATATGTTTAGAAATGGTAACTTCAGGGCACCTGGGTGGCTCAGAGGGTTAAGTATCCAACTTCAGCTCAGGTCATGATCTCACTGTCCATGGGTTTGAGTTCCACCTAGGGCTCTGTGCTGACAGCTCAGAGCCTGGAGCCTGCTTTGGATTCCGTGTCTCCCTTTCTCTGTCTGCCACTTCCCCACCTGTAATCTCTCATTCTCTCTCTCAAAAATAAATAAATAAACATACATACATACATACATACATACATACATAAACACTAATAACTTCATTTCTTCATGTGTACTCTGGTGAGATGACAACACTTTGCCATTAATGTAATTATTTTCTTATTGTGTAATTTTCTAATATACTGTAGTTACTAACTCAGAATCAAAGCTTGCAGAACCTGTAATGTGTACATTCTGATATATAATATTTATCAATTTCAAAGTTCTGTAAATAAGGTTGCCTTGTATGTAAGTATTGTAGTTATGTCTACATTTTAATTTTAAAATGTGTCTGCAAAATAGTGAGTATATGTCCTATTTAAGTAAGCCCTTTTCCCGTATTAAGGATTTTTTTGTCATATTTGAGAGGATATTACTTTAGTCAAATTCAGATATACCACAAAGCAGTTTCTTTTTTTTTTTTTAATTTTTTTTCAACGTTTTTTATTTATTTTTGGGACAGAGAGAGACAGAGCATGAATGGGGGAGGGGCAGAGAGAGAGGGAGACACAGAATCGGAAACAGGCTCCAGGCTCTGAGCCATCAGCCCAGAGCCCGACACGGGGCTCGAACTCACGGACCGCGAGATCGTGACCTGGCTGAAGTCGGACGCTTAACCGACTGCGCCACCCAGGCGCCCCGTCACAAAGCACAGTTTCTTAAAAATAGCCATTTCTTTTTTTTTTTTTTGCACTTTTGGAAAATTTCAAATATTTTACATTTAGTTTTTCAAGATTTCTGTCCTTTCTAGTCTCCTCCTACCTTTCCAATGAAAGTATGTTGCCAATGTTTTCCAAAATCCCATACTGCAGTTTGCACTGTTTCACTTCATAAATTTCTCAAACTTCTAAACTCCAAAATCAAAACATGCTCTAAATTACCTTCAACTGGAAAAGATTTTAAGTAAACCTTTCTTACCAAAGTTACAGTGAAGTTGATATCCTGTATTTCCAACTGGCATTTTTAGCAAGTGATTTAACAAAAAGGAATTAGTTACAATGTCAGAATTTCCATCATCTGAAGATTTGTAGGAAAAAAGAAAGATGTTTTGAACAGTTAAACCTCTCCTCGAGTTGCATCCTATAATTGTACACAATAATATTAATAATAACTTAATTAGGCACTTAGTACAGTCTTTATTCTTTATAATCATTTACATATATTATCTCAAATACTCTTCACAACAATCCAATGAAATAGACGTTATTATTAGTCCCAGCTTACTCATAAGAAAATAGAACACAGAAAAGCCATCCTGATAGAATACCAGGTATAAAGAGATCATAGTTTCTGGCACTTTCTGGACCAAATAGATGTAACTCTTCTTCTTTCCCATTTATCTTCATCATGTTGTTGTGTCATGACGTTCTACTTGAGAAAATGTGAATTTGTGGTGATTGTCTTACATAGCTAAATGGCTTTTGCTCTAAATAATACTCAATATGTCAAGACACATTTTAGCAGGTTTAGAATAGATTCTTTACTTCCTTGCTCCACGTCAACAAACCCAAGTAGTTAATATCTCCCAAAATGTTGGAGTTACTTTACCAGATAACATATTGGTTTAATTGCATAAAAATTAAATATATTTTGAAGAGTACAAATAACCAATGCTCTCAAAACTGTGGCCTCTTGCTTCTTTAACTACTTTCTAAAATTATATATCATGAAATTAAAAACTCCTTTACATGCTTTACTGTTACAGAATTTTGCAGTCTGGCTTTGCTCTCAAATAGGAATCCAATTGATCTGTTGCCATGACTCCAATCATTCTGATCATTTCATTTAAAATTTCTTCTCAAGGGGCGCCTGGGTGGCGCAGTCGGTTAAGCGTCCGACTTCAGCCAGGTCACGATCTCGCGGTCCGTGAGTTCGAGCCCCGCGTCGGGCTCTGGGCTGATGGCTCGGAGCCTGGAGCCTGTTTCAGATTCTGTGTCTCCCTCTCTCTCTGCCCCTCCCCCGTTCATGCTCTGTCTCTCTCTGTCCCCCCCCCCCAAAAAAAAAAAAAAAAAAAAAGTAAAATTTCTTCTCAAGATACCTCTGGCCATTCTTGAGTGAATATTTTACACACTTAATTTACATAAACTGTTTTTACAGAGAGAACAAAGACACAATATATTTTTGTAGAGTGGTAGTCATTTCTTTTTGGTTATTGTATTCAGGCAAAAAGATGTAATTTTCTAAAAGATCATTGATAATATAGACAACTTACCCATCATAAACTTACTGTTGCAGTCAGGTTATTCATATAGTCACCTAAAAGTTTAAGAAGTTTACTGTTGTATAGATACAGATACACAGAAAAACGACACACAACAACAACAAATAACTCAGACTATCCTTAGTGGCAACCTTAATGATAATTGGTGGGTCAGAATAAATATGAATTACAGAAAAGCATGATATCTAATAGAAGACAGAACTGACCCCACATTAAGTACCGACCTTTACATGAAGACACATACCTTTGCCATATTGACCATCCATTCACTAATTAATTTTAAAATATTCATTGTGTTTCCATGATGTGCTACTAAAAATTGTCTCCAATAATTGACCCTCTGTCCATTTGCCTAAGTAGCAATATAGATATTACTAATATGTATAAAATGAATAAAACAGGCTGAGGTCTTCATTACTCAGCACATTTGTCAATTTGCAGTTTTTGTTTTCCATTGTTCAGATTAATTCACCAGATTTTTCACACATAAAAAAATATTTTACAATGGTAATTTCTTAATGGAAAACAAAGTTTCTGATATAATTCTTGGTTTTACAGGATGTTTTCTTGTCCAAGAACTTATCTATGTACAGTTTTGGATATTGATCTTGAGAAAACAGTAGCTATATCCTCAATTCTTCTGAAAAATACTATGTAGCAGTAATTCAATAATCTTTAATGAATAAATACTGTGTGTAACAAACTGTACAAACTGTCACAAGATTATGAGATATGACCTTTAGAAACATAGACACATTGAGGACACAATTCATGCTAATTATAAAGTAATAATTGGCAGTATATAACCTAGTTTTTTTTTTTTTTTTTTTTTTTTGAATTAAACAATAGATATTTATTTATTTATTTATTTTTTTTTTCTGAAATTTATTGACAAATTGGTTTCCATACAACACCCAGTGCTCATCCCAAAAGGTGCCCTCCTCAATACCCATCACCCACCCTCTCCTCCCTCCCACCCCCCATCAACCCTCAGTTTGTTCTCAGTTTTTAACAGTCTCTTATGCTTTGGCTCTCTCCCATTCTAACCTCTTTTTTTTTTTTTTTCCTTCCCCTCCCCCATGGGTTCCTGTTAAGTTTCTCAGGATCCACATAAGAGTGAGACCATATGGTATCTGTCTTTCTCTGTATGGCTTATTTCACTTAGCATCACACTCTCCAGTTCCATCCACGTTGCTACAAAAGGCCATATTTCATTTTTTCTCATTGCCATGTAATATTCCATTGTGTATATAAACCACAATTTCTTTATCCATTCATCAGTGGATGGACATTTAGGCTCTTTCCATAATTTGGCTATTGTTGAGAGTGCTGCTATGAACATTGGGGTACAAGTGGCCCTATGCATCAGTGCTCCTGTATCCCTTGGATAAATTCCTAGCAGTGCTATTGCTGGGTCATAGGGTAGGTCTATTTTTAATTTTCTGAGGAACCTCCACACTGCTTTCCAGAGCGGCTGCACCAATTTGCATTCCCACCAACAGTGCAAGAGGGTTCCCGTTTCTCCACATCCTCGCCAGCATCTATAGTCTCCTGATTTGTTCATTTTGGCCACTCTGACTGGCGTGAGGTGATATCTGAGTGTGGTTTTGATTTGTATTTCCCTGATAAGGAGCGACGCTGAACATCTTTTCATGTGTCTGTTGGCCATCCGGATGTCTTCTTTAGAGAAGTGTCTATTCATGTTTTCTGCCCATTTCTTCACTGGGTTATTTGTTTTTCGGGTGTGGAGTTTGGTGAGCTCTTTATAGATTTTGGATACTAGCCCTTTGTCCGATATGTCATTTGCAAATATCTTTTCCCATTCCGTTGGTTGCCTTTTAGTTTTGTTGGTTGTTTCCTTTGCTGTGCAGAAGCTTTTTATCTTCATAAGGTCCCAGTAATTCACTTTTGCTTTTAATTCCCTTGCCTTTGGGGATGTGTCGAGTAAGAGATTGCTACGGCTGAGGTCAGAGAGGTCTTTTCCTGCTTTCTCCTCTAAGGTTTTGATGGTTTCCTGTCTCACATTTAGGTCCTTTATCCATTTTGAGTTTATTTTTGTGAATGGTGTGAGAAAGTGGTCTAGTTTCAACCTTCTGCATGTTGCTGTCCAGTTCTCCCAGCACCATTTGTTAAAGAGGCTGTCTTTTTTCCATTGGATGTTCTTTCCTGCTTTGTCAAAGATGAGTTGGCCATACGTTTGTGGGTCTAGTTCTGGGGTTTCTATTCTATTCCATTGGTCTATGTGTCTGTTTTGGTGCCAATACCATGCTGTCTTGATGATGACAGCTTTGTAGTAGAGGCTAAAGTCTGGGATTGTGATGCCTCCTGCTTTGGTCTTCTTCTTCAAAATTCCTTTGGCTATTCGGGGCCTTTTGTGGTTCCATATGAATTTTAGGATTGCTTGTTCTAGTTTCGAGAAGAATGCTGGTGCAATTTTGATTGGGATTGCATTGAATGTGTAGATAGCTTTGGGTAGTATTGACATTTTGACAATATTTATTTTTCCAATCCATGAGCAGGGAATGTCTTTCCATTTCTTTAAATCTTCTTCAATTTCCTTCAGAAGCTTTCTATAGTTTTCAGCATACAGATCCTTTACATCTTTGGTTAGATTTATTCCTAGGTATTTTATGCTTCTTGGTGCAATTGTGAATGGGATCAGTTTCTTTATTTGTCTTTCTGTTGCTTCATTGTTAGTGTATAAGAATGCAACTGATTTCTGTACATTGATTTTGTAGCCTGCAACTTTGCTGAATTCCTGTATCAGTTCTAGCAGACTTTTGGTGGAGTCTGTCGGATTTTCCATGTATAATATCATGTCATCTGCAAAAAGCGAAAGCTTGACTTCATCTTTGCCAATTTTGATGCCTTTGATTTCCTTTTGTTGTCTGATTGCTGATGCTAGAACTTCCAGCACTATGTTAAACAGCAGCGGTGAGAGTGGGCATCCTTGTCGTGTTCCTGATCTCAGGGAAAAAGCTTTCAGTTTTTCCCCGTTGAGGATGATGTTAGCTGTGGGCTTTTCATAAATGGCTTTTATGATCTTTAAGTATGTTCCTTCTATCCCGACTTTCTCAAGGGTTTTTATTAAGAAAGGGTGCTGGATTTTGTCGAAGGCCTTTTCTGCATCGATTGACAGGATCATATGGTTCTTCTCTCTTTTTTTGTTAATGTGATGTATCACGTTGATTGATTTGCGAATGTTGAACCAGCCCTGCATCCCAGGAATGAATCCCACTTGATCATGGTGAATAATTCTTTTGATATGCCGTTGAATTCGATTTGCTAGTATCTTATTGAGAATTTTTGCATCCATATTCATCAGGGATATTGGCCTGTAGTTCTCTTTTTTTACTGGGTCTCTGTCTGGTTTAGGAATCAAAGTAATACTGGCTTCATAGAATGAGTCTGGAAGTTTTCCTTCCCTTTCTATTTCTTGGAATAGCTTGAGAAGGATAGGTATTATCTCTGCTTTAAACGTCTGGTAGAACTCCCCTGGGAAGCCATCTGGTCCTGGACTCTTATTTGTTGGGAGATTTTTGATAACCGATTCAATTTCTTCGCTGGTTATGGGTCTGTTCAAGCTTTCTATTTCCTCCTGATTGAGTTTTGGAAGCGTGTGGGTGTTCAGGAATTCGTCCATTTCTTCCAGGTTGTCCAATTTGTGGGCATATAATTTTTCATAGTATTCCCTGATAATTGTTTGTATCTCTGAGGGATTGGTTGTAATAATTCCATTTTCATTCATGATTTTATCTATTTGGGTCATCTCCCTTTTCTTTTTGAGAAGCCTGGCTAGAGGTTTGTCAATTTTGTTTATTTTTTCAAAAAACCAACTCTTGGTTTCGTTGATCTGCTCTACAGTTTTTTTAGTTTCTATATTGTTTATTTCTGCTCTGATCTTTATTATTTCTCTTCTTCTGCTGGGCTTAGGCTGCCTTTGCTGTTCTGCTTCTAGTTCCTTTAGGTGTGCTGTTAGATTTTGTATTTGGGATTTTTCTTGTTTCTTGAGATAGGCCTGGATTGCAATGTATTTTCCTCTCAGGACTGCCTTTGCTGCGTCCCAAAGCGTTTGGATTGTTGTATTTTCATTTTCGTTTGTTTCCATATATTTTTTAATTTCTTCTCTAATTGCCTGGTTGACCCACTCATTCGTTAGTAGGGTGTTCTTTAACCTCCATGCTTTTGGAGGTTTTCCAGACTTTTTCCTGTGGTTGATTTCAAGCTTCATGGCATTGTGGTCTGAAAGTAAGCATGGTATAATTTCAGTTCTTGTAAACTTATGAAGGGCTGTTTTGTGACCCAGTATATGATCTATCTTGGAGAATGTTCCATGTGCACTCGAGAAGAAAGTATATTCTGTTGCTTTGGGATGCAGCGTTCTAAATATATCTGTCAAGTCCATCTCATCCAATGTCTCATTCAGGGCCCTTGTTTCTTTATTGACCGTGTGTCTAGTTGATCTATCCATTTTTGTAAGTGGTGTATTAAAGTCCCCTGCAATTACCACATTCTTATCAATAAGGTTGCTTATGTTTATGAGTAATTGTTTTATATATTTGGGGGCTCCGGTATTCGGTGCATAGACATTGATAATTGTTAGCTCTTCCTGATGGAGAGACCCTGTAACTATTATATAATGTCCTTCTTCATCTCTTGTTACAGCCTTTAATTTAAAGTCTAGTTTGTCTGATATAAGTATGGCTACTCCAGCTTTCTTTTGGCTTCCAGTCGCATGATAAATAGTTCTCCATCCCCTCACTCTCAATCTAAAGGTGTCCTCAGGTCTAAAATGAGTCTCTTGTAGACAGCAAATCGATGGGTCTTGTTTTTTTATCCATTCTGATACCCTATGTCTTTTGGTTGGCGCATTTAATCCATTTACATTCAGTGTTATTATAGAAAGATACGGGTTTAGAGTCATTGTGATGTCTGTATGTTTTATGCTTATAGTGATGTCTCTGGGACTTTGTCTCACAGGGTCCCCCTTAGGATCTCTTGTAGGGCTGGTTTAGTGGTGACAAATTCCTTCAGTTTTTGTTTGTTTGGGAAGACCTTTATCTCTCCTTCTATTCTAAATGACAGACTTGCTGGATAGAGGATTCTTGGCTGCATATTTTTTCTGTCTAGCACCCTGAAAATCTCTTGCCAATTCTTTCTGGCCTGCCAAGTTTCAAAAGAGAGATCATTCACGAGTCTTATAGGTCTCCCTTTATATGTGAGGGCACGTTTACCCCTCGCTGCTTTCAGAATTTTCTCTTTATCCTTGTATTTTGCCAGTTTCACTATGATATGTCGTGCAGAAGATCGATTCAAGTTACGTCTGAAGGGAGTTCTCTGTGCCTCTTGGATTTCAATGCCTTTTTCCTTCCCCAGTTCAGGGAAGTTCTCAGCTATGATTTCTTCAAGTACCCCTTCAGCACCTTTCCCTCTCTCTTCCTCCTCTGGGATACCAATTATGCGTATATTATTTCTTTTTAGTGTATCACTTAATTCTCTAATTTTCCCCTCATACTCCTGGATTTTTTTATCTCTCTTTTTCTCAGCTTCCTCTTTTTCCATAACTTTATCTTCTAGTTCACCTATTCTCTCCTCTGCCTCTTCAAGCCGAGCTGTGGTGGTTTCCATTTTGTTATGCATTTCGTTTAAAGCGTTTTTCAGCTCCTCGTGACTGTTCCTTAGTCCCTTGATCTCTGTAGCAAGAGATTCTCTGCTGTCCTGTATACTGTTTTCAAGCCCAGCGATTAATTTTATGACTATTATTCTAAATTCACTTTCTGTTATATTATTTAAATCCTTTTTGATCAGCTCATTAGCTGTTGTTATTTCCTGGAGATTCTTCTGAGGGGAGTTCTTCCGCTTGGTCATTTTGGATAGTCCCTGGCGTGGTGAGGACCTGCAGGGCACTTCCCCTGTGCTGTGGTGTATACCTGGAGTTGGTGGGCGGGGCCGCAGTCAGACCTGATGTCTGCCCCCAGCCCACCGCTGGGGCCACAGTCAGACTGGTGTGTGCCTTCTCTTCCCCTCTCCTAGGGGCGGGATTCACTGTGGGGTGGGGTGGCTTGTCTGGGCTACTTGCACCCTGCCAGGCTTGTGATGCTGGGGATCTGGGGTATTAGCTGGGGTGGGTAGGCAAGGTGCTCGGGGGCAGGAGGGGCAGGCTTAGATCGCTTCTCCTTAGGTGATCCACTTCAGGAGGGGCCCTGTGGCAGCGGGAGGGAGTCAGATCCACTGCCGGAGGTTTGGCTCCGCAGAAGCGCAGAGTTGGGTGTTTGCGCGGAGCGAGCAAGTTCCCTGGCAGGAACCGGTTCCCTTTGGGATTTCGGCTGGGGGATGGGCGGGGGAAATGGCGCTGGCGAGCGCCTTTGTTCCCCACCAAACTGAGCTCTGTTGTCAGGGGGCTCAGCAGCTCTCCCTCCCTTTGTCCTCCAGCCTTCCCGCTTTCCGAGCAGAGCTGTTAATTTCTGACCTCCCAGACGCTAAGTCGCGCTTGCTGTCGGAACACAGTCCGCCAGGCCCCTCCGCTTTTGCAAGCCCGACTCGGGGGCTCTGCTTGGCCGGCGAGCCGCCCCTCCGCCCCGGCTCCCTCCCGCCAGTCCGTGGAGCGCGCACCGCCTCGCCGCCCTTCCTACCCTCTTCCGTGGGCCTCTCGTCTGCGTTTGGCTCCGGCGACTCTGTTCTGCTAATCCTCTGGCGGTTTTCTGGGTTATTTAGGCAGGTGTAGATGGAATCTAAGTGATCAGCAGGACGTGCGGTGAGCCCAGCGTCCTCCTAAGCCGCCATCTTGCCGCAACTCCATATAACCTAGTTTTAAAGTAAGAGAGAAGTTGGGAATGGGGTCAAGAATGTTAAATCTTCTACTGTGTGTGATGAAATCCCTCACAAAGAAGAAATATCCCAACTAAAAATGTAAAAAGGGCAATTTAGAAATGCCAGTATGGGAGGATTTAGTTTTAGCGGTGAGTCATTGTGGATAGGTCAGTGACAGTAGGAAATCAATTTTTGTTGTGTTTTGATTTCATAAGATTCCTCATATTAAGCCTGAAATAATATTCAGAACCATTTGAAAGAAAGGACACTTGAAAAGTCCTTTGAATACAAAAAAACATGCAGCCAAGTTAGGAAAAGTATAACTAATAATTTTCCACCTCTGTAAGTGGTATCATAAAACAAACTGCGTCATTTCCAAAAGTCCTTCCAAACAATACTTGTTCCAAGAAATGTTGTTGGGTCTCAAGAAAAAGAAATTCAAAGACCAAGTAAGTTTCTGATGTTCTGTATTTCATGAAAATCAATAGCTTACATATATATCTCAATAGCTTTAATATACCAATGTTCTTTGTATTTCTCAAAATAGGAATTGTATGAGTAATTACATAGCATTTCTCAATATTGTGGAAATAATTTTCTGCAAAATATATTTTCAGAAATAAGCTATTGAGGGTGCTTCTGCCCAAATGTGTGAAAGTCACATCTTCAACCCATTGGTTAGGAAATCAGGCTTAATATGACTCCTCTTTTAATTTTTGGCCTATAACCTTTGTCGGCAAAGAGTGTATTTAATTATCAATATGCAATTAAGCACTTAAGGGATTAACTAATTAGTTGGCATTTGTAACACTCTTAAAGATGAAAATCACTGTTTAAGAATTATCATTATTAATCTGAACAGATGCAAAGGATGAAAGCATCATTTATGCATGCATATGGCACACCCATCAACTCTTAGCTTATTCAGAGACATAATCGCTCTTTGAGCCAACATAAGCATCAGTTTCCAAATATTAGCCCAATACATCTTCATAAATATTATGCCAAGTCATATTCAGTAATGTTTATTACCAATTATAAAAAAGGAAGTCATATCTAAATGACATGAGTAAATTATGACACCATGTTCAAAAAATGTCTGTTTAGTTGTCTTCCAATACTGAGCAAAATTAAAACTACAAAATTAACTTTCAAATAATAAGTAATATTAAGCTGAAAGAAGTAGGAATTAAGTAGTAACTTAAGACATTAAGTTACTTAAGTAGTAACTTAAGACATTTTCTTCTACAGCATCTAATAGTACACGATATACCATACTGTAAAGTCAACACTTAATTTAAACCAAATGTTGTAATGTTAAATCTGAGTATTTACTATCATTTTTTATGATACCTTTACTCATCTTATTTTTTAAGTTAAAAGTTGTTTATTTAATGGAAGGAAAAATTATATTAAAGCCTATTTTCATTTCTTTAGCATATTGATTTAATAAAATAAAGATATTTTTGTACTACATTGAAATAACACCAAAAGTCATTGATGGCAATAAAATTCACATAAGCTTTTGACTAAGGCTTTAATTTTAACCTGAGATAACACCTTGAAACTTACAATTTGATAAGTGATGTAGCCACACAATATCATAGCAAGTAATAAAGAAATAATATAGAGTTTACAGAGCCATTTATATCAACTTCTTAAGTGATAGAGGACTGTTATCTTAGCTCTGCAGGCTATCAATTCAAATATATAATACAAAGAAGTGTTTGTTTTAGAGCATTTTTGATGCTTGGTAAAGCTTTATACTGGCATTTGTCATTAAAACAATATGTAGGTTGCCATAGTTATAAGGAAATGGCACTTTCAATTTACAGCCCATTTTCATCAACTTATGAGATGAACACTGTTCAGAATAAGGCTTTAGATACTTATTTTCATGATAGCACCTCATTGTGTTTCTAAATTTAATGAATAAAAATTAAATTAATACAAAAGTGAAAGTTTAAGCATGCAAAAATAATGCAAGAGGCTGAAAATTTTTCATAGTCTAAACGGAAACAATATTCTGAATACATTCAAGGTCTCAATGTAATAGATTTTCTTCTTTTAAAACAATGCCATCAAGATTTATCCATTTTAACTCCAGCTGTCTTACGGTTTATAGTTAGAAATGTTAGATAAACCCCATTGCAACAAAAAAATCCTATTTCTCTTTCTTAGGGATTTTAAAAATTATTGCAAGTGTATAATTTGTTCAAATATAGCATGATTTATTTTCTCATGATTCATTTTTCATCTCAACCTACAACAGTAATGATGATCCTTTCTTTAAACCACAGAATATCTAATTGATGTTTTCTTAGAAAACACACAGTCATTAAATGGAAAGGTTTTTGTGAATTAAACTAAACAAAGTCTATGCTAAAATATCTAGAGTTTAAACCTCTGTATTTTTTGTGGTTACAAGTCACTCACCTCCTAAGTATTTTCCAAAATTTTGACTGAGAAATCTCATTTAAGATTTTTAAGATTATTTATTATATTCTGGAAAAGAGCTCTTCACATAATTGAAGTCAGATTTAAAATCAGCATCCCGTTTTCTTCTTCCATCCCAAGTGTTGTGTATTGAAATCTAGGCTTTAGAAGTGGAAGAGATATTAGCAGTGACAAGGATGAGGGATATGGGAGGAAATGGCTCGAGTGGCATGGAAGGCAAGACCACTGAAAATGTGGAGAACAGAGACATTTAAATCAAGAATGATAACAAGAAGATTAGAAATGAAAACATAATGAGCTAGCTGTTAAAATATTTAATTGATTTGGAATATTGACCAGGAAGGTGCAAGGTCAAGGTAAAACAACTGGAGTAATAAGATGTGTGTCAAAGTTGCTGAGTTTTTCAGGGAGAAGGATGAAACAATGATACACAAGTGATAAAGAAAAATTAATCAAAGGTCTAGCCTCCCTTCTCTTCAGTACGCATATGGTAAAAGAGAGAAAATAGTACCTTCATCTGACTTCTAGGCTTTAGTTTTATCAGAAAGCTTAGACAAGTTTGAAAAGAGGATGAGTGTTTAATGGATTTTGGTGATGACAGATTTTTAGTTCTGTCAAACATCAGACATGAAACCCTGTGTTTACAGTGTTAGGTAGTGTTGGAAACAGGATTCATGCTCAAAGATACACTGAACAGTATGTAGTTGAGACTAAATGCTTAAATTAAAGATCACCTGGAAAGCTGGAAATTACCTTGTGTATCAGGAAGAAAGGACATGGGACACAATTGTGATTATTTGGATATCTTCTAAGGAAGAGCTAATCAATCATACCCTCCTTCCTATATTGTTAAGGTGTAAATTGTTGAAGAGATGATAGTAGGGAGTATTTGGAAGCCCCTCAACCCTTCCATGGACCATGTTGTGAGCAAGGGAGAAAATTTTAAATTGAGTCATCTGGTTAATCCCAATGGTTTTGAATTTTTTTTTAATATTTATTATTTTTATTTTTGAGAGAGAGAGACAGAGCACGAATGGGGGAGGGGCAGAGAGAGAGGGAGACACAGAATCTGAAGCAGGCTGTAGGCTTTGAGCTGTCGGCACAGAGCCTGACATGAGACTTGAACTCACATGAACTATGAGATCATGACCTGAGCTGAAGTCAGACACTTAACCGACTGACCCAAGCATCCCCCCAATATTTAGAATTTCTAATTGTATTTCACCTGGATTAATTCTCACTAAATGTCATAAAAATCACATGCACTATTTGAACGAAAAAAGAAAAATATCTTGCCCTTTAGTTCTGGGAATCACCTTATAAAATCCCTCTGATAACTGACTCCCTTTCTCCCTTTCCTAGTTTTCTATTTCTGGAAGTTTGGGGATTAAACCTAGATTGATTGCATAAATTCCTCATATCTTTCATCTTTTTATTTTTGTCTTTTCATTCTACTCACTGGAGAAATCATCATCTTTATCTTCAAATGAATGTTCTATGGTTATTTTATTTTATTACTTCCAAGTGTATCTCTTGTTTATGGAATGTCCCTTTTATAAAGCATCTTGTACTTATTTTATGGATTTAATAAACTCTCCAATATTTCTGAGGATATTAACCTTATTGATTTGTTTTCATCTAGTCTCTCTTTATTGCCTATTTTCTCTAAGTTCCTTTTTAAAGTTTCTTGTTTTTGATTTCTCTCATTTATGTAAAACTCTTTCCCCAAAGCTGCATGAGCACAGTTGTCTATTCATAATTAAGAATGAGGCATTAGAAGCAGTCTGGGATCAGGGTGCCTGGCAGACTCAGTCACTAGAGCATGCAACTCTTGATCTTAGGGTCGTGAGTTCAAGCCCATGTGGGGCATGGGACCTACTTAAAACAAAACAAAGCAAAGCAAAAGCCTGAGAACTTGAAGGTCTTATTGTGCAGTGCTTTACGTATCTGTAATTGCTTTTGGTTTCAGAATGAGGCCTCTATAGGTGTGGTCTGAAGACCTTTTCTTTTTCTCAGAGAATAAAATTCTTGCTTACTTCTTGGGGAAACGTAAACTGTTTGGTTACCTGGTTTCTCTGATATAAGGAAGGTATATGGGTTCTAACTTCTTCTTAATATTTTTAATATTCTTATGTTTTGGGGCCCTTACCTTGCTCAAATCTTCAGAAATTCTCCCTCTAGCCGATTATGGACCTGTTTGTGGTGCTGAAAACTAATTCACATCCTAACTCAGTAGGCAGACAGATTTCAGCCCTCTATTAGAAGATTATCTCTAAACACCTGACCATCCACTTTCCACCTTCCAAAACCTTGTTTATATCATTCAGCTGTCCTCTCCTTGACATTCTTATTCCTTGATGATCAATTTAATATTGTCAGAAATAGCAAAAAATAAACATGTTCATACACTATATTATGTTTGGTTTAGAAAACTTACACTTTATTCTTCTAATAATTTTCACTAATTTTGTGATTTTTTTCTTTTTTAAACATTTATTTATTTTTGAGACAGAGACAGAACATGAACGGGGGAGGGTCAGAGAGAGGGAGACACAGAATCTGAAACAGGCTCCAGGCTCTGAGCTGTTAGCACAGAGCCCGACGCGGGGCTCGAACTCACGGACCCTGAGATCATGACCTGAGCCGAAGTCGGCTGCTTAACCGACTGAGCCACCCAGGCGCCCTGATTATTTTCTTTTTAAATATCAAGCAAAAAATCTGGTAACATGTTTTAGTCACTAAATTATTTTAAGTAAACTGAATTGAAGTGAAATCAAAATTGAAATATAACCTCTGTATGACATTTATATTATGTATGCATCACTATTTCAATGCAAAGATTTGTATAATGGGCCAGGTTAAATACAATTACAAATATGTAACATGCCTTGCCTGTATATCATAGTTGAAATATTCTTAGTTATTGACATTTAGGTTTAGCACTGATGTGGAAAACATATAAGAGACCTATGTTGTAGAAAACAATCTTAGGGGGCGCCTGGGTGGCGCAGTGGGTTAAGCGTCCGACTTCAGCCAGGTCACGATCTCGCGGTCCATGAGTTCGAGCCCTGCATCAGGCTCTGGGCTGATGGCTCAGAGCCTGGAGCCTGTTTCCGATTCTGTGTCTCCCTCCCTCTCTCTCTGCCCCTCCCCCGTTCATGCTCTGTCTCTCTCTGTCCCAAAAATAAACGTTGGAAAAAAAAAAAAAAAGAAAACAATCTTAGGCTAAACATTTATTTTTTCCCACAAATATAGATATAATTTTTTTATCATACATAGACTTTAAAGAAGTCATTTAAAACATAAATATTCTCATTTTAAATTTCTTATGTGCAGATGGAGGATCAAATTTAACATAAATTTTCTAAGTGATAGATGCACCTTTTTTTTCTTTATGATAACCTGTATCAGATGCTGTATCATAGTAAGAGAATAGTCTCATGTAAAAGTACTGTGGCTGTGTTAAAGTCCTTCTGGTTCATCTTAAACCACCATCTACAGTAAACTTTCAGGACCTAGTGAAAATCTTAGGCAATGAAAGCAGAGTAGAGGTTATGATTTTGTAGTATATTATACAATATTCTGTGGCCCTGTAAAAGTGAGCTGTAAGCATCTGCTAAAATCTAGCCATCCTTACCCAAGACATTTGAGAAATGCTGTAATATTCTGCTATATAGTAGCTAGACAATAAAAAGCAATTAATTGTTCACAAAACATGAACAATGCAAAAGGCATTTTGCCTCTCAGAAAACATTGCAAATAGTTATCCCATAAAATGCATTTGCTTAAGGTATGCAATAAGAGAATGGAGTTTCTACAGATATACTTAAAATAGTTGAAAAGTGGGGCACATAGGTGGCTTAGTCGGTTGAGAGACCAACTCTAGATTTCAGCTCAGGTTGTGGGATCGAGCCCTGAATTGGGCTCCTTGCTGTGCATGGAGCCTGCTTAAGATTTTCTCTCTCCCTCTGCCTCTCTTCCCCACATGCTCGCTCTCTCACTCTCTCCCTTAAAATAAAACAAAAAATTAAAATAGTTGAAAAGTAATAAAGAACAACTTGTCTGGTCAAATTGTTGTCCTAATATTTGTAGGACAGTATTGTTTCCTGGAGTTTTAAAAATAGAGAAACTTCATTCCAAAAAGCGTTTAAGAAACTATTTTTATTTCTCTTAAATTAGTATAATTTTTTCTATGGAACAATTTATTCTAAAGATACAAAATATAGAAAGACCATTGAAGCTAAAAAAAATTTAGACATGAAGGTAGATTTCCTTTTAATAAAGTGTCTCTTAGAATAACACATTTAAGGGGCGCCTGCTGCCCCATCAGCAGAAGTGTCGAACTTCTGCTTGGGTTATGATCTCTCCATTCGTGAGTTCGATCCCTGTGTCAAACTCTGTGCTGATGGCTCAGAGCCTGGAAACTGCTTTGGATCCTCTGTCTCCCTCTCTCTCTGTCCCTCCCCCACTCGCACTGACTGTTTGTGTCTCTCAAAACAAATGAGGATTTTAAAAAGTTTTAATAAAAAAAAGAATAATATGTTTAAGCCAATGGAGAAAACTCATAATTCATAAAGAAAGCATTTACTTTACAGGTCTCCAGTTTGAATATTTGATTATATGTCCTGCACATGTATCTTGATGGTTACTTGTTTGAGAGATTTTAATTATAGTGTTTGGAAATCTGTATTTAATTTACTTGAGAAACTTTTACTAAGCGTCTACACTGCCAAGCACTGATCTAGATTCTATGGGTTCTACTGAACAATTTAGAGAAATAAATCACATCTTTCAGAGGTTTACAATGAAGGTGAGAGTGTCAGCTACATACCAGCATGTCCCCTGGAAGCAAATTAACAAAGAAATTGGATAAAAATAATGAAAGACATCTGATGATATACATGTCCCTGATTTAAAGTTATATATCAATATGCTGGAACTATGTTAAAATTGTGCATAAAGTACTGCTCCAGATGCATATTTAATGCTAAAACACTTGGGCAGAGAGCAAATTCAATAACAAATTCATTTAAAAAGTTCCATCCAGGCATTATATTCATGTGAGGTAGTTTATCTTTTATACATGGTTTACTTTATACAAGAACTATTAATTTAGAAAGTAAGTATAAAGTGTTACCCTAGAAAAACTTTATCATTTGAGAACCAACGAACACATTCAGAATTTTATTATAACTAGACTTTCTATGGTGAGTATTTAGCAATGTATACAACTATCGAATCATGTTTTGCACACCCAAAACTAATATAATGTATATGTCAACCATACATAAATTTAAAAAGAAAATAATAATAAAAAGAAAAAAATTAGTGCTATGCCAAAAAACAAAACAAAACAAAAATGGTTAGGCTACCCTTTCTTCTGCCAAATGTTTTCTTTCATTTTTTTGGTTTGAGTAGTAAAGCAGATTTATCTAATTTTTATATTACATTGACAATTTTTCTAAAATTTATAAAATATATTTAAAATGTTTGTTCCTGGGGCGCCTGGGTGGCACAGTCGGTTAAGCGTCCGACTTCAGCCAGGTCACGATCTCGCGGTCCGTGAGTTCGAGCCCCACGTCAGGCTCTGGGCTGATGGCTCAGAGCCTGGAGCCTGTTTCCGATTCTGTGTCTCCCTCTCTCTCTGCCCCTCCCCCGTTCATGCTCTGTCTCTCTCTGTCCCCCAAAAAATAAATAAACGTTGAAAAAAAAAATTAAAAAAAAATAATAAAATGTTTGTTCCTAGTTGCAAAAATAATTAAATGCATAACTTCTTACCATCTTACAAATCAGGAGCTCCAAAAAATTCGTTTTGCTTGCCCATTTTTTTTCATATTTTGTTCAACATGTATAGAATTCTAACTCCCTGTTGACTGTAATTTTATTGTCTATTTTGCCTCATATATTTCAGAAATTCCTTCTTAACAATTCTTTTAAGTTCCATAGCTATATTGTCAGCAACTATCTGATAAGATAGTTTAATTGGAAGTTTTACTTGACATACCATTCACCACTGCTTCTTACATTCAAGGTCTTCCCTTGTTTGTTCATTTCATTTGTTGTTCATTTGTTTGTTTTGTTTTGCTATAATATTACCTTAAGTAAGTTTGTTTTTCCCCAGTAAGTGCCTATGTAACATATTGGTTTTATTTTGTATATGTATTTTACATATTGGTATAGAATTATATAATCAAATCCTTTTATTAAATTGTAGACATTGTTCCATACTCCTTTATCATCCAGTTTTAAAATTAATAATTCATTTGTAAGGATCATCTTCTTTCTCTTGGATTTTCTTTGCACTTTGGAATTTTGGGGAACATTGTATTAATATGACTATAATCAAAATTAATGTAGATACAAATAATAATAGCAAATACTTAATGGATGATTCTAAAACTTTTGCCAGTCATTATTCTAAAACTTTTACATTGCATTAACTCAAGTAATCCTGATAATAACATAATGAAATAAGTTATATTTTTTTTTATTTTATTTATTTTGAGAGAGAGAGAGAGTGAGAGAGAGAGAGAATTCCAAGCAGGCTCCACACTGTCAGCACAGAGCCCTAAGCAGGACTGAAACTCATGAACTGTGAGATCATGATCTGAGCTGAAATCAGATGCTCTTGATTTTGAGTCAGATGTTTAACTGACTGAGTCACCCAGGAGCCATGTAAGTTCTACTTTTATAAACATTTGCAGATAAAGAAGCTGAGCAAAAGAATTTATTATTTGTTCAAGGGTACATGCCAGATATGAGGAAGCTGGAATATCAACATTCAGTTCCAGAGTCTATGTTCCTAAGCACATGTGATATTAGTTTAGTAATAAACACTTCTGAATTTTATTGTAAATGTGTCTATAGTGACTAGGATGTCTAGGTAAGATTTAATGTGGAAATGGTTCTTTATATGAAGATATAAGTTGGAATGTATTAAAGAGTATAGCATATAAAAATTATAGCATATAAATTAATGAAGATGAATTCACTGATACAGTAGAGTGGTGTTTGTACTTTCATGTAATAAAATCATCTGGAATTATTATTTAATAAAATACAAATTTCTGTGCTCCATCTCTTGAAGTTTTGTTTTGCTTTGTTTTAAGAAGACCTTAGGTATACCAGGAGATTCTCCTTTTTAACAAGTTTTCTGGATTATTTTGATACCCATAATTCATGGAGGACACTATGACAAATAATATACTAGTATTTGAACACAGATTGAATTCTTATTCCAAGGAGATGAGGTAGAGGGGATCAGAACAAACATAACACAGTATATCTCACTGGCACATCACAACTACATAGAAAATAATGCTAAATACTGTAGAAATTAGTTTTTTTTCCATAGGGTTTGCATTTATTTGAATGTAAGCTCACAATGTAAGTTTATGCAGTAATATTTATGGCATTTCCATATACATAGTATCTAATATTATTTTACCAAATCTATTTGTTCTCATTCTAACCCATGCTTTGCCTATTTATTCCAACTCTCTAAAAATAACCTCAATTCTTATCATAGACATATATTCTAAAATTTTAGTCAAGAATGTTTTTGTTTTAGTTTTTGTTTTTTAAGTGCAACGATACAGTTTAGTGAATAATGCTGATGCTCTTCTGTTATGGAAGGAGCATTTATCCTTCCTACCTTAGTGTTCTCAACAATCTCTTAGTAACACCCTAACTCATTCAGTGAGATCACATGGACCAATGACATTCAGAACCAGTTTTTTCTACTTTATGATATAATTTAAGCGTTTTGTTTTATAAGTGTACTTTTTGAGGAAGATTATAGCCAGGTCAAAAAAGGTGGGAGTGTGATATTGCTTTCAGAATTTAAGATCATTTTTGATTAACAATGGTAATATTTGCAGACTTAAAGAAAAGAAGTTCCAATATATTGAAGTCATTGTGTCCTGCCCTGATTCCTTTGGCAGGATTAGTTACTTTGATCTTCTGCCTGGAAACTTGATAATTGTGTCTGTGATGGAAGTTACCACATTGCGCTGTGATATTTTCGCTTAGTGTCTATGCCAAACTAGATTATATGCTTCCCCAGGGCAAGGAGCACACCTTATTGCATTCATTTGTTCATTAGTTCATTTATTCAGTCTGTGAGTCATTCACTCACTCGTCCATTAAATTGTGTTTGGGGCACCTGGGTGGCTTAGTTGGTTGAGTGTCCTACTCTTGATTTCAGCTCAGGTTGTGATCTCACCATTTTGGGTTTGAGCCTCACATAGAGCTCTACACTGACAACATAAAGCCTGCTTGGGATTCTCTCTATCCCTCTTTCTCTGCCCCTTCCCTGCTTGTTCTCTGTCTCTCAAAATAAATAAATAAACATAAAAAAAAATTTTAAATGTGTTTGAGAATATTCACCAGAAGAAACATGCAAAATAAATAATGAAATTACAACATAAAATTGAGAGCACATTTTAAAAGGTGATGTTGCATGATCTAAAAATGTAAACTATAGTAATTTGAAGAGTTAATCTTTTCTTGTATTTGCCCTGATGATTAGCACTTTGGTACCTAGTAAAAACTTAATAAGTATTTTTTAAATTAATTAGATGTTCTACTATATCCCCAGAATAAATGATTAAAAAATAGCTTTCAAGAATAGTGTTCAGGGGTGCCTGTGTGGCTCAGTCAGTTGAATGTCTGACTTCGGCTCAGGTTATAATCTCACAGTTCTTGAGTTCATGCCCTATGTCGGACAGCTTGAGCCTGGACCCTGCTTCAGATTCTGTTGCCTCCCTTCTCTCTGCCCCTCCCCCACTCACACTGTGTCTCACTCTCAAAAATAAATAAACATTAATTTTTTAAAAGAATACTCTTCAAATTAATACAAATAAAAACATATTTGTGGTATAAAATTTAAAAATCACCTAAAATAGATTCCATGTTGTATTTGTGGTTTTGGATACAAAAAAAACTGAGAGATGGTTATTATAAAACTGGACTTAGTATAAAATAAGCTGGGGAATGTTTTAATAATGTCCAGCTATAAACATTACATCAGATTCTCAGGTTCTACAACAGGCAGTATAGGAAACGATAGCAACTCCAGATGAATAAACAATTGTATACATTACAAAATTTCTTTCAGATATTTTCCTCAAAGCATGGTATATTTGTTACTTGATATTTCAATTTGGACTTAAAATAAATAAAATTTCATCTTGATTTCAAGACTTTGGTTTTCAAAAACAGGCTAATAGGGGCACCTGGGTGACTTGGTCAGTTAAGCATTGGACTTCATTCAGCTCAGGTCATGAACTCACAGCTCATGAATTAGAGCCCTGAGTCGGGCTCTGTGCTAACAGCTCAGAGCCTGGAGCCTGCTTCGATTTCTGTGTCTCCATCTCTCTCTGCCCCTCTCTTGCTCATGCTATCCCTCTCTCTCAAAAATAAATTTAAAAAAAATTAAAAAAATTAAAACAGACTAATAATAAACATTCTAAAATAATAAGAATAATAAACATTCTAAAAGTTTATTGTCAAAGACCCACAAAATACAGTGTAGACAAACAGTTTGACATTTGGCAAATAATAGTCAGTAGCATTTTTATATTATCTTCCTTTATTCTTAAGCTATGCCTACCTACATTCAAGAGTGAGTTTCCAGGACATTAACATTGCAAATGTACTAAGATCACAAGTTTTGCACCATTAATTCTTTGGTCTTCTCTGTCTTCTCATGGTAAACTTGAAAATAGAAATTCAGCCCCAATGTATGAGAGTGGTAAATTCTATATTTTACATCATGGAATTTAGAACATAATTTGTGCTTTTAAAAACCTAGAATATCAGTACAGATGGGTCAGGCTATTCTGCTATAACAATCAATCCTAGCATTTCAGTGGCTTCAAATTAAAACATTTGGTTCTTCATATTCTAAAGCCATGGAATGATGATAGCCAGGGACTCTGCTCTCAGAGTCATCCTCATGGTTACACAGCAGAGCCTGCTAGAGTGGTCATAATCTGGAAAGTGACCAAGTATTCTGGTGGTGGGAAAAGAAAACATGAAAAAGCACATTTACCCTCTGAACATCTGCCTGAATGTGACAGTTATCGCACTTGAGTTCCATTGGGGTCATGCAATACCATCTATTGGAAGGAGAGATAGACAAAATACTAAAGCAACTAAAAATGACCACCACTGTAGAGAGATTCCAGCATCGATCATGGATTTAGGTAGAGGTGATTGTTCTTAGAAATTTTCTGCTTTAATATAATTCACATTAATTTTAGCTAGTGAAACCTGTCTTAAAAGCCATTTAAAGAAATGTTTGCAGCTGTTAAATATACTTCTTTAAAAATCTACACTTTAACTGAACTCCATGTCAAATTAACATTCAGAAAGTTAAGGATCCAAATTGATGGGGCCACAAGGAGCTCATATTGTGTTGTAAGAATGAGTACATAGATAAGTGTAAATAATCCTGAAAATTTTGATTTATATTTATTACATGTTACTATTGTTTATTTGAAAGCAGTAAACTGCAGTATACATGTGGTTGAGTGAGGAGCACCTTCGTTGGAAATGCATCTTCTGAGAATAATACATCAATTTTAAGCATTCCTGAAGAAGTGCATTAGAATAAGAAAAAAAAATCAATACCTTTTAAGTATGTAAGATATAGGCAAACAAGAAGTCAAGTGGTTATTATTATTGGCTTTGTAATTAAAGAAGTATTTATTCTGAACTTTGTATAGTCAAATGGGTCTAATTTACAACATTTTGAATTGGAAATTGGAAAAAAAATTTAGTCCTCCTTATCCAAGAAATGAAATCTGGTATCTGAAAAGAGAAATCATGTTATTATGATTTATAATTCCTATAATTGTCATTTGAATTTCCAGTTCATTTGTCTGTGAAATAATTTCCTTTAGGTATATGATATGGTGATCACAAACTCAATTTCCACAGGACAATATAACATTTATTTAATTTTAAGAGTTTATTTCATTAATTAAAAAAATTTTGTATGCTTGTTTATTTCTTGATGGAAATTAGAAATAATATTTTGTAAAAAAACATTATCCATTTTTAGACATAAAGGAATATGAACTTTCTTTTATAATAATGTCTTTTAAATTGATGTAATTTGATATACCTTTGTATTACAGACTGGCATGTTTGGGTGTAAACTATTATAAACTAAAATTGGGTTAAAGAACTATATCCATTAGAGTCCTAATTTAATTCCTTATAAATGGAGACATTTGATAGCCTTAAGGAAGATCTTGAGCATATTTTACATTTAAATATTAGTGAGAAGAATGTCTGATAAAAATATGTACAAAAAGTCCATGTGGTTGTAATAGGTAAAGATATTATTTATTTATAAAGGTCTGCCAGTATGGCTGCATTAAAAAAAGATCATACTACAAACACCACTAGCTGAAAAATGGCAGTTCAAAATAGATATTCTACTGGATTTGTCAAGAGTTGTATCTGGTTTAAAGACACTATCCTTCCACTGTAACTTTCATTAAAAGAAAAGCACATGGAAGTTTTACACATAAAATTTATGTTAGAATACTGGAAAACTAAGGGGAAAAGGGTCATTTTGTTTTATGTTAGAAGATATTAACTTTCCTACAATAATTTATGTAAAAAATTCAGTGGAATACTTTTAATACCTGTCAGAGTGCATCAACCCCTAGAAGTAAAATGGAAAATGCCTTTATAACTGAATGGAACAAAGGCTCCTATAAATGACTTTTACCAGGAACAACCTAAAGCTATGCATCAATTTGCATGAAATTAATGCAGTCCAGATGAGAAATCATGTAAAAACTTATGCATTTACTTCATGGCCCATTACCTCCCAGAGGTGGAGAGAGATCTGTGTTACTGTATAACAGTATGAAATATCTGAAACACAAAAACTTGCATATTATTTCAGCTTTAATGAAATGATAGTATTTACAAGTATAAACTAATAAAGTCTAATTTCTTCTCATTTTCATTTGATAAAGTAACTCTTGCCTGCTTAATTTTAAAATGAGCAGTCTCTCTTCAGTCTTCCAGTTTGTGTATCAACCTAGGCAGATACCTCTGTGTTAAACGTTACCTGTAGACAGCACACTAAGAGCAAATGGGAGATACATTCACTGAGCACCCCCAATGTACTCTGTTCCATGTTGGACACTTGGCATTGTATTTTCAGAGTGATCTTTGGTGGTAGGTAGGATTATTGCAGTTTTACAGATGAGAAAACAAACTCTAGATTGTTAAATAATTTACTCAGGATAACATGGCTAGTTAAGTGCCAGGAATGATTTGTGTGTGTGTGTGTGTGTGTGTGTGTGTGTGTGTGTGTGTGTAATCATTCATCAGTCAATGGACACTTGTGCTGTTTCCATACTTTGGCTATTACAGATAATGCTGCTATAAACATTGGGGTGTATGTATCCCTTCAGATCAGTATTTTTTCCAACCAAGACTTGGACACTTAACTGACTGAGCCACAAAGGCAGCCTGGGTAGTTCTATTTTTAGTTTGTTCAGGAACCTCCATACTGTTCTCCAGAGTGGCTGCAGCAGTTTGCATTCCCACTAACAGTGCAAGAGGGTTCCCCTTTCTCTGAAACACCTGTTGTTTCCTGCATTGTTTATTTTAGGCATTCTGAACAGATGTGAGGTGGCATCTCATCGTGGTTTTGATTTTTATGTCCCTGATGATGAGTGATGTTAAGCATCTTTTCATGTGTCTGTTAGCCATCTCTATATCTTCCTTGGAAAATTGTCTATTCACATCTTCTGTCCATTTCTTAACCGGGTTGTTTGTTTTTGGGTGTTGAGTTTGAGAAGTTCTTTACAGATTTAGGATACTAACCATTTATCAGATATTTCATTTGCAAATATCTTCTCTCATTTTATACGCTGCCCTTTAGTTTGTTGATTCTTTTCTTCACTGTGCAGAAGCTTTTAACCTTGATGAAGGTCTTGATGAATAGTTAATGTGCTTTTGTTTCCCTTGCTTGAGGAGGCGTGTCTAATAAGTTTCTATGGCTGATGTCACAGAGATTGCTGCCTGTGTTCTCCTCTAGGATTTTAATGGTTTCCTGTCTCATATTTGGTCTTTCATCCATTGTGAATTTATTTTTGTGTGTAGTATAAGAAAGTGGTCCAGTTTCATTCTTCTGCATGTTGCTGTCCAGTTTTCCCAATATCAATTATCGAAGAGACTTTTTTTCCATTGGATATTATTTTCTGCCTTATCAAAGATGAGTTAACCATATAATTGTGGATCCATATCTTGGTTTTCTATTCTGTTTCATTGATCTGTGTGTCTGTTTTTTGTGCCAGTACCATACTGCCTTAGTGACTACAGCTTTGTAATATAGCTTGAAATCCAGAATCATGATGCCTCTAGTATTGTTTTTCTTTTTTAGGATTGCTTTGTCTATTTGGGGTCTTTTGTGGTTAGGGAAAAATTCTATTTAACACGTACTGTAGTTTAATGGGCCTAATTTAGAGCTTTATTCTTATAGTAAGAAAACATTTCATGTTTCTCACAGCAAAATGATCCTAGCAGTGTTATCTTTGACTCTTTATGACCTTTATCAGTTCAAGAAGTCACTTAATATTGTAAACATTGGGTCCACATTACTCTGAGGTGACAACTTCATCTTGATGGTATAAGCATATAAAATGAGAAAAATAGAACATTAGTTACTCAATAAAATTATTTACATAATATTAGTTGGGGAGATATTTTTGTTTGCTAGTTTGTTTATTTTTATTTTTTAAAGATAAATCTATCCTGAAATTTGAAGTCAGCCAAAATCTTGTCAAAGAAAGGATTTAGTATAAAATATAATCAGAAAGATAGGGATCAGAAATATATTTTTAAATAAATTGCCATTTAAAATCACAAAACAGTTTAATCTAATCAACCAAATCCATGAGAAAAATAAGCAGAAACATAATCTAGAAAGCATAAACCCAGGAAGATTTATGAAACAAAATTTCTATGTTGTCATTAGTACCTCGCTTTAAATTCTTTTTTTTCTCCCTTTGTTTAAGTCAGCTTCTGATACCTTGCACTGTAAGTTTTTTTGTCATCAAGAAATCTTTCAGAATTCTGTGAAAAGTAACCAGGAGAATAATTGTTTTTGAAATATATCAGTGATCCATTATCAGTACTAACTACTTTGTTAATGCTGGCCCTCATTTTTATTCTTGGTTCAGTTCTACTGAATTATTTCTCTGTAGAACAGTGTCAGCTGAAGATAATGCATAGTCAGTTCTGGCCTCACTAAGAGTTGTCTTTTTCCTTTATTTCTGAACCATTCTAGCATAAAAGCCATGATAGAAATTTAAGGAAAAGGAAAGAAACAAAGAATGAAAAAATGAGTGATCCCCTGCTGAGTTCAGATAAAATAATTTGGGATCTTTCTACCAATGAATATTATATTTATTTAGGTGACTGTGATGTGTGGAGAGAAAAGCTCTGGTAGAGATCGGAGGTGGGCACAGTGAGGTGAAAGCCAGATACCATCGTGGGAGGCTAGAGATGAAGTTATTGAAATGGCTTTAAAAAAAGACACTTAAAAAGGACACTAAACAGAATTTTAAATTGTTCGAGTCTTTGACATTTAAACATCCTATCCTACATTTCTGAAAATGTGTAGTTAACTATGTTAATACTGTAAGAACTTGTTGGAATATGTGAGCATATGTGAGCATGTGTGTATGCATGTAGCATGTTACATGTTAATCAGTAAAGTTAGGATGTGTTTTACTTTTGAATCCACCTTAAATGGGCAAGAAGCCAGATGTGAGGAGAGTTCCATAAAGTGAATTAATGCAGAGATGGCCAGACCTCAGAGTCAAGGATGACCATTCCTTCACTCCTAAGAATTTACAAAAATCTTGAGATGGGCAAGTATCACACTTCCTACAAGCTTGAAATCAAAGTTTAGACACACTTATCTACTATATCTTGATAGATACATTCAGATTTAATCAGATGTAGTTTTAGATTTATTCACAAAAACCTACCGCTGAGAACACGTCTGCAGTCTCTCCCCTAAAAAATTTCAGAACTTGGGGGGATTTTTTTGGTATTTATGTATTTGAGTAATTAAAATTCTTACATATAACAATAACTCTTCTCCTTCGTGAAACAAAATGAAATATTTTTTTTAATTTTTTTTTCAACGTTTATTTTTATTTTTGGGACAGAGAGAGACAGAGCATGAACGGGGGAGGGGCAGAGAGAGAGGGAGACACAGAATCGGAAACAGGCTCCAGGCTCTGAGCCATCAGCCCAGAGCCCGACGCGGGGCTCGAACTCACGGACCGCGAGATCGTGACCTGGCTGAAGTCGGACGCTTAACCGACTGCACCACCCAGGCGCCCCCAAAATGAAATATTTTTAACAAATGCTATATAACAAAAAAAATACTGATATAAAACAAAATAACTTCTCCCCCCAAAATAATTCTTATAAAAGACAAGAATTAAAAAATGAGATTTTCACCAGGATAGTTTTAAAACAATAGGATTCTTCAGTGTATCATCATATCCCAACTCCCTGAAAATATCCCCTAAACATCCTGTTGACAAGAGAAAACTGAGCCTTTGTACATTACCTTGGCAGAGTGTAAGTAGGGTCTCAGAGAGTGAAGAGCAAATCTGGGATAATTTTGTGATTTTGGAGCTGTTTTTACATGAGCTTTTCAAAGTAGGTGCTTGATTAGGATTAGAACAAAGTCGAAAAGGGGCACCTGGATAGCTCAGTTGAGTAAGTGCCCAGCTCTTGATTTCAGTTTAGGTCACGATCTCACGGTTCATGAGATTGGGCCCTGCATTGGATTCTGCTGCTGACAGCATGGAGCCTGCTTGGGATTGTCTCTCTCCCACTCTCTGCTCCTCCCCCCACTCTCTTTCTTTCTTAAAATAATTAAATAAACATTTTAAAAATTTTAAAAAGAAAGAATCAGAATATGGTAGAACATGCTCAGTGAACACAGCAATAGGAAGATTGCAGTGAAGTTCTTAAAGAGTATTCAGGAAAAAAATGCTTTCATTGTATGCTTTCTATTCAAGTTGAACAGTTCGATGCTCATATAAGTGAATTTCTCAGGAAATTTCTGGAATTAACAGCAAAGTTGTTTGTAACTTTCATCTTGTTGGATAAGGGTTTTTGAATTATGTTAATGATAACAGTGCTTCAAGAGGAAAGCCATATTAGGAAAAGACATCTAGTTATCATCATGTTGACATAGACAGTAAGATATAACACTGTATGTAAACTAACTATAATTAAAAATAATACTTAAAAAAACCCATAGACAACTGTGCTGATGTAGACAGTTTCAGTTCTCAGTGTTTCATAAGGCGAAACTCTGAGATCATTTAAAATCTGGTATTAAAAGTGGACAAATTCAGCAAATCTCAGAACAGAAGAATTAGCATCCCACAGACCATCTTTGACTGTATTTCCTGTGTGAGAATCCTGTTTTGTGAATGGTGGTGTATTCCAATTGAATATTTTTTATGTTCTCATATACACAAAAAGATATGGCCTCAAATTATGTAATATAATATGTTGAATGTGTATTTAGAAATGATTATTGTATCCAAAATATCTTCTGTCAGTCCCTAACATAATATTGTTTTCCCATTTCAAAAACTATAAAGAAATTGTTCCCTATCATATTATTAGCCAAAAAAAATCCTGTTTTAGGCAAATATTTGGTAAAGTATGCAAAAAGAAAATTACACTGTGATTCCATCTCTAATTTTATATATATGAGAATCATGATCTATAGAGAATATGTAATGATATTGGAATTAGCCTATCTCTCATGAAAGTTCAGGTGAAAAGGGCATACTTGGCTTAGTCTTAGAGCTGGCTTTTAAGATTAACTACTGGATTCGTGGGAATGGCATCCACTAGCTTTGAATATAACTATCAGTTGATAGCGACTTTAGCAGAATTTATTTTTCAAAATCATACTAAAAGAATTTCAGTGGTATTGTTCATTATCAAAAAGATTTTTTTTATGTCCTAGTAAATTTATCTGCTCTCAGGCTCTAAGTCAGACTCTTTAGTTCTTACCTTTATAATAGATAGGAGGGCTGTGCACAGAGTAGTTTGAAGTTAGGAGTTGAGTTAAGCAGACTTGGATTGAATTTTAGTATATGGAATGCTTAGATTTTTGTAAAAAATGGATTCTCTTTTCTATAAATGAGGATATTAATACTTACCTCATAGGGTTGCTGGCACTATCAAGGGAAATGATTGATGTAAAGCACTCAGCAGTACTTGGTGCATGGTAAAAATTTTTAAAAATAGCTTAATTTTTTCTCCATCTGCTTAAAGATATCTGCAGTCTAGGTCCATTTTTTTTCATAAGGAGATAGCATCTCACTTACAGCTTTTCATATAGACCTAGTAAAAGGGTAGTTTTCAAGGTGTTCCCTCAACACTGGATTTATAACTTTTCTCTCTGAATGACTTCTCTGGATTACAGTTTGCTTTCTGTACAATCAGGACAGTAACACCACCCTCATATGGCTATTGTAGAAATTAGAGGGAATAAAGAATGCAAAATATATACAATAATATAATATACATATTTTATATATATGGCAAATATGAAGTTTCTAAAATCATTATGATTTTGTTTTATTTTTAAGACAACAACAGCAAAAGGTCTCTTCTTTTTTCCATCTGAGCTCCTTCCTGCCTCCTCCCTTCCCTCCACACACACACCCTACTGTCCCATCTCCCTTGACAAAGGGACACAAGCACTACTTTGTATTTTGTTACAGATTTGAAGGCAAGTGTGAACATACACATATTTTTTAGTTCATAAAAATTGGTTTTCTTAAGAAAAAAAAAGCCCTTTGCCCACTATTATATAAATTTTGCACCACATCTGAAATTGACTGCCATTTTGTCTTATGGGGGTAGAGTACACAAAACCTTATCATCCTAATTCCTTTGGTAAATTATTTGTAACTCAAATACTCATTTAAATCACACCATCCCTTTGCAAGTCAAATGTGACTGACTTTAATTTCCACATTTAATGACATATATTGAGTTCAATGCCTACGTAAAATTTCTAATAATTTCTGGGAGGGTGGGGATATATTTATTGTCTATAACACATCTATAAGTTTGTACTGCCCTGAATTAACTCAGGTTTTGAATCATCTCATGATCCTGCACGTGAAGCTGACCCAGTTGTGAAATTCCACAGCTTCTTGTGATTACCTGCATACCTGCCAACTTTCCATTTGTAAACCTTGATTGTATTTCTAGCTACCCTGAAGGATGGCAAGACTGGAAGATGAGGTGGGGAAAAGATAGTAGTAGAACTGTTATACAGCTAAATCGCTTAGCAAATAAATTTCAATAATTTTTCAAAGTGAATGTTCCAGCAACTTGCCATTTTAATGTTTTTTTTTTCTTTCTTTCTTTCTTTTTTGCCTCTCAGGGACTATAATTCGCATTCTGGAGTGCAAGAGATTTTAGCTCTCTGCTACTCCACCTCCCAATTTCAGATCCAGACCCATTTGTGTGTCAATTAAATTAGGGGGCTTAGTTAACAAAATACACATTTACTCACTTTCAAAGATGCTGCTTGCTTAGAAGGCTGCTTTGCTTTGAAATAGAAATTCATTTTATTTATGATTTTATTAAATACTCTAATGTCATTATTCTTGTAGTGTTTCCTGATTTTGAATCCCACTGTTAGGTACCCCATATTTTAATAATAATGTATGGAATATGTTGTAGTGGTGTATATTATCACAGATAGCTTTATTTTGGATGAAAGGGTTTCTCTTAAATTAGAATACATTAATAAATTGGCTTCTCAGAGAGTGAATGCAAAGTAATTCCCTCACTGATCTCTTCTTTTAATTTATTTCTGAGACTTTATAGCCTGGTTCAGCATGATGAATGGTGATTAACCTGAGTCTGAGCAAAGTGATGAAGAAAATATAAAAAAAGGGGGTGGTGCGTCTGAGTGGCTCAGTCAGTTAAGCATCCAACTCTTGATTTTGGCTTAGGTCATGATCTCAAGATCTTGAGATAGAGCTCGCATCAGGCTCCATGCTCAGCATGAGAGGGATTCTCTCTCTCTCCCCTCTGTCCCTGGCTAACACACTCCATCTCTCTAAAAAATAAAAATAAAGAAATGAATGAAAATTCAAAAGAAAAGAAAATATAAAAAATTCCAGTCTTGGTAACCAGTATTAAAATAGGATACAGACCATTTGTGTTGAGTAAAGTTAGAGCCAATATCCCTTTATATTTCTGCATGATGCTAGGTATTGAATAAGGAAAGGAAATCAAAGCACATCACTTGACAGTTATAAGCTAAAAAAAAAAAACAAAAACAAAAAAAACAAAAACAACAAAAACAAAACCACTGAGAATTTTTATTCTTTTCCAAATAGGAAATATTTATTCTAGTATATGTTCCCAATTTTCAAACTTAGTTATGAGAATTTTAGATGTATATTTGGATATAGAAATAATTGCTCAAAGTATGAGAACCTTTCATTCAATAAACTTTTATATTTCTAACTCTTATTATCAACTTCAATACCAAATGCTAAATAAGGCCAAATAATAATTCCTAATATACAGCATTTATTGTAAGATAGACAATGTTGTTATTTTTAGAAATACTAACTCCTTTATTTCTCATGTGCAGTTTATCGTGTATATAAATTGTTTTTAATTTTTTGAAATAAGTAAACTAAAGAGATGTTAAGTAAATTCCTTAGGCTCTCTGACTCCTATATCCATGTTTATCAATGTTTATGAGAATTTCTCCCCATTCTCACAAATGTTTGAACCTGGCTATTCAGGAGAGATGATGGTGGTGTTTTAGATTCAAAGGGTAGCCATGGAAATAGCAAAAGAGATAAAATCCAGAATATTTTCTAAAAGTGGAGCTGGTAAATTTTGTTGTTGGATAAGAACGGTGTATGAGAAAAGAGAAAAGTCAATAAGGATTCCAAGTTTTTCTCCTTCATGACTGAAATTTTGGAATTCCATTAACTGACATGGAAAAGACTATAAAGGGAGCAATCTTAGGATGATTATTCGAAAATTTCATTTTGACAGCATCCACTTAATATATGTATTAGACATTTAGCTGGCAGTGACTAGTAGATAGCTGACTATAAGTATATTTCAATTTCACAAGAAATGTATACATTCAGATTTTGGGTATTTCAGTTTATAAATTATGTTAAGAGACAAGAGATCTGCAAGGGAAAATGACTAGAGAAGAGGAAGGACTTCTGTTTTCTGATAGGAAAGAGCTAGTTAATCTGGATAAAATGTATTGCTGAGGTATTGTATTGTTTGTTTTGCAACTACAAAATCTGGTCAAAGAATTAAGAAATCTCCTTGAAGTCCAAAAATGGTTAACAACTTAGTGAAATATTGCGAGACAAACAGATCAGGGATACATAGGAACCTAAAAAAGTAAGCTTAGTATTTGAAAACAATCTTCTTTTAGGGTTCTCTACCAATTCAGAAAGAAGTACTGAAAGGCAAAGAAAATGAGCAGCATTTTTGACAACCTTTAAGGATTAGAGGAACAAGGACCAAGCTCTGCCATGGACAAACAGCTGGTAATTCCCCACATTTTGAATTAAGACCCGAAAACCCATATCTTCTAGAAGTTAGGGTAAATGAGCAGTAGATCTGCCCTCACAAAGTCTGAAACCAAATTTTCAAGATTTTCATCCCATGGGTGGGAAGGGATACCAGATTGCTGGCACCCTTCCTTTGTTTCCAGAAGCCAGAGTAAATCTCATTAGAAAAAAATGCCTTTATCTCAGACCTCAAATACCATTTATATTATCAAATGCCATTTACAACTCCTGGTGCTCAGTCCAAAATAACTGGGGACATGAACAAGTTAAAACACAAATGAAAAACAAAAGAAAAAATAGATAATAAAAATAAACCAAAGTGGGGCGCCTGGGTGGCTCAGTCGGTTGGGTGTCCCACTTTGCTCAGGTCACGATCTCATGGTCCGTGAGTTCAAGCCCTGCATCAGGCTCTGTGCCGACAGCTCAGAGCCTGGAGCCTGCGTCAGATTCTGTGTCTCCCTCTCTCTCTGGCCCTCCCCCCATTCATGCCCTGTCTCTCTCTGTCTCAAAAATAAATAAATGTTAAAAAAAATTTTTTTTTTAAATAAAAAAAAAATAAATAAACCAAAGTAATACTGAATAGGCTATCCAATGAAAATTTTGAAATTATGTTGGATTGTATAAATACAGAGATGTAAGATAATGCTCATCAACTTTTGGGGGCACCTGGGTGGCTTAGTCAATTAAGCATCAAACTTTGGCTCAGGTTATGATCTCATGGTTCGTGGGTTTGAGCCCCGCATTGGGCTCTGTGCTTACTGGAGCCTGCTTTGGATTCTGTATCTCCCTCTCTCTCCCCTTCCCCACTAGTGCTCTGTCTCTCTCTGTTTCTTAAAAATAAATAAATGTTAAAAAAAAATTTTAAAAGATAACGCTCAAATTTTTGACAAGGAAAAGAAAATTATATAAAGGAATCAAATGATAATTTTAGAACTGAAAAATAAAATAGCCTAAATTAAGAAGTCAACAGAAAAGTTTTGCAGATGATTGACAAGAATGCAACATCTAGTTAGCGAATGAAGACTGAAGGAAACAAAAGAGAAATTTTTATAAGCAGAAAGAAAAAGAAATGAACAAAAGTTACTGCTTTCCTTTAAAAAAATAACATAGAGACTTATGTCTATTTTCTCAACCCAAAAGAAATCCAAAAAGCCAATGGGGCTATCTTTAAAATATTGAAAGGAAGTACCTAAACCTAGAGTTATCTCTCCAGCAGGAACATTCCACAAGATAGAAAGGGATGGGGCCCCTGGGTGGCTCCATCAGTTAAGTGACAGACCCTTGATTTCGGCTCAGGTCATGATATTACAGTTGTGAGATCAAGCCCCACATTGGGCTCTGCCCAGGGCATGGGGCCTGCTTGGGATTCTCTCTCTCTCTCTCTCTCTCTCTCTCTCTCTCTCTCTCTCTCCCCCCCCCCACCCCTTCCCCAGTCCTGCTACTGTGGGCAGAGCCCATCCAGGGACTTTATCTCACAACTGTGAGATCATGACCTGTCATGAAATCAAGAGTCAGACACTTAACCAACTGAGCCACTCAGACACCCCTTCCCTTTCTATCTTGAAGAATATTTTTGCTGGAAAGAGAACTTTAAGTTGAAGTATTGTCTCTTAGTATTTTAAAGAGAGTCACATTGCTTTTTTGGATTTCGTTGGGGTTGAGAAAATAGACATAAGTCTTTCTCAAAAAAATATAAATAAAAAGACAGAAAGAGAAATCAATATGTTTTCAGAAAATGAAACCTGAGAGAATTTATCACAAACATATTTATATTAAAGCATATAATTAGGTGGTTTTCAGGCCAAAGGAAAATTACCCTAAAGAAACCTAGAAGATGTAGGAAGACAAACAAAAATGATGATGGGGTGTCTGGGCGGCTCAGTCAGTTAAGCGTCCGACTTCGATCAGGTCATGATCTCACAGTTAGTGAGTTCAAGCCCCGTGTCAGACTCTGTGCTGATAACTCGGAGCCTGGAGCCTCCTTCAGATTCTGTGTCTTCCTCTGTCTATGCCCCTCCCCTGCTCATGCTCATGCTCTTTCTCTCTCTCTCTCAAAAATAAGGTAAACATTAATTTTTTTTTAAATGATGAAATGGTAAATATGAATGTAAATATAAATGAATAGTGGTTATATAAAACAATTTTGGTAGTATTATATTTAATATATATCTGATATATGTTTATATATCTATGTCCATATGCCTATATATTCAGATATATTACATTGTAAGACTAGCAGACAGTTAAGGAGGAAAGAAGTGTTCCAAGATTTTTGCGCTGTATTGGAAGAGATAAAAATCTCAGTTGCTTATTGTAACTTTTTAACCATTTAAGAATACTAAACGATTGCATAGCTGTTAGGCTAACAAAAGGGAATATTTTTTTTTGAAAATAATAAAGCTTAATTAAAAGGAAGATAGAAAAGAAGAGAAAAAGGAACTTGCTAGGCAGGAGAAATAAAAAACAAATTTAATCCCTGATATATTATTACTTACATTCAGTATAAATGAAGTAAATGGTGCAATTAACAGACATAATATGTCAAGTTGGATAAAAAGCCAATTATATTCTCTTTATAAATGGGAGATTTAAGAGAGATCTAGCAGGTAAATAATAGGAAAGATAGAGCACACCAAAGTGGATATGCCTGTGTCCAAGTTCTAGTTAAAATCATTTACTTTTGCGACTAGTCTTATTGTCTGTCAGCATGGAAACCTAAGTGCTGAAAAGGCTTCAGGTTGATCTTGCTCACCATCAGAAACAGTTATGACACTGTATGAGGGGATGTGAGCTTTCTCTGGATTTGAAGATCATTGCTAACAATACATGTTATTTTCTCTCATCTCCTTCCTCAGCATGAGTGAACGAACGTTCCATTTAAGCTTTGAGGCCATCCATTTTCAGGTGATTTTGTGGTCTCATAATTATAACAATTCTGCTTGAAGTTTTAAAGTTTTCATATTACATTGTCTTCTTAGTCTCTGTTTTTTGTGTAGAAAGAATTTCAAGAAAGAGCTTAACACAAGAAGAAGTAAGGGACACAGACAGGAAAGTAAGGGATGGGTCATGCAGTGAGAAAAGTAGGAGAAGGAGGCAGAACAATTAGGTATGAAGTATAAGGAAATAGAGTAAAAGTATTTGATTGGAAAGAATGTATGTTTTCAAATAAAATTAAAGTGGGTTGTACATGGGATTAGTGTTTAATGAGGGAATTATTTATTGGTATTTTTTGGTAAATTTATGTGTTTGGGTTTTTTTTTTTTGGAACACTGAATTCTGAAAAAAAAAATTCACTTGAAAGATTAGGAGAACAAGAATAATTATAATTCTTCTAGGATAATAAAGGCATTTATGATTCCAAAAAATTCAGTGACTAAAAGAGGGGAGCCAGATCAGGAATTGTTGACATGTAGTGTTAAAGGTCTGGATTGACATTTCTAGGACCTAGAGTGGCAGAATATAGAAGAAACATTGTCCTGCATTGACCACGACTGTAGCCAGGAGTGTTTGCAGCTAGATATGCATTTTGTTGAAAATAAAATATTACTAAGCTATCATATATGGTATACTTCATACAGGCCCTATCAACAGTGTCCCTTGACAATTGGCAAAATTTAGTGTCCACGTAAGTCCTTAAATTGGCAAATCTGACTGATATTTCTATGAGTACTATTAATCTGATGAGGAGATACAAATGCTACATCATTAAATACTGTCTAACAATGTTTGCTGGCATTTTCCACATATGTTTGCTGGCATTTTCCACATAAGAATGTATTCACAATAAGCTATGGTTCCTTGTAAATATTATTACATTTAATATTTTATGTTTATTTTAAAGATATTCATAATGAGAATGAAGATTGCTTGAAACATTTAAGAAAAACTTTGCAGTTGGGTTAGTTGGGGAATTCCATTTTTGTGTGTGTAAACCCTGCAGATTCATATCTGTCAGTATTTTGAAAACATTGATGTAGTATCAAAACCTGAAACATCCCTGTGGGAAAGGAATACAAGGGGTATGGTGAAATTTACCAAAACAAACTTATCTATATTGCCTAGGTTTTTAGATGACAAGAACAAAAGAGAGATAAATATATATTATCTAACATGGATATATTGGATTTAAGAGGCCCAGTAAGCATGAAAACATTCTGAGAAAAAGTGTAGGAATATAAGAATCCAGAGTGTGAAGTGAAACATAAACATCAATTGCATGTATTTTCATTCAGCCAAACAAGCCAACTGTTCATCTTTATAGCAAAATAAAAGGTACAAACACACTTTATTAAGCTCGTATTCTTATTTTCAATAAGGACAGTGATAGAAAATTAGAACAATAAATCGCTGATGTTAAAGAGTGCAATATGTGTGTTTAGCCCCAAATAGGAGGAGCCACTCGGGGAATGATATATTCTCACTTGTTGACAATAACCATTGGAATCAGGGTTATATGAATAACTCCCCCTTCCTTTCACTGATGTTTCTGTGATCATCCTCAGGAATCTTTTTTGTACATTACTGATTCTTTCAAGGTTATAATTTATTCTAGTCTGAAATGATCTCAAAGGAACAGGTCTTTGGAAGACTTTCTTTTTCTTGTACAATAGAAGATTCAGCATTCTTCTAAAACATGGAGAGAATTCTGAGATCTGCACCAAGTATTCCAGATATCAGAGGTTATTTCCCTTTCCTAGAGAGCAGGGGTACCAAATCGTCAATTTATCCATCTCTCTCCTATTAGTTTATACTCGATTCCACATATTTTTTTTATCATTCAGCAAGCATTAATTGCACATCTGTAATACAGCAGGCATTGCAAACGATAACAAAAATACAATTCCAGCCTCAGAGAAGTTCAGTCAGTGAACTTCCAACAAATGTTTCACTCATCATCATTAACATTTTCATCACGTGTTGTTAGCTACCATCCAATGTTTATTGAGCACTGCGTCCGTGTTAAGTATTCAGGTAACTATATTGCATATATTATTGCAACTAAAACCTCTGCAGCAACTAATGTAAAACACACCTTGGAGCTAAAAGTATTGAACTTGGAGCAATTAGGCAATTTTCTCACAGTTAAAGAGCTAGAGATTGATGAATCAAATGCTTAGCCCAGGGCTAACAAATTTCATTGTCTGAACTCTTAGGCACTTATGGTAGTAGACCCATTATATACCTAAGTGATCTACTATCTGCTGTGGAAAAAATTGGAGTTACATACTCTGATGAAATAGGAGGACATAGGAAGACAATACGAAGATAAGTTGTTTAACGTGTACCTTGAAGAAAATATAGCAGATAGGAATTTACCCAATGAACAAATTGGAGTGACACATTCAAAACAGATGAATCATTCTATCAAAATATCGGGCCTCATTATTTCTTATGGTAAATTTCCAAAGTGAGAAAATGTATTAACCTAATTACTTAGAAAAAAAACTATAGGTCATGGGATATGAAGTATGTGTGCTGTTATCATGAAATTTATTGGCTAAGCTGAATCACACATTTAATCTTACCTCAGTGGTGATTAACAAATATTAGATTACCTGTTTTATTTTATAATATTGCAGTGGTATTTATCATTACATCCGAAATACTCTTGTGCATTTATTTCAGTTTCAGGAAGAATTATTAGATTAACACATTTTGGTTAATAGCACTGATGATGCAAATAAAGTTATTTTATTGCAGGAACCAAACACATAAGAACATGCCAAATAAATTCTGAGTAGCCGTCAGTGTAATCATACTAATGGCAATTCTCATCTTCTTTGATCTATTTTAGTACCAACTCCTTTAACATTGATGGACAATAACACAGAGTAATGATGACAAGACAGTTAATAAGTTGCCGACTCTTATTTCACTGTATTTTTTCTATTAACTTCCTTTGATCTTAGATGGGAAGACTATTTTAAAACTGTCATTTCTACTGCAGATTAACCTATATATTTAATGCAAATTCAATGAACAACTCAATGTGACTTTTTTCTGTATTAGAAGAAATTGATTCTGAATTTTATCTAGAAGAAATATGCAATAGGAAATAAAATATGATTTGTAAAAGAAAAGCAGTGAGGAGGAGGTTGGTTGCCTTGCTATATGTATAAATATACCATAAATGCTAACGATTTTTAAAGTATCCTGTGCAGCCATAGATAAAGAAATAAATAAAATAGAATAAATATTTCAAAATTAGGTAGAAATATATGGAAATCAAGAATATTTTTAATTAGTTGAACTAATATTTATTATCTACTATGTTTTTGCCACTTTCAAGATTACTGAGTGGGGAGCGAAACAAGCCAATGAGCTATATGGTAATATTGGAAATTCAAACTTGTGAGGGAGGAGTTTGATTATTATTAGCAATAAACTTACAGAAAAAATAAATTAGATCATCACAATATACAAGTATGCACAAACCCAATTCAATTGTGTCACTATGTAATCTACAAGAAAAAAAAATATTACAAGAAGAAAGCCTGAGGCTTTTTAAGATATCTTATAGTAACAATATCTATTTAAATATGATATGGCACTAAACTTATTAAAGGAAAATAACTATTTTATATAAATGGACAATGTTACATTTAAAGAAAAAACTGGAAAAATATTGTCAATAGACACTCTGGACAATCATTGAAAGTCACCAAACATAATTGTATTATCTATTGCTCTATAACATGTCACCCCAAAACTTAATAATCAGAAATGGGTTAGGAATTTAGATGTGGCTTATCTGAATTATTCTAATTTAGGATCTCTCATGAGATTGTAGTCAGAGGGTTTATGGCTAGGTCATCAAAGGTTTCTTTCATTCATATGTCTAGCACCTAATCTGTAATAACTGGAAGAGTGGAGGCTTGAACAGTTGTGGTTCTGTGGACATCACTCTGTATCTCCAGCTAAATAGTCCTCCCCCACTTAGTAACATCACAGTAGCAAGACTTAAGTGCAGGCTCAGGGTTTTAAAGACATATGTACCTAAAGAAAAACCCAGGCAGAAGCTTTATCAACTTTATGACACAGTCTTGAAAATCACATCAATCCTTATAAGGGAGCATGAGGGAAGCTGACAGGCTGCAAACACCCCCACCCCACCCCCAGGTGGGATACGTGTGATATTCCTCAGGCACTCCTGGCTGCCCAAGAACAAAGGAAAGAGGAAAAACAAATGGTTAACTGAGAGAAAAAACAAATGGTTAACTGAGAGATCATAGTCCTGTAGGACCTGAGCCTCCATCTATTGACAAATATGTTAGTAAATCACAAGAAAAAGGCAATCTTATCAATAGCCTAATCTCCAGAAACCTATAGACTCCATTTCCTGGAGCCCCAACATCACCCCTGTATTGTGAAGTGGGAAACAAAGGCAGAAGGAAATAGCAGATAGAACTAAATTTCCTTATAATCTGCAGCCATTGACAAATAATTGAGGCTGGCAGAGTAAAACATTTCTCCAGGAACTCCCTACTGTCTTAATGCTAATGCTTTGCTAGAGGGAACAACCTTAGCTTGACAATAACTAGGCCTCCACTATACTGAATGTCTTCTTTAGCATACAAAAATCTCACTGGAAACTTCCCCTGGACTTTACCTTCCCCCAACTCTATAGTATAAAACCAGTCTCTCCTCATGGTCCAGGGCAGCTCTTCCTGCCCAAGCGTCCTGTCCTCGTGCTTTAATAAAATCACCTTTTTGCACCAAAGACATCTTCAAGAATTCTTTCTTGGCCATCGGCTCCAGACCCTGTGAATCCCACTATCCCCCCAAAAAACCTCATCAAATCCTACCATATTTTATTGGTCAGAGAAGATAGAAGTCCTCATGCAGATTTAAGGGTAAGAAATATGGGACCTACCTCTTAATGAGAGGAGTACAAGTCATATGGGAAGAAGAATATCTGGAAAATACATTCTTCCACAATAGAGTGACTTACAGATGATAAAGAAAATATGCAAAAATGTGCATGCAATAATTCCATTGCAAATGTTCAAGGATATTTATTGCATTGATGCTTGCCATTTAAAAACAGGAAATGAGGGGCGCCTGGGTGGCGTAGTCGGTTAAGCGTCCGACTTCAGCCAGGTCACGATCTCGCGGTCCGGGAGTTCGAGCCCTGCGTCGGGCTCTGGGCTGATGGCTCAGAGCCTGGAGCCTGTTTCCGATTCTGTGTCTCCCTCTCTCTCTGCCCCTCCCCCGTTCATGCTCTGTCTCTCTCTGTCCCAAAAATAAATAAAAACGTTGAGAAAAAAAAAATTAAAAACAGGAAATGATATTTTATGTGTTATTAGAAGATTGGGTAAATCAATTAGAGTATATCCATATTATAGAATCTCATGACTTTTAAAAACATGATATAAATTAATATTTAGAACAATAGAGAATGAAAGATCTGTTGGTGGAAAAAATACAGGCTATAAAATAGGATGTATGGTGAATAGTCTTTATACATGAACATTTCTGTAAGTGAATACCCCAACAGATTAACATAAACTGTTGTATTTTTTATTTATATTTACGTTCTGAGGGGGAAACACATTACTATAAAAAAAGGCAATAATCAAAATAATGGTCCAAGTTTTACTTACTAATATTACAGGGAATGTAGAGGGGAAGTTAATATGGACCATAATAATAGCACCAGATTCTGAAGAATATTCAGTGTTCTCTCAATTAAAAGAAGAGAACTGAATTGTAAAGTTGCTGTTAGTGTACAGTTTTTTATTCAGACTTCCTTTCTTATATTGGGCTCTAACATTGCATTCCAGCTTAGAAATTGAAATATTTTATTTACAATCACTGAGCTGTTTCATGTAAAGACATGCAGTGTCTTTTCTCTGGCCCAGACTGAATGGGAATATAGAAGACAAATGTTATTTCTAAAGCTTTACTTCTGCATATGAATATGTGGCATTTCGGTTCTCACTGAGTAGTATTTCCATTGACAATAAGTCCTCTCCCTGTTCTTTTCTCAGAAAACATAAAGATAAATGCATTATCTCACACATTAAGTGAAAAGACGACTGGGCAAAGTGACCCACATTCTATCCTAGTTCTCTTAATTATATATCCTCAAGCATGTTATAACATGGCTTGACCCTGTCACCTCATCTAAGAAATAAAAACACATCCCTTAATTTGTAAGGTCTTTTTACAGTGTAATTTACCTACTTTAGAGTTCTAAAACAATTCCATTTCTCCCTTTATCCTTTACAATGGATTTATTAATTAGTCCATGTCATGTGATGTTGCTTTAAGTTTTTTTATTTATTGTTTCTGATATACTTTCTAATGTTAATATCATACACTGAAATTCAACTTTGTGAATGAAAAACTAATTTTCTAATGAAAATGATAAAAAAGAAAAAGGAAAAACAGAAAATGAAAACCTGAGTGAAGTACTGAAGCTTACATTTTGGAGCACATGCAGTGTTACTCATTATCTAAGAATATTATGAAGGGTTTATATAAATTTAGTCCTACATGTATTTGATATGTAGTAAAACCTGCAAATGGAAGTAAGGGTTCCCTCAGTTAGATGCATGGTCAGATTTTCCTGCTCTGGATCAAAACCCCAGCATGAAGAGATTTAGAGTTTAGTGGGAGGAAAGAAATACAAAGGCAGAAGGAATTTGCACAGAAGCTTCCACACCCCTGTCCCATCCATCATTCTGTGAAGATATTAACAAAAATTGAGCAAAAATAGAGTCATGAGACAGAGGGAGAGACTAAAGATGCCTCAGGATAAAACCTCTCCATTACTGTTCTTCAAGGCAGCAATCCAGAAAATCCTTGAATCCTAGATTGCCAAGAGACACATTCAAATGGATACACTTATTTAAAAAAAGGCTGTATAATTAGAGATTAATGTATACTGGTGTGAAATGTTGGAACCTGGGAGCAAACCATAAAGAAAGAATTCTTGAGACACCTCTGGTGCAAAAAAGGTGGTTTTTATTAAAGTACAGGGACAGGATCTACGGGCAGAAAGAGCTGCCCTGTGGTTGTAAGAAGCAGCTGATTATATAGTTTCAAGTTGGGAGGGGGTTAAGGATAGCCTAAGTCTCTAAGGAATGTGGAAGCCAGTTTTCCAGGACCTTAGGGGCTAGCTGTTGTTAAGGTCATTTACTACTGTCTAATAAAACTTTAGTCATGAGCCCCTTCAGATATATGGCCATCAGTGGGCCATATATCTGGAGGATGATTGCTAACATATCTTGGGAAGGGTAGAGGTAAAGGAAGTTTCCAAAGGAGTTTTCGTAGTTCAAGTAGACTTACAGGATCCTGGAGGCCAGGCTAACGTCAAGGGTAGGTTGCCTTTTGCCTTTACCAAAGTGTGAACATTGAGTCAGTTGAATTCCTGGAGGAAGTTCTCAAGTACTTGTCAAAGGGCTGTAAATTATAAGTTTATTTTTTTCTATATTTCTTTTGCCTTTGTTCTCCACATCATATTCCATTGCCATAATCATTTCAGGCTGCTGTAACAAAGTACCATAGACTTAGTGGCTTATAAACAACAAAAATCTAATTTCACAGTTCTGTAGTCTGGGAAGTCCGAAATCAGGGTGCAGCATGGTCAGGTTCTGGTGGGAAACCTCCTCTGGGCTGTAGATTGCCAGCTTCTGGGTATATCTTTATGTGGTGGAAAGCAGACAAGAGAACTCTCCGGGGTTCCTTCCACAGGACATGAATCGTATTCATGGGAACTCTGCCACATGACCTAATTACCTCCCCAAAGCTCCACCTCCTAACATAGTGGGTTAGAATTAACGTATACATTTTGGAGAGACACAAAGATTCAGTCCATTGTATGCATAAAAGAAATAATGGAACTATAGTCCATCATTTTTTTTTCTTTTCTGTAGGAGACAGAGGCTCTCAGACATGAAAACACATCAAAATGCAGTTAGGAAAATGCCAAGACTGGAAAGTTTCTCTATGGATTCTGATAAAGTCAGATTCTTCGTTTAACGCAGTAATTTTTCAGTAGCCAGAATTATCTGGAGAAAGGAGAGACTTTAGAGCAATATTGACACATCCAAGATACTTAGAAGAGTTACTCTAAAACATATATATTTCTGAATAAGTGGATAAAATTATTATATTTCATCAACTTGTGATTATTCAGAAAAAGACTAAGTGAAAATTTCCAATAATAGTAAAGAGTGATTTAAGAATAAAATTTACTTACTTAGGAAAACAAACTTTTCAGACATTTCGTTAGTATGCATTTCTGTATAATTTGCATTACATCAGTATAATTAAACTGAATGTGGAAGTAGTAAAAAGCTAAAATTAAAAGCTAAAAAAATGCAATGAGTCAAAATGTGATGAAGAAACTAATATTGACTATCCTTTTAGAATCTGAAGGGTAGGAGAAAATATGCCCCTTTGTCATAAGGATTATTTTGACCTGATTATTTTGAGAAAGAGTAGACATAAAAGAAGCTCTAGAAACAGAAGTCATCCTTTTGGAAGGGGAATTTATGTACAGAAGTCATCCTTTTGTAAGGGAAATTTATGTTTCTAAATTAAATCTGCATTATAAGGGTGTTGCCCTCTCTGTACCAAGAAGAGATTTAGAAGATTTCTAAATCACCAGAGAATCTTATGAAAGGACAAGGCACTGACTTAAATCTGCATAACAAACCTTACCCTATTTACCATGCTTTTTGCTGGTAACCATTTCATAACTGGCTTCCCCAGGCCTCTTTCTTTTTTGCCTTCACTGGTTTTTAAGCCAGTGTTCTAAGCCACCTCAGAAAGATACTTATTCTTCTCCCGGTATCTTTCATGTGTACATAAGGTGCAAGTTAATAAAGTTCAGTTTGTTTTTCTTGTTTTAATTTGTCTTTTATTACAGAGGTCTCAACCTAGAACTGAAATGGGTCGAGGGAAATTTCTTTTTTCTCCTCTTATAAAACCACATATGGATTAAAATGCATCCCTTCTCTAATAATACTTCTCATATGTTATTCTGTTGATTCCATCTTTTCTCATTATTTTCCTCAGATTCCTCTTACAAAGTCAATAAATGCATCCAGTCATCAGATACTACTATTAGTCCCCATCCTATTTTTTTGATTTCTTAAATTTATCTTCCTATGCCTTCCAGGTCACTGGTCTGCTACCTTCCCTGGTTATTATTATTTTTTAAGTAAATTTCATGATTATCATTCTTAACAATATGGACAGGCTACATTAGAGTTGGTATTAAATAATTAAATGAATGAAAAGTCCATGCTAAGGAGGAGGAACAACTTTAACAAGAAATGTTATGGCATCTTTATTGTATTTCTCTTTTCAGCTTATATGCCAATTGGAGAATTACTGTTCTCTTGTTTAAAAAAAAAACAAATTTAAATGTTCCATTATCACACCACAGAAAAAAAAATGTGAAGTAAAACTCAATTCATGTGTAACAGAAAAAGTAGACAAGGTGAACAGAAAATATGGCAAAATGCTTTAGGGGACAGGAAAAGAAGCAGAAGGTATTCATAGGTATTAAGTAACTAGCAGATGATATTTTGTAGATGATATTGGAGGTAATGAAAATATCTTAAGGATACTATTAATAAGAAAAGTCCCTGCTATTTAATATTTAGCATATATAAACACACACAGTCTGAGGATTTTCCATGTTTTCCAAAATATAATACTTCAGGACAATCATGTCAAAAAAGTATTTTGTCAAGAACTTAGAATAGAAGAAATTATTTTTATTATATCTTCCTAAAAGGGTCCACCATTCTATTTATGAGTCAAATATTAATTATTAATTCAAGAATCTCCCTTTACCTAGAATTTGTGGTTTGCTAGTTGTATATGTACATATGGTATCTAAATTTAGGTTGACTTACACATGTATTTGTTTCTCTCATTCTACAAAGTGGAGTCATTCTCATGGAAAGTCTTTCTTACTTACATAAACCTAAGATAATGAACTTTTTGAAGGTGAATGATATCTGACAATACCAACTGGCCATCATCAAGTAAGTAAGCCTACTGCCTTCCAAAGCAATGGAAGTAAGAGTTTTTTGATTTAGTTTTTTTTTAATTTTGTTTTGTTTTTACATCATAGGTTGTCATTCAATATCCATCTATCTTTAGACACCTCTATATATTTCTCTTTTGAAAAGTCTGTTCGATTCCAGAACTTTACTTCTACTGTGAAAATGCTTTCCAAATGTCTAGCTGAATCTTGCCTAATGAGCTTTAGATTTCATACGTTTGGTTACTTGATCAGCATCATCACCTGGATTTCCCACTGGTACTACAAATTCTGTAAACACAGAACATCATCTTTCCCAGGAGCTCTGTCACTTTACTGTTCTAAATTTCTCTTGGTGGAAAACTATTCTCACAGTTACATGAGTGCAATCATCACAGTCTTGCAGAGAAGGCATATTTTCCCTGTAGACTTCTCTGGTACCTATAGTCAAAAACAAACAAAAACTTCCTCATCTTATGGGAATGTATCTGGAAGTTACCTACGACATTTTAATTTTTTTAATTTGAAACAAAATTTATGCATTACAAGTATTTGAATATTTGTCTCATGACTGAAGTTAAAAATTTGTTTTATTACAGTGTTATGAAACTCAAGGGATTTTACATCTGAAATCTCTTTTGAATATATTCTGAATATACTTAACATGTAGTAAGTGAATGAACTGTATGTTGTACAAAACAAAAAATATTGTTAATGTTCATAAGTCAATTAATATTTTGTATTCATACATACTATAAATGCTTTTTAGCCCATAGATGTTTTTGTTTTTTTATAATTTATAGGACTTAGAGTTTGACCTATTTTAAGTTATATGTCTAGGAATTAGGATTGGATGAGGATACACTTGTTTACCCAATGTATGTCTCCACAATGTTAGAGATTCTGGATATGTCATATTGCTTCTGTCTTTCTAGATCTGAATGCCAGTTTTTAAAATATACAGATATAGGCAGTCAGTGTTCAAGGACCTAGAGGAGGGTCCTACAGGACCAGCCAAAAGGGTCTTTGGCTTCATGCATAATAGAAATCAAACACAAACCAGAGAAAGTAAAAGTGGAGCTTATTAAATAGAATGACTGACAGAGTATAGCACATGGAGTGTCTGGACATTTGAAAAGGAACGGAGATTGAGTCTCTTCATTGCATGGGGTTAGACTTTTATATTGGAAAGGGGTCTAGGGTACTTGTTCCTTTAGGAATCCAGGGTAGGATTTAAAGGAAAGTGTCAGATGAATAATAAGTGTTTTATAAATAATTGAAGATGGGGGTATTGATGCCAGTCAGCTGAGGTTTGTCGGAAGTTGACATCCTGGATCACTTTTGGGATTCAGCCTTTCTTAGATGTTATGGGGTGTTTGGGGACTTAGAAAGAATTCAGAGAATGATTAACTTTCTTGATCTTCACCACCCACCCCAGGTGGAAAGATAGCTTCTTTGGTTTATTCAGATGCAAAATACAGACAATGAGTAACTGGGGCCTAGCAGAGAAATCAGCAGAGACAGAGCCTTTCTACAAATGGAGTCCTTTCAGCTTCCCTATCTCAATACCTCATACATATTTAGGCTGCTTTTTTATCTTTGTTTAGTGTGTTCTTCCTTAGATCTTTTCTAACTACCTAATCTATTTAAATAACTTGATATAATTATTTATACTAAAATAAGCATGATTGGTTCCTTATGACTATAATTTTATATATGGATAAAATGTGTAATTTTGCTCCCAAAGATTTTCATATGATGGCCAAGATGACATTGATTAAGAATATAATTTCTACAGTTTAAGCTAATGTCTTCAGGCAAGAGAATACAGAATCTTTAAACTCTCATCATGGATCAGATACATGTATACATATAAATACTGAAATATATATATCATACATAAATGTGTGCATGTGTAAAATAGAAATATTAATAACATGATAGGACTATTGAGAAGTATAAATAAAGAAAAATAAAACATTTGGAACAGTGGCTTGCACATAATTACATACTGACTCTCAACTTTGATTGTTGTATATGAATCTTTCAGAGTCTTTTACAGTGAGAGAAAACCCTCTGCATGTGCTAGATTTAGACAGTAGAATAAGAAATATGTAGTGACTTGCCCAAGATGATGTACTTAGTTTGATTTGCAAAATTGGTACTTGACTATGAATATTATGAGTCACTTCACATTCAAACTCATCATGTTACTAGCAGTTTTAATGTGTTGTAATTTTATTTTGTGGCATTGTGTCAAATAAATTTTTAAGATAAAAAGTATTAATTTTTGATTCCCTTTGTCACATAATTTATCATAAAATCTTAAAACTGTGATTAGCTCTTACAGGACCCACCTTCTTATACTCTTACACCTCCAGGCACTTATGGTTACACATAGTCTATTCAATGCCTTTGTTACACTCATCTGTGGTAGGAAGAACAGTCAAGAGAAAATTTTGGAGACCAGCGGTCCACCAAAACTTGTGCTTTACTTTCCACGGCATAGAAGTCTGTCTGGGAGGTGGGTGCCCAGACAGGAACAACATTTCCCAGATACAACACTCTACTTGGCCTCCAGCTATGGCCGTGTGACTAGTGTCACCAACAGCATAATGGTGATGACACTTCTGCTTTAATGAAGGATGTGTCTCTTCATTTTTCCTCTCCTTTCTTCAGTTACAAAACTGTCAAATCCTAGGGGATAGCAAAGATTAAGATGGAAGAGTCTGTAACCTGGATTCAACCTATTGACCAAAATTGCTTTGCAAACAGGAACACCGTATTGGACTATCTCAGGAGTGAAAAATAAATGTCTATTGTCTTACACCACTATCATTTTGAAGCTCTTTTGTTTCAGCCATGCATTCCAACACAATTCAAAAGATTGGTCATCTCTTCAGTGTTTCTGGAAAGTATTCAAGATTGAAGTTTATAAAATAAGCCTCTTATAAAATTAAAATTTTAGAATACTGTGGACTTTCTATTAATTCAGAGAGGCACCTCACAAAATCAGATTTAATATTAATATATGCACCTCATCTGTGTGTAGCATGTGAGCCTACAGAGATTTACAAACTCTAATAACATTTGAAGCACCAGGATTCACTGATACTTCCACATCAGTCACTCTATACACTCTCTTTAGAAAGGCTCTAAATATTGTCAGGTGGGTTAAAAAGTAGAGGGTAGGGAGTATGCTTGAATGAGAAATAAATAAATAACATGAAATAGTTTTCTCAGCATGAATGCAACAGTAGAAAAATGAAAGCAGGTTATTTGTGAGTATTGTTACTTAGAAGTAATGTAGATAATGTTTTTGCCAATAATATAGATCAATCATTCTTTTACATTCATTAAAACATTTTTTGAGACTTTGAGTTTTAGTCTGATCTTGATTTTCCCCCCCTTTTGTTTCCACTTCCCGCAGCTGTAGCTTCCCTGTGACATAGTTAAGCCATATCCTGCCTACCTTCCTTAAAAATGTCTCTTCTGTGACTTACTGGAAATAGGCTCCCAATCGTTTTTTAATTGCCATGCATGGGAAATGTTTTTCAACAGCACAGCTGGCTCCAGGATGTATCTCTGGTGTTAGAGTTACTATTTTCTAATTGCTTCCCTACCTTTGTGATTAAATTGCAAAGAACCCAGCTGGGGGCAAACTCTTCAAAAGGATAACCAGCCCTACTATGTCAGTTTCTAGTTTCTCTGATGTGATAATCAGGGAAAAGAAAGTGCTCTTGATAACTGAACATCAGTACTATTGCAAACAAAAAGGCTTCAGTAGGCAGGAAATGGAAGTTTATCTAGTCTGGTATTTTAACCTCATGGAGAAAATCAGAAACATGAGTTTTTGCCTGTTACTCAATTCATGCCTAAATTCTTCTGCACTCTCTGTACTGATTTTTTCTTGGTTACATACTTATAATCTATCTTAGTGGGAAAGCTCTTCCTCGTATCTTGATGTCCACTTTTTTTACATATATAAAACCCCTAGGCTTACTGTATCCTAGTAATGAAAATTAATTTGATGTTTGTTCTGTTTGTTATTAAGTAGTGTCAGAGAAAATTGTGTACAACCACATAATCTCCAAAGTTATATTTTTCTCACTAGATAGGCAGATATACTTTTCTAACGCTAAATAGAAGATATTATCCATTGTAATAAGAACTCCTTTAGGCTCCATTCATTAAGCTTTCTTACCGAAACATATGTAGAAGACAATACTTACATACTCTTGCTGCTTCCATTTTGATCTGGTGAAGTAGATTTTGATGGAAACTCTTAGGTTATTTCCAAAATGATAAATTATACACAAGTAGCACCTCAAACTTAGATGTTGAAAATTTTTGAAGAAAATTTTTGAAGAAATTTAATATTATTGTTTTTATGCAAGTAATTTTTAAGGCTATTTTGTTATGCCATAGTAGAAGGTACTGTGTAAACCAACCTAGACAGTGTGTAGGAGACATGGCTCCAACGCTGCAACCAAGTAAAGGCAACTCTGATGAATTCCCCAACATGAAATAAAGAGGTTGAGCTCCATAATCAGCCTTTTGTGATTAGTCGAGTATTTAAGAATAACAGAGGCATTTTTTTTGCTTCCTCTTTGTAGTTTCTAAATATTATTTCAGCTACGAACAAGGAGATATTTCATATATCAATGTTCTTAAACTAATTTTTACTTCAAAGCTTCAAGGCCACAGGTTCTATTAATATTATTTTACAAGAAAATCAAAAACAATGAAAACAACAACCTCACAATTAAAGGGTTGAAATCAAAGTGTAGACCGGAGTCTCAGGAGAAGTTGGCTTAAATCGATACCCTCACACTGTGCTAGAGAGGTAAAATGTATGCCTTATGATTTTGATTCAGTTCTTTGATGTAAATGTTCTGATTGGGCATATTTTTTAAGCTTTCTAGAATTATTAACTAGCAATGACATTTCATTTTTGGGATAATAATTACAAGTATATATCCTTTAATGAAAAGTAAGTATAACAATGGCAGATTAGAGTAGTCTGATATCCAAATTTAGTAAATTCTGATTTCATAACTGGGAGTACAATTATCAACAAAAATAGCATTATCTGTTTTAATATTAAGGATATAAGAACAAATTCAATAAATTGTTTGTAAAAATTATAGTCCAAGTCACAGTTTTTCTGAAAGGATTCACTTCACAAAAATGTACACAAATATTAATGAAGGTGTTATAACTCCTAAATTATATTTTAGCATATTATTCCCTTTAAAATTTTCTTACCTCGTAAATATGCATGGCAATGAACTTGTCTAATTATGCTCTTAGATAAAAGCATATTGGCACATTAATTTCATTTTTTCTACTTAAATGTAGCAATAAACACAATGTTGAACTCAAAAGTGAATTTTAAAAATAGAATAGAAGCAAATTAAGAACATCAAGTAAGTTAGTATTTTGAAGAAACATAATTATGCTTACATAATTACTTTTAAAATATTACCACTTTAAGACTACTCTCAGAAAACTATGTTAAATTATCTTTTTATCTTTTTAAAAATTTTTCAAATGTTTATTTATTTTTGAGAGAAAGAGAGACCATGTGAGCAGGGGAGGGACACAGAGAGAGGGACACAGAATCCAAAGCAGGCTCCAGGCTCTGAGCTGTCAGCGCAGAGCCCATTGTGGGACTCAAACCCATGAACCGCAAGATCATGACCTGAGCTGAAGTCAGACACTTAACTGACTGAGCCACCCAGGCGCTCCTCAGTTGCCTTCTTATGCACATATTTTAAATATATAGTTTTTTCCAATATAAGCTATTGCTTGAAGACATATTTTTCAACGCCCATCATAATATAAAATAAATTGCTATGACACTCAGTTATAAAACTATGTAGTACAGGAAATCAGAATAGTTTTACAAGTAGGAAATACTTGATTTAATTTATGAAGTTGACAAATATTATCACTATAAACATTATTAAAATATTAATGGTAATGTCATCTTCAGATTAATTATTATGAAATAACACATCATCTCTTGTCGATGTATATAATATCTTAGGAGTACTGTGTATGCTCTTAGATAAATTCAGCTACCCTAGTTTTTTGTCACAGCATATACATTTACCAAATGAAATAACTATCTTTACCTAATGGTTTCATTAATAAGTAAATCATATATGTCATATGAAATGAAAAATGAAATATACCTATTAAATCTTCAAGATTATTTCATCTGGTTAAGAAAAAATGAAAGATAATAAAATTTCAAATTCAATAAAAGCACAAGTATAAGATTGTGCCCAATAAATGTGAAGGATTATATTAAGAGATTATAGGGGAGGAAAAATAAATCTCCCTTTACCCTTCTAAATTTTTGGCTGAGACACCCCCATAATAAGAGAGATTAACAGGAGAAAAACAAATCTAATTATATACTTACGTACTCCCATAGGACATGAGAGGCTCTCAGGCTGTTGAAATTTATGTGCTATCCTGAGCTAAGGAAAAGGGGTTAGAGGTCCTAGGACTTCAAAGGAGAGAGAGAAAGAAAATTCACAGGAAGATTGGAAGAGCAGAGGTTTGATAAACAAATGTTTGCCTTGCCTAGAAGGGAAATTGGTTTTTTTGTCTTTGTTTTTGTTTTTGTTTTTGTTTTTTAATGTAAAAAGATATCTTTGGTAAGGGCTCTTTGCTGGTATAGGCTCCCTATGTAAATTCTTTTAGACAATTAAGGAAGAGGTAAAAAAAGCTCTTGAGTCTGTTGGGCCTTGATAGTCCTCAGCTCAAAATAATCTGCATACCAAAGTGGCACATTCTGGGGCAGCCTTCCCTGGACCACACTGAGGTCCCTTGCAATTAGCTGAGATGGGGTGGGTATCTCTAGTTCCTGCTATCGTGTCATCTCATAGTGTGCAATACTTCCATGTGTTTAACACCAGCTAAAGCCTCTTTCTCTTTCCTCCATCTTTCTGAAGCAATGTTATTAACACTTTCCTTCCAGGAACAAAATGTGAGTGCTCACCTTAAAAATGTGCTTTAGTATAAGAGTTTCCAGGGATATTGTTGCTTGCTGGGTGGTAGTCAATTGTGGCATGACATGTGCTAAAAACTTTGAAGTGTAAGCTGCCAGTCGAGGAGGTCAGTAGGAAAAATGGGAAATTTATGTTTAAATGTAGGTAAAGTATATGTAGAAAATAGAGTCAGAACAGAACTGCCTTAGTTTACGAAGTAAAACAAATCCTTTTACCATAGTATTTTGTCTTTTTTAAAAATAATTTGAACCTATTTACATTTTGCTGGAGAATGTTTTTTATAATTTTGCAATGAGTCCTTTTACCAACAACAGGCTTAAAAATGGCATAAAACAAATATTGAGTAAAAAAAGAAAAAAGGCAAAGAAAACTTCATCAAATAAGTAGCCTTATTTATTTATTTGGATTTGCTCTTTTCACTTGCCCTACACTGTGAAAGTTGTGTTTCAGTCATCTAGAATTGAATACATTGATCTTTATTAATAATAGGTGACACTAATTTTCCGATGATGCAAAAGAATGTTAAGAATGACCCAAAGTCACATAAAATCTTAGTGACAACGGTAAGAATTACACACTGACACCTGTCTTGTTTTCAGGCCTAATACTTTTAACCTTTCCTATAGTACTCTAGACAAGGTAGTGGGAGAGATGTCTGTCTGCAGAGAGACTAAGAATTAGAGAAATACAGGCTGGGTAAAATTTAAGTACACTCAACTAGATCTCAGTTCCTCCAAGACTCTTTCCCACTGCTGCCAACAATCACTAGAATTTTGCTATGCTACAAAACCCACAAGTCCCTGAGAAGAAAGTGTATTGCATGACCTTGTGATTTGGTCTGTGCTCTTTCCAATTACTAGTACACTTGGTCCTCACAACTTCATCTTGAAATCTCATACAAGTCTTTTAAGTCCCTGCTCAAAGCCTCCTCATCAATATCACTTTCCCTGGCAGAGTTCACTGCACACAATCCTTAACACACCAATTTAAAGTACTCTTTAACATAGGATAATCTGTAGGCAACAGAAAATGTTAGTTAAGAATGATTAAACTCACAGTAAGGAACAATAAATCTCAAATCATTGCGTCAGAAATCAGAGGGCTTCTGGAAGGAAATTTTATAAAGGAAAAACAAAAACCGCTGATGAAAACATTGCATTATGGTTAGTACCACGGTCTCAGTCTCTGGAGGTAAACTTGCTGGGTTAGAATCCCAACTCTGCTACTCTGTGTCTGTTTGTAAATTATACAACTTGAATGTGTTTCAACATCTTTCTCTGAAAAAAAGAAAAAGAATAAACTCAAAGGGTTATTGTGAGAAATAAATCGGTTAATATATGGAAAGAACTGGAAACAGTCTTGCACATAGTGAGTGCTATACGATGATGATAAATTGAGAAAAATAAGTAAATATGTCCAAGGATTGTGATGAAGATCTTGAAGAAAATGAAAGTATCTTTAGCAACACAATCAATATATGCTATCTACCTAAAATGAATGTTACTTAGAACAAAAGTAGAAGCCCGGACAGACTCCTTCCAGTTTAGAGTCTCTTGGACATGTCTCACTGGAAAACACACACAAACAGATTCGTGGAATGGAAAAAAAGAAGCAGAAGGAGAAGGAAGGAAGGAAGGAAGGAAGGAAGGAAGGAAAGAAGGAAGGAAAGGAAAAGAAAGGAAAGGGAAGGGAAGGAGAAAGGAGAAAGGAAAAGGGAAGGAAGGAAGGAAGGAAGGAAGGAAGGAAGGAAGGAAGGAGTGGATAAGACCAGAATAGAGTACAAATGTTTTCCCCAGCTACTTAGGAAAAAATGCATATTAATATTAGAAACACTAATTTTTATAGGCATTTTGTTCTAGCTATTAATCTTAAAATAGTGATATACCATTTAACTCTCTCCATGATTTGCTTCAAAATAATCTTATGGACAGTATAGGGAGAAATGATGAAGGATATAAATGTAACACATTTTCCTTAGATATGATAATTCTAGAAGCTGGGTGGCTATAACACTGTTCTCTTCTTTTTATTTGTAAGATAATTTTTAGCATTTGATCTTATTAACTTATCAACATTTTCAGATTTGGTCTGAAACCAGTTGACATTTTTAAATATCTTTCCTGGCTGCAAAAGCTCAACATTGTTACTGTGAACATTTGTGTTAACAAATGAGCTAAAATGGCATTTATTTATTACCATTATAGTCCAAAATTTCATGAACTCTAGTGTGAATCAGAATTACTCACAAGGCTTGCTAAAATACAGATTATTGGCCTCATTCCCTCAAGAGTTTGATTTAGGAGTTCTAGAGAGAGGGCCCTGAATGTGGATTTCTAACAAGTTCCTAGTAGATGCTGCTGTTGCTGATGATCACTGGACCATGCTTTGAGAATCTTTAACCCAGTTTGTATATTCACAAGTTTTTCCCACATTATTAATCACTGAACATCATGAAGTTGGGATTATAATATGTATTTTCTTTGGATTAGCAGGGCATTGAATAGTACCTGGCATATTTTGTGAGATTAATAATTAACATAAATGTACATAATATCTCTCGATTTCTCTTTGCTGATATTTAAATAAGGATATCAGTTTAAATTCCCTCTGAGCATCTTTCCATTAGATTGAAATGAAAATGTAAGAAAAATGGATACCATTTTAAATTTTATACAATATGATTTTAATTGGGATACCAACATCTAATCATTCATTCAAAAATAATGAAAGGGCAAATGCATTTTTTGTGTGTGGCAGGCACTATCTTGGGGAAAGGGACATAGACTTGCAGAAGTCTTCAAGGCCCTTACTTTCATTGATTAGGAAGATTAATATTATAAAAGCATGCAAAAAGAGTTAGAATAGAGTGATACCCAGGCAGGGAAGTCCTTTTTATGGCTATTGAAAAAATACAGATGTAAGATCAGACATATACTGCAGATTATAAATGCAAAAATGAGAAAAAGGAGTGGATGTAAACTGTATTATAAAAGAAATAGCAGGAACTCTACCTCTTCAATTTAAGGAATAGGGAGCTAGATCATTCTTCTTGTAACCATAAAAGTATATTTCTTGAAAAGGATAAAAAATTATATCAACATAATATGAAGTAGATGTAAACATATAATTGTAAATTAAATATAAAAACAATCTTTAAGTTAGATAAGAACATAATTTTCCATTTTCGAAAATTGAAAATGCTTATGACTACAGCAGTTGTGACTTTAAAATATTGTGATTATCGTATAGGTAAAGTTTATACTTCTTAATATTCATGCATCAAAGAATAGACTAAGTCTTAAAGATGTCATTTTTGTTCTTGCGATGTTTTTATGATTCAACTTTTTGTTGTGTTTTATTTGGTTTTGTTTCCTCAAGGGCTAACCATTGCTTTTCCCAGCAGGGAGAAGAAAGCCCACCCACCAGGTCCCCTCCAACTTTCACTGATGAGATCTTGGGGCTGTTTACATTAGCCATGCAAATTTGAAAAACCCAAACTGTCTCCTGGTGTTTAATCTCACAACCCAATTTGTTTTTGAGGCTGGCATGCTTAGCAGCTGTGAGGCAATGCCTTGCCTGTCCCACAGACAAAAGATAAGAAATAAAAAGTAAAAAGAATAGGCAAAATACTCCAATACCTTAGACAGATCGCTGCATTGAAGGAGGTAATTAACGACCCTGAACAGTCACAGCCAACCTATTTTCAGTTATAAGTGAGAAGAAAATATACGTGTCAGGTATTTTTCTGGAACTGGACCATATGTATAACAATTATTTGCAAGCACACTGAGAAAAGTTGGTAATGACAAAATGTACGTGAGTAAGCAATTTCCCCCTCCACATCAACAATAGCTCTTTCTTATAGTTTATTTAAAAACATCTGTTTCCGGCAAATTTAAGAAAATACGAGTTTGGGTTAAAAAATTCCTGCTGCTGTTAAAAGAAAGAAAGAAAGAAGTATATATATTTGTGTATTTGGGCTCAAAATGTCCCTCAGTGGAGCCATTTCTGAAGAAAAGTGCCTTTAACACAGGTCTCTGAGACTGGGGGGTATAAATAAAAACCTCAGAAAATGAATATCCCGAAGCTCTAAATCTGGAAGTGAGTTGGATCTGACACTGCAATTATAAGGAAATAAAGGACTTCTAACCTAGGATTCTAATATTCCATTCTGCATGTAGCACAGTGTTTTTAGTATATAGAAAGGTTTACTAGTTTAACTATGCAAACACCTTAACATTGTCTACAAGACCCTTTATAATTTGGCATTGATCTACTTCTCCCTTTCCCAAGCAGTTTTTTTTAACAGCAACACATTTCTCAGTGTTTCCTAAACACACATATCCCTTTGTGTTCTATGCCATTTATTCAAGAGGATAATGTTGCCTTACCTGCCTTCTCTATTCACCTTTCAATATTCTACTTATTCAAGATCCTTCTCTAATTTTATCAGCTCTCCAAGCCTTCCTTCACCCCAACAGGCAATATTTATGTCTACCTCTTTGCTGTTTTTGAACTCTCACTGATATTAAACTTATCTATTATGTTATGATTATTTATATAATAATACATTGCTCTCTGAACTAGGAACTCCATAAAGTCCCCGTGTAAAAGTCACTCCTGTATCAGGAAATCAACAGTTGAAGCGAGTAATCCAGAGTTTTATTTTATTGGACTGTCTGACCAATCCATAAAAGAGTACCATCAAGAATTAGTTAACATACTTGTCTATTTCAAGTTTATAGCACCACACTTGAAATCCCTTTAAATAATTTTTAAATTAATTTTTTGGACATATGAATCAGATGCAAATCCTTTTGGAGGCTCACAATGGAAGTGAGTTGCTTATACAGCATGGATGTTACGCCTCCACCTCTGGTCCCCTCTTTTCTGTTTTTGGAAATGGCCAATGTTTTCATGATTTCAGGAATGGTGCTTAGCATAAGGTGGCTTTTGAGAGATAAAGTATGCCTTCAGTGGCCTAATTAATTATGTACTTTGCAGCAAGGTTCTGCTTACAATTGTCTCCTACATCATGGCACTTCAGTAGTAACTGAAAATTTAATCAAGCAGGAGCAATGTAGTTTAAGCAAGGTAATGTTGTAGATAAGAGTAAATAGAACTTAAAAAGAAGATAAACACACCTTTCTAATTGAAAAATAAGGTGTCTCTATATAGTTAGAAGGAAATGAAAAAAGTACTCCAGTGAGTTAATGTAGCATGCTTACACTTTAAAATGAGAAAAAATAAAAGAGATAAGGTTTAAGAAACCCTTCTCACATGAAAGTCTCCTCTTACACTTCAAGCATTATCTGTCACAAAATGCTGTGAGGAACAAGCTCCAAGCGCACAGATCAACCTCATGTGTGTCTTTGCTTCCTGGAAACAGATTATACTGTTAGGCTGGAACACTGGCAGAAAAACCAAGTGGCACTTGGAGATCTTGGTGGATCAGAGGTTTATTTAACACCGCTGGGCTCAGAGGAGACCGTTTCTCCAGAGATCTGAGCACTGAATGCAAGTGGGGAGGGTAATTTATAGTCATCATCTTCCATATCTGTGGGGGTTTTCACACATGCAGCAAACAAAGGAAGAGGAGGGGGTCTCTAAGCTAGAGACCAGAGTTTGTTTTTAGCCCCATCAGCCATCTTTGTTGTACTTTATTCACTTCTCCAACAATATGTGAAGCCCTGGGGAAAAAATGGCAAAAGGAATTATGACTTGCTTTTCCCTTTGGATGAATTATTTAAGTGTTTTGAAGGTGTCTTTTTATTCACAACTGAGAAATACACCAGTAAGCCTAGTTTCATATTAGAATAAGATTTTTTTGTTTTGTTTTGTTTTTTGTCTAGGCCACAAAAGGAGGATAATGAGCTCATAAACCTTAGCACAGTTGTAAATACTAAACTTAGGAATTTAACCTGATGAGTCTCTAAAGTGAAAGGATGCACATCTAGATCTGTACACCTCTGATCCTTCTCCTCAGAAGAGAAAGACCCCATAAAGTCAATCATATTTAAGATAATCCAGCAAAGACCAGGAACAACATATATTTCACCTATTATTCAAATTATATGTATGTACATGTCCTACAGTTTTTCTCTTTAATTTCTGCCTGTCTACATTCTTTCCACAGCTCATCAATGTAGTCTTTCCAAAATATAAATTACATTATGTAGCTGGCATTGGTATTAAAATATTAGAAATAAAAGTCCATTGCTTTTTATGGGATTAGCCCCCCATAATTGAAACACTGTCTCTGACAACTAGAAAATGTATAGTTGATCCATCTCTAAAAGGTTCCCATGGTATTCTACATATAGTACCTCTAGAGAATAGCTTCAGGGATAATTCCTAAAAACTAACTTCTAACTCTGGAAACAATTTATTTGATGAAACTCCTCTAGGTTCCCATTAAGCAGCTGAAGACATTCATGAGCGAATATTTTCTCTCCTTTGTGAAAATTCTGTCTCATGTTAGGGGTGACAATGGTTTATAATACTCATTTATTTGGTTAAGTGAAAACAAAATATAAACATGAGGCAAAAGGCAGGTGTTCAATCCAGAATCCTCCACTTATGAGCTTTGGGAATTTGGGCAATTTTCTAAACTCTCTGTGCCTCAGTTGATACTAGGATTAATTACTTTATTAAAAAAAACTATTTCTTATAAAAATTACTTGCTGGTTGTCCTAAAATACTGCGGTTGTGTAATTTTCGGCTTTCTGACCTTTACTTAAATGCCATAGTTTTAACTTTAATCTGGAGATTTTTATAACCTCAATTCGATAGAAACTGGGGAGCTAAAGATTTTCCTGATTATACTTTTCTACTGGCTTACAAACCATGTTTTTGAGATAGTATTCTCAAAATGTATTCCATTTATAAAATGAATATCCTATCTTCCTATGTCTTCTGTTTACCTTATTGGGTATTTCAGATCATCTAAATGAGGATTAGTTTGTGAATTTTGGAAGTGCTCTCTAATGCCAGGACATAGACTTGGCCAGGAAAACAAACAAACAAACAAACAAAAAAGTCTTGGTGTCCAGCAGCTTCTGGTTTCTCATGGCCATGTACTTGGTTTCCCATCCACCTCTGTCTGAACAATTGTTTTACCACAATGGTGATAGAGAATCCAAGTGAACTGACCAATATCTCTCATAGCCTAATCTTGCTTTTTGTCTCTGTTTCTCAAAATTATTATGGCAATGGGATTTTACACCAGTTTTATTTATGAAACCCCAATGGCCCCACCCTCTGCTCCCCTTTCTTCTCTTGCAGATGTAGGACTTTTTAACCTATAATTGTAATTACATGGTTTGTTGTTATTATTTCTCTGGTAGGTTATTCCAGTTGCCAGAAGTAATCATGTTAAAAAACAAATTATTATCCACAAAAAAGAAAGGACTCTTTGAAGAAGATATAGCAGAATATTCTGTTTCCCTTGCCACCTTGCAACTAATACATTACTAATAGTGTGTTCCCAAGTCAAAATTTCAGTCTACAAACATAGAACTTGAAATTTCAATTTCTAAAGACTTCCCTTGCGTAGTCTTTTCATAAGATGTGAGGCACTACAATCCTGGGGGTTCCTACCATCCCAGACATGGCTCCACTGCACTTAGTTTTGCATCAGAATCCCCACCCCATCTGTTTGAAGCTCTCTCTGCCTGATAACTCTACCTTCATTTTAGGAAAGATCAGCCTTTCTAGCAGGTAGAGATTTCATTCTCTGTGTAATCCTCAATAGTGCCTTGGGTTTGTTGTAAATATTGATGCCAATAAGTGAAATAAGTCAGATAGGGAAACACAAATATGGCCTGATCTCATTTAAATGTGGAATCCAAAAAAGTTGAATTCATAGAAACAGAGAGTAGATTGGTAGCTTTCAGGGGGCTGGAAGTTGGGGTAAATGGAGAGATGTTGGTGAAAGCATACAAACTTTAAATTATAAGGGGAATAAGTTCTAGGGATTGAATATACAGCATGGCGATTACAGTTAACAATGCTGTGTTGCATACTTAAAATTTGCTGAAAGACTGGAATTAAATGTTCCCACTACACACACATACACCCACACACACAGTGGTAACTATGTGAAGTGATGTATGTGGTAAACACAATATATGCATAATAAATCATCACATTGTACAACTTAAGTTTACATAATATTCATTTGTCAATTTTATCTGAATAAAGCCAGAAGAACAATAAAAGATAAATGTCCAATAAATACTGATGACCATCACTGCCTTACAATATAGTCTCAAAACAGTTCACAGCCCATTGAGTAGAATTGTAAACGTTTCTCTGTTTTAAAAATGTTCCCTCCAATGAGAACTTTGGCCTTAGTTACACACATTTTTCAAAAATATAGGTTTACATTTAAGAGATTTTTCTAAAATGTCTGTTTATTTTAAGAGAGAACACAAGTTGGGGAGGGGCAGAGAGAGAATCCCAAGCAGACTGCCTGCTGTCAGTGCAGAGTCCAATGCAGGGCTTGATCTCATGAACTCACGAGATCATGACCTGAGTCAGAATCAAAAGTCAAACGCTCAACCAACTGAGCCACCCAGGCCCCCCCATTTAAAAAATTATTCTGGGGGGGAGGAGCCAAGACGGTGGAACAGCATTGAAGTTTTTTGTGTGTCTCATGTCCAGGAAATATAGCCAGAACAACACTAAACCATCCTGCACACCTAGAAAACTCACCTGAGGAGTAACACAGTAATCTGAACAACCTGAATCACAGAATTCAGCAGGTACATGGTGTGGAGTGGTGAACTTGGGGAGAGAGAAGCCGCAGAGGGCAGGGAGCGGCTTTTGCGTGCAGAGAGAGGATGGAGATGGGGGGGGGGATAATACAGGAAAATCACCCTCCCCAAAAGAGCTGGAAAATGAAAAATTGGAAACAGCCAAAGGGACTGAACTAAAAAGGGAGAGAGGATAAAGGAGAGGGTTTAAATTCCATTAAGACTCTAAACAGGGGGAACACAGAGTCTGAAACTCTGCGGCTCAATACCCGGATTCCTGGCAGTGCTCTGATGGGAAGGGCGAATCCCCAGGAGGAGAGTGGATCCGGGAGGTTCTCAGGCCACATGGGGAGAAGCGGTTCCACTGCTGGAAGGACACTTGGTAGAGGCTGTGAAGCCACCTGGTCACAGCAGACCCCAGAGAACGGCCACATTCGCTGGTGCTGGAACAAGGTTGTTAAGGGTGAAGCCTGGGGCCAGATGTGTGTTGTGATTTTCCATAATCCCTGAAACACTGCTGCTACACTATCTTGCGAACTTTTTCTGGGGCAGGCTGGCACTTGGCCTCAGTCTCTGGGCATCAGCAGCAGCACGGTCCTGCAAACATTCCTGGGTGTGGCCGGCACCTGGCCATTGCTCAATGAGACCCTCCGCCAGAAGGTCTGAGCAGGTCAAAGCCACAGTCGGGAAAAACAGCCTCATCTGAGATAAAACTCAGGAGGGAGATTCTTCCCAGGGCTTGGTCATGGACTATATAAAGACAGACAGTGGATGGAAACCAAAGACAAGGGATGGTGCTTGATTGCTGATTGGAGAGAGCAGAGTTCTGATACTGGAGAGTGGGTAGCTGGGTGATGCCATTTTCACTCTTCCCGCGCTTGCCCATATGCACCTACAAGGGCAACAACAATCCACCCCAGTAGGCTAGCAGCACCATCTAGTGGAAAACGAAGCTGTTACACTAAGGCCCACCCAAGTAGGCCAACCTCGCTCTTCAAAAACACAAGTCTCACTGCCCACTTATTTTATGGACTATAAAGTGCTCATAGTTTGACTTCTAGGGGAAAACAAAGTAATTTCAGTCATATTTCAGTCTGTTAGCTGGTCCATCTATTCAGTTTAATTTATTTCTTTCTCTTTCTTTCTTTTTTCTTATTTCCCTTTTTCCTTTCTTTTTCTTGAATACACAAAGAGAAAAAATTCATTTTTATTTTCAATTTTTATTAAAAATATTTTTCTTTAATTTTTTCTACTATATTTTTACTTTTATTTAAATTTTTTCAAATTCTATTTTACTTGCATTATTTCATTTTAGCCTACTTCAGTGTATTCATTTTTTCAGATTTTCAAACAATTACCCTTCTTCCCCCTTTTTTCTCTAATCTATCAAGCCACTTTTAACACCCAGAACAAAACACACCTAGCATCTAGCATCATTTATTCGATTTTTTCTGTATGTGTTTGTTTTTAATTTTTTAATTTTAATATTTTTTAATTTAATTTTTTTATTTTAATATTTCCTACTTCATTAATTCCTTTCTGCCTTCAAAATGACAAAATGAAGGAATTCACCCCAAAAGAAAGATCAGGAAGAAACAATAGCTAGAGACTTAACCAACACAGATACAAGCAAGATGTCTGAACCAGAATTTAGGATCATGGTAATAAGAATACTAGTTGAAGTCGAAAATAGATTAGAATCCCTTTCTGTGGAGATAAAAGAAGTAAAATCTCGTCAGGATGAAATAAAAAAATGCTATAACTGAGCTGCAATCTCGAATGGATGCCACAGCAGCAAGAATGGATGAGGCAGAACAAAGAATCAGCAATAAAGGACAAATTCATGGAGAATAATGAAGCAGAAAAAAAGAGGGAGATTAAAGCCAAAGAGCACGATTTAAGAATTAGAGAAATCAGTGACTCATTAAAAAGGAACAGCATCAGAACCATAGGGGTTCCAGAAGAGGAAGAGAGAGAAATAGGGACGGAAGGGTTATGTGAGCAAATCATAGCAGAAAACATTCCTAACCAGGGGAAAGACAGACATCAAAATCCAGGAAGCATAGAGGACTCCCATTAGACTCAACAAAAACCAACCATCAACAAGGCATATCATAGTCAAATTCACAAAATACTCAGGCAAGGAGAGAATCATGAAAGCAGCAAGGAAAAAAGTCCTTAACCTAGAAGGGAACACAGGTCAGGTTTGCAGCAGACCTATCCACAGAATCTTGGCAGGCCAGAAAGGAGTGGCAGGATATATTCAGTGTGCTGAATCAGAAAAATATGCAGCCAAGAATTCTTTATCCAGCAAGGCTGTCATTCAAAATAGGAGAGAGAAAAAGTTTTCCAGACAAACAAAAATTAAAGGAGTTTGTGACCACTAAACCAGCCCTGCAAGAAATTTTAATGGGGACTCTCTGAGAGGAGAAAAGATGAAAAAAAAAACATATATACATACATACATGCATACCAAAAGAAACAAAGATTAGAAAGGACCAGAAAACACCACAGAAACTCCAACTCTACAAGCAACATCATGGCAATAAATTCATATCTTTCAGTATTTACTCTAAACATCAAAGAACTAATTGCTCCAATCAAAAGGCATAGGGTAACAGAATGGATAAGAAAACAAGATCCATCTATATGCTGTTTACAAGAGACCCAGTTTAGACCTAAAGACACCTTCAGATTGAAAGTAAGGAGATGGAGAACCATCTGCCATGCCAATGGTCAACAAAAGAAAGCTGGAGTAGCCATACTTGTATCAGAATATCTAGACTTCAAAATAAAGACTGTATCACTAGATGAAGAAGGGCATTATATCATAATTAAGGGGTCTGTCCCCCAAGAACACCTAACAACTGTAAACATTTATGTGCCAAATGTGAAAGCACCCAAATATATAAATCAATTAATCACAAACCTAAAGAAACTCATTGATAGTAATACCATAATATTAGGAGACTTCAACACCCCACTGACAACAATGGACAGATCATCTAATCAAAAAATCAACAAGGAAACAATGGCTTTGAATGACACACTGGACCAGATGGACTTAACGGATATATGCAAAACATTTCATACTAAAGCAGCAGAATATACATTCTTCTCCAGTGCACATGGAATGTTCTCCAGAATAGACCATATACTGGGACACAGATCAGCCCGGAGCAAGTACAAACCCGTGCATATTTTCAGACCACAACGCTATGAAACTCGAAATCAACAACAAGAAAAATTTGGAAAGGTAACAAATACTTGGAGACTGAAGAACATCCTACTAAAGAATGAATTGGCTAACCAGGAGGTTAAAGAGGAAATTAAAAGTATATGGAGGGCAATGAAAATGATAACACCACAACCCCAAACCTCTGGGACACAGCAAAGGCAGTTATATGAGGAAAGTATATAGCAATCCAGGCCTTCCTAAAGCAGGAGGAAAGATCTCAGATACACAACCTAACCTTACACCTTAAAAGGCTGGAAAAGAATAGCAAATAAAACCCAAAAACAGCAGAAGACAGGAAATAATAAAGATTAGAGCAGAAATTAATGCTACTGAAACCAAAACAAACAAACAAACAAAAAAACAGTAGAACAGTTCAATGAAACCAGAAGCTGGTTCTTTGAAAAAATTAAGAAAATGGATAAACCACTAGCCAGTTTGATCAAAAAGAAAAAGGAAAGGACCCAAATAAATAAAATCAAGTATGAAAGAGGAGAGATCACAACCAACATGGCAGAAATAAAAACAATAATAAGAGAATATTATGAGCAATTATATGCCAACAAAATGGGAAATCTGGAAGAAATGGACAAATTCCTAGAAACATATACACTACCAAAACTGAAACAGGAAGAAATAGAAAATTTGAACAGACCTATAACCAGTAAAGAAATCGAATTAGTATTCAAAAATCTCCCAAAAAAAACAGGAGTCCAGGGCCATATGTCTTTCCAGGGGAATTCTACCAAACATTTAAGGAAGAGTTAACACCTGTCCTCTTGAAGCTGTTCCAAAATATAGAAATGTAAGGAAAACTTCCAAACAGTTTCTATGAATCCAGCATTACCTTGATTCCAAAACCAGGCAGAGACCCCACTAAAAAGGTTAACTACAGACCAATTTCCCTGATGAACATGGATGCAAAAATCCTCAACAAGATATTAGACAACCAGATCCAAAAATACATTAAAAAAATTATTCACCACGACCAAGTGGGATTTATACCTGTGATGCAGGGCTGGTTCAATATCTGCAAAAGTAATAACATAATTCATCACATCAATTAAAGAAGGACAAGAACTATATGATCCTCTCAATAGATGCAGATAAAACATTTGATGAAATACAGCATCTTTTTTTAATAAAAACCCTCAAGAAAGTAGGATACATGGATCATACCTCGAGATCATAAAAGGCATATATGAATCACACAACGCTAATATCGTCCTCAATGGGGAAAAGCTGAGCGCTTTCCCCCTAAGGTCAGGAACAAGACAGGGATGTCCACTCTCGCCACTGTTATTCAACATAGTATTAAAGTATTGGAAGTCTTAACCTCTGCAATCAGACAACAGAAAGAAATAAAACACATCCAAATTGGCCAGGAGGAGGTCAAACTTTCACTCTTTGCAGATGACATGACACTCTTTCTATATGGAAAACCCAAAAGAATCCACCAAAAACCTACTAGAACTGATTCATGAATTCAGCAAAGTTGTAGGATATAAAATCAATGCACAGAAATCGGTTTCATTCCTATACACCAACAAAGAAGCGGCAGAAAAAGAAATCACAGAATCGATCCCATTTACAATTGCACCAAAAATCATAAAATACTTAGGAATAAATCTAACCAAAGAGGTGAAAAATCTATATGCTGAAAATTATAGAAAGCTTCTGAAAGAAATTGCCAAAGACACAAAAAAATGGAAAAAGATTCCATGCTCCTGGATAGGAAGAACAAATATTGTTAAAATTTCAATACTGCCCAAAGCAGTCTACATAGTCAATGCAATCCCTATCAAAATAACATCAGCATTCTTCACAGAGCTAGAACAAGTAATCCTAAAATTTTTATGGAACCAGAAAAGCCCCCAAATAGCCAAAGCGATCTTGACAATAAAACTAAAGCAGGAGGCATCACAATCCCAGACTTCAAGCTATACTACAAAGCTGTAATCATCAAGACAGTATGGTACTGGCACAAGAACAGACACTCAGATCAATGGAAAAGAATAGAGAACCCATAAATGGACCCACAAACGTATGGCCAACTAATATTTGACAAAGCAGGAAAGAATATCCAATGGAGTAAGACAGTCTCTTCAGCAAGTGGTGCTGAGAAAACTGGAGAGCGACATGCAGAAGAATGAGCCTGGACCACTTTCTTACACCATACACAAAAATAAACTCAAAATGGATTAAAGACCTCAATGTAAGACAGGAAGCCATCAAAATCCTCAAAGAGAGAGTAGACAAAAACCTCTTTGATCTTGGCCACAGCAGTTTCTTAACACGTCTCCACAGGCAAGGGCAACAAAAGCAAAAATGAACTAATGGGACCTCATCAAAATTAAAAGCTTCTGCACAGTGAAGGAAACAATCAGCAAAACTGAAAGGCAGTTGACAGAATGGGAGAAGATATTTGCAAATGACATATCAGATAAAGGGTTAGTATCCAAAATCTATAAAGAACTTATCAAACTCAACACCTAAAAAACAAGTAATCCAGTGAAGAAATGGGCAGAAGACATGAATAGACACTTCTCCAAAGAAGACATCCAGATGGCCAGACAACACATGAAAAAATGCTCATCATCATACATCATCAGGGAAATACAAATCAAAACCACAATGAGATACCACCTTACACCTGTCAGAATGGCTAACATTAACAACTCCGGCAACAACAGATGTTGGTGAGGATGCAGAGAAGGAGGATCTCTTTTGCATTGTTGGTGGCAATGCAAGCTAGTGCAGCCACTCTAGAAAAAATTATGGAGGTTCCTCAAAAAATTAAAAATAGAACTACCCTACGACCCAGCAATTGCACTACTAGGTAATTATATAAGGGATACAGGTGTGCTGTTTTGAAGGGACACATGCACGCTATGTTTATAGCAGCACTATCAACAATAGCCAAGTATGGAAAGAGACTAAATGTCCATCGATGGATGAATGGATAAAGAAGATGTGGTGTATATATATTTACAATGGAGTATTACTCAGAAATCAAAAAGAATGAAATCTTGCTATTTGCAACTATGTGGATGGAACTGGAGGGTTTTATGCTAAGCGAAATTAGTCAGAGAAAGACAAATATCATATGACTTCACTCATATAAGGACTTTAAGAGACAAAACAGATGAACATAAGGGAAGGGAAACAAAAATAATATAAAAACAGGGAGGGGGACAAAACAGAAGAGACTCTTAAATATGGAGAACAAACAGAGGGTTACTGGAGGGGTTGTGGGAGGGGGGGTGGACTAAATGGGTAAGGGGCATTAAGGAATCTACTCCTGAAATCATTGTTGCACTATATGGTAACTAATTTGGATGTAAATTTAAAAAATAAAATTAAAAATCAAAAAAAAGAAAAATAAAAAAATATTAATTCCAGAACAGTGAAGCAACTTTTCTAGAAATATTCCCAAATTGGAAACAACCCAAGTTTTCATCAGCATAGCAATAAGTAAACTAATTGTGATATATCACATAAAGTGAATGCTACTCAGCAATAAAAAAGAGCACTTTCTGAAACATGGAAAGAAAGTAGATGACTCTCAAAAACATAATTTTAAGCAAAAGAAGCAAGTCGCGGAAGAGTATACTTGAATGTTTCCATTTATAGAAAGTTCTAGAACAGACAAAGCTATTCTTAGAAATCAGAATAGTGGTTGCCTGGGGCAGGAGATTGTGATTGACTAAATGGGGGAGAGGGATCTAACTATGTGGGATGTCACTGTATTAAATATTTTCATCTGGGCTTTCGATACAGGATTGTGTACATGTGTTAAAATTGATAAAGCTGTACCCTTGTATTTGTGCATTTTACTAGATATAAATTATACTCCAATGAAATACTGATTCTTTTATTACCACAGATAATAAGGTAGGATTCAAAATTGGATATTGATTAATGCTATTAGCAGGGCTGTGGACTTACTTTTTAGGAACAACTGAATCTTTTTTTTTTTTTTTTCGCCGAGAGGTACCATATAGTTTACTGTTCTTTCTAAAGTATGTACTAATAAGAATGAGATGTTATGGTATTAATACCTTGGGACAATTCTAATAAATGGGACTGTGGTTTGCCAGGGTATCAGCTTTTAGTTTCAGAGTACATAAAATTATAAGCTAGTCTTTAACAAATACTTTCGACAACTAGCAGAAATATTTCAAAATGTACAAAAGTATGGGTGGTAGCACTCTCCCTACCCTTCATTCATTTATTTATTCATTCATCCATTCATTTACATGTAATGGTTTATGGAACCAGTGTTTGGATATTTTCTTTTGGAAGACAGTCTTGTCTTTTACCACCTACAGATATTAATAATTAGTTTAAGGGGCAACATGTAGTAATACATTGTGAAGGAAAATATTGCTAGTTCCATTTCATGAGAATGGTTTATTATGTACCTTTTTTTCATGGCAATAGACAATCTTCAAATATTGAGTTGGAATCTACGTGGAGTCACAACTTCAAATCTTTTGTCAAAATTAATTCATTAATTTCTTTCATACAGGCATAGTAACGTATATTCTGTACTCTCCAAAAAATAATCTAACTCATGTTTTATATGTAAACATGGTAAATTGTAAAATGTTACATTCAAAGGCTGGGAATAAACATTTTAAAATTCTTATGTTATTCATTATTACACTTCCTTTTATAGTTCTTTCATCTCTGTCAGTTTAAATCAGTTTTAGTCTAAAAATTATCAGGACAAAAGATTCTTGGTATTTTGGTAATCTTAATATGGTTGGTGCAATTTGCAGTTGATTGATGTGTTCAAAAAGGAAACTCAAAACTGGAACATTGTTCAGTCTCTTTTTTAAAAGTTCAAATTACTTAGGTATGTATGTTTTTACTGATACGATTTTATGTATTGAATCTTAAATATCAATGAGTATGATTTAAAAACAAAAACTCAAGGGGAGGTAATGTAACTTCTAATGACAGAAAGGACAGATGGTGTGGAAGACATTTTGCAAAGAAGCTGTGTATATACTTGAGGTTAGTTGTGTTTTTATCTTTTAGTGTGCCTGTGGATAATCTATTAGTTGGAATAATATATAATACTAGTCATACCATTAATATAGCTTATTGAGATTCAACACTGTGGGAAGCTTCAACACTGGGGGATGCAATCAATAGAGATTATGCTTTGTTTTCTTATTTTGTAGACTCATCACATTAAAAAAATTAACATCCTCTATAATAATGATAAAGCAGTAAGTGTGTGTGTATGTGTATGTCTGTGTGAACCCTCAGTAAGGAATGTATAAAATAAGTATTCAAATTAGAAGCACTTCAAAGAATTATTGTTTAGCGTGAACTTTGAGGGAAAATTAGGTTCAGTATTCTTGAAAAAGGACAGTTCTCTGCAGTTTCAAAAAGGTGAAGAGGGTGTATAGAAATGTCAGATCACTATCTTGTACACCTGAAACTAATACAACACTGTATGTTAACTAAGAGGAATTAAAGATAAAAACTTTAAATATGAAGAATGCCTAAAATGACATTAATAAAGATTTTGCAATTACCAAAATATAGAAATATATAGAATATATAGAATATATAGAAATATATAGAATATATAGAAATATAGAAATATAGAAGATATACTTATAGAAAATATAGAATATAGAATATAAAATATAGAAAAATAATCACTTCAATCTGTGTGGGAGTATAATAAAAGAGAAGTGAAAAGTCCAATATACATCACCAAGAATGAAAGCAGGGTAAGGACAGTTATGGCTCACACAGGGAAACTATACTTTATCATTTCCTTCTTCTATTTAAAATACTTCAGTAACTCCTTTTTACTTCATATTATTGCCTCTGATTGTCTTTCCAAATTTCTCTCTACATTCTTTCAAAAGTACCATTTCTTCCTTTCATTGTAATTCTCTAAAAATTCTAGATTATTTTTCTTATCAATCATGATTAATCTTCTGCCATCTGAAGCCTGTGTCTTTTGTGTAAATCTTTTTTAGCATTACTGTTGCATCTATTAACACACTGAAAACATATTTATAACCATATATCTATTTCTTCCAGAAGACTATGAGCTCTCAATTTCAGGAAACATATTCCATTATATTTATAGCCTTAGGATCTACTATAAAGCCTGACTGTAGTAAATGTTTAATAATATGTTAATTTAAAAATAGCCATTTAAAAGTTTCCTTTTTTGCAAACACCTAGTCAGGGAGTATAAGACCTCACTAAAATAAGAAAATATTCAGAGATATTCATAAATGCCTTATTATTATTACTCAGTGTAAAAAAAACCCTTGAATTTATGATAGGTAGCAAAAATGCACTCAATTTGTGCCTTAAACCTGAACATTGCCTTTCAATATTTGAACATTATTCAAAAAAGCAAATGAAACTAAACCTTTATAAAGAAAAACTTTGGATGCCTTCTTCACCCAACTCTGCTCCAAAACAAGCCTCTCCAAATTCTTTTATTTCTTATTGTATTTTCACATTTACAAATAATACATCCATACTGCATTTTCTCAGTTTTATATATTATTAATTTATAATTATGGAATATATCTCATCATTGTACTTTATTCCTTCAAATATTATATCACTATTTTTGTTAAATCACCCTTAGTACCATAAATACTGTTTACTTCTGAGCCATGTAGTTTTCTCTCTTTTTCCTTTCACTTGTTTGTAATATTTTGTTATTTCTTGACTTAATATTTGCTTTATTTCTAATTCCTTAGTGCTATGTATTAAACATGCAAGTGAACAATCATTGCCATTATTTTGCTCAGCCAGAGAGGTCTCCATCTTCAATTTAATACCATTAATACCTAACTGATCACATTCCTAAATAGGTGTCACTGCCACATCTTCCAAGTTTTATGAATGGTAGCATTATTCCACATGGCCATGTGGCTTAAAATTAACTTTTATTTCTTGTGTCAGAAGATTTTTTTTAATTGAAAGTAACATAAATTCATCCCAAATTGGCTTAGTAATACCAAATTTACCAGTCCTTATAAAAGGAAATTGCAGAGCTGGGCCACGAGAAGGCTGGTTGTTATGGGAGTAGAATAGCTCATATTGTTGTCAAAAATGGTTGACATTCACTAATTACTCTATCAACTTTAATTAATACTTCCCAACCGTCTAGACTGGTCAGACATGAGTTCACAGGGGGCTGAGCTATGAGATACATCCTAGTGATACTATGCTGTGCTCAAAATTGTCTCAAAGATTTACTAATCTTGATTATATTATTTTAATACTATTAAAATAGAAACTCACCAAATTTCCCACTGAAACAGTTTTTTGATCCATTACATAGTTTCATCAGAAATATTTAAACTTATGTGAGTCCCAGTGTATTAAAATACTTTGGTTACATTTAGAATAACTGGGCAACTGTCAACCATGAACATCTTGGAGAAGCACTCTTGTTTCTCAAGAGGATGAAAAAGAATTAATAATATAATAAACATTTGTATAAACAGGATAAAACAAAACTTGCAATGGCAACAGCTGGCTAATCATTTTCACATGTTTTAACACCTCTGGTTCATCCTCCACACACCTGAAAGATATTATACACACAATGATTATGCAATATCATTGTTTAAACAAAACCTTTTATAACTACCACTGGTTTAATATATCTACAGTGTCATCTCAAGATCCTAATAGCTTCTCTCAAGGATCACTTCCCCTTTCTTAGAAGGTCAAGAGAACTTCCTATGTGCCATTTATATTATAACAATAATATTGCTTTATGTGATATTTGGGTCTGGGTTGCTTTTGTTTTGTTTTGTTTTCTTTCAAACTCAGTTGTAAATTCTTGAGGTTGGGCACCACATTTTATAAATCTTTGTATTCTTTATAGAATTCAGCCCAGTACTTTGCATGTATCAAATACGTAGTATTTGTTGAGTAAATTAATTTTATGTATGAAAGAAGACAGGCTTTATCTAATAAGCTGAAAAACTTCTGGGAAATCATTGACTTTTTAAAATCTTAAAGGTCATGTTTCCCTGCATTGGCTATTTTTTGTAATTTGTCAATGCTTACTGACATCACACAGCTAATGCGATTTTTTAAAATGTGGACTATGGTGAACTTCACATAGGAGTTAATTCAAATATTCTAGGCATCAAGCTATACTGAATATGAAGTCATTTTCTTAGCTTATTTTAATTTAGTGTGATATAGTTGCATGTTTGGCAACACCTCTTGACACTGGAGCTATCAATGATAGTCTTTTTTTTTTCTTTCATTTTTCTTCTTCCTTTTTTGGGGAAGTAGCAGTGCAGTCACATCTTGTGAAATGCCCTGTATGGGTTATACACGTTCAGAATCATATACTAAAATTATAGCAGCAGATACAAACATCTTAAGTTTACTTTTAGGCTGTATTAACTTTTTGTTGATCTTTTTGGTTTACTTCATCAGGTGTGTGAGCCTTTGTTTTAATCAATATGACTTTGTCTATGTCTTTCTGATTTAAATCTTGCCATTTGCAATAATGTGGATGGAACTAGAGTGCATTATACTAAGTGAAATAAGTCAGTGAGAGAAACGTAAATATCATATGATTTCGCTCGTATGTGGAATTTAAGAAACAAAACAGATGAACATAGGAGAAAGGGAGGAAAAATAAGATAAAAACAGAGAGAGAGACAAATCATAAGACACTTAAATACAGGGAACAAACTGAGAGTTGCTGGAGGGGTGTTGGGTACAAGGATGGGCTAAATGGGTGATGGGCATTAAGGAGGGCACTGGTTGGGATGAGCACCAGGTATTATATGTAAGTGATGAGTCACTAAATTCTAGTCCTGAAACCATTATTACACTGTATGTTAACTAACTTGGATTTAAATGAAAAAAAAAAACTTTAAATGATTCACATATCTAAGCTTAGAAGCACGCTTTTTCTCTCTCCCCTTCTCCCTTCTGCTTTCCACTCTCTAATTTTCCTCTTCTCCCCTTTTCTCTCTTATTATTCCCAGTACCTCAAAAACATAGAAGTTGTTTAACATGTATGTAACATTGATCCAAATGAAATTAAACTGATTTAGCAAAAATATGGAGAGCCATCAGGGAGATTCAGAAATCCAGGGCATAACATTGAGTGACTCAAAGACATAGGAGGAAGACACTGTTAAGCATAAGGCATGCCTTTAAATATTACACACTGCTCATAAGCATGCATGCATAACTATTTTCCTGCATATAAATTCTTCCCAAAAGGAATGTGTGTGTGTGTGTGTGTGTGTGTGTGTGTGTGTGTAACAAAGAACCTAGATAAAAATTTAAAAGACTGTTAATATAATATTGAAGATGTAGAATTATCGACATGATAATTCTAATCCTATATCCTGTTCAAAAATTCAACTTTCTGTTACCTGTTTTTACAGCATGCAAACAGACTCTGAAGCAATGTGAAACAAAATGCCCACCTTGGCAATATGGTATCTTTTTTAGAGCTCAGCAAATTATTTCCTTCTTTTATAATCACCTAAGAAATACACTGTATAACCAAGGTTATGAAATTCTCTACCCCTTGAAGTCTGTGCCTTTGCCCAGACATCTGGGAATTCACTAAAAGATGAAAGGGCTTCTTTTGGCATAGGCCTTTGAACACAGTGCTAATCCCTTCACTTTGGCTTCAGAGCACTATGCAGTTTAAGATAATATAGACATTCTTTCACATTTTATTGGCAATATTGTCAAAGGGCCTTAGTATTTCCATAGAAGGTATCATGCATATACATGCACAGATAGATTAAATATATAATTTATAATGCCAAAAGACTGTATCTTCTGAATATGGAGTTTATGATATTCATAATAATCAGTCACTATATTTACATTGCTAGGTGTTCTTTTTGTCATAGTATTAACAATGTCTTATAATGAATACAATGGTTGGTGTGAGTAAATATATTATTTGATAGAAAACACTTCTAAATTATATGACTGGAAAACCTAAGCTTGACTCTTTCATTGAAACATGAAAAATTAATTATATTTTTATTAGTTGGCATATTAAATTTTATATACTTAGACTACTAGGTGGCAATTATCTGGAATAAACCTTAACAAGTGTTTATAAGTTTCTAAAGTCACCATTCATGCTAAATTTTAGAGAAAATCTCATGAGGTGATTGAAAACCTCAAGATGAAAAAAAAGTGAATTAGTGAAATTGAAGGCATTTTCAAAACTGAGGATTTTCATTGTAATAATAGAATATCCTTCTAGTTTGGAAAATAATTCTGAGAGTTTGTGCTGTCAAAATTTAATAGGGTACAAAGTTTTTAGTTAAAGGAGATAAAAAAACATTGCTCCTTATCGCTATCATCATAGATTAGATTTATCTAGTGTTTACTGTGTGCCTAGTACAGTTAACCCTTGACCAACAGGGGTGTAAAAAGCCTAGGTTTGCTTATATGTAGATGTTTTTTGATTCAGTACAATGCTATAAATGCATCTTCTCTTCATTATTATTTTCTTAATAACACTTTCTTTTTTCTCACTAACTTTATTATAAGAATACAGTATCCAATACATACAGAATACAAAATATGTGTTAATAAACTGTTTATGTTATTGGTAAGCCTTCTGGTCAGCAGTAGGCTATTACTAGTTAGGTTTGGGAGGGGTCAAAAGTTATAGGGGATTTTCAAGTACAACGGCAGGTAAGTACTATGATGTTCAAGGGTCAGTAGTGCTGTTTTACTTGCTTACATGTCTTACCTGAGTTGTTTGTATTTAATTTCATGACATTTCTTTTTTTTTAATTTTATTTGTTTATTTTGAGAGAAAGCACACAGGGGAAGGGTAGAGAGAGAGGGAGAGAGAGAATACCAATCAGGCTCTGCATTGTCAGAGTGGAACAGAATATGGGGCTAAAACCCACAAACCATGATGAGATCATGACCTGAGCTGAAATCAAGAGTCCGATGCTCAACAGACTGAGTCACCTAGGTTCCCCTAATTTCATACTATTTCTAATACTACATTAATTCCCATGAAAATATTAATGCTTAGGGAAATTAAGTAACTGGCCTAATTTTACACAGCCAGTAATAGGACAGGCTGAGATTCAACCTAGAATCTTTTGTATTCCTTCAAAAAGCTTGAGTTTTTGACTATTTCATATTTATATGTTTACCCTAGCAACAATCAGAATGCCATCCAGAGAATACTACTGAGAAAAATCTGTTTAATATTTTAACTGAACAAAATGGTGAAAATGAAAATTAGCCTGCGTAATATAAGAGATGATGCAGAATGTGTGACTGAAGTATCAGGGTGCTTGGTGGGTGTTTTTAGGCCAGAAGTTTCACAGATATTGCATAACCAGAAATTAATTTGGTAACAAATTCTTCTAAAAATGCAAATAAGCCCTTCCTCTCAAGGGTTAACAACATGAGCTTAAGTTTCTTAGATGTTCACACTTATGTCTGATAATTAGATTGCTTAACACTCAGGATAAATTGAGATTGTTATGGAAGGAGAGAGTGTTTTTTTCTTTTGGTGAAGGGAGGGCAAGAAGTGTTAATTGCACAGGCTGGTTCAAGCGGGATGTCACCGTGGGGGACTTTAATCAAATTAATGTAATATTCATATATCCCACCATTCCTTCTGCAGATTTAATATACAGTTTAAATATTCCTACAGCAATACTCTATGTCGTTTCTTTCCATTTAAATAATCACTAATTTATTTTGGTTTGACTACATGTATACTATTCATGTGTTGTTATAAGTAAAAATAGTAAAATAATCCTTCTTCAAATGTTATAGGAAACATAAAATTAAAAATATTGACAGTATTTTCAATTCTTTATCACAAAATTGCAAAGATTCTTAGGTTATCTGATCTAAAGCCCCTTTTTTTCTTTTTTTAAATTTTTTTGATGTTTTTATTTATTTTTGAGACAGAGACAGAGCATGAGCAGGGGAGGGACAGAGAGAGAGGGAGACACAGAATCTGAGGCAGGCTCCAGGCTCTGAGCTGTCAGCACAGCTGACACAGGGCTCGAACTCATGGACTGTGAGATCATGACCCTAGCCGAGGTCGGACACTTAACCGACTGAGCCACCCAGGTGCCCCTAAAGCCTCTACTTTTCATAAAAGGAACATTGAGATTGGATTGCACCATTAACATAACTAATGAATTTGCATTTGTATTTAGTAAGTATTCTTCAGTGTAGAAGAAGTTTCACAATTTTAATTTTCACGCAGCCTTATTGCTCTTCTCCTAATCACAAATTTCTTGTAAAGAGCATATTTAAGAGTCACTCTTTAACCCATGAGAATATAATTTTTGCCCTAATTTTTCCACTAGTGAAGTTCCTAGGTGCTCTGGTCACCTCGCTATGGCAATGTCCAATATGCACATTTGTTGTCATCTTTCCTAACCTCTTAACATCATTTGGACCTATTGTTCACTCACTTTTGCTTGAAAAACTGCTACCCCTTTTCCTCCACAGCAATATCTGCCTTCCTCTTCTCGTTCATTCTTGTCTTCTCTTGCCACCTCCGCTTCTACCTGTCAATTAAGTAGTGTCTGATTATTTTGTTGTTTTCTACACTTTCTTCCTAAATTCATATTGATCCAAGGCTTAAATACTATTAATACATGAATCATTTTTAAATGTTTTTCCTCAAACTGTATTTGTCCTGGGAGATAAAGATTTCTATATCCAACCACCTAGTCCGTATTTTAACTATATAACTCTATAAAGTTATATAGTTATATAAAAAAATTTCCCTTTCCTCCAGCTCCTGGAAATCACTGCTATCCTTTCTGTCTGTATAGATATGCCTATTATGGATATTTCATATAAAAGGAATCATGCAACATGTGACTTTTCATATCTGGTTTCTTTCACATAAATATATGTTTTTCAGAATCACCTATGTGGCTGCATGTACCAGAATATGATTCCTTTTCAAGGATGAATAACATTCCACTTCATGGATTTTGTGCATTTTCCATATCTATCCATCAGTTGATAGAGAAATGTTTTCCCTTTTTATGTATTATGACTAAGATTATCAACATTCTTGTACAAATTTCAGTGTGTTTTCCCTTCTTGTGGGTATATAGGTAGAGAGTGGAAGTGCTGGGTCATATGGTTACAGTATGTTTAATGTTTTGAGGAATATTGAAACTAATTTATAAAGCAGCCTCACCATTTTATATTACCAGCAGCAATGTGCAAGGATTCCAATTTCTTCACAACTTCACTAATGTTTGTTATTGCCTGTCTTACTGTATTCATGCTTTGGGTGTGATGTGGTCACCCATTGAGGTCTTAATTTGTGTTTTGTAATGACCTATGATATTCAAAATCGTTTTATGTGTTTATTCTCCATTTACATATCTTTCTGGAGAACTGTATGCTCAAAATATTTGCCTATATTTTTAAATGTTTATTGTTGAGAGACAGAGAGAGACAGAGCATGAGCATGGGAGGGGCAGAGAGAGAAGGAGACACAGAATCCAAAGCAGGCTCTAGGCTCTGAGCTGTCAGCACAGAGCCCGACACGGGGCTCAAACTCACAAATTGTGAGGTCATGACCTGAGCCGAAGTCAGATGCTTAACCAACTGAGCCACCCAGGTGCCCCAATATTTGCCCATTTTTAAATTGGGTTGTCTTTATATTGTTGAGTTATTTATATATTATATACACAAGTTATATATATAAGTTCTTTACATATTCTTGATGTTACACTCTTGTCAGATATATGATTTACAAATATTTTTCTTTTTGCGGAGAAGGCATTGCTGTTTATCTATGACAGTTATTCCACACCCATGATCCTCTCCAGTCAGAAGTTCTTTGAAATGGTGCCAGCGGTCTTGGCCAGTTGGAAGATAGAGTCATCTGAATCATGACTCACCCATCCTGCAAATGGCCCCACAGATAGCATAAGTTTTAAACTTATGACTAAACTTAGACTGTTCAACTTGCCTGTCACTTTGTCAACCTCCACCATGTTCATCTGGATGCATGCACGGTCATTGGTGTGTATGATGTGGTTGCTGGTAGAGCGTTTCTACCACACATACAGGTCCAGGAAATGGACCATTTCATGTCAATATTTGTATATGGTACAAATTTGGTTTCCAGCTATACCTGTGGACCAATTATCCTACCACTCCTTATAAAATGGACTATTCTTTCTCCCTAAAATATATTCATCATCCTTGTGGTTTGTATATCTTCCTTATGCCAGCACCATAAAGTCTTGATTACTGTAGTTTCTTAATAAGTTTTGAGGTCTAGATGTGTGAGTGCTCCAGGATTGTTCTTCTTCCACAATTTTGTTTGGTTTATTCTTAGTCCCTTGGATTTTCAAATAAAATGCAGAATTAGTTTGTAATTTTACAGTGTGTGTGTGTGTGTGTGTGTGTATGTGTGTGTGTGTGTGTGTGTAATCATCACACTATACACCCTAGGAAAAAAATCACATTGTACAATCTGAATATATACAATTTTTGCTTGTCAACCAAATCTCAATAAATCTAGGGAAAAAAGAGTACCATAGAATTAGTTTCTCAGTTTCTACAACAAAGCCACCTGGTATTTGACAGGGATTTTGTTTGTTTGTTTTGAACTATAGATAAATTTTTGGATCATTGCAATCTTAACAATATTATTTTTCAATTCATGTACATGAGGTGTCTTTCTATTTCTTTAAGACTTCTGTGAAGTTTTTAGTATACTAGTCTTCTACTTCTGTTAAATATATTTTAAATGTTTAAATATTTTATTCTTTTCAATGTTATTTTAAATATAATTGTTAGCTGAATTTTATTTTATAATTGTTCATCTCTAATGCCTAGAAGTACAGTTGACTTTTGTATATTGATCTGTGTCCTACAACCTGATCCACTCATTTATCTAATTGGTTTTGGGGGAATCAGAAGTATAGACTCCTTCGCGTTTTCTTTGTGGAAGATCATGTCATCTACAAATATTGTTTTATTTCTTCTGTTCCAATGTGTGTGCCTTTTATTTCTTTTTCTTAATTGCACTCACTAGATTCTTTAGTACAATGTTTAATAAAAGTTGCCTGGGAAGATAATTTGTCTTTTTCCTAATCTTTGGGTGAAATCCTTCAGTGTTTCCTATTTAAGTACAACCTTAACTAGGGTTTTTTCTTAGATGCCCGTTATCAGGTTGAGGAAGATCTCTCCTTTTCCTAGTTTGGTGAATATTTTATCACACAAGAGTGTTACATTTTGTAAAATATTTTTCTGCATCTATTGAAATGGCATATTGGCTTTTGTCTTTTATTATGTTTTAATACATTGTTTTTTTGTTTTTTGTTTTTTTGTATTTTGAAAAACTCTTGTATTCCTGAGATCATTGCACCTTGGTTATAAGATTTATTCCTCTTTTTGTTTGGGTGGATTTATTTTACTAGTATATTGTTGAGTATCTTTTTGTTTATATTTATAACGTATAGTGACCAATAATTTTATTTTCTTGTAGTACTTTGGTCTAATGCTGGGATCAGGGTAATACTGGCTATTCAAAATGAGTTGAGATATATTTCCTGCTCCTCTGTCTTAGTGGGGAAGAGTTTGAGAAAGATTGATATCAATTTTTATTTAACTGCTTCGTAGAATTCAATAATGAAAACATCTGATTCTGAGATTGTATTTGTGAGATATTTTCTAATTACTAACTTATCCCTTTGCTTCTTATTATTTATTCAATTTTTCTTTTCTTAAATCATTCCCAGTAATTTGACTCTTTCTAGGATTTTGCTCATTTCAGCTGGATTATCTAATTTGTTGTCATACAACTATTATATATTTTTTTGATCATTTTTATTTCTGTAAAGTAGGTAGTATGTCCCCTTTTCCAATTTTAGTAGTTTGAGTTTGTTCTTTTATTGTCTTGGTCCATCTAGTTATGGGTTTGTCAGTTTTATCTTTTTTAAGAATCAACTTTTTAAAAAAAATTCTCTATTGTTTCACTATTCTTTGTTTCATTTATTTCTGTTCAAAACTTTATTATTTCTTTCCTTTTGCTTGTTTTGAAGCTAGTTTGCTAGTCTTTTTTTAATGTCCTAAGGTAGCCAATTGTATTGTACTTTGCTTGTTTAGTTAGTTTTCTGAGCAGATTTTGTAAAGTTTATACTGTTTTTCATTTGTGACCACCATGTGATTTGTAGCTTAGTGATTAGCTAATGATTGGACAGAAATTTATTCAAATTCCTGGAACCGTAAGTCTTCCAGTCTTTGCCAAAGAGCTCTATGAACACGTTGTAGCATGTCTTAAACACTCAGCCAGTTTTCAGCTTTGCTTTAATCTACACTTTGTGAAGGTACAAAGTCTCATGGTTTGCCAAAATTGAGTTCTCAGGGCCTTTTTCAGATTTCTTTGAGCATCTTCACAGTCCTACACATACATATAGTCTAGAGACCCAGGGATTTCTTCAAAGACACCTATGATATCTCATTCCCCAGCAGTTTTTTGTAAGTTTTTTAGTTTGTTCCACTCAATTGCCATCCATCCCTTCAGATAATGATGATATTAACCAATTATCTCTATTTTTTCCTCTAGGGGAAAAGACTGCTCAGATTGGGGAAGGTCTAAGTCAGGTCAGTGTTATACAACCTAACAATTTGCAATTTATTGGAACCAGTTGACAAAACTCATAGTGAGGAATCTCTGGGAATCAAGCTTAAGAGGAGCTTCAACAGCATTCTGTATTCTCCATATAAGCTAGATGAAGACATTGTCTTTCTTGCTCACTGAAGTGTTACCAGTACAAGTACAAAGTCATTCACACAATAGAACTGTTGTAAATATTTTCGAATGAATAAATAAATGGATGAATAAATGAATTTGAATTTCACTTAAAAGTATATATATATATATATATATATATATATATACTCTTTTTGAATGACCGTGACACCTCAGGAATTGAAACAACTTGAGATCAACTTAATAAGTATTTATAAAACCAGAGTGATAGTTTAAAGATAAAGTCAGCATAGGGTAGGTCTTGTAGTAATGAACAACCTCAGAATTGTAGTAGGAACACAACAGTTAAGACTTTTCTCTCCCACATCAAATGACTGTTGATGTTTACATGTTTACCTGTTGTTTTAATCCATGGTATCTTCATGTTAGAACTCAGGCTTAAAAAGGAGCTTTTATCTTCAACATTGCTACTTTCTATGGAGGAAGGAAAGAACATTGCTAACCACATCTCCTTCTTAAAACTACTCTTTGAAATGCCACATGTATTTCTGTTTACATTTCATTGAGAAAGGTAAATCATATAGGCAATCCTAGTTCAAATGGACATGCATGCACAATCCTCGAGTACAGTGGGGAAGAGAAGTTACATGGGCAAGCCACATGGGCAGGCAAAAATAATCTGCTGAGAGGAAGAACAAATCTGTATAAACAATAACATAACCCACCACAATAATATTGGCCCCTAGTCTAGTCTGATGGTAATTCTGCCAAACCACACTAGACCTGATTGTGCTATTTTTCCAAGTAGATAAATAAAATAAACTTCACTAGAATATTTTTTAATGATGGCAACAAGTTAAAAATTGGCCTACATTATGCAAGTTCCATTTCTAGTAATGTTTGATAACTGAGCTTTAAAGTTCTTATATAGAAAGTGATTCTACTAGATATAAAAACAATTTACTGCAGAGATTTGTTCACAGTTCATTAAATAGCTGTTCAAAACTGGCCCGAAACTTTCCAGAGCATGTTTAAGATTTGTAGAAATGACACCTTGGATATAAAAGTAAAATAAAACATTACTTTGACTCCTGACATATCTGGAATGGAAACACATCAATCACCTAAAGCCTGAAGTATAAGATGATGCTCAGTGCTGGGAAAGTCTGTTTAAAAATATTGTCTGACAGACTATTGTGATCCTTTTTTTCCCCAAAACTTTTTCCCCAAAATTAGAAGTTCAGAGAGACCTTAATGAACAACACTTAAAAAACATCTGTACCATATATTCCTTAGCGTGCATGTTTTACTGTAGTCAGAAAAAAAATCAGAGTAGGACAGACTCTGAACAACAACTTGAATGTTTCATGTATAAAAAAAATTTTTTTTTGTATAAGCATTTTATAAACCTAATTTTTGATGTTGTTAGAAAAAGGAAACAGATCAATCAAAAATTTCTTTTAGGTCTTAAATTGAGCTAGGTGATTTGAAGGGTACAATCAAAATATATATAATAATTCCTGCTCTGAGGTAGCTTACAGGTAAGATGATAATTTAAGGCAAATTAAACAAGAAAAAAAAATTATAAAAATCATAGTTCAAAATTCTGGTTGGAAATAAGAGTTTCAGTTTAAATCTCAAAAGCTTTTTAATCCAAGTCTAAAGATGGGTAACAAACAAAAACGTTAGGTTAAAAATAATCATAAATAATGTATATAATCATAAATGTCTACATATTATAGATAATACATAGTATTATATACATTTATAAAATACATATTTATTTTATTATTTTTAACCTAACCTTTTTGTTTTGTATAAAATAAAATTATGGTTATGTTTTGTATAAAATACCAGCATTAACACCCACCAGGAATGGAGAAGACTTTAGTATATAGTTTCTGACACTTCTGGAATTTTCTGTATTATCCCCAGAATTCTAGCAAGCAAGCAGAGTAAGCATTCAATTTGGGACAGGAAGCCAGTGGAAGAGAACTTGATAATAAATAAAATAGAACATAACAAATAGGATGGTAGATATACTGAAAGCAGTGCTTAGAGAAAATTCACATTGCACAAGAAGGAAATCTGAAAAGTAATGAGCTAAAGATCAAGCTCCAGAAGTTACAAAAAGAGAATAAAACGATGGAAAGAAGAGAGACTAATAAGGATCAGAGCAAAACAGGGGCACCTGGGTGGTGTAGTGGTTAAGTATCTGACGCTTGATTTCAGCTCAGGTCATGATCTCATGGTTCATGAGTTTAAGCCCCACAGTAGGCTTTCTGCAGTCAGCCCAGAACCTGATCCTCTGTGTCTCTCTTCCCCTCCCCTGCTCATGCACACACTTGCTTTCTCTTTCAAAAACAAATATATATATATAAAAAAAAAGATCAGAGCAAAACATAATAATATTAGAAAAGAGAGATACTGAAAAAAATCCCAAAGTTGATATTTATGAAACATCAACAATTTGACTAATTTTAGACAGATTGATAAGAAAATGACAAGGCATAGATAAAAAATATTAGTAATAAAGAGATATAGATATATGTAATATAGATTTTAATGACCATTTTATGTAGATATAGATTATGTATTATATAGATATATAATACATAGTTTAATGGTATAAAAATTGGTGAAAGGATATGGTGTGTACATTTAAGCCCCAAATATTAAATTCATTTTACAGAATTCTAGAATGTTGCTAAAAATTGACTCAAGAGATGAGAGGACACAAATAATTCTAGAACCATTAATGGAAAGGAATGAGTAGCTATGGTTTGTTTTTTATTTATTTATTTATTTATTTTTAATTAATTTAGTTTTTTAAATATGAAATTTATTGTCAAATTGGTTTCCATACAACACCCAGTGCTCATCCCAATGGGTGCCCTCCTCAATACCCATCACCCACCCTCCCCTCCCTCCAACCCCCATCAACCCTCAGTTTGCTCTCAGTTTTTACGAGTCTCTTATACTTTGGCTCTCTTCCACTCTAACCTCTTTTTTGTTTCCTTCCCCTCCCCCATGAGTTTCTGTTAAGTTTCTCAGGATCCACATAAGAGAGAGACCATATGGTATCTGTCTTTCTCTGTATGGCTTATTTCACTTAGCATCACACTCTCCAGTTCCATCCACGTTGCTACAAAAAGCCAGATTTCATTCTTTCTCATTGCCAAACAGTATTCCATTGTGTATATAAACCACAATTTCTTTATCCATTCATCAGTTGATGGACATTTAGGCTCTTTCCATATTTTGGCTGTTGTTGAAAGTGCTGCTATAAACATTGGGGTACAAGTGCTCCTGTGCATCAGCACTCCTGTATCCCTTGGGTAAATTCCCAGCAGTGCTATTGCTGGCTCATAGGATAGATCTATTTTTAATTTTTTGAGGAACCTCCACACTGTTTTCCAGACTGGCGGCACCAGTTTGCATTCCCACCAACAGTGCAAGAGGGTTCCCGTTTCTCCACATCCTTGCCAGCATCTATAGTCTCCTGATTTGTTCATTTTAGCCACCCTGACCAGCATGAAGTGGTATCTCAGTGTGGTTTTGATTTGTATTTCCCTAATGAGGAGTGACATTGAGCATCTTTTCATGTGCCTGTTGGCCATCTGGATGTCTTCTTTAGAGAAGTGTCTATTCATGTCTTCTGCCCATTTCTTCACTGGATTATTTGCTTTTTGGGTGTGGAGTTTGGTGAGTTCTTTATAGATTTTGGATACAAGCCCTTTGTCTGATATGTCATTTGCAAATATCTTTTCCCATCCCATCGGTTGCCTTTTAGTTTTGTTGATTGTTTCCTTTGCAGTGCAGAAGCTTTTTATCTTCATGAGGTCCCAATAGTTCATTTCTGCTTTTAATTCCCTTGCTTTTGGGGATGTGTAAGTAAGAAATTACTGCGGCTGAAGTCAGAGAGGTTTTTTCCTGCTTTCTCCTCTAGGGTCTTGATGGTTTCCTGTCTCACATTCAGGTCCTTTATCCATTTTGAGGTTTTTGTTTGTTTGTTTGTTTGTTTGTTTGTTTGTTTGTGAATGGTGTAAGAAAGTGGTCTAGTTTCATCCTTCTGCATGTTGCTGTCCAGTTCTCCCAGCACCATTTGTTAAAGGGACGGTCTTTTTTCCATTGGATATTCTTTCCTGCTTTGTCAAATATTAGTTGGCCATACTTTTGTGGGTCCAATTCTTGAGTCTCTATTCTATTCCATTGGTCTATGTGTCTGTTTATGTGCCAATACCATGCTGTCTTGATGATTACAGCTTTGTAGTAGAGGCTAAAGTCTGGGATTGTGATGCCTCCTGCTTTGGTCTTCTTCTTCAAAGTTACTTTGGCTATTTGGGGTCTTTTGTGGTTCTATACAAATTTTAGGATTGCTTGTTCTAGCTTCAAGAATAATGGTGGTGCAATTTTGATTGGAATTGCATTGAATGTGTAGATAGCTTTGGGTAGTATTGACATTTTAACAATATTTATTCTTGCAACCCATGAGCACAGAATGTTTTTCCATTTCTTTATATCTTCTTCAATTTCCTTCATAAGCTTTCTATAGTTTTCAGCATACAGATCTTTTACATCTTTGGTTAGGTTATTCCTAGGTATTTTATGCTTCTTGGTGCAATTGTGAATGGGATCAGTTACTTTATTTGTGTTTCTGTTGCTTCATTTTTAGTGTATAAGAATGCAACTGATTTCTGTACATTGATTTTGTATCCTGCAACTTTGCTGAATTCATGTATCAGTTCTAGCAGACTTTTGGTGGAGTCTTTCGGGTTTTCCATATATAGTATCATGTCATCTGCAAAAAGTGAAAGCTTGACATCATCATTGCCAATTTTGATGCCTTTGATTTCCTTTTGTTGTCTGATTGCTGATGCTAGAACTTCCAACACTATGTTAAACAACAGCAGTGAGAGTGGACATCCCTGTCGTGTTCCTGATCTCATGGAGAAAGCTTTCAGTTTTTCCCCATTGAGGATGATATTAGCTGTGGGCTTTTATGATGTTTAAGTATGTTCCTTCTATCCCAACTTTCTCGAGGGCTTTTATTAAGAAAGGATGCTGAATTTTGTCAAATGGTTTTTCTGCGTCGATTGAAAGGATCATATGGTTCTTATCTTTCTTTAATTAATGTGATGTATCACATTGATTGATTTGCAAATGTTGAACCAGCCCTGCATCCCAGGAATGAATCCCACTTGATCATGGTGAATAATTCTTTTTATATGCTGTTGAATTTGATTTGCTAGTATCTTGTTGAGAATTTTTGCATCCATATTCATCAGGGATATTGGCCTGTACTCTTTTTTTGCTGGGTCTCTGTCTGGTTTCGGGATCAAAGTAATTCTGGCTTCATAGAATGAGTCTGGAAGTTTTCCTTCCCTTTCTGTTTTTTGGAACAGCTTGAGAAGGATAAGTATTATCTCTGCTTTAAATGTCTGGTGTAATTCCCCTGGGAAGCTATCTGGTCCTGGACTCTTATTTGTTGGTATATTTTTGATAACTGATTCAATTGATTTGCTGGTTATGGGTCTGTTCAAGTTTTCTATTTCTTCCTGTTTATGTTTTAGAAGTGTGTGGGTGCTTAGGAATTTGTCCATTTCTTCCAGGTTGTCCAGTTTGTTGGCATATAATTTTTCATAGTATTCCCTGATAATTGCTTGTATTTCTGAAGGATTGGTTGTAGTAATTCCATTTTCATTCATGATTTTATCTATTTGAGTCATCTCCCTTTTCTTTTTGAGATGCCTGGCTAGAGGTTTATCAATTTTGTTTATATTTTCAAAAAACCAACTCTTGGTTTCGTTGATCTGCCCTACAGATTTTTTAGATTCTATAGTGTTTATTTCTGCTCTGATCTTTATTATTTCTCTTCTTCTGCTGGGTTTGGGGTGTCTTTTCTGTTCTGCTTCTATTTCCTTTAGGTGTGCTGTTAGATTTTGTATTTGGGATTTTTCTTGTTTCTTGAGATAGGGCTGGATTGCAATGTATTTTCCTCTCAGGAATGCCTTCACTGCTTCCCAATGCATTTGGATTGTTGTATTTTTATTTTTGTTTGTTTCCATATATTTTCTAATTTCTTCTCTAATTGCCTGGTTGACCCATTCATTCGTTAGTAGGGTGTTCTTTGACCTCCATGCTTTTGGAGGTTTTCCAGACTTTTTCCTGTGGTTGATTTCAAGCTTCATAGCATTGTGGTCTGAAAGTGTGCATGGTATGATCTCAGTACTTTTGTACTTATGAAGGGCTGTTTTGTGACCCAGTATGTAATCTATCTTGGAGAATGTTCCATGTGCACTCGAGAAGAAAGTATATTCTGTTGCTTTGGGATGCAGAGTTCTAAATATATCCGTCAAGTCCATCTGATCCAATGAATCATTCAGGGCCCTTGTTTCTTTATTGATCCTGTGTCTAGATAATCTATCCATTGTTGTAAGTGGATTATTAAAGTACCCTGCAATTACCACATGCTTACCAGTAAGGTTGCTTATGTTTGTGATTAATTGTTTTATATATTTGGGGGCTCCTGTATTCGGCACATAGAGATCTATAATTGCTAGCTCTTCCTGATAGACCCTGTAATTATTATATAATGCCCTTCTTCATCTCTTGTTATAGCCTTTATTTTAAAGTCTAGTTTGTCTGATATAAGTATGGCTATTCCAGCTTTCTTTTGACTTCCAGTAGCATGCTAGATAGTTCTCCATCCCCTCACTTTCAATTTGAAGGTGTCCTCAGGTCTAAAATGAGTCTCTTGTAGACAGCAAATAGATGGTCTTGTTTTTTTGTGCATTCTGATACCCTATGTCTTTTCGTTGGAGAATTTAGTCCATTTGCATTCAGTGTTATTATTGAAAGATATGGGTTTAGAGTCATTTTGATGTGTGTAGGTTTCATGCTTGTAGTGATGTCTCTGGTACTTTGTGGTCCTTGCAACATTTCACTCAAGAATCCCCTTTAGGATCTCTTATAGGGCTGGTTTAGTGGTGATGAATTCCTTCAGTTTTTGTGTGTTTGGGAAGACCTTTATCTCTTCTTCTATTCTGAATGACAGACTTGTTGGATAAAGAATTCTCAAGTGCCTATTTTTTCTGTTCATCACATTGAGGATTTCCTGCCATTCCTTTCTGGCCTGCCAAGTTTCAGTAGATAGATCTGCCACTAGTCTTATAGGTCTCCCTTTATGTGTTAGAACGTGTTTATCCCTACCTGCTTTCAGAATTTTCTCTTTATCCTTGTATTTTGCCAGTTTCACTGTGATATGTCATGTAGAAGATTGATTCAACTTATGTGTGAAGTGAGTTCTCTGTGTCTCTTGGATGTCAAGGCCTTTTTCCTTCCTCGGATCAGGGAAGTTCTCAGCTATGATTTGTTCAAGTATACCTCAGCCCCTTTCTCTCTCTCTCTTCCTCTTCTGGAATTCCTATGAATTGGATATTGTTCCGTTTGATTGCATCACTTAGTTTTCTAATTCTCCCCTCATCCTCCTGGATTTTTTTATCTCTCTTTTTCTCAGCTTCCTCTTTTTCCATAATTTTATCTTCTAATTCACCTATTCTCTCCTCTGCCTCTTCAATCCTAGGTGTGGTCACCTCCATTTTATTTTGCACCTCATTTATTACATTTTTAAGCTCCTCATGACTATTGCCTAGTCCCTTGATCTCTGTAGCAATAGATTCTCTGCTGTCCTCTATACTTTTTTCAAGCCCAGCGATTAATTTTATGACTATTATTCTAAATTCTGGTTCCATTATATTGCTTAAATTGATTTTGATCAATTTGTTAGCTGTTGCTACTTCCTGGAGTTTCTTTTGAGGACAATTCTTCCATGTAGTCATTTTGGATAGTCCCTGGGGTGGCGCCCAACTGTAGGGCACTTCCCCTGTGCTGTTGGGAGTAACTTGTGTTGGTGGGCAGGGCTGCAGCCAGACCTGATGTCTGTCCCCAGCCCACTGCTGGGGCCACAGTCAGATTGGTGTGTACCTTATCTTCCTCTCTCCCAGGGGCAGGACTCACTGTGGAGTGGTGTGGCCTCTGTCTGGGCTACTTGCACACTGCCAGGCTTGTGGTGCTGCTTTGATAGGATCTGGTGTATTAGCTGGGGTGGATCTGCAAGTGCACAGGGATGGGAAGGGCAGGCTTAGCTCACTTTGCCATCAGTGGTCCCCTGCGGGAGTTGCCATACAGCACCAGGAGGGAGGCAGACCCGTTGGAGAGATGGATCCACAGAAGCAAAGCATTGGGTGTTTGCCCAGTGCAAGCAAGTTCAGTGACAGGACTGGTGCCTTTTGAGATTTTGGCTGGGGGATGGGAGAGGGAGATGGTGCTGGCCAGCGCCTTTGTTCCCCGCCAGCTGAGTTCTATCTTCCAGGGCTCAACACCTCTCCCTCCCGGTGTCTTCTCACCCTCCCTCTCTCTCACCAGAGCTGTTGACTTATAACATTCCAGATGTTAAGTCCCGCTGGCTGTCACAACTCATACAGTCCGGCCCCTCTGCTTTTGCAAGCCAGACTTAGGGGCTCTGCCTTGCTGGGCGTGCCTGCCCTCCACTGCCCCGGCTCCCTCCCGCCAGTCTGTGTAGTGCACACTGCCTCTCCACCCTTACTACCCTCCTCTATGGGCCTCTTGTCTACACTTGGCTCTGGAGAGTCTGTTCTGCTAGTCTTCTGGCAGTTTTCTAGGTTATTTAGGCAAATATGGGTGGAATCTAAGTGACCAGCAAGATGAGGTGAGCCCAGCACCCTCCTACGCCGCCATCTCCCCCCCTTCTCTCCCCTGTTTTTTTTTAATTGAAAACTGTAGGCCTAAAATCCTCAATTAGCCAAACATTCAAATAATAAATAATTTTAGTTGTATAAAAATTATTCCAGTGTATAGAGGGAACACTATTCAACTTATTTTATTGAGCTACTATAATATTGATAGTAACCCATGATAAAAACTGTAGGTAAGAAAGATAAGATTTCATAAGTAGACTAAAGGATTAAAATCATATAATGACCTTAACAAATACAGAAAAAATACAGATAAATCTCTATATCCATTAACATGAACTCTTAATAAACCAGAAATAGGAGATTTCTTTAACTTGATAAACAGAATTTTCAAAAATTTATTGCAAATAGCAAAATTAATTATGAAACACTAAAAACATGCTTTTTCAAAATAGCAAGATGTGGATGTCTATTGTAGCCAATGCTATTCAATATGTGTATACAAGTATTGTATGCAAATACTGACTAGAATAAGAAGGAAGGAAGGAAGGAAGGAAGGAAGGAAGGAAGGAAAGAAGGAAGGGAGGAAGGGAAAAGGAAAAAGAGAAAGACAAGGAAGAAAAACGACAAGGAAGAAACCAAAAAAAAGAAGGAAAATCTAAAAGACGTGAGAAGAAAAAAAAATTCTATCGTTTTTCCAAGTCACATGATACCTACTTTAAAAAAGCAGAAATCCCATTGATAATTTATGGAGTTATTAAGACAATTTTTCAAAATAGCTGAAAAGAAATTCAGTAGACCAAACTTTGTTGGATGTCTGTATACCTGCAACAGTTAAAAATACCATTTACAAAGACGTATAAAATAACAACATAAAACACATAATAATTATAAGAAAAAATACAGAAGCCATTTATGAAATATGCTATGAAACTTTAACAAAAGATATGTAAAAACTCTGAAATAAATATGCAAACATATGATGGTCAGGGGTTAGAATTCAATGTGAAAGTATGCAATCCTTCCAAGTGAATCTATAGTTTTGATGAAATTCCAGTAATAACCCTAAGATTGTCTGTAAATATAAAAAAAAATAAAAACTCTCAATAAACTGAAAAATAGAGGGAATTCTTCTCAAGTTGATAAAGAATATCTGTAAAACCTATAGTTAACATTATACTTAACAGTGAAAAATGTGAAACTTTCTCATTAAAATCACCTACAAAGCAAAGATGTTTCTGACAATTCTTTTTCATAATGGAAGTTCTTGCTAATGCATTAAAAATAAGAAAATGCAGGGGCGCCTGGGTGGCGGAGTCGGTTAAGCGTCCGACTTCAGCCAGGTCACAATCTCGCGGTCTGTGAGTTCGAGCCCCGCGTCAGGCCCTGGGCTGATGGCTCAGAGCCTGGAGCCTGTTTCCGATTCTGTGTCTCCTTCTCTCTCTGCCCCTCCCCTGTTCATGCTCTGTCTCTCTCTCTGTCCCCAAAATAAATAAACGTTGAAAAAAAAAATTTTAAAAAAAATAAGAAAATGCTTAAAACATATACAGATTGGGAAAGAAAGAAATAAAACCATCTTTGGTCATGGATGGCACGATTCTGATGTAGAAAATCTGAAAGGATCAACAACAACAACAAAAAAACTCCTAGAACTAATAAGAAATTACCATAAGCTTACAAGATTCAAGGTTAATATACAAAATTTAGTCACTTCCTTATATACCAGCAACAAACAAGGAGAATTTGAAATTAAAAACTCAATACTATTTATACTCCCATCTAAGAAAATAAGAAATAGGTTTGTATTTAATAAAAATTTTAAGAGGGGCACTTGGGTGACTCAGTCAGTTAAGCATCCTACTTCAGCTCAGGTCATGAACTCGCAGTTTGTGAGTTCAAACCCTGCATCAGGTTCTGTGCTGACAGTTCAGAGCCTGGAGTCGGCTTCGGATTCTGTGTCTCCCTCTGTCTCTGCTCCTCCCCCACTCTGTCTCTGCTCCTCCCCCATTCACACTCTGTCTCTTTCTAAAAAATAAATAAGGTTTTAAAAAAAATAAAATTAAAATTAAAAAGTGATAAAATGAGGAAAACTACAAAACGGATGAGAGAAATCAAAGAAAAAACTATATAAATAGCTATTCCATGTCCATGGATAGGGAGATAATATTAACAAGATTTCAGTTTTTTCCAACTTGATCTGCAGATTTAATGCAATCCCAATCAGAATCCTAAAAGTTTTTTTTTATATTCCACTAACTGATTCTAAAGTTTATATGAAGAACCAAAAGACCCAAAATAGTCTTCAATATTGAAGTAGAACTAAACTGGAGGACTGACACTACACAATGTCAAGATTTACTATAAAGCTGCAATTATCAAGACAATATGGGAGTGACTAAAGGAGGACAAATAGATGAATGAAACAGAAAAGAGAGCCCAGAATTAGAGTCAAATAAATATAGTGAACTGATTTTAACAAAGGAACAAAGGCAATACAATAGAGCAAAGATAGTCTTTTCAACAAATGATGAAGAAAATCTGGACATCCACATGCATAAAGATGAATCTATACACAGACCTTACATCCTTCATGAAAATTAACTCCAAATGTATCACACCCTATATGTAAAATGTAAAAGTATAAAATTTCTGGAAGATGAGATAGGAGAAAACTTAGATGGCCTTGGGTATGGCAAGAACGTTTCTGATACAGCATCAAAGGCATGATTCATGAAAGAGATACTGATAAACTGAACTTCATTAAAATTAGAAAAACTTCTGTTCTTCCAAAGACAATGTCAAGAAAATGAGAAGACAAACTATAGACTGGGGAAAATATTTACGAAAGGAACATCTGATAAAGGACTGTTATCCAAAATAATATGCAAAGAATTCTTAAAACTCAACAATGTAACAGATGACCAAATTTAAAAGTGAGTCCAGGACCTTAACATACATGTCACAAAAAAGATATATGGATCACAAATAAGCATATGAAAGGATTCTCCATATATCTTCAGGGAAATAGAAATTGAAATGAGATACCACGAGAGACCTATTAATTGGCAAAATCCAGAACATTGACAACACCAAATGTTAGCAAGGATATGTAGCCACAGGAACTCTCACTCACTGCTGGTGGGAATGCAAATGGACAGACACTTTGGAAGACACTTGGGTGGTTTCTTACAAAATTAAACATGTTTTGAGCATATGATCCAGTAATTGCACTCTTTGGTATTTACCCCAAAGAGATGAAAATATATGTCCTCAAAAAACCTATATGCAGGGGCGCCTGGGTGGCGCAGTTGGTTAAGCGTCCGACTTCAGCCAGGTCACGATCTCGCGGTCCGTGAGTTCGAGCCCCGCGTCGGGCTCTGGGCTGATGGCTCGGAGCCTGGAGCCTGTTTCCGATTCTGTGTCTCCCTCTCTCTCTGCCCCTCCCCCGTTCATGCTCTGTCTCTCTCTGTCCCAAAAATAAAAATAAAAACGTTGAAAAAAAATTTTTTTAAAATAAAAAGAAAAAAAAACCTATATGCAGATGTTTATAGCAAATTTATTCTTAATTGCCAAATGTGAAAACAATAAAAAAGTCCTTCAATAAATGAATAGTGAATAAACTGTGGTACATCGTACAATGTGATATTATTCAGTCCTAAGAATAAATGAGCTATCAGGGCATGAGAAGACATGGAGTAACATTAACTGCATATTATAAAGTGAAAGAAGACAATCTGAAAAGTCTACATACTGTATGATTCAAACTATACGACATTTTGGAAGAGGCAAACCATGTTGACAGTAGAAAGATTAGTGGTTTCCAGAGGTGCCGGCCAGGGAAGAATAAATAGAGGAAAGAGAAATTTTAGGGCAGTAAAATTACTCCTATAACACTATAAAGATGGATACATGTTATACATTTGTCCCAACCCATGGAATGCACAGCACCAAGAGTGAAATTTTGGATAAACTATGCACTTTGGGTGATTTTGATGTATCAAATGTGGGTTCATCAGTTGTAACAGATACCAGTCTGGTGGGGGATGTTGATAATGGGAGAGTCTACACATGTATTGGGGCAAGAGCATATGAGACATTTCTGTATGCTTCTCTCAATTTTGCTGTGAACTTAAAACCGCTTTAAAAAATCAAGTTTTTTTAAGGCAATTGACTAAGAGAACATTCATATTTAATTTATAGAAGTTGAATAAGGAATATAAATATCTATATTTTTAATACATCGCATACATGTGTATAAATATCCATTAATTTGACTAATATTATCAACTATATTATATGTAAATATAGAAATGCTTAAAGAAAAACACAGTTAATTTTTCTGACTATAACTAATATTATTTTACTTATGTTAGTGGTACTAGCCAATGTGAATAGTTAAAATATCAGCTTTAATAATAGGCCATGGGCGCCTGTCTGGCTCAGCTGGCTGAGCATCTAGCTCTTGATTTCGGCATAGATCATGATCCCAGGGTCATGGAATCAAGTCCCACATTGGGCTCTATGCTGAGCCTGGAGCCTGCTTAATATTATGTCTCTCTCCCTATGCCCCTTTTGTCTGCTCATGCTTTCCTGCTTCCTCTCTCCCTAAAAAAATAAAAAAATAATAATAATGATAAAACGAAACAATAGGCCAGAAAGAAAAATATGGAGACAATTCGATTACTTGAATGCAAAACACATAGGAATCATCCAAAGGGAAAAAAAAAAAGTAAAAAGCTCTTTATAAAAATAAAATATTCACTAAAATGGCATGTTATAAAATTAACGTATAAAAATAAATCACTTTTGCTTACTGTAAATAAAACCAGCAGATATGACAGCAAACAAATCTGTTACAGTAATAACAAAAGTATGTATAAAATTTGTAAGAATTGTTTAGCATCTATAGATCTACATCTGTATTTATGTTTATATATACAGAAACATGAGAGAAAGAGAAGGAGAGAGAGAAAATAGCAATATCTACTGAAAGACATAAAAAGGATTAAATTAAAAGGAAAACCATAATGTGTTTCTGGATAAGAAAACTCAAATTGTAAAGATATAAAAATCCCTTAAATTAATCTATAAATTTAATTGAAATCTAATTAAAATAGCAGCAGGACAGAATTCATTTTATTTACTAAAATGAAACTCAAATTTATCTGATAAAATAAATATGGTAAACTAGTCAGGAAAAGTATTTTAAAAAGTGTAATAAGGTAAAATAATCTTAACAGATACTAAAGATGAAAGCTAGGATAATTAACACTTTGTTACTGTCATCAAAACGTATAGATGAAGAGTACAGGCAGGAGTTCAGAAATAACACCAAAATATGCATGAAATTTAGTCTACAATAAAAGTGGCATTTTAAGTCAGTGAGGAAATGAAAATGATTCATACTGGAAGCAGGTTATGTGTATGTGTTCATGTGTGTGTGTGTGCCAAGGTATATTTATCCTTTATTACAAAAATAATTTCGGGGCGCCTGGGTGGCTCAGTGGGTTAAGCGTCCGACTTCAGCCAGGTCACGATCTCGCGGTCCGTGAGTTCGAGCCCCGCGTCGGGCTCTGGGCTGATGGCTCAGAGCCTGGAGCCTGTTTCCGATTCTGTGTCTCCCTCTCTCTCTGCCCCTCCCCCGTTCATGCTCTGTCTCTCTCTGTCCCAAAAATAAATAAAAGCGTTGAAAAAAAAATTAAAAAAAAAAATAATTTCCACATAAATCAAGTTCTAATAACAAAAACAAGAACATAAAAATTAGAATAAATTGTGTTTATTAGAACACTATTTATTAGGAAATCTTTTCCTTGGAAAGGAGGGAAGCCCCTTCTTTTATCCAGTTCCTGATTAAAGCTTGGCTTAATTGTAGAGTGAGTAACACTTAAAACTTACAAATACAAATATTAGGGGGATTTTTAAATTTTTAATCGGAATAATAAACACATTGGATGCATTTATGTTGTTTTCACATTCTGGTAAAAGTGAGACTTTATTGTGTCACTTTTTTAAAGTACCTAAACAGTTTTCTACCTTTCTGCCCCCAACTTGAGATATTTGCCTCTTTGTTAATGACTGGAATATGGTACAATTAGGGCCAATTGCACTACTTTGCTTCTTTAAGTATTGTTCATAAAGATAACTTTTCCTAATCTCTAAAAGATTACACTGTATAATACTTCTGAAGAGAGAAAAAGATATAATTCTGCAAAGTATGAGATACTTTTTGTTGCATCCTGCACAAACATCTCTTAAGATTTGAATATAAGGCTTAAAGTACCCAGCTATACAGAAAAAAAGCTATAGCTTATTTACTTCAGTTTGCTTTGTTTTCTTTGTTTATTTTCTTTAAATAAGGAACAATTGTAATCTGGGAAACAAATATGAGCCTAAAGACAGGACTCTGCAAGGTTCTCCTGGCTCACTTAGTTCAAGAGACTTTTCTAAGTACCACACTTCATAAATTATAAATGAAATATAGACATATATAACTATATAAATATTTTAAATGCTACATAAAAATAATTTATCAGATTATAACAAACTGAGAAAATAAGACAATGAGAATTCTCATTTTTTAAATCTAATTCAGAGCTGATATAAATCAGGAAATATACCACAGTCAATTCATTGGGAAACCAGACAAAATATATCAATATTTAAAAGACAAAAAGATTTTAAAACGTTAAAAATAGTGAAGACTTTGAATATCCAATTTTAAGAATGAAAACGGTCCTAGTCAATTTGGGCTACTATAACAAATTACCATAGACTGGGTGGTTTAAAAACATTTATGTCACATAGTTCTGGAGCCTGAAAGTCCCACATCAGTGTGCCAGTGTAATCTGGTTCTTGGTTCGGCTCTATCACTGGTCTCCAGACAGACAACTGTCTTCTTTCTGTGACCTCTCATGCCTGAAAGAGAGCTAGCTAGCTCTCTGGCCTCTGCTTATAAAGGCACTAATTCCATTCATGATGGTTCTACTCTTATGATATAATTACCTCCCAGAGATCTCATCTTCAAATGTCATCATATTGGGATTAGAATTTCAACATATGAAATTGGCGGGGGACTCATTCAGTCCACAACAAAAATTTTAAAAACCATATTTTTTTCACTGGCAAACCAAGAGTTGTTGAGTGTATTTGCCTCCATAAGCTTAATTGCTTAATTCAAGTTAATTGTGATGAATTATTGTTTATATTGGACAAAATCTGGAGTCAACCCAAAAGACTCTCAACAGAGGACCAATTAAATAAATTATGGTATAGTCATTTGATGAAATGTTATTTTAAAGAATGACTATGCTGTAGAAGGTTAGCAAGATATTTAAACAAACAAAATAAGTAAAAAGTAAGATACAAAAAAATGTATCAATATATTATCACCCATTATGTATAAATCAAACTAGTGGATAGATATGGAGTTAGGTATAAGTATTAGATTGATGGCTGGATAAGTAGACATATAGATAAATAAGAGATGAAAGGTGTCCTTTTTGTAGAAGGAAGCACACCAATTTTTAAAATAAATCATTTTGGAGAGAAATACTAGGGTAGGGCAAGGATATAAGGCAGAAACAAGAGGTTTTCACTCTTTGTTTTGTCTTTTTATATGAAAAAAAAATTAACCATGTTGCTTAGAGCAAATCATATGAACTGTTTATTGAACACTTTATTTAATACAATATACAGAGAGAAAAGTATGTAACTGATTAGGGGTACAGAATAATGAACCCCTACCAGAAGTATACACATTTAATCAGTATCCAGATTAAGAAACAGTCTATACACCACAAATAGCCTTCATATACTCAAGTGTGGTTTTGGTTTTAACATGGCTGATATTTTGGTTTAATAGGACTGGTATTATTTAATGCTAACCTAGAACACCAAAACCATAGTTTTTGTTTGTTAAAGGAGTATATTTTACAAGGAGTTTAATATTTTGAAGAAGTAACTCTGTTAAAAGTGATTAGTTAACATTCCATTATTTCAGAGGAGGCAAATAGTCACCAATGGCTCTCCAGAAACCAGAAAAGGAAAAATGAGAGTTTGTGGGGTTTGTTTTTGTTTTGTTTTTTCTTTAGATTCTTTTCCTCTAGAAAAAGAAAGAATGGCATATGTGCTTTGTGATGTTTGACACCTCAGCTAAAGTGGCTTGGATGATGAGATGGCTGGGCCAACTTGGCTTGGCCTTACAACTAACTAGAGATATGGTTCTTTACATCTTGTATATTGGGGATGGAATATTCAAGATGACTTTTCATCTCTGAGAATTTAAATCCATATATCCAAAACCTACTGAATATTTTCTTATGAAATATCCATAGACTTTCTCAGTGTGTCTAAAAATATCTATATACTATTTCCAATTTTAAAAGTATCACACACTTACTGTAGAAATACAGTGCATAAACAATATAATGCAATGCAATTATTGTAGAAATACAAAACACACACACACACACTCACACACTCACACACTCACACATATATACAGACCAGAATCCCCTTGCTTTGACAGCATAATGCTATATTTTTCCCACTGGAAGTTTGATTAAGTTTTTTTGTTGTTGTTACCCACATGTAAAGTGCTGTAACTACTTACGCATAAGCTTCAAACCAAGTAAATTTAGACAATTTTACAGGAGACTTTACTTCTTTGTTATATGCACTTGGTTGCATTTAAATTACAAAGGGGAATGTGCAGCAGGATAGAGATCTTTCAGGTTAAAAGCCAGCACAACATTACCCTTGAGTTACTGGGTATGATTTTCCATAAATATATTTTCCTTCCTGGAACCAATACACTCATTCTAGAAAAATGGCAGAGAACTGTACAGTGACATTTAGTGAAAATTCAGTTTTGAAATGGACCTGTGGCTTTAAACTATTATCTCACTTTCATGCATCTTAGATCAAGACCATTGAAAACTGTTTATTCAAAACTCCAAATGTCAGCATGAAGTGTTCAGGAATTAATATTATTCTGAGGTGTGTTTGTGTGTGTGTGTGTGTGTGTGTGTGTGTTTGATATTTTCCAAAAATAAAAAATAAAACTGCAAAAATATTTTTAACTATGAAGTAGGCATTTTTATCATTTGTAAACTTTAGACTTCGTGGAAAATTTGGGTTTAAATATAAATAATGTCAGTTTAAGAGATGATTTCTAAAAACAAAAAAATAAAAATGTACTAAATCCAACTAAACTGGAGATAGGAGGTAAATACTAAATCACCTAAATGAAATGCGGGTCATTGAAAAGGGAAGCCATTCTGGAGACCATTCATTGTTTGTTTTAAAAACCTTTGCAGAAGTAGGTGCTTCTTTAAGGTATGTGAATAACTGATTTAAAAATTAGCTCGTTCCCATCTTGCACAATGGTGGGTGAAAAATCTGAGAAGCTGGCTACTAAGAAGAAACCTGAAGTCAAGAAGTCTGATGCCGGTGGCAAGTTAAAAAGGGTAACCTCAAGGCTAAAATGCCAAAGAAGAGGAAGCCACACTGCACCCAAAACCCTGTCTGAGGTAGAGGAATTGGCAGATATTCTTGATCAGCTATGTATTCCAGAAAGACCATGTGCAAGAGGAAGCATTCAGTGGCTAAATCCAGGGTTGAAAAGAAATAGAAGGAAAGGGTTCTTGCTGCTGTCACAAAACCAGTTGGTGCTGACAACAATTGAGGTACTCAAGTGTTAAACTTCACAAAATGCCTACGTATTATCCTACTGAAGATGTGCCTTGAAAGCTATTCAGGCAGCATGTGAGAACCCAAGAGCCAGCACTGCTCCTGGGACCATTTTGATTATCCTCACTGGGTACCACAGAAGCAAGAGGATGATTTTCTTGAGGCAACTAAGCAGTGACTCACTATGTGTGACCAGACCTCCAGCCCTCAATCAAATTCTTTTGTGTAGAACACACCAGAAATTCATCATTGCCACCCCCCACCTGAAATTGCTGTCAGTAGTGTGAAAGTCCCCAAACGTCTTTCTGAAGCTTACTTCAAGAAGAAGCTGAGTAAATCCAGAAAACAGGGTGGTGAGATCTTCGACACAGAGGAGAAATAGGAGATTACAGAGCAGCACCAGGTTGATCAGAAAGCTGTGGACACTTAAATTCTGCCAAAAATCAAAGTTGTTCCTCATCTTGAGGGCTACCTCTACTTTGTGTTTTCTCTCACAAATTGAGTTTATCCTGAAAAACTGATCTTCTAAATTTCCTTTTTTTTCTAAATTTCTTGCAAAGAACCTAATTAAATAACTGATCCATTAAATAAGTAAGTGAATAATTAAATAAGAAAATAAATGAATAGTTAATAATTTAATAAATTAATTAAATTCACCCTTTAAATCGAGAAAAAATTTAAATAGGAAGCATTTGTATCAGATAACGTCTATGTCTCCTAGCTAATTCAGCATGAAAATTGTTTTTTGCATTGTTCCAGAGAGCAAGTAATATGCACAGCAGAAAGATAAATGTACCTGGTCACTGTACTAAAGGAATTCTGTACTTTGGGGAAGATGAGACACCAGGTAAGACAAGATAGTGAGTCATAGAATGTAATAAGTGACAAGAAAGCTAGAACAGCTCTTCTTCTGTCACACAACTCCATATTGCTTGAAAAATCAGCCACCTCTAAGTGAAGTGTGATTGTATAACTCTCCTGGATATCATAATCATGCAGAATAGATCATTAGCACCCATGGAACCAGAGCCCACTACCCAGCTTCAATGTAAACCAGGAATGATTCCTTGATGTTGCCTAGTCCTTCTTCTGTGTACCCCAAGACATGCATTATTATCTAAGCTCTTATCTCACTTTTCTTGGCCTCTCCTAAACTGTCATAGTTCCTAATCTCCACCTCCTAAACTATGGTCTTTTGTTTTTTGGAACTTAACATCATTGATAAGCAAACTTCTTGGAATCCTGAAACTCTTTTCAGAATGTTTCCTTTACTTATTAGCTCCTAAAGAAACTTGACTGTACCCTGAAGTCTTCACTTCCTTTGTGGCCATCTCAATCTCATGGTGCTTATCTTATTTTTATTCATATCACAATTCCATAGGAAACAAATAGCGGTCATCTTTTACCCTATTGTAACTATCAGATCTTCCAAGCTAAAAAGTATTTCCATTTCTTTAAGACATAGAATGAACTGCTTAGTCATCTTCCTTGTTTCCATGATGTGCCAAACTCCTGCTAACTCCCATTCATCCAGTCAAAATGTAGTTCTTAACTCCAAGTTTTACTTTCCAACAGTTGATTTTCTCAGCAACATCAATATCCACATAGGTGTTTCAGACAACACATAATTTTTCAGTTTATTTTCTCTAATAAAATTTTCCCCAAATTTTCAGCACCTATTTTCTCTTATAACAACACTCAGGACAATTACAATCATCAAAACTTGACCCTAATTATCAAAAATTTGAATGCAAAAACTCTAGTTTTCCCCAAAAAACTCTTTCCTTTTAGTTGACTTTTTCATGTACTTTCAGTTCAACTCTTCTGTCACCTACACAACATTGTATCCTCTCAACCATTAATCTTACAGTTTGCTCATAATATGTCCATTATCCATTTCCCTCACTTCACTTTTTTTGAGTATCTTAGAGTGTATGGTGCACAATGTAATTATTCGTCTACACCTCCATATGTGTTTAATCCATCCTCTGCTCCTTCCCTATCCCCATCACCACATTTTCCTTCCAAAATTCCAAATCTGAATGAACCTAAAGAAAACCTGAATATCTCACTCCAAAATATGACATTTTGGCATATTGATTATTTTGAACTAAAAGCACATAAAAAACCACAGAACCAAGAAAGACACTCTGACCCTCCTTTTTTCTTCCTTAGATCAGAAGTTAAAACTCAGGTGAACATTACTGCCCCCCCCATACCAGGAGAAAAGAAGACATTCTTATCACCAGAAATGGTGAGCCAAAAACCTGTACAAAAAACCTTGTTAAACTAACTTTATCTTCCTGTTAACTTCTTTACCATTTACTATCCCTCATCCAAACCCCTTTGAGTTGTCAATTCTTGACAAATGTATTGTTTCTTTGTCTAAAAGGCATAAGAGTTTTTGTTCCAACACCTTTTCAAGTCTTCATTGTCCTGTGAAGTCTCCTATGTAAAATGTAAAAATTTAACAAAGTTTGTATTTTCTTCTCTTGTTAGTTCAACTCCTAGGCCCAGCTGGAGACCCTAAAGGAAGAGGCAAATTTTTTCCTCCCCAACAAACAAAAACATGTCTTCCATGGGTCTGTGACCAAGCAGCTAAATCACATATCCAAGCAAACACACCAATTTTACTTCACATTCAATATCTCTAATTCAAGTGGGCTGCAACACTGATATTTCTACTATTCCAGTAATTTACTCACTTTCTCATTCCCAGGAAAATTACATCATGTCTTCTTCTTTTTCCTAATACATATCATCTTACCCCCCCTTCTTCTGCCATCTCAGCTGATGAGCTTGCCTCCCACATGAGTGAGAAGAAAGAAATTGTTAGATGATAAATCTTTTATCTTTTACCTATAAAAACCAATCCAGGCAAGGCCACCAGTGACCTTGCCAAATCCAGTATTCTTTCTACCTACACAACACTTCACAAGCACTGTATTCAATACTATTGACATACCACTCCTGGAAACATTTCATCTCTCCTGAATTTTGTACCATCAGACTCTCCTTATTCTTCTCTAGGTTTCCACCCCCACCTCTTTTTTTCAAACTCCATATATGAAATTCCCTAGGGTTCTGTCCTATATAATTTCATACGTTTCATTTTCTTCCTGGAACATAGTTTACACAAATTTTTGTGTGATTTTTACCTGCTTCCTGTCTGTCCCCATAATTTCAGACACTAATGTTGTACATGCTTTTCTTAAGTTGTTCTCATCATCTTTTATATTCTAGCCATTTTGTCTCTGTTTACCTTACATCATACAGGGCAATGCACACAAAATATATATTTGTTTTAGATGAATGGATTAACAGAGCTACTGTGTTCATATTACAATAGTAACATTTGTATCTCTCTCTGTCTGTCTGTCTCTCTCTCTCTCTCTCTCTCAATATATATATATATATATATATATATATATATATATGTATAAACATAGAGACAAGGTCAAAGATTTGCTATCTCCTCTGTGTTTTCACAATTTTTAGAAACACCAGGTTTTCAGCTGTTCCTTTCTCTCATTGAAAGTAATCATATTCTGCTATTACATTCTTTTTCTTACTTGATATCTGTAACTGGCAGCTTTTTCTTCTCTTCTTGAGATATTGTGTCTATGCTAACGCTAAGGAGGTCTTTACCTGCTTGCAGCCAGAGTGGGAGGCTCTGCTCCAAGGGAGAAACTGCTTTTACTTTGGTGCCTACGGGGCATCTGACATCATTCATTTTGATCAGGCTACTTTCTACCTTATTAGTGATGCTACATGCTTCATGGTGCAGGTTAATTTCCTCTTACAGATCTGCATAAATTGTCAACATTATCCTATATCTCAGCTACATATTCCTTCAGGGAATTGATCAGCATACCTTCTCTCACTTGAATGCTACATTTAAATTCCCTACATATCTGTATTGGAGTATACTGGAAAAAGAAGAGTATCTAGAGAATGTCTGGTTATAAACATTATCTGAAGTGTAGTTCAATAATGTCATTTTATGTATCAATAATTGAAATACTGGCTTAGTTTACTTGCTGTTTTTGAACAAAATGTTGACAGATTTCTGTTTAAGTAGGATCTCCCTTTTCTATACCTTTGTTATAACTGTTGGTGAGATATGGATTAAATAGGAATTAATTTAATTTGTAATTTTGTATTCTGGAGACTTAAGTTTTAGGTATCGAGTCCTTTTTAATATCAAAATGGAGGAACTTATTGTTTGGTGAGGCATGGAAAGTCTAGCTTAACTACTCTCTAAGAAATAGAGAAAATATAAGGATGGATCAACTAAAATGAAATAATTCAGTGCTGTAAACAAGCTGCCAAATGTATAACTTAAGCTAATTTTGCCTATAGGTAAAAAACACTTAAAAAACCCCTTTTGTTTGTTTCTGTTATTGATGTTCATTTGAACTGTTATATGCAAATAGTTTAGTCAAGGAATTGTTTCCTCCATTTTGTTTTATAGCAATGAGTAGGGTTGAGTTCATGTAGGAAACAGAAACCACTGTACAATATTTTAAGAAGACAGTATTTTAATATGAAAACTAATGAAATTATTGAAAGGAGGAAATGATAAAAGAAAAGACTTCTCAGAAAGGCACATATGACAATTTCCACTTTCCAGGGGAGCTACACCCTCTGTCCACTCAGAGCATGAGTTACTAGGAAGTTGCCATTGGTTTCATTGCATTCCAAAGCATAGTCTCTATCTACTCTTTAGAAGGCTAGGACCATAAAGCTGATGCCACCACAGATACAAATGTGTATTGACATATACCAGTTGGGGATGGACACTGGACACTGATTCTGGCCACTGACTTATGTGATCACCTTTTAACACTTTTAACACCCACAACCTACACACGGCACACTGGAAATCTGTTTCAGACAAAGCCAATTCCACATTCTTGCTTTCCAGAAGAAAAGAGCTAAATGGCAAGAGGACTGCTTATGTTCCATTTTTGCCTTCCAAGGCTCAAGTAAAAATGTTGTTTTTAGCTTTATGGCATTCAGAATGGGAGCGTGAGTAAATGCTGCATGACACTGACCAAATCCAACTTAAATATCTGTGAAGAAAACCAATACCAAAAGGTAGTGGGCATGAAAAGTCCATTTAAAAAGTTGGTCATGAATATCCCACTTTACAGATATTATGATATTGAAATAATGCAAAGTCTAGAAAATGTTCTCTATTCCTTGAACTTCTCCAATCATGAAATATTTGAATTTCCTAAATTCCCTAGGCTTTCTCTTGTCTTTTGTCTTACACATTGCTCCTAAAAACGTACATCATTCTCTCCCTATATCCTATTTATTGGCCCATCTGTCTATTTCAGGAAGCCTTGTTGTATCTCCAACTTCACTTGCATTTACTTCTACCTATATGCTCCCAAAGGTCTCAGTGAAATCTCTACCATAAACTACCTATTAACATGCCAATATATTCCAATAGATCATAAAAGTTTTTAAAGACAGTCTTCTTCTTCTGTACTCAGTGTGCCTAGCAGGGGCTCAGTAAAAGCTATTTGAATCTACATTCAAATGCCATTTGCAGGCTTTTTGGTACCATTTAAATATCAGTCATTTTTAATAAACTTTCATTGTATTCAAGGTGCTTTATTGCTGATTAAATGGTACATAAAAGGATTAGGTACTTGTTCTTAGTTTTAAGTTTAAATGTATTGACCTGTTAGGTAGATCCAATTATATTTACTTGTTTATTTTTTCATAAACTTGAAAAATTTGAAAGATAAGGAAGATTTTGTACTGTCCCATCCAGAAATGTTAAATCAACCATTACACTGAGTCTTAGCTTTTTTTTCTTTATTAGAAAAAGTTGGTAACCCAGGACAAAATTAGAGGTTGTCATCCACACAGAAGATAATCACCACCAACCTGTCTACCACTAAGGACTAGTTTTGAGCAGCAGATAAAATGGGAGGAGGAATCTTTGGGTGAAATTGGATGTCCTGCAATAGTTGGTGGAGTTGAGAACAGAAGAAATATGTTTTCTGAGAATTAATGACATTGCCTTCCCTTGCCAGAAATTCCATCCCAATACCTCAACCGCTTGAATGACTGTTCTTTGAGAAAATATTAACAAAATGAATTTTCCATTTTGTGTAGTATAAACCCAATAATTTTAAGGCTTTTTTTTTCATGATCTTAACAAAATCACAGAACTTTTTGAAAAATTTCAGATGTGAATGGTAGGTGTTATACACTGAATTTAATTTATAGTGAATTGCTTATATTTAGGAATTGGTATCTTTTTTAAGAAGAATCCAAATTCTAAAATCTGTAGAAGAAAAGTTTGGAAAGTAAATTGTAGACCATCACAATAATTATATTATTATTATGATTTTATACATCACTATCTCATAAAGCAAATATTGTACAGGGAGTCAAACCCAGATGGGATGGCAAACATCTTTACAGTAGAGAATAGAAAAACATATACAACCATGTTATGAGCTACTTACATCTAAATATAGCTGTTGTTAATAACTGAGGGGCTTTAGGAAGCAGAATAAACTGTCAGTTATCATTCTTTCTGCTATTAATGCCTGAGTAATTAATATACTAAAAATTCTTTTTCAAGTCCTGAAAATGAAAAGCTGGCCAGGGCTGGGGTGGGAAGGAACAAGCAAAAGGAGAAAGAAAGAAAGAAAAGAAAGAAAGAAAGAAAGAAAGAAAGAGAAAGAAAGAGAAAGAAAGAAAGAAAGAAAGAAAGAAAGAAAGAAAGAAAGAAAGAAAAAGAAAGGGGAAGGAAGGAAGGAAGGAAGGAAGGAAGGAAGGAAGGAAGGAAAAAGAAAGAAAAAGAATACATACTGGTTAAAATAGGGTGAGAGTAGTCTTTTTATTTGTTTGTTTTAGTTAAATCCTAATAATTTGTTAATTCCTTTCTGATTTAAGTAAATACAAGTGAGAATTTTTTTTTAATGTTTATTTTTGACAGAGAGAGACAGAGCATGAGCAGGGGAGGGACAGAGAGAGAGGGAGACACAGGATCTGAAGCAGGCTCCGGCCAGGCTCTGAGCTATCAGCACAGAGCCCGACGTGGGGCTCAAACTCACAGACTGCGAGATCATGACCTGAGCCAAAGTTGGACGCTCAACTGATTGAACCACCAAAGAGCCCCGAGAACATTTTTTTATAAATAAAAGTGTCATAAGTGCTTTAAATTATATAAAATTTGTAAAAATTGCAGGAATATATTTTTTCAGAGTAAACTGAAAGAGGCCAGCCTTTAGAAATTTGCCCTGTGGGTATCTTAACAAAAATTCACATATTAATTATGAATGGAATGTGCCATCCATACTGGCAATTGCTCTTAATCAGAGAACAATTAGATTAAGACCAAAAAAAAAAAAAAAGGAATGTGATTCCATGCACCTAAGTATTATACAATACTTTAATTTCTCTTACATACTGATAAAATAGACTTTAGTGTCTCACTTTTCTTCTTTTTTTTCTCTTCCTGATTCTCCCTTCCCTACCTCTTTTTTTTCCTTCTTATTTGAATTTGTGAAAGTAAACTGTTTTTTTTTGTAGAGTTAAATGCTGTTGCTGAAAATCACGGATATCTTGTTTAGTCTACATTCTAATTTTGCATATTTTAGGCAGTTGGTATATGTTTCCAATTCCCTTGGTTTCCCTGACAAGTCACAGTACAATGCAGTGCCTGACTTATTATATATGGCTTTCAGTAAAACTTATTGATTAAATAAATGAGTTCAGTACATCAAGAAATAGTGGCCCTTTTCCTTGTGAAGCTTCCCCATTGCATTAGAATTCTGCTGCTGCCTTAGTAATTTCCCACAAATTAAGCAGTTTAAAGCAGCACAGACTTACTATCTTAAAGGACTGGAGGTCAGAAGTTCAACACAGTTCTCACTGGACTAACATCAGGTTGTTTAGTTAGGCCGTGTTATTATTGGAGGTTTTAGGAAAGAAAATGCTTCCAGACTCATTTCAGTTGTCCACTTCCTTGCAGTTGTAGGACCTGAGTCCCTGTTTCCCAGATGGCTGTCAGTTCGCAGCTCTTCCTGGCTCCTAAAAGTCTCTCTTCTCCCCTTACATGTGGACTTTTTCATCTCAGAGCCAGCAACAGCACATTGAGTACTTTCATTCTGTCTCTCTCTTCTGCTTGCAAATGGAAAAGGTTATTTGCTTTTAATAAATCATGTGATTATTTGAACCCACCTGGATAATCTAGGATGATGTCCCCTATTTAAGGTCTGTAATCTAAATGACATCTTTGATGTCTTCTTTTGACATCCAAAATAACATATTCTGAAACACCTGAAAATTAGGGCATGGACATCCTTGGGATGTTATCACTCTGCCAACTATGCCCATATTTTCTTTATTACTCATTTGATTATTTAAGTGACTGATATCAAAAGAGTAGCTCAAATTTGTGTGTTTTACAATACTTGAAATGAAATCAAAATGATCCGTGGAGTCTTGGGACTTGAGACTTGGAGTCGTGGAGTCTTTGCTTCTCAAACATTGCACTTGCTGATAGTTATTACTAAATATTTATCTACCCTGGAGTAATAAAATAAGTGCTTCGTAGTCACTTCTTACAGTCACATAAATGTACCTTTTTGACCATCATTTCCTCCAATATAGTTTGGTAGGAATAATAGGGGAATGGGATTAACTATGCTCAGGTATCACATTGGTCCACAAATAAGACTTAATATTGATGAAACATGGCATGAACCTCCTTGTAAAGATTAGATTTCAAAATATTGTGAATCAACTTGTAATTAGCAAGATCACTTGTAGTTGGTTGATATATGATTGTTGTAGTCCATGGCTTGGGCTTGCATACATTAAACTTGATAAATATTTTTTTAATATAAGAGATTTAGCATGAAGATTGAAATTTCAGGAATTTATGTTTAGTAAATTCAACTTTAATAAAAATGCCTTATATTGATATAGTACTTTATATTTCAGAAAGTCTTTTTCTTTATATTTACAAATATAATTCTTACAACCCTGTAAAGTTATTATGACAAAGTATATGATCTCTATCCAATGACAGATTGAATATATGGTCATGATCCTAAACTGAATCTTTCAATTTCTTGTTTCAGTTCCTACCTAGTTTTCTTGTTTTTGTGCATATTTGTGTGTTAGTAAAAATATTATTCAAATATATGATATAAGACTAGATAAAACCATCTGTGCAATAAGAATGATACAAAATCCTCCTAAAGGCAAAAGGATAGAGTAAATGGATTCTGGAAGATCTGTCCCTACAACTGTATTCTTCAAAACTCTATCAGGGGTTGGGGGAGGCTAAGAATATGATAGGTAAGATGTTGATCACTTCAAAACTTTACAAATACCTGACAATTTAAAAAGTTTTAGTCTTTTTTTTTGACGTATTGAGATGTTTGCTTATTTGATGCCAAATTCACACAGGTTATATAACTTCACCCCCCAAAAAAACAACAGTTAAAATAATTAAAGTCAATAGTACACTCAAGGGCAAACATTTCTCAGTCACTGTATGTCAAACTCCTATGTATGAGTTATTGCTTATTTATGCACTGCAGCCTGAGGTGGAATTTCCTTGAATTATAGCTACCCAAACTAAAAATTCTAATTATTTTTGTTATTGGATCAACCTAAGCAATGAAAGCACAGTCAGATTATTCAAAAAACAAAAAGGCCAAAATCTTCCCAGAACATTCCTCTAACATAGAAGTTGGACATCTATTCCAAATCAAAGTTTTTAAATAATTTTGTGTCAATTGTATATCTTGTTTTATTTTATAATAATAATCTCTTGTGCCAATGATTACTTAATTTATAATACATAAATGAACTGTCTTAACATTCTACCAAATATTTGAAATTTAATGTGAGAATCATTTCCTATTGTATATTTATTTAGTAATTCACAATCTTTGAGGTTCTGATTGATATTGAACTTGCACTGCATTGTAATTTACTAGATTTTTTCAATAGCAATGAAGCGTGACAACTCATAAAATACTCTACATTGCCTTGTTTATTTCAAGGACATTTCTCTAATAAAGAACAAAATGAAATAGAGTGAAGACAAGCCAAATTTTAAAGAGAATACTATTTAGTTTTGTGAACTGCATTCCTTGAGTGGCGCAAGCAAAATGACTGTCTAGGGTGTGACAAATACAATAAATTAGGAAAGGTGTCTCAGTCTTTAGGATTTCCTACCAAATGGTTTCTTTAATCATTAAATACTGACCTAGTCTAGGAGGGAAGTTAATGAAATCTGTCTGAAAATCTATTGCACTTGACCATCATGGCCTTGGCATCCCCCTCAGATTGACTAAAACCTTTAGACCTGTTTCTTCTTGATTCTTGTCTTCTGACCTCCCTTTTCTTAGAACATTTACTTTAGAAAACTTGTAATTGTCAACCCTTTCTCTGCCCCTTTGAGATGTAAATCTTTTTAAAAAACCTCTTGTCAGTTTTACAACCAAGGACTGTATTTCTCAAGGACCTGGAAGCCATCCTTTTGAAATATAAACTTGAAGGAAGGTGGCATCCCTATTCCCAGTTTTCTGTAGGAGGACAGGAGCCTAACATTTGGGAGCATCTTAATCCATATTGTAAAATTATCTCCTGTCCTGTCCACTTCCCATTCCAGCTCTTAAAATCTCTCCCACTTTTGGTTTGGGGGCGGGGGTAGGGGGTGGGGGTGTGCTCACACTCAGTTCTGGCATTTCTCTCCTATTGCTTACTCTTGAGTAGTCTTCCTTCCCTGTTTAACTTTATCCTGTGCAATTTTTCCTTGACACACTCTAAGACAAAACTTAACCATGAATATCAGAAAATGAGGAAGGAAAACTCTCTTTAACTTATAATGTATAGCATTGTAATTAGGTATAAAAAACATTTTTGGTTCCAGATGAATATTAAGCACATATTAAGATATGTTTTTGCCTTCCTGTTTACTGAAAGTTGCACTAAAATGAAATGTTAAGGTGCAGCAAGAAAGAAAATACTAACAATGCAGGGAAGATAGTGACTGGGTCAGAGAGGTGATGTTAATCAACGATTTGTGAGTAATTCATAAGATTTCATGATGGGTGTAGATGAAAGAGGAATGTGCAGAATTCCAAAGGTAAGATTTATGGAATATACTTTGAGCATCTCTAGAGTTTGTGAGAGTCAATGTGCCCATTAGGACATCAGTGGGGCTCAGGACTCCTATCAGAATTGCCTACAGAAAACTGAGCTGAGGAGTAGGGCTGGATAGTAAGAGCTCATGAAAGGATATAAAACCAGGCAATTGTGTCATTCTGTTCTCACATTCTTCCCTCATTCCCAGACAGAACAAAGGCTATTAAGTTTGGACTGGCAAAACTGAGATATATTTTCTCTAAACTGAAAAACAAAACCAACCAACTTGCCCAACAAACAAGCAATGATGCAAGAAGCTTAGTTCCACGCCATGGTTCTGGGGGAAAAAATCCTTCCCCCACAGACATCTGGAGAATCCACATATTTCAAGGGAAAACTACCTTGTTTCACAGAATTCCCACCCAAAGAAGAAATCTACAAGAAGTTCTTTCCATACAACAGTAAAGAAAAAAATGCAGAATTCCACCAAGCCATTTTTGGAGTGTGAATAGACAATTGCAGATCAACAGATATATAAAAAGATCTGACAACATAAAAATTAAAACAACAAATAATTATTTCCTTTAAAAACCTGTATCAAATTTATGGCCCAAATGTAAAACAAAACAACTGATAGAATATAAGAGAGGACAGTCCATTATCTATCGTTTCTTGTTTAGTTCTTCTTTGTTACCTGTGCTGCCTTTCATGGAAATCGTGTTTACTTGCTGACATTAAATATTTTTAATGGGTTATTTTCTGGGTGAGTTATTTTTTTAATGGAGTCCTGCATACACAAAGTGATTTAAAATCCCTGAGTTCCTGGGATGAAAAAAGGAAAAGCTTCAGGCACTCCCTGATGGGACATTGTTTGCATGGGGAAGCTGGATCCTGGCTAGCTAGATGCAGGGCATCTTATATGATGTATTTGGCAAACATTATTTGGCTTTCTTTAGTTGGTCCTGAGTTATAAGGGAGGGGCAAAAATTAGATCAGCTGATAATTATTGGGCAAATTTCAACAGTTTGGGGATGATTGCTACAGAGGCTACAGTTTAGTTTCCTGGGCTGGTTACTGCAGAGGTTGTGCGTGAGAGTTTTAATTTTTTATTTGATCTCACCACTGCACTTTTGTGTACTCAATCTCTCAAGTGTTTTAGATGACCTACAAGCCTGAGTTTTGCAGCTTTGACATCAGTCCCTCTCCCCAAACACACCACACACACACACACACACACACACACCACATACAGTGAGGGCATTAAAGCTCCAGTACACAAGATGGCCTGCCCATTGGGTATTGCCGTGGGCTGAACAGTTTACTTGTGTTTACTCAGTCTGGATTGTGCCTCGTCCTCCTCCTCCTCCTCTGCCTCTTCTCTTTCTTCCTCCTTCTTTCACTTTGGTATCTAGGGATTTTCATTTATTTTCTTAATTTGTTTTTTTAAAGCTCAGTTGTATAACTCATTTTCTTGTTATATTTCAAACTGTATTTCAGTGAGTTTGGGGTAGAAGAACTTTGCATATTAGCTTGTCCTGCCACTTGAACCAGAGTGTTTATAACAGTAAAAGTAAAAATCAAAAGATGAAGACACTTAGAAAAAAGGGAATAAAAAAGAGGTAAATCTGACACTGATGTTTAATTTTTAAAAATGGAAAATTTAGCATGAGAACTAACTAAATGTCGTTGAAGGGCAGTATGAAGCTACTATCTCTAAGTGTAAGATATAAAAATGCAATTTATAGGGCTAGTCCTGTGGGGAGAACTATGGTAAAGGACATTCTCTTAGGGGCACTACATACTCAGTTTTCTGCAGTTATTTACCACGGGTATGGGGATCTTTTTTCTCTAAAGTGCTAAGCTTTTACATGTTGTCTTCTATTAAATTGTGGTCCTTTCTTTACATCCAACAATTTCACGCTGTCCCCTTAAAAAAATCAACTATTTACTACACTTGCCCAGACAAAAACACACTTTTATTCAATATTGCTCTACTTTTTCCTTTGTCAGACTTACCGTGAAAGGAGAAATGCAAATTAAAAATAAGAGGCTTAGTTCCCCCTGTTGAAAGTAAAGAAAGAGACTCTCCCTTTAGAGCATTACTTTAGAAAACTTATAATTTTAAGTGCTTTCTCTCTTTGAAATGCATGTAAATATTTTTAGTTGCTAAATAAGCCTCTTGCCAGGACCCAGAAATGTCTTTTTTTAGGAACACAGAAACCATCTCTTTCAAATGTAATCATCAAAGTAGATAGAGTCCCTACCTCCCAAATTTCATGGGAGGCCAGAAGCCTAACACAGATAGGCCTCTCCTTCCAAGTTGTAGAACTGTCTCTTGTCATAAAGATATATGTTCATTATTCCTTCAGTTAAAAACAATTAGCAAACCTAGATAGTCACTTAATCACCACGTAAATCTAGGATGAATATGTGTGACAAAATGTCCTTTCAGTCCTTTTACTTAAGAACTAATTATTATTTGAGAACATGTGTGTAATAGGTTGTGTCTGCTTGTTTATCTCAAAGAGTGAGATTTCTTTCCATTTTTTTAATGTTTTAGATTTCCTTTGATGCACATCACCTTCTGGTTTAATGCTTATTCAATAATAAAGTCGTTTTCTTTCTCTACTACTTTTATGAATAGATTTTCTTGTTGGCAGCAGATTTTTATTTTTATTTCCCCCAAGAACCTCCTCCAGAATGGTTAAGAGTCTACTTCTGGACAACAGAGTTTCTGAATGCACATTATATAAAATCCAGAAGAAGTTGCAACTCAATGCAAATGGAGAAATCCTTTTCTGTGGATGTTTTCCTATAGATTGCTAAACCATTGATCCAAAAGAAGGAATTGGGAAGATCTTTTCTGCCACCTGGATATGAAATTGCAACCTGAGGTATTATATAACTGAAACCTCCATTCATCATCAATGGTTTGAAATAGACACAAGAACAGCCAAAACAAGTAAAGTCTGTCTTCACTTCTGTTGGAACAACTGGGAATGATGCTAGGTTTGTACCCTTGAAAATTTATGAAACTACAAAGGACGATTTGCCAACAGAGATCCTGTGAGGATGAAGTAAAGTGGAGGCAAATAGCAGAGGAAGCAGAAGAAGCAAGAGACAGAGTTAGAGTCCTAATGACATCCTTGAAATATTTCAGTCTAACTTTTGAGATTTAAGTTACTCTAATTTGTGCTTATATCACTTGTAAAATAAAAATTTCAACAAATTCACTATGACACATAAAATGGTCTCATATGAAAGGTGTACAGCTTGAAATATTGAAAGGTTTTCTTTATACATTTTCTCCTCTTACAAATATTTATTGAACACCTATCATATGACACACACTCCTCTAGTACCAGGAATTCCTCAGTGAACATATCAGGGAAAAATCCCTGGATTCAGTTCCTATATCCTATAAGAGGGTTAGTCAAGAAACTAGATAAATAATCAAACTGCATGGAGAAACGCCTGGGTGGTTCAGGCCATTAAGCGTCTGACTCTTAGCTTTGACTCAGATCGTGATCTCATGGTTCATGAATGCTGACAGTGCAGAGCCTGCTTGGGATTCTCTGTCTCACACCCTCTCTCTGCCCGTCCCTGATCACTCTCTCTCTCTCAAAAATAAATAAACTAAAAAAAAAAATGCATGGAAAGAAGGCAAAGGAAACACAATGCTCCATGAAATAAAGAGATGAATAAAGAGGTTAGGTGGAAACTTAGGTAAGGAGTTCAGGCAGATCTTGTAGAGAAGGTGACTTTTTATTCATAGACCTGAAAAAAATTAAAGGGTTTGCCAAGAGTATGTCTGAGGGAACACCATCTCAGGCAGTGGGAATAGGGACAGCACTCTTAAATGGGAGTGAGCCTGACGTGTTCTAGAGCACTGATTAGACCAGTACAGCTGGACTGAGGAATGAGTGAGTAATTGGAAATGAGGTGTGAAAATTGTCTGACTGAAGCTTGTTGCTCCTCAGAAGGACTTTGACTTTTGCTCTGAATGAAATGGGAAGCCACTTGACAAATCTATCGAGGATTGCCATTCAATTTATATATTGAAATATATTATTCAGATTTTTCATTGTATACTTTTTAAATAATAATATATGTAGTTATAGCAACTAACATAGTTCCCCTACTTTCTTTGCACTAATTGTTTTCTGGTTCTGACAGTTTGGCATTCAGCTCTTTTGACTCAGAGATTGAATGGTACAAGTGTTTGGACTGGTCGACAGCTATAAGGTCGAGCCTTATAGTTAATGTTTTATCCTTTTACAAGGAGAAAATACTATGAGTTAATTCTGATGACTACAATTAATTTTAAATGTTATAGAAAAAAATACATTTGTGACTAGAATAAACTTTGGAAATTCTTCATTTGCCTTTTTTTTTTTATCATTCTTATCTTTGTGGTACAAAAACTGAAGTCAAAGCACAAAACACTGAAACTGTTAATTGTTAAGATAAGATTAACTCAGGGGTACCTGGGTGGTTAAGTTGTTTAAGCAAGGGATTCTTGATTTTGGCTGAGATCATGATCTCAGGGTTTGTGAGTTTGAGTCCCCAATTCGGCTCTGTGTTGCTGGCATGGAGTCTGTTGGGATTCTCTCTCTCCCAGTCTCTCTCTGCCCCTCCCCCACTTGTGCTTGCATGCTCTCTCTCTCTCTCTCTCTCTCTCAAAATAAGTAAATTAACTTTAAAAAAAAAAGATTAGCCCAGCAAACTGCTAGCCCCCATTCCTCTGAGAGAGAGAGAGAGAGAGAGAGAGAGAGAAACAAAGACATTATGTTAGGTTATTTTGATAAAATGCTTACTACAATGCAAAACCAAAAAGTTGATTACAGTTTGCTTGTGTTTTTTTATCTTTAAGCCTTTTAAAACTCAACTGCTTTCATTGTAATTTTTATAGTAACAGATATTTTTTAAATTTATATGTGTTAAGTAATGAAAATTTCAAATATGGTACTTAAGTAGGGTTATCAAGGGATGTTTTATCTGGTGCCTGGAATAGTCAAATCTCCCCATTGTTTTGGACTTTAGAAAGTCACCTTTAATTTAAAAATACTTGAGTCATGCTTCCTTCTTTCGCTCCCTAAATGTATTTGCTCATATTTTTTAATCCCTGTTTTCTCCTGTTTATAATCTAAACATACTGCAGAATGTCTATTTTGTTTAAATGTATGAAACCAATTAAGAGACAGTTATCATCAGGGCACCTGGGTGGCTCGGTTGAGCATCCAACTTCAGCTCATGTCATGATCTCAGGGTCCATGGGCTCCAGCCCCTCATCAGGCTCTGTGCCAACAACTCAGAGCCTGGAGCCTACTTCAGATTCTATGTCTCCCTGTCTCTCTGCCCTTCCCCCGCTCACACTGTATCTCTCTCCTACAAAAAATAAATGAACATTAAAAATTTTTTTAAAAAAGAAACAGTTATCATCATTTTAGAACTGCTCCTAGTCTGAAAAGTATAATCTAGAGATTATGTTTGATTGTTGAAAGGCTGTTACAGCACAGATTAGTTAATTTATTAATTTCTGCAATGTACATTTTTGTCCTCTCAAACTTGTTCATTTTGAAGAAAATATGTGGGAAAAAGAAAAAAAAACAAATTAAAAATGCTCTCACTGGGGTGCCTGGGTGGCTCAGTCAGTTAAGCGTCCGACTTTGGCTCAGGTCATGATCTCACGGTTTGTGGGTTCCAGCTCCACGGCAAGCTCCGTGCTGACAGCTCAGAGCCTGGAACCTGCTTCGGATTCTGTGTCTCCCTCTCTCTCTGCTCCTCCCCCATTCACGCTCTATCTCTTTGTCTCTCAAAAATAAATAAAACGTTAAAAAAATTTTTTAATAGCAGAAGTAATTCTTAGTTCCTAGGGAGTACAATAGCATGGCCAGCTTTGACCTAGGATGGAGTTAAAGAAACCCCCCCCCCCCCCATCCCAGCCTCCTCCCTGGCTTCTGGGTTGCTGAGTGCCTCAGGAATCCAGGCTTAAACTAACTATTTTAAATTCCATTCAAATATATAGACTTCTTGTTCACTTCTCATTGTAGTCACAGTAGTGACTACTTGTTCACTATTTGGGTGTTTTGTCCATTTAAGGTTACCATGGCCAAAATATTAATTCTCGTTGTATACATGAAAATAAATTTTGTGTTATAAACACATGATACACTGTGGTTTATCTTAGTAACACTACATGTGAATCTTCTGCTTGTTCTTTTCACTCTAGACCAACATATAATCCCCTCCTACTTCTTTCTCTCTCTCAGAAACTTCCTTTACTTCTTTCACATACTATGTACTTATCTTTATGCCTATTTGAAAAAAGAAAATCCCTCCCTTTAAAGTAGAACTTGTCATTATATACGGTAAATTAAAGGGTAAGATTACATGACCACAGAACACTGAGTAGATGAAGAAATGACAACTTCATGATGAAATTACAGAAATGAAAGCCATAGTTTCTCTCTGAACTCCTGATTTTTTTTTTTTTAATAGGAGCAAATACTGCAGTTTCTCACTAGACCCTCAGGCAACTATAATTAGATGTGCTTGCTAGTACAACAAATATACGTAGACAGAATGAGGGGGAAGAGAATTAAGACCTGAATGCAGAGGAATAGTAGGTGAGTCTGGGGAACCGATAACAGAAAGAAAAAGGATAACAGATTATTTATATACTAATTTGATGAAGATTGCTTCATAAGGTAATTGTTTTGGAAGGAGAGATATTTTTATCAGTAAGTTTTAAATGGAGAAGCAAAGATTTTCTTATAGGTGTCTACATATTAAAAAGGCTGATTGTTCATAATTTTTCCTGAGTGCATTATCTAAATTGCTACCTTTGTTTATATCCAAGCTGGATGTTAAAGACAGAAACTCGGGTTAATAGCCAGTCGTGATTAGAAACATCAGAAGGGATGTATCATAGAAACATAACTGAGAAAACTTTGACCATCAAAGAAGTCTCATTCAGAGATGAACCTGAAATCCCTCAAATAAGGTAACTTGGGTTAGGAAATCTGGTTCCAAGTTGAACATGCTATGTGACCGTGGGAAAGTCAGCAACCTTTTATAGGACTTAATTTATGCATCTCTGAAGTAATGGACTTGTTTGGAGAATAATTGAGATAATTTATGTGTATACAGTTCCCACACACCACCAACTTATTTATTCAATATGTGTTCATTGTGTACTTACAGATGTCTTAACTACTGAGTGTTCAGAGTTTCTGAATTTTAGAAAAAGCAAAATAGTATCAGGAAAAATAGGCACTGATAATAAGGAATCCATTTTCTTTCACAACCATGGTTGGATTTAACAGACATGTTTAAACATACAGACAACCTCCTGTAAAAGTCACTCCCCTTAATAACATGGGAGTTTTATAAAATGATTACAGATAAAGCCACATATTTTTATTTAAATTGAAATTAACTCTGATTTTAAATTGCAACAAGTACCTAACATAAGAAGAAATCCAGATGAGGAAAATAATTATAAACTAACTTCTGTGTGCTTTTTTAGATTTGAAAACAATAGTTATTTCTACTTGATTAAAATGTACCACTGGCAGGGACAAAATGTCCTCTAATTAGGGAAACACAACGACCTTCTAACATTTTAATAATCGAAATGTTTTCAGTTTTTCATTTGAAAATTAGTTTCTGGGGCACCTGGGTGGCTCAGTCGATTAAGCATCTGACTTCAGCTCAGGTCATGATCTCATGGTTTATGGGTTTGAGCCCCATGGTGGGCTCTGTGATGACAGCTGTGAGCCTGGAGCCTGCTTCGGATTCTTTGTCTCCCTTTCTCTCTGCCCCTCCCCTACTCGCACTCTGTCTCTCTCTCTTCCACTCTCTAAAAAATAAATAAACATTAAAACAAAGAAAAACAAATGTTTTTGAAAATTAGTTTATCAGTAATGCAATTATCAAATTTTTATGGTCAAAATATTTGTGTTCACTCAATGGATGGGTCTCCATGACATGCTGTTATACAAGGATTCTTCTTAAAATGTATGGTAGGGGGGGGTGCCTGGGTGGCTCAGTCGGTTAAGCGTCCGACTTCGGCTCAGGTCATGATCTCATGGTCCGTGAGTTCGAGTCCCGCGTTGGGCTCTGTGCTGACAACTCAGAACCTGGAGCCTGCTTCAGATTCTGTGGCTCCCTCTCTCTCTGACCCTCCCCCATTCATGCTCTGTCTCTCTCTGTCTCAAAAATAAATAAACATTAAAAAAAATGTATGGTAGATTTTCTCAGTAGTTTCCTGCCATTGTCATTCATACCTTTCAGCAGTCATCACTATCATGAGACATCAACATGCTTCCTAGGTTATTCCTCAATATCCATCTCTATAATTTAAGGTTCATTAAGTTCACAATACAACATTTTATAATCTCACCTGCAGTAAGTCTTATTTTTTTTTTCTGAAATTTATTGACAAATTGGTTTCCATACAACACCCAGTGCTCATCCCAAAAGGTGCCCTCCTCAATACCCATCACCCACCCTCTCCTCCCTCCCACCCCCCATCAACCCTCAGTTTGTTCTCAGTTTTTAACAGTCTCTTATGCTTTGGCTCTCTCCCATTCTAACCTCTTTTTTTTTTTTTTCCTTCCCCTCCCCCATGGGTTCCTGTTAAGTTTCTCAGGATCCACATAAGAGTGAGACCATATGGTATCTGTCTTTCTCTGTATGGCTTATTTCACTTAGCATCACACTCTCCAGTTCCATCCACGTTGCTACAAAAGGCCATATTTCATTTTTTCTAACTGCCATGTAATATTCCATTGTGTATATAAACCACAATTTCTTTATCCATTCATCAGTTGATGGACATTTAGGCTCTTTCCATAATTTGGCTATTGTTGAGAGTGCTGCTATGAACATTGGTGTACAAGTGGCCCTATGCATCAGTGCTCCTGTATCCCTTGGATAAATTCCTAGCAGTGCTATTGCTGGGTCATAGGGTAGGTCTATTTTTAATTTTCTGAGGAACCTCCACACTGCTTTCCAGAGCGGCTGCACCAATTTGCATTCCCACCAACAGTGCAAGAGGGTTCCCGTTTCTCCACATCCTCTCCAGCATCTAGAGTCTCCTGATTTGTTCATTTTGGCCACTCTGACTGGCGTGAGGTGATACCTGAGTGTGGTTTTGATTTGTATTTCCCTGATAAGGAGCGACGCTGAACATCTTTTCATGTGCCTGTTGGCCATCCGGATGTCTTTAGAGAAGTGTCTATTCATGTTTTCTGCCCATTTCTTCACTGGGTTATTTGTTTTTTGGGTGTGGAGTTTGGTGAGCTCTTTATAGATTTTGGATACTAGCCCTTTGTCCGATATGTCATTTGCGAATATCTTTTCCCATTCCGTTGGTTGCCTTTTAGTTTTGTTGGTTGTTTCCTTGGCTGTGCAGAAGCTTTTTATCTTCATAAGGTCCCAGGAATTCACTTTTGCTTTTAATTCCCTTGCCTTTGGGGATGTGTCGAGTAAGAGATTGCTACGGCTGAGGTCAGAGAGGTCTTTTCCTGCTTTCTCCTCTAAGGTTTTGATGGTTTCCTGTCTCACATTCAGGTCCTTTATCCATTTTGAGTTTATTTTTGTGAATGGTGTGAGAAAGTGGTCTAGTTTCAACCTTCTGCATGTTGCTGTCCAGTTCTCCCAGCACCATTTGTTAAAGAGGCTGTCTTTGTTTCCATTGGATGTTCTTTCCTGCTTTGTCAAAGATGAGTTGGCCATACGTTTGTGGGTCTAGTTCTGGGGTTTCTATTCTATTCCATTGGTCTATGTGTCTGTTTTGGTGCCAATACCATGCTGTCTTGATGATGACAGCTTTGTAGTAGAGGCTAAAGTCTGGGATTGTGATGCCTCCTGCTTTGGTCTTCTTCTTCAAAATTCCTTTGGCTATTCGGGGCCTTTTGTGGTTCCATATGAATTTTAGGATGGCTTGTTCTAGTTTCGAGAAGAATGCTGGTGCCATTTTGATTGGGATTGCATTGAATGTGTAGATAGCTTTGGGTAGTATTGACATTTTGACAATATTTATTTTTCCAATCCATGAGCAGGGAATGTCTTTCCATTTCTTTAAATCTTCTTCAATTTCCTTCAGAAGCTTTCTATAGTTTTCAGCATACAGATCCTTTACATCTTTGGTTAGATTTATTCCTAGGTATTTTATGCTTCTTGGTGCAATTGTGAATGGGATCAGTTTCTTTATTTGTCTTTCTGTTGCTTCATTGTTAGTGTATAAGAATGCAACTGATTTCTGTACATTGATTTTGTATCCTGCAACTTTGCTGAATTCCTGTATCAGTTCTAGCAGACTTTTGGTGGAGTCTATCGGATTTTCCATGTATAATATCATGTCATCTGCAAAAAGCGAAAGCTTGACTTCATCTTTGCCAATTTTGATGCCTTTGATTTCCTTTTGTTGTCTGATTGCTGATGCTAGAACTTCCAGCACTATGTTAAACAGCAGCGGTGAGAGTGGGCATCCTTGTCGTGTTCCTGATCTCAGGGAAAAAGCTTTCAGTTTTTCCCCGTTGAGGATGATGTTAGCTGTGGGCTTTTCATAAATGGCTTTTATGATCTTTAAGTATGTTCCTTCTATGTTCCTTCCTTCCTTTCTCAAGGGTTTTTATTAAGAAAGGGTGCTGGATTTTGTCAAAGGCCTTTTCTGCATCGATTGACAGGATCATATGGTTCTTCTCTCTTTTTTTGTTAATGTGATGTATCACGTTGATTGATTTGCGAATGTTGAACCAGCCCTGCATCCCAGGAATGAATCCCACTTGATCATGGTGAATAATTCTTTTTATATGCCGTTGAATTCGATTTGCTAGTATCTTATTGAGAATTTTTGCATCCATATTCATCAGGGATATTGGCCTGTAGTTCTCTTTTTTTACTGGGTCTCTGTCTGGTTTAGGAATCAAAGTAATACTGGCTTCATAGAATGAGTCTGGAAGTTTTCCTTCCCTTTCTATTTCTTGGAATAGCTTGAGAAGGATAGGTATTATCTCTGCTTTAAACGTCTGGTAGAACTCCCCTGGGAAGCCATCTGGTCCTGGACTCTTATTTGTTGGGAGATTTTTGATAACCGATTCAATTTCTTCGCTGGTTATGGGTCTGTTCAAGCTTTCTATTTCCTCCTGATTGAGTTTTGGAAGCGTGTGGGTGTTCAGGAATTCGTCCATTTCTTCCAGGTTGTCCACTTTGTTGGCATATAATTTTTCATAGTATTCCCTGATAATTGTTTGTATCTCTGAGGGATTGGTTGTAATAATTCCATTTTCATTCATGATTTTATCTATTTGGGTCATCTCCCTTTTCTTTTTGAGAAGCCTGGCTAGAGGTTTGTCAATTTTGTTTATTTTTTCAAAAAACCAACTCTTGGTTTCGTTGATCTGCTCTACAGTTTTTTTAGTTTCTATATTGTTTATTTCTGCTCTGATCTTTATTATTTCTCTTCTTCTGCTGGGCTTAGGCTGCCTTTGCTGTTCTGCTTCTAGTTCCTTTAGGTGTGCTGTTAGATTTTGTATTTGGGATTTTTCTTGTTTCTTGAGATAGGCCTGGATTGCAATGTATTTTCCTCTCAGGACTGCCTTTGCTGCGTCCCAAAGCGTTTGGATTGTTGTATTTTCATTTTCGTTTGTTTCCATATATTTTTTAATTTCTTCTCTAATTGCCTGGTTGACCCACTCATTCGTTAGTAGGGTGTTCTTTAACCTCCATGCTTTTGGAGGTTTTCCAGACTTTTTCCTGTGGTTGATTTCAAGCTTCATGGCATTGTGGTCTGAAAGTAAGCATGGTATAATTTCAATTCTTGTAAACTTATGAAGGGCTGTTTTGTGACCCAGTATATGATCTATCTTGGAGAATGTTCCATGTGCACTCGAGAAGAAAGTATATTCTGTTGCTTTGGGATGCAGAGTTCTAAATATATCTGTCAAGTCCATCTCATCCAATGTCTCATTCAGGGCCCTTGTTTCTTTATTGACCGTGTGTCTAGATGATCTATCCATTTCTGTAAGTGGTGTATTAAAGTCCCCTGCAATTACCACATTCTTATCAATAAGGTTGCTTATGTTTATGAGTAATTGTTTTATATATTTGGGGGCTCCGGTATTCGGCGCATAGACATTTGTAATTGTTAGCTCTTCCTGATGGATAGACCCTGTAACTATTATATAATGTCCTTCTTCATCTCTTGTTACAGCCTTTAATTTAAAGTCTAGTTTGTCTGATATAAGTATGGCTACTCCAGCTTTCTTTTGGCTTCCAGTCGCATGATAAATAGTTCTCCATCCCCTCACTCTCAATCTAAAGGTGTCCTCAGGTCTAAAATGAGTCTCTTGTAGACAGCAAATAGATGGGTCTTGTTTTTTTATCCATTCTGATACCCTATGTCTTTTGGTTGGCGCATTTAATCCATTTACATTCAGTGTTATTATAGAAAGATACGGGTTTAGAGTCATTGTGATGTCTGTATGTTTTATGCTTATAGTGATGTCTCTGGGACTTTGTCTCACAGGGTCCCCCTTAGGATCTCTTGTAGGGCTGGTTTAGTGGTGACAAATTCCTTCAGTTTTTGTTTGTTTGGGAAGACCTTTATCTCTCCTTCTATTCTAAATGACAGACTTGCTGGATAGAGGATTCTTGGCTGCATATTTTTTCTGTCTAGCACCCTGAAAATCTCGTGCCAATTCTTTCTGGCCTGCCAAGTTTCAAAAGAGAGATCAGTCACGAGTCTTATAGGTCTCCCTTTATATGTGAGGGCACGTTTACCCCTTGCTGCTTTCAGAATTTTCTCTTTATCCTTGTATTTTGCCAGTTTCACTATGATATGTCGTGCAGAAGATCGATTCAAGTGACGTCTGAAGGGAGTTCTCTGTGCCTCTTGGATTTCAATGCCTTTTTCCTTCCCCAGTTCAGGGAAGTTCTCAGCTATGATTTCTTCAAGTACCCCTTCAGCACCTTTCCCTCTCTCTTCCTCCTCTGGGATACCAATTATGCGTATATTATTTCTTTTTAGTGTATCACTTAATTCTCTAATTTTCCCCTCATACTCCTGGATTTTTTTATCTCTCTTTTTCTCAGCTTCCTCTTTTTCCATAACTTTATCTTCTAGTTCACCTATTCTCTCCTCTGCCTCTTCAAGCCGAGCTGTGGTGGTTTCCATTTTGTTATGCATTTCGTTTAAAGCGTTTTTCAGCTCCTCGTGACTGTTCCTTAGTCCCTTGATCTCTGTAGCAAGAGATTCTCTGCTGTCCTGTATACTGTTTTCAAGCCCAGCGATTAATTTTATGACTATTATTCTAAATTCACTTTCTGTTATATTATTTAAATCCTTTTTGATCAGCTCATTAGCTGTTGTTATTTCCTGGAGATTCTTCTGAGGGGAGTTCTTCCGCTTGGTCATTTTGGATAGTCCCTGGCGTAGTGAGGACCTGCAGGGCACTTCCCCTGTGCTGTGGTGTATACCTGGAGTTGGTGGGCGGGGCCGCAGTCAGACCTGATGTCTGCCCCCAGCCCACCGCTGGGGCCACAGTCAGACTGGTGTGTGCCTTCTCTTCCCCTCTCCTAGGGGTGGGATTCACTGTGGGGTGGTGTGGCTCGTCTGGGCTACTTGCACCCTGCCAGGCTTGTGATGCTGGGGATCTGGTGTATTAGCTGGGATGGGTAGGCAAGGTGCTCGGGGGCAGGAGGGGCAGGCTTAGATCGCTTCTCCTTAGGTGATCCACTTCAGGAGGGGCCCTGTGGCAGTGGGAGGGAGTCAGATCCGCTGCTGGAGGTTTGGCTCCGCAGAAGCGCAGAGTTGGGTGTTTGCGCGGAGCGAGCAAGTTCCCTGGCAGGAACCGGTTCCCTTTGGGATTTCGGCTGGGGGATGGGCGGGGGAAATGGCGCTGGCGAGCGCCTTTGTTCCCCACCAAACTGAGCTCTGTTGTCAGGGGGCTCAGCAGCTCTCCCTCCCTTTGTCCTCCAGCCTTCCCGCTTTCCGAGCAGAGCTGTTAATTTCTGACCTCCCAGACGCTAAGTCGCGCTTGCTGTCGGAACACAGTCCGCCCGGCCCCTCCGCTTTTGCAAGCCAGACTCGGGGGCTCTGCTTGGCCGGCGAGCCGCCCCTCCGCCCCGGCTCCCTCCCGCCAGTCCGTGGAGCGCGCACCGCCTCGCCGCCCTTCCTACCCTCTTCCGTGGGCCTCTCGTCTGCGTTTGGCTCCGGCGACTCTGTTCTGCTAATCCTCTGGCGGTTTTCTGGGTTATTTAGGCAGGTGTAGATGGAATCTAAGTGATCAGCAGGACGTGCGGTGAGCCCAGCGTCCTCCTAAGCCGCCATCTTGCCGCCGAATCTGTAAGTCTTATTTTTAATTACAAACTATTTTGACCATTTAACAACTTTTGACAAATTTACTCTTTGGAGAAAAAAGTTAGACAACTTTTACCAAGAGAGAGAGACAAGTCACTATAATGCTTCATTGTACATTTCATCACCATATTTGGGACATGTTTGGAAAATATGAAGACCTAAGTGCAACATTTTGTTTACATTTAAGACCTGATTTAATATAAAACACATGTGTACATTTTAAGAATTAATAATATTTATTATTTGTTTTTGTTTGTGTTATGTAAAAGCAGCTTTTGACAATATAATTTTACAAATTCCAAAGTAGCCACTATATCTTTCTCCACATTAAGTAAGAGAGTGGTCAATAAGGCAAGAATAATTCTAGGAAACTTTGACAGTTGTGATTCCTCATATGAGCATCTATAGATGTTAATAACTCTTTTCCTGAGGGTAGATTAATGCTGCGACAGAGTGTGTGCTACTGATGGTGTCACAGAATGACTTTGGTAGCTAGATGTGTTATCTCTGATTTTGATGGTTTGTGTCAAAATACATTAATTTTGGAATGATGTTAAAAAAATAAATTGTAACATGTCTACTTGCAAAAACTATTAAAAGTGTAGAAAGGCCAGGGCACCTGGGTGGCTCAGCAGGTTAAGCGTCTGACTTTGTTTTTTTTTGTTGTTTTTTTTTTTTTTTTTTAGGTGTCAATTTTCCTCTCATTTATTCTTTTTTTTCCATTACGTTTTTTATTTTTTTTTTTATTTTTTATTATTTTTTTTCTCTCTCTTTTTTTTTTTTTATGAAATTTATTGACAAATTGGTTTCCATACAACACCCAGTGCTCATCCCAAAAGGTGCCCTCCTCAATACCCATCACCCACCCTCTCCTCCCTGCCACCCCCCATCAACCCTCCCTTTGTTCTCAGTTTTTAACAGTCTCTTATGCTTTGGCTCTCTCCCATTCTAGCCTCTTTTTTTTTTTTTTTCCCTTCCCCTCCCCCATGGGTTCCTGTTCAGTTTCTCAGGATCCACATAAGAGTGAAACCATATGGTATCTGTCTTTCTCTGTAAGCGTCTGACTTTGGCTCAGGTCATGATCTCACAGTTCACTTCATGAGTTTGAGCCCTGCGTTGGGCTCTGGGCTGACAGCTCAGAACCTGGAACCTGCTTCGATTCTGTGTCTCTGTTTCTCTGCTCTTCCCCCACTCACACACACACACATACTCTCTCTCTTTCAAAAATAAATAAACATTAAAAATTTTTTTATAAAGTGTAGAAAGGCCTATATGTTAAGATGTTAGAGATGTTTGGTGTTAATCTTTGGAAAGACAATAAATAAATAAATATTTATTTTATTTGAAAGAATTTTCTATAATGATGCTGGGTTTTTTTCATGATATTCAAATACATCAATTCAAAGTTTTCTTGAAATATATACTCAGATTATAGAACAAAAAAGACAATGTACAACAAAATTATTTATATTTAATAATAGATTTATCTTTTATCCTTCATGGTTATGTTTAAAAACTATTTGAAATTATCCTGCTATTCTTAGGTCATATTTGGCACTGGTTTTAAATTATGATATAAGAGGTTCTGGGTCACTAGAGCAGGAACAGCCACTTTAGGAGAAAAGGAAAAATTGATTGAGGGAGCAGGGGTAATAGAGGTATGTATTTTGGCAGAAAATCTTGACATTAATAGAACTGAGCTATGTACTTACAAATATAGCATTCAGTGAGAAAAGCTTAGTGTTAGCTCAAACAAGTTAGACATATTAGAAATATTGGCAGGGACAATTGTGTGAAAAAGACACATTACCTTTTAAAGAAGATTTAGAGTAACTATGTAAAAGTTTGTGTGAATTGGGACAAATTGCTAAGTGTAATGAGAAGAAAATGAACAAGAGGGTTATCCTTATTTCAAAGGTACATAAGTCTCTCTATTAATTTTGTGTCATACCAGGAGTAGACAATTTAGCTGTTTAAAGTGGGATATTGGCTGATGCTAATGATCCATGTGACCTTGAAGAAGTTGGTTAACCTTGCTTCCATAAGCTTCCTCTCAAGTGAGGATTATGAGATTATATAAACCTCCAGCCTAGAACAACATGCACTCTATGAATTAAAATCATTCTTGTTGGAGAATGGGGTAGCTTATCCAAATATTCTGGCTAGTTGGGAAATACCAGATATGCCATGCCAGGATTCATTTTTATATAATTTTTTAATGTTCATTTATTTTTGAGACAGAGAGACAGAGACAGAGACAGAGCATAAGCAGGGAGGGGAAGGGGCAGAGAGAGAGGGAGACACAGAATCCCAAGCAGACCCCAGGCTCTGAGCTGTCAGCACAGAGCCTGATGCAAGACTTGAACCAATGAACCAACCAAGGTCTCACCATCTTATGTGAGATCATGACCTGAGCCGAAGTCAGACTCTTAACTGACTGAGCCACCCAGGTGTCCCCCATTTTTAATACAGTATATATTTGAATGAGAAATCACAAAATAAATTAGAAGAGAAGCACACTTAAAAATTAAATATTTCAATTCAACATAACCATTATTAATATAAATTACCTTTTTACTCTAGAGATTTAGATGTCTAATCACATTTATGGTTTATTTGAGATTTAATAGTCTTTGTCCATGTTTAATAAATTATTAAATTCTTCCACGACATAATCTCTCTTTGAAAACATGTCAATTTGATCAATATATGTCCTTAACTTTTTTTTGCATATTATTTTGCAATCTAGTTAATAAGTAGGATCTATAGATGCATTCTCTATTTCCTGTATTTATTAACATTCCTGCTGGAATGTTAGCTGCTTGTATTCAGGCAATGAGTCTACATAATATTTTTTGTGTATTCAATGGCATGACACATTTTTGAAATATAAATGTTGAATAAATAATTGACATCCCATTCTTGTTTGAAATATACATACATACTCATATGTATGTGTATAGATGTGTATGCATAAATATTTTCAAATTGTGATCAAATCATGGTCAATGTGAAGACAAATTTTGCCTTTCTATGCCATTTTTAATTAGTAGTGGACTTTAACTTTCCCGTTTGCCCCTGAGAAGTATGAAATTGCTAGGGATGTTTCTGGGGGGTAATGCATACAGAGAATCAAGCAATTAGGGATCTGGAGCTTGTCCCAAGTTTGTTAAATATTAGGGGCGCCTGGGTGGCGCAGTCGGTTAACCGTCCGACTTCAGCCAGGTCACGATCTCGCGGTCCGTGAGTTCGAGCCCCGCGTCAGGCTCTGGGCTGATGGCTCAGAGCCTGGAGCCTGTTTCCGAGTCTGTGTCTCCCTCTCTTTCTGCCCCTCCCCCGTTCATGCTCTGTCTCTCTCTGTCCCCAAAAAAATAAATGAACGTTGAAAAAAAAATTTTTTTTAAAATATTGGACACGGATGCCAGCAGGAAAGAATGATGGGATCTTTACTTCAAACGTCTGGAAGGGAATTTTTAAAGAATATGATATTTCTGCATATTAATTTTGTATCCTGTGGTGTTACTGAAGTCATTTATCAATTCTAGTAGCTTTTTTGAGGGAGTCTTTAGTGCCTTCTGTATATAGTATCATGTCATCTGCAAAGAGTAACAGTTTCTCTTCTTCCCTATTAATTTGGATGAATTTTGTTTCTTTTTCCTGTCTGATTGCTGCAGCTAGGACTCTCAGTACTATGTTGAATAAAAATGCTGAGAGTGGACATCTTGTTTTATCTCTGATTTCAGAGGAAAAGTTCTCAGTGTTTCACCATTGAATATGATGTTAGCTATGAATTTTTCATATATGGCCTTTATTATACTGAGGTATGTTTCCTCTCAACCTACTTTGTTGAGAATTTTTATCATGAATGGATGTTGTACTTTGTCAAATGCATTTTCTGCATCAATTGAGATGATTTTATGGTTTTTATACTTTTTCTTATTAATGTGATATATCACAATCATTGATTTGCAAATATTTGAACAACTTACATCCCTGGAAGAAGTCCCACTTAATAGTGATGTATTTTTTAAATGTATTGTTGAACTTGATTTACTAATATTTTGCTGAGGATTTTTGTATCTATGTTCATCAGAGATATGGGCTGTTGTATACACCCCTATCTTTATTGAAACATTATTTTTAATACCCAGGGTATGGAAGCAACCCAAGTGTCTATCAATAGATGAAGGAATAAAAAAGATGCAGTATATACATATAGAATAGAACATTATTCAGCCATGAAAAAGAATGAGATCTTGCTGTTTGCAACAATATGGATGGACCTAGAGGGTATAATGCTAAGTGAAATAAGTTAGAAACAGACAAATACCATATGATTTCACTCATGTGTAATTTAAGAAATAAAACAAAGACAAAAAAAGACCACAAAAGCTCTTAAATACAGTAAACAAACTGCCAGTCACTGCAAGAGGGGAGCTGAGTAGGTGGATGGGTGAAATAGATAAAGAGGATTAAGATGTACAAACTTTAAGTTACACAATAAATAAATCACAAAGATGTAAAATACAGCATAGAGAATATAATCAACAAAATCCTAACAATGTTGTTTGGTGACAGATGGTGACTACACTCATCATGGTGAACACTGAGTAATGTACAGAAGTGTTGAATCATTATGTTGTACAACTGAAACCAATACAACACTGTACATTTATTATACTTCGATTGAAAAAAAGAATATGAGAATTTATTCCGAGCCGAGAAAGAGTGCAGCAGAAGGGCAAGATCCAAATGATACCCAGGAAGAAGCAAAAGAGCACTGATAGTTCTCATTTTAAAAGGAGAATAAAATATCATGCCAGGGAAACCAACCAAAGTCAATAATCTAGAAACTGAGGGTAAGAGCAGGAGGCAGATATATAATATAGCTCTTTAATCAAAATTTATTTTCTGATTTTTGTAAACACTTTTTGTATATCTAATTAGTGGAAGAAGTATTATTGGCTTTAAGCATGAATTCACAGATGACTATTATTTTTTTCTCTCTAGCTTAAAGCACTTATTTTGAAATGGGCTTTTTTCAATGGTATTTTTTATTTAACTGTTAAAGTCCTTAGACTGGTATTGTTTATAAATTTTTAAAATTTTTTCCCAATATTTTATTGAATAATCATTATTATCCTACATGTTTAATAACTCAGTAGATAAAATTTCAGGTAAATTTTTAATGGAAGACTAGCAAACTCATACACTTGACTTAATCAAGACATGTCTCTAAGATAAGTGCTTATTGAAATAGTTAACTGGGAAAAACATCACTAAATGTCTATAAGGATTACTTTGTTGTCAATTCTGGAAAGCTTGAACTCAATCAAGTTTGATTTCAATCATAACAAATCCAAAATATTTGGATATGTCATAATAGATCATATTAAACTGGTGATTTCTTGACAGGAAATCACTTGTAAATCATTTGTGTGGACTTCTTAATATATCAGTATATGTAGTCTACCTATAGCTTCTAATAAAAGTGTAACAGCTCACCTAGATTTATATTGCTGAAAGAATGAGAATTTTTCTAAGCTTAATCAGTGAATGTAATTAGTTGGTAGCCAGGCTGATTATCATTTTTTCAGTGTTATCCACATTTATCTATTTCTAAAAGAGGACTGAAAAATGTTCATTTATGTTAGTGATATTAGCATTCCCATCCTTTTATAATTCAAATCTAAAAGTAGTTGAGAAATTTCACCCTTGAGTAGATGTATGCATTCTCTATTTTATTTAATCAACGTTTTTGAGGGTGTGCTGTGCCTTAGAAACTATTATACGTATTAAGGCCCATACAAATAAGATGTTTTTAAAGGGTTTCATCACTTCCCTAAAAGAATTCACAGCTTAGTACAGTGCTCTTCAAAGTTGATATTGACATTATCAGACTACTGGTGCCTGGATTCCATTACCAGTGCCCAGAATTCTGATGTAATTGATATGGATATGGTCTAAACAAGCTTTTTAAAATCTCCAGATGTTTCTAATGTGCAGGTAAGATTGAGAATCAAAGCTATATAACCAATACAGAGCTCTAATGGAAGTAATTACAATTGAAGAACTTGACAATTTCTCCTAGGAGTATTGAAAAGGACTTCACCAAAGAGGTTGAATTGAATCTTGAAGGAGAAGTGGTCACCACTAGGCAGCTTACAAAGTACTACTGAAAGAATATTTCATGAGAGGAAGTAGTAAGGTCATTAAAGAGTATGTTGTGCCAAGTGTGCTCGAACAGACTGTTTGTACTTGAACAGAGGGAAAATGTGAACTGGAAAATTGGTTGAAACTGGATAATGGAGTTACATCAGAGTACCCTTTAAGTAAACAGACTATCATATTTTTATATTTTCTTTATCCAGTTTGTCATATTAGTAATAGCTTGTTATTTTAATATATTTGTTTTTAATAATGGAAAGTATGATAGCAAGTGAAATGGGGAGAGACTGGGAGAAGAACAATTATCTTACCTAAAGGAAGTGCTAATTGCTTGAATATGGTCAGTAACAGAAATGTTTCGGAAAGCACAACATTCTTTGGTTTAGTAAGAAAACATTCATTGAAGAATGCTTTGTTTGGTGAGGAAGACAAACCAGTGAATAAAACTAGTATTTGCTAATAAGGAACTTACTGTGTAAAGGGAGAGATGGATTCCTTTCGTGCTGCGTCAAGAATTCTATGTGAGTTCCTAACTGGTACATCACTTTTTAAACTCTCTAAAATGATTCACAGCTACCAGTTGACATAAAGGACAGTGGAAATATAATAGCCAATATTTATTTAGTGTTCGCTTACATTCTTAAGCTCTTACATGTTATGCTATTTTGTTTTTTCTCAGATCCATTCCCTGTCCTTTCTTGCTCTGCTCTGTATTAAGGAGACTGCCCCAGAAAATGACTTTAACTAGGCTCTTTTGCCAACTGGTTTCTAGTTAGATTCAGGCAAGGGAGGCTTTGGAGGGAGATTGAAGGGCAAGAAGTAGAGAAAAGTCAGTGTCTGTCTCCTCTTTTTCTCTTGCTGATCTGGCAGGGTCTCTGTCTAGGGCAAGGCCAGCATCAGGTTTCCAAGTTTCTGCCTGAAAGCTCCTCCATTTGTGTTCCTAATTCTGGATAGATGTTCCAGATCCTGAGGGACCACACCTGCCTTAGGAGAGATATTTTCTTTTCAATGTTAATCTATGGGTTATCTTACCATCTTGTTTATAACATCAACTCTTAACATTTTTGTAATCAGTGCCACATCTTAAATCCCTCTGTTCTACTTTGATTAGTTTTTATTTTCTTTCTAGAACTTCAACCAATACACACACATGTTAAGGGATTTGCTTTTCAAAACAACTTTAAAAAGTAGGTGCTTTTTATTCCCACTAATAGATGAGTAAATAAGGTATAGAATAGTTAAGTAACTTGCCCAAGATCACACCACTAGTAATGGGGCTAAAAATAGAACCCAAGTTGTCTGGTTCCAAGTTCCGTGCTTTTCACTATTATTCTAATAGCTTCTAAACTTTTTTTTACCGAGATCTACATAAAGAAATAGATTTTATGTCACACACCAGAACCACTACACCAATCCCATACAAATACTTTTGAAATAAGAGTTTCACTAAAGAATATATTCTCTTATGTATAAGTCATTGTAAGTAATAGTAGATGCTGTAAAAACAACTAAATTCTATAACCCAAGAAAGGTTTGTGTTTTTTTCCCACTTTCATTTTTCTGATCCAAGTAGTCAGTTAGGAACCTAGTAGCTGAACATCACCTATGATCTTTAGGTCCTTCACTGGAATTTTCTAGTCAACCTGGGATCAAACAAAGACTACAGTCTAAGGGAATACACATTTTCTTAGAATTTACTTGCAGAAACAAATATTTCTGCTCACACCCCAGTGGCCATAAGAAGTTTTCATTCCACCTAAATGCAAAGGGATTTGAGTTTATAGTCTACCTAAGTGTGCAGTTTGAAAAATGAGATTTGAGGCACTTAAATATTGTTTCTTTTTTTTAATGTTTATTTATTTTTGAGACAGGGGGCAGGTAGGGGCAGAGAGAGATGGAGGCACAGAATCCAAAGGAGGCTCCAGGCTCCAAGCTGTCAGCACAGAGCCTGATGCAGGGCTTGAACCCATCAACGGCAAGATCATGACCTGAACCAAAGTTGGACACTTAACTGACTGAGCTACCCAGGCTTTGTTTCTGACAAAGTGGGTCCTGTTGATAATCTGTGTGGATTAAAGAGTGACAGAAGTATGGGCACCTGGGTGGTTCAGTCGGTTAAACTTCCTAGTTTGGCTCAGGTCATGATCTTGTGGTTCATGAGTTTGAGCCCTGCATCAGTCTCTGTGCTGACAGCTCAGAGACTGGAGCTTGCTTTGAGTTCTGTGTCTCCCTCTCTCTCTGCAACTCCTCTGCTCATTCTCTGTCTGTCTCTTTCTCTCTCACGCACAAAAATAAATAAACATTAAAAAAGAAAGAATGCCACAAGGTCTTTGCCACTTTTCTAATGAAGAAGAGGAATATATTCCCCCACCCCATTTTTGCATCTAGCTGGCCTTACTGTTTGCTTTGTCTAATAGAATATGGGAGAAGTGATCCTTTGCTGTACAGTCTTTAAGGAACTACAAGGACATCTAGCATATTCTTTTGGAGAAAGTTCCGCAGAGAGCCCATGGGAAATAAATTACCATAAGGAACCAAAGAACATGTGAAGCCCCAGCCTACAGTCTCCAAGACCTCAAACATATTAATAGCCACTTGCATACAACTGAGTTGATGACTCTAATTGACACCACCTAGAACAGAGGAACTACCTGTTCAACCCACAGAATGATAATAAATAATAAGTTGTTACTATTAAACCACAAGATTTAGAGATTGTCTTCTACGAAACAATGGAAAGCTGAAACATCACCAAATGTGGATTTCACTTTTTCTCACACACATAAAAGAAACTCATAGCCTCCCCAAGGGTGAAAAAAATCCATCCAATCATTTCCTTCTGCTAAAGGTCTGTGATCTCCAGATAATACAGAATACTCTCTATCTTGTCTATACATGGCTCTTTGTGGTTCACCATTGCTCTCCAAGGCCCTAGACCTTCCATGAGTTTAGTAATCGTGTGTGCTATGTTATTTTCTATTCTATTATATCATAGTCTATTAAATTTTATTTTATTAAAACTGCGGGTCACATGACCCACTAAATTGATTTCATGACCTGCTAATATTAGATCATAAAGCACAGCTTGAAAAACACTGCATAACACTACACTGCCTCTCATAAAACTGATGAGTTAAGTTTTGTGTGTGTCTGGGAAGGACAAGTAAAGAGCAAGGTTACAGAATGATTTTAAGTAAGGGAATGACACGAACAGATTTTCTTTCAGAATAATCACTCTGATTATGGAAAATTGATTGGAAAGAAACAGGACTCATAGAATTTTTCTCAGAAAAGGGGCAACCAAGGTATTTAGGTGATAATTTTCACAAAGCTGAGGGAAAAGGCATAGATGTGGATGATTTCATAATTCTGAGGTCTTTTTTGGATATGTGCTATTAACCAGGGAGAAGAAGACAAGTGTATGTCTGCTCTTAACAAAGGGAATGAAGTGATCTCTAAGAAATACAGCACATTCTACTTAGATGTGTTTTTAAGAGAGGATATGGGCTATTTCTTATAATTTTCTGAAGCACCTCTAAAGGCAATGGAGGCCTATAAGGATAATTGATAAAGGAGTGATGGTAATATATATGAAATTAAAATAAGCCAGCCTGGTAAACTGTCAAGTATATTTTGAGGTTGTAAGTGAAGCATCGAATGTGTGGTGTGGTGTGTGTGTGTGTGTGTGTGTGTGTGTGTGTGTGTGTAAGATCTGTGTATGCCTATATAGTAGCTTTTCTGAAAGAAAACTAACCAGCAAAACTTTTAGGGTATTTGTTTTTCTAGACTATCTTTTTAAGAGAAAAGAAAACAAATGAAACAAATCTCTTCAATTCTGGAGGAGTAGATAGATTTGGTACAGTCTCCTTCACGTTTACCAAATACTCTTCTATTCACTAGTGAATTAGTTTTCCTAATGGTGACTTGGAAAAAAAAACATGGTCAGCAAAGAATTATAAAATATTCCATTCACAGTATAATTTTTTAAGGAAAATGTGACACACAGGCACATATATTTTCTAAAGATTTTTAGCAAGGATACATTTCCTTAATCTCCATTAATGAAATAATCATGCCATTGGAATTTCATTTAATTAAGATTCTATGGTAGCATTGTGAGAAGGATTTTATGAAGGGAAATGGCCTGGACAATAATAATATTTTTTAAAAGAATGCATCATTTAAGGTAATATAAAAAAGGTGTGATTAATCCATTCGAATGCTCTGCACACCACACTGAGCTATACCGGAATTTTCTGCATAAGATAGTCAACAGTATCCCACCCCCTTGTTATTGCTATCATGATGATTTATGTACTGGAAACTGCAAGGCTTAGCTTGCTATTTTTGCTTTTCAAAAAAGAGGTCTGCTATGAATCATGGAATCTAGGAAATGTATTTTATAATAAATGGTTGCTTTTTTTTCTTATATATTGAAGAGGAAAGATGATAGAAATTTAAACTTTGTACTAAATTTTCAAAGATGTTGATGTGAATGACATTTCAAGTGAGTTGATGGGAATCAGGAGTATATTACACTTCTTTTAGCAATCTACTTGATGAGTGTGGAGATTTATTAATATTTTGATTCCTCAAGCTGACTTCTCTTTTGATCCCTTTTTCTTATCAAGCTCCCCAAATTTACATGAGTCCTACATAACACTTATCTTTTTAAATATTGTTGTTTAATTGAATATTTCTATAAAACATCAAAAGCAATACATACTTAATTTACATACTTAATTTTGAATGGTTTGATTTTATTCTTTTGCAAATTTCTTGAGATGTGATGTGGGATACTTGCTGGTCCTCAACTCAATCTGATATTACGAGTGAAGTTTCAAAAATTATTTCTTCTACATTTGCAAAAAAAAACTTCCAAAAGGCAAAAATCAAACAAATGAAAAAACACCTTTCTAAATTATCTCAAAATAGAAACCTGTTGTGATTTATAAGGAAATTCAGCTTACAGGCCTTTTCCTCAACTTGGATACTATTTGGAGTACAGAGATTATAGAGAGCCTATTCATTGTTATGTATCAGAAAGTTGTATGGAAGTGTCTAAGTGATTTGAAGATAGAGTGCACAACCCAAAATGTCTGTCTTTTCATAGAAAAGCCAGATATGAAAGAATAGAACCACAAAAACTTTCAGGCTCTAGAGATGTTAGTATTAATTTGGGTTGCAACCAAAAAGGACTCAAAATGATGAAAGATATAAAAACTTTGTAGCAAGTCTAACTAAAAATTTTGATGCCATTAGTTTTATAACTAATACTATGGGGATGATATAGTATATATTAAGAGGAATTATACCAGTTAACATTTACTGAGCACTCACCATATTCCTCATGGTGTTGTAAGTGCTTTTGATGTATTAAACTAATTTTCACAAAGAACTACCTGAGATAAAGGCTATTAAAATGCCTGTTTCACAAATGCATAGATGGAGGATCTGAGAAGTTATGCAGCAGTCCCAAATATGAGAAGGAAAGGAGCAGGACGCAAATGCAGATATTTTGACCCATACAAAATATCTCTTATTAGTCAATATTCTTTCGGTATACATTGGCTGTATGATAAGTCCCATGGCTCTACTAATGAAATACAAGCATAGCTGGATGTTGTCTTTAAAGTTTATAATCTAAGAAATAATTAACAAATGTAGAAAAAAATTATCATGTGTGTGTATTTCAAAAGAAAGATAGAGTTAGTTAGATTTCTCCATGCACAAGCTATAAGAAATTCTAAGGAAAGAATAGCAGAGTGGTCATCAAGCTGGGTTGTGTAAAACAAAAATGCATAACATTTTCCCTATGTGCAGAGAGAACCAATGTCCAGAACTCTCTTCCAAATATATTCCTTCCCAAAAGGCATCTGTCTGAAATTAGGCCTATTGTTGAAGATGTGTGGTGATCTTTTTTTTTTTCTGCCTCTCCTTACAATGCAGTTTCCCAATTGACAAGCTATAAAACTTCCCAGACACCAAACAAAAGGGCAATTTGGACTATTGGCATCTGCATTAAGAAGTGACTAATAGTAATAACTGAGTCATAACTCCTTTCAAAAATCAGGTTGTTTCTAATTTGTTGATTCAAAAACATTGAAGGGGGACATAATGGTGATAGCTGATTAATTTTTTTTAAATACTGTTCCCTTCAGGATCTTTGGCATTAAAATTGGAAGAAGTTCCAAGAACTTAATGATTCCAACAAAAATAAAACATTTTCCTTTCCTATGTATTTCTCTGTAGAATAAGAAGCATTTTCAGGTTTGATTTCACTCAAAATTAAAGGTAGCATATTTTGATAATTTTATAAAAATGAATTCTGTATGTTCTAACATGTAATAGTCTTATGGATACCTAAAATAATTGGGGATAATTCTCATCTATCTTATTTAATTGGGCACTTCTAATAAAATCTTACTTATTATATTTATAATTATTCATCAAAATGTGTACTATGTTTATAAGTGGTTTTGATTAGTTGTGCACTAATAACAATTTAACACATGGGGTCTTGGCGTCTAAATAAATAAAAAATAATCTCAGGATATACACATCTTTTATTGTAGAGTGAAATATTTGTTGCCTTAAGTGAGGCAAGTGTCCTACCGGAAAACACTCAGATGCCCACTCTCCCTATTGTCTCCATGCTGATAATTGGAGTCTGGTCTCAGAAAAGTCTTAGGGAAATAGAGTTCTTGCTCTTTGAGGAAATAATATACACTAAAGAGAAATTACAGGATTTAACTAATGATGAGTCTAAGAACCAAGAGAACATCTTTGCAAAACTCACTGGGGCCCATATTGTCTTGTTTGGAGTTAACAGTGAGAGATGCTGCCTTGCAAATAGGCTTCTTACTGACTGTAGGAGTGATAGTATGTGTAGAGAACAAAGGTAGCATTTAACTAAGGGAGGCAAACTGGATGTGATTACTGAAAAGGGAAGCAACACTGAACTGGCAACAGGGGTTCTTTTTTAAAGTAGACTGTGAAGGTGAGACTCTTTTGTTTGGTCGGTTCTGTTTTTTGTTTTTGTTTTGTTTTGTTTTGTTTTGTTTTGTTTTGTTTTGTTGTCAGACTTTTGATAGAAAGAGCAAGTCAGAAAAATACAGAGAATGGAATGTGGAATATAGGTGGGGAGTAAATGAAGAATAACCAGTAGAGTATGCCACTCAGCTTTTTAGTATCTAATCATGTCCTTTGGTTAGATGAAGAAACTCATATCTCAAATACAGGAGAACCAAATTCCTGCCAGCCACTCTTTTGCTGTAGCATGATGTTTAGTTATTTTATATACCACCTGGAAACTAAACTGTTACCAGCCACCATCACGACTCTTCATAGAAGGCAACGCCACAAAGAGGGGAAGAATGATGTGTTCAGTTATAATCCCCATTGTGATAACACAATATACCTCTATCTTGAGTAATATTTGGATTTTTTTTCTGTAACACATTCCATGTTCCCTCCTCTTCTACTAGTACCCAAATTGGTCTTCTCATTTAATTGTATATTTTGTATCATCTTGAGGTTATCTAAATTATCATTGTCAAAAGATCTATTTCTATCTCAATAGTGTTGTTGTCATTTTTGTTATTTCCTAGTGCCGAGTATGGTGTACTAAGCACCACTCCATGAATCCCTAAATTTCCAGACTGGGTCCTTCTAATTTCCACTTTGCAGCAGTAGTCCCCATGCATTTTGTAACAGCTACAGAACCTGTGTCATGTTGATAAGTTGATGGGAGGACTCAAAGGAAGGCAGCAGGGCTTCCTAAAGCACTGAGAAATAGAAATACTTAATTTATCTGTAGGTGTTCTTCTCATAGCTTGGCAATCCAGTGTAAAAATAGCAATCATAACTTGGAAGGGAAGAGGGAAAGGGAAAAAATCATACTGGAGTCATGTGGACAATAGGTATTCTTTGCTTTGTTACCAAATCTTCTTTCCAAATCAAAACCCTACTCTTAGAAGAATCTACTAAGTGTTGAATAACAAATGAGCAGGATGGAGTCAGCAGGGAAAAAAGAAAGAGAAGTGAGGAAGTACTCAGTGGATGAAGACTTTTGAAGTAAAAGGTCATATATTCAACTGTTTCTGAAAAGGACAGAAAAATAACCCAGAAAAACATTCTAGCCACTTGTCCCTTTCACAAAGATAGAAAAATCCATATCACATAAACATAAGCAGCAAAAAAGGGTTGCTGTCAAATTCTATACAAAGTCTTATAAGAGGAAAGAGACTAAGAGAATAAAGAGAATATTATCCCTACAGGCAATAAAATCACACCAAAAATATACAGAAGAGAAGAAAACTGCCACCTAATATTTCCAAATGAGCTAAAATAACTTTCAAAATAAAAAGAAATATGAAAGAACAGCATAAATATGTTCTGGAACACCTGAGAAGAAATAAATTTGAAGAAAATTAAATTTTGATTAAAAAAGATGAAGAATTCAATAAAAAAAGACTTTAAAATCGCAACTGAAGAATAAACTGGAAGAAACACAAGTGTGTAACACAGTGGGTATCACTTTAAGAAAAAAAGGAGTTGGTCAGGTGGAGAATTTTTTAATCAAAAGGAAATGAAGAGAGAGAGAGATTTTTTTTTAATTATAGAGAAAGAATAGACGTGAAGACAGACAAAAATCCACATACCATAGGACTTCACAACAAAGAAGAGCCAAAATAACTGAGCAACACACATTCTAAGAACTATCCAAGAGGGGCACCTTGGTGGCTCAGTTGGTTAAGTGTCTAACTCTTGATTTTGGCTCAGGTGAGGATCTCACAGTTTGTGAGTTTGAACCCCACATCAGGTTCCGTGCAGATTCTCTCTCTCTCTCTCTCTCTCTCTCTCTCTCTCTCCCCTCTCTCCCTCTCTCCTTCTCTCTACCTCTCCCCCACTCACACTCTCTCTCTCTGTCAAAATAAATAAACATTTAAAAAATAAATAAAAAATAAGAACTATCCAAGAAAACTATTGTGGAAAGAACAAAAGGAGAGTACATATTATAAAGTCACATTAACTCCTAGGAAGATAAACCAGATAAATATATTAGTTTCTATATAAATATATAAATATTAAACTAATAATAAGCTAGAATGTACAACATAACAGTTTATTTTAGTAAAATTAGATTTCCAAAACTATAAAATATCTTTTGGTCATTCAGGTGATACAACAAAGCCACCTATAATAGAAGGAAAATCAAATTGCCTTAGCTATTTTGACTGTAGCACTTTATGCCAGAAAATGAAGTATCATTTTTTCAATGCTCAAGGAAAAAAATATAAGCCCAAATGATCTTGAAATGTAAAAGCAGCATACTATTAAAAATAGTCAAGAACATAGGGAGTGTTATTCCCATGAACCATTCTTGAGGAATTGACTTGAGAATGAGGTATTAGAATAAAAGCAATCAGAGAGACAGTAAATAAGAACTGGAGTGATAATTAGATACATATTTATCAGGAGAACTAAAAATAAATGACGGCTATAAAACAGAATGTATTATATACAATAGCCATAAGACTTCCCAATGTAGTAGATGCAGTATATAAATAAAAAATGTGCAAGAAGTTAGGAGGAATATGTGAAATACATTTTAATAGAGAGGATATCTTCCCCAAGAGACAAAAATTTGTTCTTGGTGGACAAAAATATTTTAGATACTACAATATTGTCTGGTCCTCTAAAGCAGTTTTATATAGTATATCAGTGGTAATAAAATTGCGTGGAGAAGGGTGGCAACTAGAGAAAATAAATGTCTAAAAACGCTCCTTCAGGGAGAGAAAATGCAGAAAGTTTGAGATACACCACCTGATAGATATCAACTGAGAAGAAAGAACTATTACTTTAAGTTATGTGCTGAGAGAAAGCAAAAAAAAAGAGGGGGGTTGGGGGGATGGGGGGGCAAGAACCTGACTATAGGCTGGATATTTGATAATAGTAAAAAATTATCATTAATTATTTTAGTGTGAAATGTCATTTTTGTTATAATCATTTAAAAAGAGAATAACCTTATGCGTATATCCCAGAAATATTTATGGATGAAAATAAATGATGTTTGGGATGTTTTTAATTTAAACGTAATGTAGCACAAGGGAAGGGTTGTGTCATGGGCATCAGGTACTATGGGCATGATTTGGTAATTGCTGAAGTTGATTGATGGATCTATGGGGAATGATTATGCTCTCCTTTCTTATTTTGTATATGTTGAAATGTTCTGTGGAATATTGAAAAGAAATAACTAAGATTTAAACACACATACACACTTCAAAATATAAGAATAGGACCCACCAGGTGTGCATATTTCTGAATATTGAAACAGCAATGTAAAGCATGTTTATTGTTTTGTAATTCCACATACATAAATGAGTAATACAAAAATTACTTTTTAAGTATTTTTATCTAGCTTTATTTTTAAAAAATCTATTGCTTCAGTGGCACCTGTGTGGCTCAGTCGGTTATGCGTACAACTTGTAATTTTGGCTCAGGTCGTGATCTCACAGTTTCTGAGTTCGTGTCCTGTGTGGAGCTTGCTTGGGATTCTCCTCTCCCTGTCTCTCTGCATGTGTTCTCTCTCTCTCTCTCAAAAATAAAATAAATAAACATTAAAAAGTACAAATCTATTACTTCAAAATAATTGATATTAATCAATAATGGCAATATAAGGAGGATACTTTGATTCTTTTTAAATTTTTTTTTAACATTTATTTTTGAGAGACAGAGAGAGACAGGGAAGGAGCAGGGGAGGGGTAGAGAGAGAAGGACACAGAATCCGAAGCAGGCTCCAAGCTCTGAGAAAGTTGTCAGCACAGAGCCAGACATAGGGCTCGAACCCACTAATTGCGAGATCATGACCTGAGCTGAGACCAAGAGTTGGACACTTTACTGACTGAGTCACCCAGACGCCCCAGAAATGAAACTATTCTTGACTGTTGATCTGATAAATTGAATACTTACACATGAGTCACAGCAATTTAGATAACTATTTTAATGAAAAGATGTCTGCATCCTCTATGACAATAGGCAAAATACTCACAATTGTTAAGTTATTATTTAATTAATGGCTTATGTAAGACGTGATCTTTATTTCATACCTTTTAACTACTTCTCAAAATGAGACATTTTAATCCTTTAAATTCAAAAACGATTCCTTTTCATCAAGGAAATTCATTATTGTGACTAATTCTTTTTTTTTTTTTTTTTTTTTTTTTGCAATGTTTATTCTGGAGAGAGAGAGACAGACAGAGAGACAGCGTGAGTGGGGGAGGGGCAGAGAGAGAAGGAGACAGAATCCAAAGCAGCTCCAGGCTCTGAGCTGTCAGCACAGAGACCGATGTGGGGCTTGAATTCACGAACCTGGAGATCATGACCTGAGCCAAAGTCAGACGCTTAACCAAGTGAGTCACCCAGGCACGCCTGACTGTAATTCTTTACTAATGTTTTTGTAAGAATAGTGTCACGGAATGTGTGGAACTGTGGAAACATACATAAACTATTTTTATAGAACCCCTTTTCTTAAATATACATATTATTTATTTTTTATATTTTTAAAAATCTTTATTTAAAATGGCTAATGACTCTCTGAACTTACCAGTGTGGTATCTTTAACATGGGAATTTTCAGTTGCTCATGTATTCAACTACTGGTATCTTTCTACAACTTATATAAAATGCTTTTGTTTGGGGTTAACATAGTTTCATTCTCTTTCTAATCTCAGAAAAAAATATATATATCTTCTAAGATTGTCTTAAGTGAAGATTAAAAGAAATCAATTAATGAAAGGAGTGGTTTTCTCTGACTTACATTTTTGTATTATGTTTTAGCTCACTGAAAAAAATTGCCAGCACAGTTATATTACTTTGATCCAGCAAATCCTAGTTTTACTTACCCAAATAACTCCACAGCGTTTATCTCCTCCACTTATTGAACATGTTTCCACATCAATCCTTAAAAAGATAAGAAACCATAGGTGCTTATACATTAGAAACAACATCTTCTATTCAATTCTATTAGGTACATGTATATATATTGGCTATTTCTTCATGAAACTAGAAAAAAAATCTGTTTCATGAACAAAATAACAATTTTATAAATTACAGTCCTAAAAATGGCACTATTTTCTTCAGACTCAATGGTCTTTTAAGACAATGATGACTCTCTAAGGAATGCCCGTGTTTATGAGCCCCTGACATTGTTTTTGAAGGGAAAGTACTTTTTAGGATGGTAAAAATACTACCAACGTGTACCTGAGGCAGCTCTTAAACACCTTCAAATAGTTTCTTCACTGACTCTCATTCCACCTGAATAAAGGAATGGCTGTTCTGTGCAATATGTGTGGTTGCACTTATTGTTAGTGTTGTGTTGTCAGTGACTCTTGATGGGGTTTTGGGGTGATGGTGGGGTTCGGAGAAAGTATTCTTAAAGACGTCTTTGTTGCAAACATATGATTTTATTAAAGCATGGGGACAGGACCCGTGGGCAAAAAAAGCTGCACCGGGGTTATGAAGAGTGACTGATTATATACCTTCAGGTTGGGAAGGGGTTAGAGACTGTGTAGGCCTTTAGGAAATTTGGAAGCAAGGTTTCCAGGGCCTTAAGGGACTACTTGTTTTTAGGATAACATCATTTATTACTGTTTAGTAAAACTTCAGTCATGAGACCCTTCAGATGTATATTGGGGGCCATAAGCCTGGAGTATGATTGCCAACATATATCTTGGGGGTTGGGTAGAGATAAAGGAAGTTTCCAAAGGGATTTTTATGTGTTTAAAGAGACTCACAGGATCCTTGGGGGTCAGGATAATGTTAAGCCAAGATTCCCTTTGCCCCTAGCAAAGTGTCATCATCAGGGCAGCTGAGCTCCTAGAGGAAGGTCATTCCACCACTTTCAAGGACTTGTCAATGGGCTGTAGGCAGGAAGGAAATTTAATTTTTCATATGCCTTTGTTTCCCACATCACCATGGCAAGCACTTAAATCCCCTGACCTCTTAATGAGGGTGACATTAGGGCTCCAGGAAACAGAGTCTATAGGTTTCTGGAGATTAGGCTATGGCTAAGATTGCCTTTTTCTTGCAGTTAACTAAGTTATCTGTAAACTCAAGGAGACTCCTGTCCTGCATGACTGTGATCTCTATCAGTCAACCATTTGCTTTCCTTCCTTTTCCCTGTTCTTAGGCAGCCAGGAGTGTCCCACCTTGGGTGTGTGTGTGTGAGGGGTTGCTGGTAGCCTGCACTTTGCTCCCATACTCCCTCATCAACTCACATGACCCAAAACCTTATTCATATTTTCCTCTTCATAGATGCAGATGGCAAATTGTTGAAATATATTTTTATTTTAAACAAATAAAAGGTTTCTGTAAATACTAACAATTTGTTTAAGTAACAAATCAAAAACACTTATGTTCTTAACTAATTTCAACTTTGCATAAGGTGAACTTTAAATTTCATTTTAGAACTTCTAATGTATATTGTAATATTATATTTGAATCTGTTCTTTTACTTTTCTAAATATTTGTTTTAAAATAGTCATTGAAATAATTTTATTTCTTTGTATATGTTTTGCAGTATGGATAATATTAACATTCTTTGAATTGTTAATCCAAAATACCCTTATTTAACTTGACTGATAATCAGAATAAGCCAAAATAGAGTATAGCACAACACAATCGATGCAATAAGATTCACTGCTATATAATATTGGGTTACTATAAATCTAGCGATAATGAACACTGTAGTAGTAACAACAATGACACTAAGTTAAATTTAAGTAAAAATGTAAAGTTTAAGTTTTTAAGAATAAGACCTGCTACAATCCTCATTCTTTCCTACTGTATTTCAAGAGTCCCAATTTACTCATTTCATTGTTTGCCTTACCTATAATGGCATAACCCTTCTATGAAACAACCCTGTAATGAAAGCAATACAAGTAAGCCCAGTTTTATAAATAAATATGGGACACTTCCAGAAGCTAATAAAATTGTTCAAGATCATGTACTTTGTAAGTAAAGACCTAAAATTAAAATTTAGAAGCTGTATTTCTAAACTCTTTTCATATTGCCCCAATTTTGATGCCTGTTTGAATAATTTTTTGTTGGCTTTAAAATGTAAACAGGAAAATGTGTTTTGTAGTTGCAGATTATAGTTTCTACTAAAAGTACAAGAAAAATTGTTTTGAATGAAAACAAAATCAGAAAAGTATGGTCTTTTAAAATTTCAGAATATTTTATTCATGCAAAGTATGTTTTTGTGCTACAAGCCCAGGCAACTGAAAGCATTTTTAAATTAAGATTTCCTTATGCAGCATACCCTTTTGATATGCAATAATTTCCTTATAGTGCAATGAATGTTAATAATTACATACATAACAATCTGACCAGATGTTTATATTAGAGGCAAGGTAAGATAAAATAACATAAATATGATAATAACACATTCATACAAAAATGACTTAAAATAAACCTTGCTAGTTTTTTTTATGAATGAAAAGATTTCTTTATAAAGTTAAAAAAGGGAGGATTGTCTCTCTCTCCCTTCCAGCTTTTTAGAGGATGTAAGTTTTGTAGTCTAAATGATTAAGTTTTAGACATGGAGAAATTCTGAAAAGAGCAGGGACGAAATTACTAAATGATTACTAACATATGTTATGTGAATTTCTGTATGTCCATGCATGTGAGTTTATATACCACATTCTTTTCCTTCAAAGCAATTGCTGCCCATATGATAAAAATGATAACTGACAATGAATAACAAGAAGAAAAAGCTATGTTAGAAAAGTCAGAAGGGCATAAAATAAGAAATGTACAAGTATAACAACTCTGCTTTTATAAATGCATATTTGGCCAAGCAGAGCGCTTACATTAAAACTTCATCATTTTACGAGAAACAGTACAATTTCCCTTTTGTACAATCAGCCAGTATTTATTGACATGAACTGTGTGCCAGGTTCTATGCTTAATGTTGAAGAGACAAAGCTGAATAAAATATGACACCCTCTCTCAGAGAGCCCACAATAAAATGAGAGGCAGGTGTGAACAAATTACTGTAAATAAAATATGGAGAGTAGAGGTATAAACCAAGTACTATGAAAACACTGAGCAAAGATATTCACAGAAAGATTCAGTGAGGAAGAAGTATTTGAACTGACTTGTGAATCTGAGGAGTTTATCGTGTGGGTCTGGGGAGAGAGCCTTTTCCAGGGAGAGAAGGCAGCAGTCACTGAGGGGAACATGAAAGAAAAGGGTGAGAAATGATGAGATGGCATGTAGCAGGGCACATTGTGCTTGGGGGAGGATGAGAGGTTGGATGCAGAAGGATAAGACTGGACTTGGGATGGACTGGGAAGCACTGTGAGTATGAGCTTTATCTTTAGGCAACAAAAGACCAATAAAAATGTTAAAGATAGCAGCAATGTTACCAGATTTACTTAATTATGAAGATACTTCTAGAAGCAGAAGTGAAATCCCAGCTTTTCTGCTTTCATGCAAGAATTGTTTCTGAACCCACACTTTATATCCTTTGGTGGACATAGCTGGCTCAATTGTACCATTTCCAGAAGCAGCAGTGGAAAAACAGGAGGAAGTTTGTGAAGTGCAGTGGGAGGGTTGGGGTGGGTGGGTACAACAATATGAATAGAGAACCTACCCCTTCCACCTCTGCTAACTTCCACATCACACTTTAGCAATCACTGAGGCAAGCTACAGGCACTCAATCTCTGCATGCCTCTGACCCTTAAATAATTCCAGTATCTGGGGGTAACTTCAATATCCTCATGAATGAGTCCTTTAGTAACATTGCCTGACAAGACTTGGCCCAGAGCCTTTGGAGACCTGCATTCACACCCTTCTTCAGGAACAACTTCAATGACCATAACAGACACTGACAGCCCAGGAATCAAAATCCTAGCAGCCTTTTCACTGACCAACCCTTTATATGACATTTGCTTCTCCTCCTTAAGGAATAATCTTTCCAATCCCACTGATTATTGTCACTTTGATATTTTTCAAGTACACTGCCCTCAAGAAGATTAGTCTCAATGTGGAATAGTTACATAAATGTCAACTGAAATGTTATAAAAAATTCTAATAATGGGAAATGGTAGAAAACTCAGTGGAGGCCCTGATGAAAAAAGAACTATATCTTCCTTTAAAGTTAGGGAGGTCTTCACTGAAAAGACTTTGAATTGAAATTTTAGGGCTGAACAGATATTTGTCAGGTTCGCAATTAGAGGAATTTGATTCCATGCAGAAGAAATAGTATGTGCAAATCAGAGCAGTGTTAAGAACACATGACCAGATCAAGAGATCATATGTATTCCACATTACTAGTCTATATATTTCAAAAATATCTGCAGCCGGCTATGTGCCTAATACCCCAAATGCCAGAGTATGAACTGTATTCATTGCCGTGCAAGGAAGCTAAATTATTACTCGTATAGGCTGTTTGGTTCCATAGAGCAATTTGGAGTATGAAATAGTTCTATCATTTTTTCAGATGGCAAAATATTCTTCCAGTTCCAAATTTACTTCTTAGACCTTTCCATCTTATGTGTTGATGCTCTTAGGCCTTTGTCCTATATGCTAATGTCTGAAATCTGGATGTCAATCTTAAACTACCCAGGCTTCCAAACTTGTTTATCCTGTTACCTTCAGAGTATTTCCATTAGGATGCTGCATAGAGACATTTCCCCTTGCATCTCTGGAACTTCCAACACTTTCTTAACTTTTGTTTTCCTCCACCTTTATTGGTGACAAACCATCTGTTTGATCACACTCAAGTCATACTGCTAGGGGATCATACTTAACTCTTTGAGTTACCACCTATACTTAATTATTTAATGAAATTCTACCATTTTACCTTTTATCTCTCACTACCAATCTTTCTTCTGTAGCCTCAACACAACTACTTTATTTTAAGCTTTCATTCTATCTTTCTTGACCAATATCCACTTTAAATACTTCGCATTGTTACTGATAATCCTTAACCAGTATTGTAAGATGAATAACAAGCTAAAGATATGAGTAGAAATTTAATTAGTATTATCAGCCACTGTAGATTCAAACCCTTTCTTTCTGGTGTGGATTAATTATAAGTAAATGCCTAAAGTAAATAAGTAAATTGACTAAATTTAGGATGGATGCTAATAGTTGAGTAGAAACAGAAACACCATTTCTGGTATTCATGGTTTTAGTAGTGTATGATGGTTTTAAACTGTAATTCAACTTGGAGTATCCGTTGACTAATTATGCACCGTCTCAATATGCAAGCGACTGTATATAGTTATGTATATATAACTATATATATTTAATGTATTTAATGCATTTCTATGAAATATTAGTAGATAAAAAATTCTTACAACTTAAATGTGATTAAGTTATTGTGAAAAGCTAAAATAAAAACTGCATAAATTCATACTAAAAAAGCACCTAGAATATTCAAATAAATTTCACCAGTGTGGTATAATGCTAATGGCAAGTAATAATGCAAGAACAGATCCTTAGCTTGATTTCCTAAGTCAATTCTGCCAGATATAATCCAGATAAATCTTGTATGTGCTGTGCTTCTGAAATAATCTAGGATTAGAACACCTTTTCCAACGACTATATTTGGTATGTATTATAGGTTGTAGATAATTTTCTTAAGAAAATTGTGTACAATATTCTGATTTTAATCCATGATAAGGAAAAATAATCTATCTAAATTACATAAAGCCTCTCAATATTCAAAGTAGTAGATTAAATAAAACAAAACAATGTTTCAAATTTCATATTAAAATGCATATTTATTCTCTTATAGCCAAATAATAAAAATATTAACAGTGGCATTATACATATAATTATACATATATACACATACATGTATACATATATACATGACATTATATATATTATTATTAAATAGTACATAATGTAATAATATATTATTGTACTATTATATTATTGTATTAATGTATTATTACATTATACATGCATAATGTATGTATATATGTATATATCATATTATTTATTCCTTATAACAACTTTGTGAGGAATTATAATATTTTGGTAAAAGAAAAGGAAGTCACACAAGTTAATTGACTTGTATACAATCAAGGAGGTAGTAAATGAAGGATCCGAGGTTTAAACTGATGATTTAACTGGTTAAAAGTTTGACTGATTTCAAAGATTAAGTTCTTTCCAGGAGACTACATAAAAAGTGAACAACACTGATTTGTTAAAGTTTGCTGTTATCTATGGGTGTCATTGCGGATAATTTTTTATATTATCCATCATAATTTACAAATTAACACAGTGTTACAGGAAGAAAATAAAACAAGACTTGGCAAACTTGTTCTGCAAAAGGCCAGGTAGTAAATTTTTTTGGCGTTGCAGGCCATATGATCTGTATAGCAACTACTCAATTATGTTGTTGCATGAAAGCAACCGCAAAAATGCAAAAACAAATGAATGTGGTTGTTTCCAATGAAATTTAATTTATTGGATACTGACACTTGATTTTCAGATGAGTTTCACATGTCATGAAATATTTTTCTCTTTTTATTTTTGTCCAATCATTTGAAAATATAAAGGACATTCTCTGCTTGCAGGCCATACAATAATAGGTGATGAGAGGGATTAGGGACATGGTCTACCAATGCCTGAAGAAGAGATAGTTTAGCTGTCCAACCTTATATACAAAAATATAGAACTAAAATAATATAATTGTCAATACCTGCTTTGAGTTTTCATCTGTTAAAATTAAGAGGACTAAATTGTTCTTTATAGTTTAGCTCTCATCCCATGTAGGAAAACAAAGAACAGAAATTATTAGAAAACAGTGACTCCTGAAATCTGAATGTGCTATGGTCACTGCATTTCTTTGCTAATGTGATTTCCCTTTCTATGCCCATGACCTACACCCATCCATCCTACCAGTCATAACTCACATGAACTTCCACATCTGCATCTTTTCTTATTGTTATACCCACAAAGAAAATTATAATCTTTAAAATTACATCAAAGTTAATGCTCTATGCACACATTAAATATTTTAATGTTTTCTACTTTTTCATTTTATATTAATTTATTTCATGGTTCAGTACTTTAATAGTAGAAAAAACATGTAATTCTTTAACTCTCATAATGTGTTGAGTTTATAGTGGACTTTAAACAATCCTTTTTTTAAAAAAATGTCAATATAAACAACAAAATTTAGAATCTCAGATCTTGGGGCTAGTAGACAGGCTTATGAGGAGTTAAACTAGTGCAGCCTCCTTTGGCCACATAAAGCTTTGTTATCCCAATCTCTCTAAATAATGAAACTAAAGCCCCAAATTATGTGACTTGCACATGACTACATGGCTGGGGGCAGAATAAAGCCTATGTTGTTCTGCCCCTAGCACATCAATTAACTAATTGATCAGAAAGAAGTTATTCACACAAGATCTACTGTAGTCAGATGTCTCCCTGGAGAGTGCTCCACTAAGCAATGACTCAAAAGATCCTAATGTTTTCCATGTTATAGCTCCATCATCCACTATGATCCTCTTCAGAATCTTCCACTGGATCTGGCAGGTCAAATGAAGGAAGAGAATGTGGATTATCCTGCAGAGCATTTAATGACCAACCATGGAGATTGCACTCATCATCTTTATTTACTTTCCTTTAGCCCGAATCTAAATAACTTCATGCTAATGAGAAAATGATAAGCAGAAGGAGGAGAAGGAGTTAGGCGGAGGAGGAGAGAAGGAGAAGGAGGAGAGGAGGAAGGGGAAGAAGGGGAGGAGGAGGGGCGAGAGGGAGGAAGAAGAAGAAGGAAACAGAATTGAGAGTATCTTGACAGTGTTTGCTGCTAAAGTTCCCAAATTAAAGACATAATTGATGTCGGTTGTAACTCTTCTGTAAAAATTTTATAATTAGAACTTTTACTGTACTGAGATTTCTTAAAAGCTAACAAAAAAAAAGCTATATTAAGGCTAAAAAAAGTCATTTGTTTTTTATTTTGAGGAAAAAAATAACTTATTAGCTATCTATAATAAAGACATTTTTACAATTGTGTATAAAATGTTATGTTTAAATGTAGAATGTTTTAAGGCCAAATCAGTAAATGATAGATCTTTGCTTCACTAGCTTTCAGCTTTGACAAAGTGTGAGATTCTAAGTTATATCATCCTTAATGACTATAATTAACGTATTAAGACTCCTTGAAAATAAGATCTGAAGCTCTTGTTTTTTTTTTCTTTTGTAGGAAAGCTTCAGACAGTAAGCCTTTAAAAAAGAACTTATGTCTTTGACTTTTCTCAGCAAATGAGTCCTGCCTTTCTGATTAACACAAAACAAAGTAAAAGAATTACTAGTATTCCTGAGAAGTGCAAGGTCCTTGATTGATCAAATTATAATAAAGCTTTTTAATTTTAAAATAAGGCATTTAGAATTTCACATCTGGTATTCTTAATAACATTTAACTAAATTTAAACAGGGGCGCCTGGGTGGCACAGTCGGTTAAGCGTCCGACTTCAGCCAGGTCACGATCTCACGGTCCGTGAGTTTGAGCCCCGCGTCAGGCTCTGGGCTGATGGCTCAGAGCCTGGAGCCTGTTTCCGAGTCTGTGTCTCCCTCTCTCTCTGCCTCTCCCCCGTTCATGCTCTGTCTCTCTCTGTCCCAAAAATAAATAAACGTTGAAAAAAAATTTTTTTTGAAAAAAAATTTTTTAACAGACTCAGTGTACTTTTACATTTGCTCAAATATGTAACTACTGGTTTCATGAATTTGTATAGCTAAGGTATGGAATTGGTGATTAATGTTCAAGGAGTATAATGGAAGGGTTGTCTAGGATTTCTAGGATACTGAGTATTGATTTCACTTTTGAGATATTCTTTTATCATGTGACAAGCTTTTAATCCTATAAACAGCTCTGTACTGTTCTTGGAAAGGACAAATATGAATTCCCTTGAGAATGGCATGTAAGAACAGAATGAACCCTGTTTTCTATGACCTCCATTATTTGGTGGCTTTCCCTTGCAGGTGAGGGCTGATCACCTTTCTATTATGATTTACTTGCAGGCCAGAACTCATTGAACCCCTTCAGAATGGTAGAATTTGGACATCTAACTGTGTGTTACAACTTTGATGATCTCTCTCATATTATAATACAGTCACTCGAATAAGACACAATTTTTAAAAAGTCTACTGCGGTACTCTAGAAATATGTTGTAGTATTCTTATTAAAATGTATATCTATGTATCTCTTAAACTTGATTGTAAAAGATCATAATTTGCATATAAAAATGCTAAATTTATACTAGATATTCAACATTTTAGGTGAAGTTTTTCTATAATTTCCCTCTAGTTTATCTTTACTTGTCAAAATTTTATCCCCTATGCTATAAAAAGTCATTCTTAATGTCTGACTTCTTTCAAGATTTTGTTTGTCCTTTTTTCTTTACAAAGTCTAGATAAGATATGCCTAGGTATAGTTTTTTATATTTACACTACTTAGTAGTCTCTAAGTTTTCTGGATCTGTGTTTTGGTGTATGTTATTAATTTTCAAAAATTCTCAGCCATTGTTATTTCAAATATTTCTGTTGTTCAGTTCTCCTTTTCTTCTCTTCTTGTCTTCCAATTATGAATATGACTTTTTAATTGTCTCACAGTTCTTGGGTGTTCTTTTCTGATTTTTCTTTAATTATTTTTCTTTTGTATTTTTGTATTTCTGTTTTATGAGTTTCCATTGACATATCTTCAAGCTTACTGATTCTGTCATGGGTTATATCCAGTGTGAGGATAAGCCCATTAAAAGCATTATTCATTTATGTTATAGTTGTTTTTTGTTTTATTTCTACCATTTCCTTCTGAATTTTGGTTGTTTTCATCACTCTGCTTAAATTTCCCATCTGTTCTTACATGTTGTCAATGTTTCCATTGAAGCCTTGATGCAGTTATTTTAAATCCCTTGTCTGGTAATTACAAAATCTATGTCATATCTGTGTGTAATTTTGATGCTTACTTTGTCTCTTCAGTTTGTGTTTCTCTTGCCTTTTAATATACCTTATAATTTTTCTAATTAAAAAAATGTTTTTAACGTTTATTCATTTTTGAGACAGAGCATGAGCGGGGGAGGGGCAGAGAGAGAGGGAGACACAGAATTCAAAACAGGCTCCAGACTCTGAGCTGTCAGCACAAAGCCCAACATGAGGCTTGAACCCATGAACCATGAGATCATGACCTGAGCGAAAGTCAGATACTTAACAGATATTCATCCAGGTGCCCCAATATACTTTATAATTTTTGATGAAATTCAGACGTGATATATCAGGTGATAGGAACTAAGGTAAGAGAACTTTGGTGTGAAGCTTTATGTTTTCTGGCCGAAAGTTGAGCTGTTCATAAAGTGTGCTACGACTTTGATGGCAGGTGTTTCAAGTTAATCTAGTGTCCTATTGAAGACAATAGATGCTATGCCTTACACATTACTCACCTATACTGTACTGTTAATTTGACTGGAGTCTTATTGATATGCTGATGGGTGTGTATGAGAGCAGGAAAGATGCATTCTATAATGTGATGATTAATTCTCAGTATTTTAGTGGTCCTATGTTCCATGGCTATAAACTTTGCAATGTTTCTTAGCTTTCTTTTTGTCATCACTAAGTGTTACAGGAAAGCCAGAGCGTCCTGGAGTTGACTAAATGTCTTTTTCTCTAGTGTGATGAAATTCTGTTTATCTTTTTCTCCTCAGGAGAAGGATTTGAGCATATTTCAAAATAGCTACTTTCTCTTTCTCCTTCCAGATCCAGGAGTCAGTTTTTTCTTGGCTCTTTACCCTGAGAACATGGTAGGAGTTTTCCCAGAGGTAATATGTACAAAAATATCTGGTCCCCACTAAGATTAAGGCCTTCAGGACTTTCTGACTCTCACATTAGTCCACAATCAACCTCCAGCAATTTGCCACAATTATCATTTAAGAGTTTGTAACAGTATTGACTCCAGCAGTTTTTGCCTTAAGTAAACAGATCTTGATTGTGCTCCTCTTTATTCACATGCCTTAACAGATTTGGGAGTATGGTTAGCCCTCAAATCTCAATTCTCTGATGGGTCTAAGAAAAGTCATTAATTTTCAGTTTGTTCAGATGTTTACTTTTTTTTTAATGTTTATTTATTTTTGAGAGAAAGAGAGAGACAGGGTGTGAGCAGGGGAGGGGCAGAGAGAGAGGTAGACACAATCGTAAGCAGGCTCCAGGCTCTGAGCTGTCAGCACAGAGCCGGATGCAGGGCTCAAACCCATGAACCGCAAGATCATTGCCAGAGCCAAAGTGGGACACTTAACTGACTGAGCCACCCAGGCATCACTCAGATGTTTCCTTACAAGGATTAAATTAACTTTTATGGGAAATTTAGTTGCCCATGAAAAAGTACATCTAGAAACATGAAGGATTTGAGTAGGATCAGGGTTGGTCTATGAATACTGAGCTATTTATAAGTAATTGTTATGAAATGAAGTAGATGCATGTGGTTTTATTTCCAGTGGCAAATTCTTTCAATAGTTACCTATAAAATATCTTAAATTGTCATTGTTTAGTGTCAAATAGTTTGATGGCAGATAGTAGGTATCAGAGAAAAGTGACTGCAATCTGTAAAATAAAATCATAATATGGATGATGTTCCTTGAAAAAATCTAAGGATGCAAAAAAAATCCTATTTCTTACTTTCATTTTTAATTTTTTTTATATGAAATTTATTGACAAATTGGTTTCCATACAACACCCAGTGCTCATCCCAAAAGGTGCCCTCCTCAATACCCATCACCCACCCTCCCCTCCCTCCCACCCCCCATCAACCCTCAGTTTGTTCTCAGTTTTTAACAGTCTCTTATGCTTTGGCTCTCTCCCACTCTAACCTCTTTTTTTTTTTTCCTTCCCCTCCTCCATGGGTTTCTGTTGAGTTTCTCAAGATCCACGTAAGAGTGAAACCATATGGTATCTGTCTTTCTCTGTATGGCTTATTTCACTTAGCATCACACTCTCCAGTTCCATCCACGTTGCTACAAAAGGCCATATTTCATTTTTTCTCATTGCCTCGTAGTACTCCATTGTGTATATAAACCACAATTTCTTTATCCATTCATCAGTTGATGGACATTTAGGCTCTTTCCATAATTTGGCTATTGTTGAGAGTGCTGCTATGAACATCGGGGTACAAGTGCCCCTATGCATCAGTACTCCTGTATCCCTTGGATAAATTCCTAGCAGTGCTATTGCTGGGTCATAGGGTAGGTCTATTTTTAATTTTCTGAGGAACCTCCACACTGCTTTCCAGAGCGGCTGCACCAGTTTGCATTCCCACCAACAGTGCAAGAGGGTTCCTGTTTCTCCACATCCTCTCCAGCATCTATAGTCTCCTGATTTGTTCATTTTGGCCACTCTGACTGGCGTGAGGTGATATCTGAGTGTGGTTTTGATTTGTATTTCCCTGATGAGGAGCGACGTTGAGCATCTTTTGATGTGCCTGTTGGCCATCCGGATGTCTTCTTTAGAGAAGTGTCTATTCATGTTTTCTGCCCATTTCTTCACTGGGTTATTTGTTTTTCGGGTGTGGAGTTTGGTGAGCTCTTTATAGATTTTGGATACTAGCCCTTTGTCCGATATGTCATTTGCAAATATCTTTTCCCATTCCGTTGGTTGCCTTTGAGTTTTGTTGGTTGTTTCCTTTGCTGTGCAGAAGCTTTTTATCTTCATAAGGTCCCAGGAATTCACTTTTGCTTTTAACTCCCTTGCCTTTGGGGATGTGTCGAGTAAGAGATTGCTACGGCTGAGGTCAGAGAGGTCTTTTCCTGCTTTCTCCTCTAAGGTTTTGATGGTTTCCTGTCTCACATTTAGGTCCTTTACCCATTTTGAGTTTATTTTTGTGAATGGTGTGAGAAAGTGGTCTAGTTTCAACCTTCTGCATGTTGCTGTCCAGTTCTCCCAGCACCATTTGTTAAAGAGGCTGTCTTTTTTCCATTGGATGTTCTTTCCTGCTTTGTCAAAGATGAGTTGGCCATACGTTTGTGGGTCTAGTTCTGGGGTTTCTATTCTATTCCATTGGTCTATGTGTCTGTTTTTGTGCCATCATTTTTAATTTTTAAAGGTTTTACTTAAATTCCAGTTAGTTACCATACAGTGTAATATTAATTTCAGGTGTACAATATAATGATTCAAGACTTCCATACCATACCCTGTGCTCATCACAGGTGCATTCCTTAATCCCCATCACCTATTTAACCCATGTGCCCCACCCACCTCCCCTCTGGTAACCATCAGTTTGTTCCCTATAGTTAAGAGCCTTGTTTCTTGATTTGCCTCTCTCTCTTTTCTTTCCCTGTGTTCACTTGTGTTATTACTTAAATTCCACATACTAGTGAAATCATATGGTTTTTATCTTTCTCTAACTGACTTATTTTGCATAGCATAATACCCTCTAGCTCTATCCACATTGTTACTAATGGCAAGATTTCACTCGTTTTAATGTGTAATATTCCATTGTATATGTATACCACATCTTCTTTATTCATTCATCAGTTGATGGACACTTGGGCTGTTTCCATAATTTGGCTATTGTAGATAATGCTGCCATAAACATTGGGATGCCATGTATCCTTTTGAATTAGTGTTTTTGTATTCTTTGGGTAAATACTTAGTAATGCAATTGCTGACCATCCATAAAAATAAATTCAAAATGGATTAAAGACCAAAATGTGAGACATGAATTCATAAAAATCCTAGAGAACACAGGCAGATTTTTTACATCAACCATACCAACTTTTTTCTAGATATGTCTCCTGAGGCAAGGGAAACAAAACCAAAAATAAACAATTGGGACTTCATCAAAATAAAAAGATTATGTATCAACAAAATAAAAATGTCAACAAAAGGCAATCTATGGAATGGGCGAAAATATTTGCAAATGACGTATCTGATAAAGGATTAGTATCCAAAATATATAAATAACTTATAAAATTCAGCAACCAAATTATAAAAAAAATCCAAGTTTTAAAATGGGCTTTGTCAACTTCCTATGCAGTTTTTAAGCATGAATTTTGATCTCTCACTCCATAGACAAAAAAACTATTTCAGATGGATTATATAGTTACATATGACAAGTAACATAATAAATTTCCCAGAAGTAGCAAATAAGAATATATTTATAATTATGGAACAGGCAGATATTTTTTAAAGTGATACAAAATTAGTAATCAAAGTAAAAATTAAAAATGTTACTACACTAGTGGTAAGAACATCTTTTTTTATCCAATTA